>NC_060142.1:663728407-664353407 GCF_021461385.2 Schistocerca piceifrons
CACTTTAAATTTAAAGGAACATTTTTACAGTAAATTAAAAAAAAGTAGATTTATAGAATTAGGGAGATTTCATAGAGAGTTTACTATAATTGTTACAAGAAAGTGAAACAACTCCCTTCATAGGTATTACAGATGAAGCAAACATGGCCACTCGAAATACCGCCTGCGTAAGTAAAGAACATTGCATCATTCATACAGAAATATGATACGAAATCGTGGGATCTGCAGCGTAGCTACGCTGAAAAAAGCCACAGTGAGATCAGAAGGCTCAGTAACACTAAGTACACTTCCTAGAACTTGCTTCAGTGGGTAGTTTCAAATGTTTGTTTCACTTTTCTCACCCTGGTGTTCTTCTCTCGAATTTTTGAACCGACCTACCTATTCCAGAGACTAATGTGAAGAACAAAAAACGGGTGAAGCGATTTTGCAATTGAGAACCAAGGGCCTCCTATCCAAGAATTGCCCATCCCGAATACAATTAGCTTCGTTTCTCAAGAAATTAAATTTTCATCGATGGTTTTTACATTCAGAACATGGGTGTTCTTTTTTAGTTAAAATTTCTCAGAGTAATAAAATCTAACCTCTGCAAGATAAGATTAAAAATTCTGGTGTACACCAAATACGGCTAATTTCGTTTCACTAGAAATTAATTTTTCGTCGAGGGTTTCAACATTCAGAATTCGTTTCCAGCTGCAAGTTCCCAGTGTAATAAAACCTGACCTCCGCGAGATCAGTTTCAAAATTCTGTATTGTAGCCTTTGTAATGCTAGGACTGCGACAGCTTATAGGGCTGCGAGATTACATACCTTTCTGAAGTGCGAGATAAACAATGCACATGCATTAATAACAGAATAATATCTGGGGTTGTTATAGAAGAAATTAAATACTCTGTTGCAAGTGTTGATCATTACATGAAAAGACTGTACAAAGAACCCAAAGAGAGGTATCTTGAAGTTATAATAGAGTTGCAGGTATGTAGTAATAAGAAATGATCACCACAGCTCATTATAAATGAGCCATGTGAATTTGGCCCTAACTGAGGAGCTTAGAGTAAGAAGTGGTACATGTGATATTCCACAAGAAAATTATCAAACCGCACATAGTTAAGCTAAAGTGTTGATATCTCAGAGTGAAAGACTTACAAGCGATTTCCTACATAGTTCTGCACTCTATATAATGGAGTTTAGGCTCTAACCCTATACTTGGAGTGAATTTAGAATACAACTGGTACGAGAGAAAAATGGCGGACGAAAGGGGAATTGCTGCAGTCTTCAATGAAGCTTCGGTTATGCCCAATGCGTATGCTTCTAAGGTTACTTGTATTTAATGCTTGTTCAGATGGACCCTGTTTTGAAGCAGTGGATGTACGCCTTGAGGCAGAATCGCCGTACTGTCACAATAGATCACAAGTTCCTCGAACCCGGCCGTGCCAGTCGGAGTGGCCGAGCGGTTCTAGACGCTACAGTCTGGGACCGTGCGACCGCTACGGTCGCAGGTTCGAATCCGGCCTCGCGCATGGATGTGTGTGATGTCCTTAGGTTAGTCAGGTTTAAGTAGTTCTAAGTTCTAGGGGACTGATGACCTCAGAAGTTAAGTCCCATAGTGCTCAGAGCCATTTGAACCAATTTTGAACCTGGCCGTACGTACATCGACTATGATAATGCAAAGGAACACTTGAAATATATATTTGTTCCCAAGGACAGGGTGGAAGCAGTATAGAAAGTCAGCCTAAAGTTTTTCGTAGTAGAAAAGGAACAGAAAACTTTATTTCAATTACAGCCGTGGATGCCACACCAAAGTACAAAGCTGCTAAAGACGCTCAAGGAAAAAAAAAAAACATTGGAGAAATATTAATAGGATCAAAATATGTAAAGAAAATCCTCTTAACAATGCAGTTCAAGTAGTCACCAAAATGTTATCTTGAGTTTACTGATGCGGATTTTAGAAGGCAGAATATTGGTCGCACGTCAATACTTCTTCTGGAGTCCTTGCATCAAGATGAGTATGAAATAAAATTTGAGAAATGGAAAAATCTTCAGACAATAAGGACCTACATCTCTCCTCTTTATCACAAGTTCTCTGACAATATGACGACAGTTATCAGGGGAGTGGAGAAAGAAGAGGATATGGTCAAAGAATGAAGGCTGAAACACGTGCAACACAATGGTACAGCGTGACGAGTGTTGCTCCAGGGAGGACATTCTGCGAGAGACACCACAGGATGAAATGGTTCTGGTTCAGTATCAAGGCACTGACTGTGAAAGGATTATAGAAAGCGAAAACCAAGAATCTCTCGTACATGCTGGAACCGCTCCAATATATTTTCGTTTCGGTATTTTTATTTTATTTGCTATTTATCTATTGTTTTTCAGCTTGTTATATTCGTTTTGCATGAATTACGCACATATTCTTGTCCTTTGACGAACGTATACTCTACTGTGAGTATCGTGTGTCATACCAAAAAAATTATCAGCATGAAACACAGAAAAGGAAGTGTTTTTGCACATGTTAATATGCAAGGAGAACAAGTATACCAAATGATCATTAGAAAAAAATCTGATGTTTCGATAGTAATCCACATAGTTTATAAACAGCAACTTAACTTTTGCAGGCATTTACTCAGTTTGCCTCAGCAAGAACTTTTGCCAGTCCTACACTCAGCCCCTCAGTTCTATTTTTAATATTTTTTGTAGACGCTGATGGTGTAACGTTATCATCTATCGTAATTTCCGCTACACGCTGTAGTTATTAAAAGGCTGACCACTTACAACTCTTTTCGGAGTGGACTGGATCGTACTGACTCCTGCCACCTACACGAAACTGCCCAGCTCTGGATACTGGCGCGCAGGAGAATTGCGCCGCAGTGTCTGGCCACATCTGTGTGCGTTTTCCTCGAAAACTACGTCACGCGTAGCGCCTGTAGAGGTAATATCGAGTCCCGCTTCCTTCTTCTAGTCGGAGGTGGCGCTGAGTACATAAACACCAATACGTGACGCCTCTGGTGCTACCTGTCATTATTACTTCGGAGCATTTAATCTGGTATGAAACATAAAATACAGAATGGCAGTAGCAAGAGAAGAATTCCTGAATAGGGAAATTTGCTAACATCGAATATAAATTGAAATGATAACAATTTTTGAAGGTATTTGTCTGGAGTGTAGCCTTGTACGCAAGTGAAACGTGGACGATGGGCAGTTCAGACAAGAAGAGAATAGAAGGTTTTCAAGCGTGGTGCCACAGAAGAATCCTGAAGATTAGATGGGTAGATGGTGTAACTAATGAGGAGGTACTGAGTCGAATGGCGCACATTCTGAAGCATCGAGCACTCTTCGACCTGTTAAAGCTTGGAAGTATGGGAAGTAAAAGTTGTAGAGAGATAGCCAAAGCTTGTCTACATTAAACAAGTGCAAAGAGAATGAGGCAACAATAGTTGAGCAGAGATGAAGAGGCTTGCATTTGAAAGACTAGCGGGGAGAACTGTGTCAAAACAGTCTTCGAAGTGAAGAACATAACAACAACATTCTCATATGCGTTTCGTTCGTTACTGCATCACATAATATGCTACAACACATTTCATTTTACTTTTTTGCACTGTTAAGCTTCATTCTTGTATGTTTTGTAACTTTTCTTCTCATGCTGCTGACTTTGCCCTTTTATCGTAGGACATCACTATTACTTTGACCTTTGTTTTGTCTTGTAAAACGAAGTTTATAAAATTTGAAACTTCACTTTCGTTAATACCGACATGTAGGCCTTTTCCTATACATTAATTTGTTCCACTGACGGATAGTAAATATTGTACATTCTCAGTACAGTGGCTTGTAGGAAAGGTACATAGAAAGCGGTAGAAATCGGATCCGCTGCGCTGGACAAGAAGTTCCAGAGCGCGGGCGTCGCCTTTTTGTGGACGCGGATTGTGAGCCTCGGCTGGAGCGGCCAGTGCCACAGCAGGCGGCTGGAGAAGGGGTCCGCTAAACCGATCTGCTATTCCAGAGCGAGGAGAAAATGTCTAGGCCTGGAGCAGATATAACAATGGCGACACACATTTTTACTATTATTTTGGTACATCGACTTCGAAAGGGAGGTAAGAAGGAAATGACAAGTATTTTGTACATATCAGGAAAATTGCTGGTGAATCCTGTGATACCTTGGTCAGACGGAGGGAATATTTTGAAGAGTTACTCAATGTAGGCGAAAATACGATCAGTAATGTTTCAGATTTCGATGTACAATGGGATAGGAATGATGATGAAAATAGGATCACATTTGAGAAAGTGGAGTAAATGGTCAATAGATTGCAGTGCAATAAAGCGGCTGGGGTGGATGAAATGAAGTTGGGACTCATCAAATACAGTGGAATGTCAGGTCTTAAATGGCTACACAGGATAATTGAAATGACGTGGGAGTCGGGACAGGTTCCATCAGACTGGACGAAAGCAGTAATCACACCAATCTTTAAACATGGAAACAGAAAAGATTGTAACAACTACAGAGGTATCTCTTTAATCAACGTTGTAGGTAAAATCTTCTCAGGTATTGTTGAAAGGAAAGTGCGAGCATTAGTTGAGGACAAATTGCATGAAAATCAGCGTGGGTTTAGGCCTCTTAGAGGTTGTCAGGGCCAGATCTTAAGCTTACAGCAAATAATGGAGAAGTGTTACGAGTGGAACAGTGAATTGTATCTATGCTTTATAGATCTAGAAAAGGCATATGACCGGGTTCCTAGGAGGAAGTTATTGTCTTTTCTGCGAAATTATGGAATAGGTGGCATACTTCTGCAAGCAATTAAAGGTATTTACATAGATAGTCAGGCAGCAGTTAGAGTTGACGGTAAATTGAGTTCATGGTTCAGAGTAGTTTCAGGGGTAAGACAAGGCTGCAACCTGTCTCCACTGTTGTTCATATTATTTATGGATCATATGTTGAAAACAATAGACTGGCTGGGTGAGATTAAGATATGTGAACACAAAATAAGCAGTCTCGCATATGCGGATGACTTAGTTGTGATGGCAGATTCGATTGAAAGTTTGCAAAGTAATATTTCAGAGCTAGATCAGAAATGCAAGGACTATGGTATGAAGATTAGCATCTCCTAAACGAAAGTAATGTCAGTGGGAAAGAGATATAAACGGATGGAGTGCCAAATAGGAGGAATAAAGTTAGAACACGTGGACGGTTTCAAGTACTTAGGACGCATATTCTCACAGGATGAATGGCTCTGAGCACTATGGGACTCAGCTGCTGTGGTCATAAGTCCCCTAGAACTTAGAACTACTTAAACCTAACTAACCTAAGGACATCACACACATCCATGCCCGAGGCAGGATTCGAACCTGCGACCGTAGCGGTCGTGCGGTTCCAGACTGTAGCCCCTTTAACCGCTCGGCCACTCCGGCCGGCATTCTCACAGGATGGTAACATAGTGAAAGAACTGGAAGCGAGGTGTAGCAAAGCTAATGCAGTGAGCGTTCATATACGATCTACTCTCTTCTGCAAGAAGGAAGTCAGTACCAAGACTAAGTTATGTGTGCATCGTTCAATCTTTCGACCAACCTTGTTGTATGGGAGCGAAAGCTGGGTGGATTCAGGTTACCTTATCAATAAGGTTGAGGTTCCGGATATGAAAGTAGCTAGGATGATTGCAGGTACTATTAGATGGGAACAATGGCAGGAGGGTGTCCACAATGAGGAAATCAAAGAAAATGAACTCTATAGATGTAGCAATCAGGGTGAACAGGCTTAAATGGTGGCATCATGTTACACGCATTGGAGAAGCAAGGTTACCCAAGAGCAGTATAGGGTAGGAGGAGTCGGGGCAGACCAAGGAGAAGGTACCTGGATTCGGTTAAGAATGATTTTGAAGTAATAGGCTTAACATCAGAAGAGGCACCAATGTTAGCGCTGAATAGGGGCTCGTGGAGGAATTTTATAAGGGGGACTATGCTCCAGACTAAACGCTGAAAGGCATAATCAGTCTTAAATGATGATGATGATGATCGATTGTCAGTATTACCTGTAGAACATTTACGTATACACCGTTTCTTAATGTGGTCGTGTTGTGTGTCTTCCCTACAAATCGATAAACTAGATTACTGTGTCGTCATAAAACTCTGCGCTTTGGAGGATCATCACTGACGAAACTTCACCGTAAGTTGCAGGACATTTATAAACAATTTGCAGCTTCATCCTCCACAGAGAAAAATGGGTAACCGACATCGACTACGGCCGTATTGCGCTTGAAAATGGCCCATATTGAGGACGGTCCAACGCTGCAACGATAGATGTAAACTTTGAGAAAGTACACAACGTTGAATTCCATGAGCGACGGCGAAAGTTAATGTGGCTGTTCTCTAAGTCATATCAGTGGAATATACAGCCTTGATCCAAGGGGTAGTCAAATGAAAACTGAGCACCTGTCACGATGGGACCATGGAATGAGACGAAATGATAAATTCCTGCTTCGTAGAGCGAAGTCGGACGCTAACTGACCCACAACCGCACCCGCTCTTGCTCCTCCTGTTCCAACGGAAAGCGAATGATGGTCAGCAATTGACTAATGTAGCCTTACCCTTCATTTACTCTTGACTCTGTTTTGCATACCTCACATAAATCAGAGAACATTGAAAGCAATCTGGATGGTGCACAAGTACGTGGGCTGCCAGGTCAGTGAAAGTAGGCCACTGTGCTACACTACTGGCCATTAAAATTGCTACACCACGAAGATGACGTGCCACAGACGCAAATGATCAGCTTTTCAGAGCATTCACAGAAGGTTGGCGCTGGTGGCGACACCTACAACGTGCTGACATGAGGAAAGTTTCCAACCGATTTCTCATACACAAACAGCAGTTGATCGGCGTTGCCTGGTGAAACGTTGTTGTGATGCCTCGTGTAAGGAGGAGAAATGCGTACAATCACGTTTCCGACATTGATAAAGATTGGATTGTAGCCTATCGCGATTGCGGTTTATCGTATCGTGACATTGCTACTCACGTTGGTCGAGATCCAATGACTGTTACCAGAATATGGAATCGGTGGGTTCAGGAGGGTAATACCGAACGCCGTGCTGGATCCCAACGGCCTCGTACCACTAGCAGTCAAGATGACAGGCATATTATCCGCATGGCTGTAACGGATCGTGCAGCCACGTCTCGATCCCTGAGTCAACAGATGGGGACGTTTGCTAGACAACAACCATCTGCACGAACAGTTGGACGACGTTTGCAGCAGCATGGACTATCAGCTCGGAGACCGTGGCTGCGGTTACCCTTGACGCTGCATCACACACAGGAGCGCCTGCGATGGTGTACTCAACGACAAACCTGGGTGCACGAATGACAAAAAGTCATTTTTTCGGATGAATCCAGGTTCTGTTTACAGCATCATGATGGTCGCATCCGTTTTTGGCGACATCGCGGTGAACGCGCATTGGAAGCGTGTATTCGTCATCGCCATACTGGCGTATCACCCAACGTGATGGTATGGAGTGCCATTGGTTACACGTCTCGGTCACCTCTTGTTCGCACTGACGGCACTTTGAACAGTGGACATTACATTTCAGATGTGTTACGACCCGTGGCTCTACCCTTCATTTGCTCCCTGCGAAACCCTACATTTCAGCAGGATAATTCACGACCGTATGTTGCAGGTCCTGTACGGGCATTCCTGGATATAGAAAATATTCGACTGCTGCCCTGGCCAGCACATTCTCCTCCAGATCTCTCACCAATTGAAAACGTCTGGTGAATGGTGGCCGAGCAACTGGCTCGTCACAGTACACCAGTCACTACTCTTGATGAACTGTGGTATCGTGTTGAAGCTGCATGGGCAACTGGACCTGCACACGCCATCCAAGCTCTGTTTGACTCAATGCCCAGGCGTATCAAGGCCGTTATTACGGTCAGAGGTGGTTGTTCTGGGTACTGATTTCTCAGGATGTATGTGCCCAAATTGTGTGAAAATGTAATCACATGTCAGTTCTAGTACAATATATTTGTCCAATGAATACCCGTTCATCATCTGCATTTCTTCTTGGTGTAGCAATTTTAATGGTCAATAGTGTAACAGCCATTTCACAGAGCGTCAACGTCAATGTTGTGTTATGTAATTAATAACGTTGTGTTTGAGTGAATGGTACACTGTGATATATTTTTGAATAGATCTTTAGGAGAGTAAATGAATTACCGAATAAAAAATACTGGATTCCATTTAAAAAACGTCATACCGCTGTTCATACCTTTGTAAAAAACAAAGCTACAACGAAGGCAATTATCCGACAGTCACTCAACCTACAGAACTTGCAATAGGATCCTACCGCATGGTGAAACGAAGATTAGATATTCTCTGAAATTTGTCACGTACGGATGTGAGACCTGGAACATAAGAAAGGCAGAACGGCGCAGAATGGACATATCTGAATTGTGGTGTTGGAGGAAAATCCTTAGAGTTCCACGGACCGAAAAGAGAACGAATAGGTCACTACTGCAGCAAATAATCCTACCTTGCTTCTTGGAAGGTTTTATTCCCAAGAAAACAAATTTGAAGTGCGACCTGAATAGAAATGTATAGTGAAATAGTTACAGACACATACACATACACACACACACACACACACACACACACATATATATATATATATATATATATATATATATATATATAAGATGAACATCAACAAAAGCAAAACGAGGATAATGGAATGTAGTCAAATTAAATCGGGTGATGCTGAGGGGATTAGATTAGGAAATGAGACACTTAAAGTAGTAAAGGAGTTTTGCTATTTGGGGAGCAAAATAACTGATGATGGTCGAAGTAGAGAGGATATAAAATGTAGACTGGCAATGGCAAGGAAATCGTTTCTGAAGAAGAGAAATTTGTTAACATCGAGTATAGATTTAAGTGTCAGGAAGTCGTTTCTGAAAGTATTTGTATGGAGTGTAGCCATGTATGGAAGTGAAACATGGACGATAACCAGTTTGGACAAGAAGAGAATAGAAGCTTTCGAAATGTGGTGCTACAGAAGAATGCTGAAGATAAGGTGGGTAGATCACGTAACTAGTGAGGAGGTATTGAATAGAATTGGGGAGAAGAGGAGTTTGTGGCACAACTTGACTAGAAGAAGGGATCGGTTGGTAGGACATGTTTTGAGGCATCAAGGGATCACAAATTTAGCATTGGAGGGCAGCGTGGAGGGTAAAAATCATAGAGGGAGACCAAGAGATGAATACACTAAGCAGATTCAGAAGGATGTAGGTTGCAGTAGTTACTGGGAGATGAAGAAGATTGCACAGGATAGAGTAGCATGGAGAGCTGCATCAAACCAGTCTCAGGACTGAAGACTACAACAACAATATATATATATATATATATATATATATATATATATATATATATGATTATTTCGTTCAAGCTAAGTCATTTCATTCATTATCTCACGGGACATAGTTACATGCTGCCGTACCGCTTTCTTGTTAGCGGACCGGGGTGGCCGAGCGCTACAGTCTGGAACTACGCGACTGCTACGGTCGCAGGTTCCAATCTTGCCTCGGGCATGGATGTGTGTGATCTCCTTAGGTTAGTTAGGTTTAAGTAGTTCTAAGTTCAAGGGCACTGATGACCTCAAAAGTTAAGTCCCATAGTGCTCAGAGCCATTTGAACCATTCCGCTTTCTTGTTCACACCTGTTGCTGCAAGCTTCGTCATATCGGTGCTCAGATAAGGTACAAACAGTTAACTGAGTGAATCATATGGTAGCACTGCAAACCATTAAACACCCCGTTCTTTGCATGGATTCAGATTACAAGTGGGGGAAATGTAAATCTTTGCCCGCATCTCGTGGTCGTGTGGTAGCGTTCTCGCTTCCCACGCCCGGGTTCCCGGGTTCGTTTCCCGGCGGGGTCAGGGATTTTCTCTGCCTCGTGATGGCTGGGTGTTGTGTGCTGTCCTTAGGTTAGTTAGGTTTAAGTAGTTCTAGGGGACTGATGACCATAGATATTAAGTCCCATAGTGCTCAGAGCCATTTGGACCATTTTTTTTGTAAATCTTTGGATGCTGTTCTGGAAGAATGATGATTTCTGAATACAATGCACAGTGTTCTGGTATATTACTGAGGTGTTCTATGGAACGCATCACTGTGAGAGTGAACGTCATGGAATAGTATTTGGAGATTTTGCTCTTAAATCACATCCTGATCTACGTGGTTTACTGCAGTGTCTGCATAAACGTTCTCTTCATGATTAAATCCAGTGACTGCAGATACGTGAGATCATCCTCACAGCAAGGCTTCAGCTCCAATCTAAAAGCATACACGCTGTACAAGTTTTGGAGAAGTTCTGGATGAATGATTACCTACTGTTTGATGCTTGAATTTCTGGCTATGGAATATTCATTTCCATTGCGCATACATTACATAAGTGTGTGTCTGTGTCTATTTCGTTATACAATCCTCTTCAGATCACGTTTCCATTTTGTTTTCTGGGGAATAAATATTCAAGTAGCAGAGCACAGCTTAAAAGTTCAGGGGTTTATGTAACTTGTCATGGGAGCTGTTCGTTTTTATTACACAACACGCCACACTTATTCACATACCACAGCATAGCTTAATAGTTCATGGGTTTATGTAAGTTCTCATGTAGGTAGTTTCTTTTTTTTCTACACAACACACCGCATTTATTCACACACCACAGCATACCTTCATGGGTTTATGTAACTTCACATGCAGGTAGTTCATTTTTATTACACAACACGCCGCTTACAAGGGAACCTCCCCGTCGCACCCCCCTCAGATTTAGTTATAAATTGACACAGTGGATAGGCCTTGAAAAACTGAACACAGATCAATCGAGAAAACAGGAAGAAGTTGTGTGGAACTACGAAAAAATAAGCGAAATATACAAACTGAGTAGTCCATTAGAAGGATAGGAAACATCCACGGTAGTATGAACTCAGGAGCGCCGTGGTCCCGTGGTTAGCGTGAGGAACAGCTAAGTGAGAGGGCCTTGGTTCGAATCTTGCCTCGAGTGAAAAATTTACTTTCTTTATTTTCGCAAAGTTATGATCTGTCCGTTCCTTCATTGACGTCTCTGTTCACTATAATAAATTTAGTGTCTGTGTTTTGCGACCGCACCGCAAAACCGTGCGATTAGTAGACGAAAGGACGTGCCTCTCCAATGGGAACCGAAAACATTTGATCGCAAGGTCATAGGTCAACCGATTCCTCCACAGGAAAACACGTCTGATATATTCTATACGACACTGGTGACGGCATGTGCGTCACATGACAGGAATATGTTGTCGACCCACCTAACTTCCACAACTGGCGAATGGGTAAAAAGTTTCTTCTACCTTGCCCGATTTATATTTTCTTGTGGATGTGATAATCACTCCCAAAAAGGTGATGAAAACGTAAGAGTTTGTCACATAAACTGCAACAAATGAATGCAACAGTTTCACAGTCGCACAGTTTTCGCTGTGCTCTGTAAAAACATATCTTTTTTACGTTTTCAAATGTTTCCGTGTGCAGATCGTCAAATCCTGCATATGTCCAAGCAAATCTGAACATGTCCTGGAATTTTGGAGAGCGAAGTTGATTATGTGTGAGTGCCTGAACTTTGATAATTGTCCGAAAATAAAAGTTAAACTTTTCACTGGGGAGAAGAATTGAACCAAGGATCTCTGGTTCCGCAGCTGCTCACGCTAACCACGGGACCACGGCGCTCGTAAGCTCACATTCTCCTTGATGTTGCCTATCTTGCGCATGGACTACTCAGTTTGTGTTTTGCTTACTTTTTTCATAGTTCCACACAACTTCTTCCTGTTTTCTCGATTGATCTGTGTTCAGTTTTTCAAGGCCTGTCCCTGTGCCAACTTATAACTAAATATGAGGGGGGTGTGATGGGGAGGTTCCCTTTTTAGAATTTCTCTACTACAGGGTTCCCAATTTTGGTGTAAAGTTTATCTCTACTCTCATTTTTTTTCTACTCTTCATTACTTAGGTGTTTCTCTGGTTCAATCTCACTTCGTTTTATTTTCTCACAAGATAGCTCATTCTATTCAACACGCGCTCTAAGTCATCCTCACATTCTGTCACCATGAATTTCAATCCTACTCTTAAATCGTCCTTTTATTTGCAACACTATTTCTTCAACGTACTGGTTGAATAGTGGGAAGAAATAATACATATCTGCCTTAGTATCATTTCAATCCGAGCATTTTCCTCTTGTTCTTCAGTTTTGATTCCTTCCTTTTCCTTCTTCTGCATATACTCTGTTACCCGTCTTTCTGTATATCTTTGACCTGTTTCTCCGAGAATTGCAAACACCTTGGCTCCGAGATTTCTGTTAAGGGTGACCGCACAGACTAAATATTTCCAGTTGTGATGTACGGATGTGAGACCTAGATCATAAGAAAGGATGAACGGCGTAGAGCAGACACATTTGAATTGTGGTTTTGGAAGAAATTCCTTAGACTTATACGAACAGCAAAGAAAGCGAACAGGTCACTACTACAGCAAATAAAACCAGGTTGCTCCTTGGAAGGTCTGATACTGAAAAAATGACCTACTTTGGGCACATAATGAGAAGACTTGATTCGCTGGGAAAGACATTAATGGTGGGGAAGATCGCAAGCACAAAAAGAAGATGGAGGCAAAGGGTGAGATAGATCGATAGAGTCACAGAAGTAATGGATTCCAACCTGGACTGTCTGCGCGAGAAAATGCAAGATGGAAGAAGTTGGCGTCCGTTACGGGGGTGCTCAACAAAAGCAAGTGGCAGACGCTACGAGAGATAAGTTATCCATTTCGCAGAGGCTTCATGTTGGGATGCCGAGAGTGTACTTCATAAACGTATCACTTCCTCCCACGCTTACCTCACGAATTGACCACGACGAGGAAATGAGAGAAACTGCAGCTCATTCGCGGTCTAACGACACTCTTGGTTTCCACGCGCCATTCACGAATGGACCAGGGATACGGTACAAATGATAGTGGTACCACAGGTACCCCACACCACGCACTTTAACGTGGCTTATATTTCACTAATTTCACATAATATTCTTGAAATCAATAAAAAATCGTGCGCCGCATCTAATAAATTGAAAAAAATCCGCAAATCACTGATACACTCTAACACAAAAAAAAGCGACGCACCATGAAGAAATTACCCGAATGAGACGGAAAGTGGCAGATGTACACCTACAGGCAAAAAAGTGATTACAACTTCAGAAAAATTGAATACTTTATTCAAGAGAAAGAGCTTCTCAAACTGAGCAAGTCTATATTTTAGCTCCGCTTAGTTTTAGTTATGTCATGTTCAGTAGATCATTTTCCCGATTATTTAAATATGATGTCGAACAAGTCAGATTACAGTATATATATATATATATATATATATATATATATATATATATATATATATATATATATATATATGAGTAGTGCTAATATTAATATTACTGAAATTTTTACTTCTACACATGCAACTACATTTAGAGGTTCATTTATTTACGATTTCTGAAACGGAAACTCGTCCATGGAGTAGAAGGAGTTGTCCAAAAGAAATGATTTTAAGCTAGATTTAAAACTTGATCTGCTACCTTCCAGACACTTTACGTTGTTGGGCAAATGAGCAAAGATTTTTGTTGTTGAATAATGTACTCCTTTTTGAGAAACTGACAGCTTCAATAACGGATGGGAAAGGTCATTTTTCCCTCTAGTGTTGCACGTAGGAACATTACTGTTCTTCGCGAATTGAGATGGATTATTTGTAACGAATTTCATTAGCAAATATATGTACTCTGATGGTGCAGTTAAAATATCTAACTCCTTGAAAAGGTGCCGACATGTTCACCACTAATTATTCTCACTCCTCTCTTTTGTGCTGTCAATACTTTATTTCTAAGTGGTGAGTTACCCCAGAAAACTATTCCATAAGACATTATTGGGTGGAAATTTGCAAAGTACGTTAGGAGACCGATTACCAAGACTAGCGATTATACGAAGGGCGAAAGAAGCTGAACTTAGTTGTTTGATAAGCTCAGTGATATGCTTCTTCCAGTTCAAGTTGTCATCAATGTGAACATCCAAAACTTTAGAGAAATCTACCCTGTTAACTGAGCCCTGTTCATATGTTACATCAATTGTCGGTATGACTCTATTTGGTGTATAGAACTGGATGTAGTGAGTTTTTTCAAAATTAAGGGAGAGTCCATTTTCTGAGAACCATTTAAAAATTCTTTGAAAGACATCCTTAACAATATCTTCATCTACTTTTTCTGGAATGGGATTTATTATAACTCTTGTGTCACCTGCAAACAGCACTAGTTCCGCTTGCTGAACAGTAAGTGGGAAATCATTCACATGAATAAGGAACAGCAGAGGACTTAAAATTGAGCCCTGTGGGACTCCCTTTGTGATAACTCCCCATTCACTAGAATTTACCACCCTCCCAACATTATTTGTGCTCCAGAATGAGATTTTCACTCTGCAGCGGAGTGTGCGCTGATATGAAACTTCCTGGCAGATTAAAACTGTGTGCCCGACCGAGACTCGAACTCGGGACCTTTGCCTTTCGCGGGCAAGTGCTCTACCAACTGAGCTATCGAAGCACGACTCACGCCCGGTACTCACAGCTTTACTTCTGCCAGTACCTCGTCTCCTACCCTCCAAACTTTACAGAAGCTCTCCTGCGAACCTTGCAGAACCTTGCAGAACCTTGGAGGGTAGGAGACGAGGTACTGGCAGAAGTAAAGCTGTGAGTACCGCGCGTGAGTCGTGCTTCGGTAGCTCAGTTGGTAGAGCACTAGCCCGCGAAAGGCAAAGGTCCCGAGTTCGAGTCTCGGTCGGGCACACAGTTTTAATCTGCCAGGAAGTTTCATATCAGCGCACACTCCGCTGCAGAGTGAAAATCTCATTCTGGAAACATCCCCCAGGCTGTGGCTAAGCCATGTCTCCGCAATATCCTTTCTTTCAGGAGTGCTAGTTCTGCAAGGTTCGCAGGAGAGCTTCTGTAAAGTTTGGAGGGTAGGAGACGAGGTACTGGCAGAAGTAAAGCTGTGAGTACCGGGCGTGAGTCGTGCTTCGGTAGCTCAGTTGGTAGAGCACTTGCCCGCGAAAGGCAAAGGTCCCGAGTTCGAGTCTCGGTCGAGCACACAGTTTTAATCTGCCAGGAAGTTTCATTATTTGTGCTATTCAGCACAACTTTTTGCCTTCTGTTCATTAAGTATGATTCAAACCAGCTGTTGCTCCACTTACGGCCCTTATGCAATCAGTTATTCGGCTTGGCATTGATTGACAAGAGTTGTCAGATGTTCCCCTGAGGGATATCGTGCCTTATTCTGTCCAACTGGCGCGTTACAGCGTCAAAGCCCCGAGATGGCTGGATAACCATGCCCACAGTGCTCCAAACATTCTCAACTGAAGAGAGATACGGCGACTACAGTGGACAAGATTGAGTTTGGCAAGTCACGAAGACAAACAGTTCTGCGAAGTTCGACCAGCAATTTCATTGATTGGGGTAGAATTGTCTACAGTGATGAGTCCCGTTTCAAACTGAGCCCTGATGATCAGCGAAGACGTGTCTGGAGGCGCCTTGGACAGTGGTGGAATATCGTCCCGAATGTCGCCCGGATACGGCCCAGCAACCAGAAGTGGTGGCCCGGGCTGCCTTTCTTTTCATAGCAGGACCCTTTTGGTTATCATCCGCGGAA
This sequence comes from Schistocerca piceifrons, assembly GCF_021461385.2. Lineage (NCBI taxonomy): Eukaryota > Metazoa > Arthropoda > Insecta > Orthoptera > Acrididae > Schistocerca > Schistocerca piceifrons. The sequence continues at coordinate 663,744,112 of NC_060142.1, forward strand.
CCCTTACAGCACAGCGGTTACGTCGACGACACTCTGCCCCACGTTTTGTTGCCCTTCATGGCAAGCGATACTGGGCTTACATGTCAGCACGATAACGCCCGCACGCACATGGCAAGAGTTTCTGTTGCTTGTCTTCGTACTTGTCCAACAGCGCCTTGGCCAGTAAGGTCAACGGATCCCTACCTAATTGAGAATGTTTGGAGCATTATGAGCAGAGCCTCCAACCAGCTCGGGATTTCGACGACCTAGTGCGCCAGCTGGACAGAATTTGGCATGTTTTCCCTCAGTAGGGCACACAGCCACTCAGTCAACCAGTGTCAAGCAGAATAACTGCTTTCATGAGGGCTCAGTTCGTGGTTCTCTTTCTCTTAAATAAATAAAAAAAGTGGTTCATATGGCTCTGAACACTATGGGACTTGACTTCTAAGGTCATCAGGCCCCTAGAACTACTTAAACATAACTAACCTTAGGACATCACACACATCCATGCCCGAGGCAGGATTCGAACGTGCGACCGTAGTGGTTCCATCCCGGCCGGCTAAATAAATCATAGAATTTTTCCGAAATTGTAATCATTTGTTTCTTTGTACATTAACATCACTTCTGATTTTCGCCCCCTTCGGAGTATTTCTTCCTGGTGCACCTTTCTCTTTGTCTTTGACTGTCTAGGCGCTACAGTCAGGAACTACGCAGCTGCTACGGTCGCAGGTTCGTATCCTGCCTCGGGCATGGATGTGGGTGGTCCTTAGGTTAGTTAGGTTTACGTAGTTCTAAGTCTAGGGGACTGATGACCTCAGCTGTTAAGTCCTATAATACTTAGAGCCATTTGAACATCTTAAACTGTACTTTCTGAAGATACCGAGGAAAATGACAAATAAAAGTTACAAGCACTGCGCCTTGAAATCCGTGGCTAAGTCTTAAACATTTCAGTCAATTTTAACAATACGTTCATTCAAATAAACTCACCTGGTGGAGCTAATAGCATTACGTCAGTCTGTCTCTTACACAGCGCAAAGACTGCCTCGTACACAGTTAAGATCAAGTCTTCACTATATAGTGTGGCGTCTCTGGATGCTCCCTATCGTTAGAATCACTATCATGCTGCCATCGCCATGAATGCTGCTACGGCCAGGTACTTCTTTCCCCAGCGAATAGAATTACTGCGTGGAGACGTGTTACGTTACTAAAACATTTTCCAAAATGATTAAAACAATATTTGTCCCCCACTTGTAGCTTTTCTCCACATCGCCATAGCCTTGTTAGTTACGGGGAATAAAAAAGTTTTATGGACGTTCGATATAAGCTGACCCTTACATGACACGTTACACACGATGTCTTGGGAATGATCACGAGGACATACAATAATAGGGGAGAAACACGTGTGTTAACTTGCGAATGATCACGGTCACGGAAAGCAACAGAGAGAGATATCCATATGCGTCGATGCTTCCAGGACTTAAAGATATTCTAATTCAGGTCGAAGCAGTATGAATGCTTTATGTTACTTTTGTAAAGTCACTTTTTTTCGTTCCCATTTATTTTTCAGAGTGAAAGAACACGTCATCTGATTCCGGGTTTGCCCTGTGCTTAGACCAGCCGATAGGCGTTTTAAATTATACATTGTCTGATCAAAAATATCCGGACACATATTAGCGAACATTAAAAAGGAGTGCATCCGCCCTTCGCCTTCTGCTTGAACTCTGATAGGACGGCTGAATGTCTGTGGAGGAATAGGAGACCACTCTTCTTCAAGAGCCAAAACCAGGACGCTGGAGACTGGAGTGAGGTCGATGCTCTGATTCACTGGAAACGTGTTCATCTGGGTTCTCATTGGAACTCTGGGCAGGTCACTCCATTTCAGGAATGTTAGTGTCCACAAAGCATCTCCCTCACAGACCTGCATCAGGACAGGGTGCACTGTCAAGCTGAAACAAACAGACATTGTCTCCGAACTGTTCCTCCATTGTACACAGTACACAGTGCTGTAAAATGTATTCACATCACTCGGCATTTAGCGTTTTCTCCAGGACAATAAGGAGACTACGCCCTAACCACGAAAAACACACCCATACCGTAACACCACCTCCTCTGTACCCCAGTGTTGGCACTACGCAGGATGGCAGGTGACGTTCTCCAGGATTCGTCAAATCTAAACCCTTCTATCGGATTGCCACGAGGTAGAGGAAGAGAGAGAAAGAGAGAGAGAGAGAGATTCAGTTCCAGCCATCCACTGTCCAGTGGCGTGGCTCTTAGCATTGCCTACAGAAATGTGTTACTTGTGAGGAGCTGCTGAGCCGTTGTATCCTATTCTTGTTAACTTCCCACGTACAGCCACTGGTATAGTTGGACCACCGGTAGCGCTTTGGAACTCACCAGTGACCTCTCGCGCTGATTTTATGCAGTCTTTTAAAACCACCAACCGCCATGGTTGACAGTTGCTGTCCGTCCGTACATAAGTTCTGACTGGTCTTGGCTTAACATTGCTTGTTTTCATTTTACAGTCTGTGAGCTAACGGGCGAGTAGTGGTGGCAGCCTCAAAATATTCTATGTTCACAGTTAGTGTGGCCCAGCTGGGGCCTTTCGGCAGGTCGTGGTCCGGCAGCAGCCGCGTGCTGCCGAACGTTCGCTTAGCAACCGCGTGATGCCGCACAACGGCCGGGCCACGCGGCTGGGAATTCCGTGGTGACGCTTTGTAGGCGAAGGAGACATGCTAGGAGTGCCAAAGATGGCGGACTTTGTGAAACCTTAATGGCCGACATTTCACAGTTCGTATAGAAATTAATGGTAGCCAGATGAATCATGATACCTCAATAATAAACATGTACATTATCATTATTTGCACGACGATTCTGATATTGTAATCAAATTTTCACTATCTTTATTAGTTTAAAGTTTAGTATCTGACGGGAAATTATACAAGTAACACCCAGCAACTAATTCCCAAAATCTAAACGCTTCATTCTATTTCGTCAATCGTCATGTCTTTGGAAAGCTATTAGTGTAAACCTAAATTGGTATGAATTACAGGCATGTAACTTGAATAGTACATGAGTTATTGGACGTCAAAGTGTCCGATTACTGTCAATCGCGTCAGGCCATAGGTACTCCACAGTTACACGAAAAAACGGTAGCAGCATGCTTATAAATATAATAATTCGTCTATGTCTTTGTTTATATCCGATATATATAGTATTCATGAGGAAATTGGTTAAATACACTCCTGGAAATTGAAATAAGAACACCGTGAATTCATTGTCCCAGGAAGGGGAAACTTTATTGACACATTCCTGGGGTCAGATACATCACATGATCACATTGACAGAACCACAGGCACATAGACACAGGCAACAGAGCATGCACAATGTCGGCACTAGTACAGTGTATATCCACCTTTCGCAGCAATGCAGGCTGCTATTCTCCCATGGAGACGATCGTAGAGATGCTGGATGTAGTCCTGTGGAACGGCTTGCCATGCCATTTCCACCTGGCGCCTCAGTTGGACCAGCGTTCGTGCTGGACGTGCAGACCGCGTGAGACGACGCTTCATCCAGTCCCAAACATGCTCAATGGGGGACAGATCCGGAGATCTTGCTGGCCAGGGTAGTTGACTTACACCTTCTAGAGCACGTTGGGTGGCACGGGATACATGCGGACGTACATTGTCCTGTTGGAACAGCAAGTTCCCTTGCCGGTCTAGGAATGGTAGAACGATGGGTTCGATGACGGTTTGGATGTACCGTGCACTATTCAGTGTCCCCTCGACGATCACCAGTGGTGTACGGCCAGTGGAGGAGATCGCTCCCCACACCATGATGCCGGGTGTTGGCCCTGTGTGCCTCGGTCGTATGCAGTCCTGATTGTGGCGCTCACCTGCACGGCGCCAAACACGCATACGACCGTCATTGGCACCAAGGCAGAAGCGACTCTCATCGCTGAAGACGACACGTCTCCATTCGTCCTTCCATTCACGCCTGTCGCGACAACACTGGAGGCGGGCTGCACGATGTTGGGGCGTGAGCGGAAGACGGCCTAACGGTGTGCGGGACCGTAGCCCAGCTTCATGGAGACGGTTGCGAATGGTCCTCGCCGATACCCCAGGAGCAACAGTGTCCCTAATTTGCTGGGAAGTGGCGGTGCGGTCCCCTACGGCACTGCGTAGGATCCTACGGTCTTGGCGTGCATCCATGCGTCGCTGCGGTCCGGTCCCTGGTCGACGGGCACGTGCACCTTCCGCCGACCACTGGCGACAACATCGATGTACTGTGGAGACCTCACGCCCCACGTGTTGAGCAATTCGGCGGTACATCCACCCGGCCTCCCGCATGCCCACTATACGCCCTCGCTCAAAGTCCGTCAACTGCACATACGGTTCACGTCCACGCTGTCGCGGCATGCTACCAGTGTTAAAGACTGCGATGGAGCTCCGTATGCCACGGCAAACTGGCTGACACTGACGGCGGCGGTGCACAAATGCTGCGCAGCTAGCGCCATTCGACGGCCAACACCGCGGTTCCTGGTGTGTCCGCTGTGCCGTGCGTGTGATCATTGCTTGTACAGCCCTCTCGCAGTGTCCGGAGCAAGTATGGTGGGTCTGACACACCGGTGTCAATGTGTTCTTTTTTCCATTTCCAGGAGTGTATTTACTGTGTTTTAGAAAGCACAGAGACATTAGGCTACTGGCATACCTTTTGTTCTATTCCTTTGATATGTGTTTCTTTAATTTGTTTATGTATCTAATAATGTGTGTTAAAGCATTTTTATGGTTCAGCAGTAGGGATATTTATTTAATTTCAGGTTATTTAAATGTAAATCCAGTATTTCTTATGTGTTTCATTATGTTTGTGTGGGTGCGTTGGCTTGAAGACATGGCGCGAGCGTTCTAGCCAATCACAGCGCTCGTGAATGGGGAGACTGGATAGAAGCGATTCCGCGAGAGGGGCACGGGGGTGCGGCACAGGACACAGGAGGTGCTGGAAGCGACGGCGCGACGGACGGGCAGTCGGCTGAAATATTATGACTGTGGAGGGGTTTGCGCGTGGTCGCGGAGGATAGAAATATTCCGGAGCTCCGACCTGTGCCCTTGTGTCATTTCCGTGGCTTCTGCAGTGAAGTCGTAGTATGCGTTCACAAGTGAATATCTCGCGAGCTATGTTCTTGTTCATAACTAAGTACCTGCTGTAGGAATCTATTGTTTCCCTGTTATTCAACATATAATTTATGTAAGTGCTGGACCATCGACACCAATAAGTGCTTTGCAGAAATATACCGCATTCTCAAAAGTACTTCTACTATCATTCTCATCATTCAAAGTCGTTAAGATAGTACCTGCAGAATTTATTCAATTGCCGTCTTTCATTTACAAACTTATATGTTACATTCATAATTCGCAATTGCCGAGTGATAGGAACTTTCGACCATTCGATGCATGTCTTTATTCTTATCGTATACTGTAGACTCAGCAGTATTTGGCCTGTAATGCGGCAACTACGTATCCCAGCCCCTAGACAACGAAACCAGTCAAAACCTCTAATACTGCAACTCTGAGTCAGAGGGTATGTAGTTGAGGGCCATCACCACATCATTTTCTTTTGTTTGAAAGACCGCAAGTCGCATCACCAATAATCAACTTGGCAGCTTCAAACAGGGTTGAAATGTACGAGGGGCGTTCAGAAAGTAAGCTCCGATCGTCCGCGAAATGGAAACGACTATGAAAATCCGATAAAGCTTTGCACAGATGTGTTGGGTAGTGTCTCTAGTATAACCCCAGTTAGCATCACGTCGCTCTTCTCATTTCTGAGCTCGCAGTGAGTGCGTAAAGATGTCTAGAAAATAGTGTCTGCCGCCAAGTACGAGGGCCTGGTGAGAAATTTCGCCTGAAGCTATGCAGCTAACATTACATAACTGTCGTGCTGTTTCGTCTTCAAGATAATTCTCAGCCGCATTCTGCAGGGGCAATGAAGATGCTCCTGCATCGTTTTCAAATGGAAATATGAGATTACCCACAATACAGTCCGCAATTGTCTCCCCCTGAGTTTCATCTCTGGTCACATGAACCGCTGTCTTTGAAGACAACATTTTGACACAGACAACGAGGTGTAGGCCAGCGTGGAGAATTGGCGGAAAGCACTGGCGGCTGCCTTCTATGATGAGGCTATTGAAAAGTTGGTACAACGCTATGAAAAAAGTCTAAGTCAGAACGGCGACTACGTAGAGAAGTAGCTGAAAGGTGTAGCTAATTGTTACAAGTAAAACATTTCTGATGTTCACTGTGGTTTCAATTTGGCAAGCAATCGGAGCTTACTTTCTGAACAGGCCTCGTATTTCATGGATCTGTCACTCAATGGCTAGTGCGGGTATGAAGTCACTGAGTTCTCTTGCCTCATTCTGCTGTTAACAGCTTCTCTACTCAAAACACGATTCTCGTCGCCTCTTTTCATACTGGCGGGTCCACCTCTCGTCATCAGTTCCGCATTACATAAGAGCGCCCGATTGCTTTTGAGCAGGTAGTACAATTCTTATTAATGTATGTGTTACAGAGCTGGCCATCGCGCAATTTCAGTGATTGTACTCTTTGTGTATTGCGACCACGCGTGCCGCACGATCAACTGAGCAACACACGTTGCGACTAAGTAGTGTCTCCACACCATACTTTCTTCGAGGACTGATAGACCGGTGAGGTGTGAAGAAGAATTTCTGTGAAGTCTGGAAGGCAGGGGATGAGGTACTGGCGGAAGTAAAGCTGTGACGGGCGGAAGGGGCCAACGGTAAGAGGTCGCGAGTCCTACTTGGACGTCTCAGTCGGTAGAGCACTTGCCCGCGATAGGCAAAGGTCTTAGATCCGAATTGCATTCCACCAGACGGTTTTAATCTGCCAGAAAGTTTCAAATCAACGCACAGTCCACTGCACGGCAAAAATTCATTACGGATTACATGCAATACTTAAAATAATTGCGGAGAGAACCGACCGTCCTACTTTCACATCTGGCCACCTAGATCAGTTAATTCTATAAATTAAATAAATTCCTCGATCAGACCAAAAGAAGCACGCGATACCTACAGGCCGCCGTCTCATCACCTGCCAGGGACATCCTAGGTTTGTGATTAACAAACACGTCGCTGTCCCCTCTCCTAGTGGTGACCAGCTTTTCGAACCTAGACGCTACTTCTCGTTAAGGTTCTCAGCGTGCTGGTGACACGAAGCTGAAGGATCTCCTTCCTAAGCTTCTCTTCACGAAAAAATTCCTAGCAATACCGCGGGTCGAACCGGGGTTCTCCACATAGCATGCAGACACTCTGACCACTCAGATGCGGAGGTGCAGTGTGACTTCCCCGCACCAGCTCAGGCGAGTGCAGGTACTTTCAGGGTTCCGTATCACAATCGGTAAAAAGGGAACGCTCACAGGATCACTTTGCCGTCCGAATGTCTGTCTATGTGTCTGTCTGTCTGTCCGAGTGTTGGAAAGCATTTTTCTCAGGGACTGGTAGACGCATCAAGTCGAAATTTATGTCACATACTACGGCCAAATACCTACCCGCCAGGGTAGCCGAGAGCGAAAAAAAAAAAAAAGAAAAAGAAAGAAAGAGCGCTATCGCGCTGCTTACTGGACTCGGGTAGGCGTGCCGGCCCCGGATCGAATGCGCCCGGCGGATTAACGACGAGGGCCAATGTGACGGCCAGCCTGGATGTGGTTTTTAGGCGGTTTTCTACATCCCCCTAGGTGAATACCGGGCTGGTCCCCACGTTCCGCCTCAGTTACACGGCTCGCAGACATCTGATCACATTCACACTATTCCATGGATTACACTCGATGAAGGCAGTTGGGGTACACTGATTCCGTTCCGGGACGTACGGGGTGGCGGCAGGAAGGGCATCCGGCCAAATCCGATTAACGATGGCTGACCCTGCGTAACTGCGAACAAGGTTCAAGCGATAGACTAAGGCCTACGACCTCTTGGCGGACTAAGAAAATGAAGCTTGTAAGTCGGTGCAGTCAAAAGATGCGGCATTTATGTCAGATACTGTGATACTCGCAAACTCACTCACCAAAACCAGCCCAGAGTAAAAAATCTGAAAACTGTGAATTTGTAATTATGTGACACACAACAATTTTATTTGTCATTCGTTATTTGACTCCTCTTTCTCAGGAACGGATAGACGTATAATGTAGGAATTTCTGTAAGTTCTTTGGTCTCTTGGGGGTGTAAAAAATCAAACCTTCTAATTCAGTGGAATTAAAAGATGCGGCCATTTATGTCACATATTTTGATACTCGCAAACTCACTCATCAGAAACTATGGGTTACTTCCCGTCGGCCTAGAATAATGAAATTTTGGCGAAAATGAACTTTTTAGACTACGAGTAAAAGAAAAAAATCCGAAAACTATAAATCTGTAACTGTACCACACGAGAAAATGTTTCTTTCGTCATTTGCCATCCGACGTTAAACTTGAAATTAAAATTTTCTCGAAAACCACGGAAGGCTTGGACCGATATCTTGCCAGTATCAATGTCGATAGCAAACGGCCTTGCCGCAGTGGTAACACCTGTTGTGGTCAGATCACCGAAGTTAAGCGCTGTCGGGCTTGGCCAGCACTTGCATGGGTGACCATCTGGTCTGCCGAGTGCCGTTGGCAAGTGGGGTGCACTCAGCCCTTGTGAGGGCAATTGAGAAGCTATTAACTGAGAAGCAGCGGCTGCGGTTACGAAAACTGACAACGACCAGGAGAGCGGTGTGTTGGCCTCGCGGCCCTCGGTATCTGCATCCATTGACGCCTATGGGCTGAGGATGGCACGGCGGTCGCTCATTACCGTTAGGGTCTTCCAGAATCTACTCCGACGGAGTTTATAGTTTAGTTTCGGTCAGTGCTGATAATAGGTAAAAATGGTAGAGATTCTTGATTTTTCCGGAATTGATGAAGTGTCTGTATACACTCCTGGAAATTGAAATAAGAACACCGTGAATTCATTGTCCCAGGAAGGGGAAACTTTATTGACACATTCCTGGGGTCAGATACATCACATGATCACACTGACAGAACCACAGGCACATAGACACAGGCAACAGAGCATGCACAATGTCGGCACTAGTACAGTGTATATCCACCTTTCGCAGCAATGCAGGCTGCTATTCTCCCATGGAGACGATCGTAGAGATGCTGGATGTAGTCCTGTGGAACGGCTTGCCATGCCATTTCCACCTGGTGCCTCAGTTGGACCAGCGTTCGTGCTGGATGTGCAGACCGCGTGAGACGACGCTTCATCCAGTCCCAAACATGCTCAATGGAGGACAGATCCGGAGATCTTGCTGGCCAGAGTAGTTGACTTACACCCTCTAGAGCACGTTGGGTGGCACGGGATACATGCGGACGTGCATTGTCCTGTTGGAACAGCAAGTTCCCTTGCCGGTCTAGGAATGGTAGAACGATGGGTTCGATGACGGTTTGGATGTACCGTGCACTATTCAGTGTCCCCTCGACGATCACCATTGGTGTACGGCCAGTGTAGGAGATCGCTCCCCACACCATGATGCCGGGTGTTGGCCCTGTGTGCCTCGGTCGTATGCAGTCCTGATTGTGGCGCTCACCTGCACGGCGCCAAACACGCGTACGACCATCATTGGCACCAAGGCAGAAGCGACTCTCATCGCTGAAGACGACACGTCTCCATTCGTCCCTCCATTCACGCCTGTCGCGACACCACTGGAGGTGGGCTGCACGATGTTGGGGCGTGAGCGGAAGACGGCCTAACTGTGTGCGGGACTGTAGCCCAGCTTCATGGAGACGGTTGCGAATGGTCCTCGCCGATACCCCAGGAGCAACAGTGTCCCTAATTTGCTGGGAAGTGGCGGTGCGGTCCCCTACGGCACTGCGTAGGATCCTACGGTCTTGGCGTGCATCCATGCGTCGCTGCGGTCCGGTCCCTGGTCGACGGGCACGTGCACCTTCCGCCGACCACTGGCGACAACATCGATGTACTGTGGAGACCTCACGCCCCACGTGTTGAGCAATTCGGCGGTACATCCACCCGGCCTCCCGCATGCCCACTATACGCCCTCGCTCAAAGCCCGTCAACTGCACATACGGTTCACGTCCACGCTGTCGCGGCATGCTACCAGTGTTAAAGACTGCGATGGAGCTCCGTATGCCACGGCAAACTGGCTGACACTGACGGCGGCGGTGCACAAATGCTGCGCAGCTAGCGCCATTCGACGGCCAACACCGCGGTTCCTGGTGTGTCCGCTGTGCCGTGCGTGTGATCATTGCTTGTACAGCCCTCTCGCAGTGTCCGGAGCAAGTATGGTGGGTCTGACACACCGGTGTCAATGTGTTCTTTTTTCCATTTCCAGGAGTGTACATACACTACTGGACATTAAAATTGCTACACCAAGAAGAAATGCACATGATAAACGGGTATTCATTGGAAAAATATATTATACTAGAACTGACATGTGATTACATTTTCACGCAATTTGGCTACATAGATCCTGAGAAATCAGTACCCAGAACAACCACCTCTGGCCGTAATAACGGCCTTGATACGCCTGGGCATTGAGTCAAACAGAGCTTGGATGGCGTGTACAGGTACAGCTGCCCATGCAGCTTCAACACGATACCACAGTTTTCAAGAGTAGTGACTGGCGTATTGTGACGAGCCAGTTGCTCGGCGACCATTGACCAGACGTTTTCAATTGGTGAGGGATCTGGAGAATGTGCTGGCCAGGGCAGCACTCGAACATTTTCTGTATCCAGAAAGGCCCGTACAGGACCTGCAACATGGGGTCGTGCATTATACTGCTGAAATGCAGGGTTTTGCAGGGATCAATGATGGATAGGGCCACGGGTCGTAACACATCTGAAATGTAACGTCCACTGTTCAGAGTGCCATCAATACGAACAAGAGGTGGCCGAGACGTGTAACCAATGGCACCCCATACCATCACGCCGGGTGATACGCCAGTATGGCGATGACGAATACACGCTTCCAATGTGCGTTCACTGCGAATTCGCCAAACACGGATGCGACCATCATGATGCTGTAAACAGAACCTGGATTCATCCGGAAAAATGACGTTTTGCCATTCGTGCACCCAGGTTCGTCGTTGAGTACACCATCGCAGGCGCTCCTGTCTGATGCAGCGTCAAGGGTAACCGCAGCCGTGGTCTCCGAGCTGATAGTCTGTGCTGCTCGATACATCGTCGAACTGTTCGTGCAGACGGTTGTTGTCTTGCAAATGTCCCCATCTGTTGACTCAGGGATCGAGACGTGGCTGCACGATCCGTTACAGCCATGCTGATAAGATGCGTGTCTTCTCGACTGCTAGTGATACGAGGCCGTTGGGATCCAGCACGGCGTTCCGTATTACCCTCCTGAATCCACCGATTCCATATTCTGCTAACAGTCATTGGATCTCGACCAACGCGAGCAGCAATGTCGCGATGTGATAAACCGCAATCGCGATAGGCTAAAATCTGTCCTTTATCATAGTCGGAAACCTGATGGTACGCATTTCTCCTCCTTACACGAGGCATCACAACAACGTTTCACCAGGCAACGCCGGTGAACTGCTGTTTGTGTATGAGAAATCGGTTGGAAACTTTCCTCATGTCAGCACATACTAGGTGTCGCCACCGGCGCCAACCTTGTGTAAATGCTCTGAAAAGCTAATCATTTGCATATCACAGCATCTTCTTCCTGTCGGTTCAATTTCGCCTCTGTAGCACGTCATCTTCGTGGTGTAGCAATTTTAATACACAGTAGTGTAATTTAGTTTTTGGCCAGTGTCGATAACGGGCAAAAATGGTAGACATTCTTGGTTTTCCGGACTGGATGAGCTGTCGGTATACATAATTAAGTCTGCGCGTGTGTGCGTTTGGAGGTTATGGGTGGTCTATGTAGAGGGTGTAAGCGCCCTTGGGTTTTGTACGGAACACTCAGTATTCGAGTCCTGCTCGCACCTGGTCATTCCCTCCCCGCCACCTCTCTCTCAAGAAGGTCACGCTCTTTCCTTCCCTGACTGCTGTCCAGGTGCGTTATTACTCCGTCCCGGACTACTTCGATGTCTGCGAGACGTCAACTTATTTACGGCATCCCATTTCCTCCGACAGTGCAGAGCGTAAAATCGCTGGACCAGTTCTTGACCTGCTGGCGACTTTCTCTGTAAACTGCAGCGGCGTGAAAGTAAAACTGCGTGCTCGTATGTGCGTGTGTGTGTGTGTTTGTCGCCAAGGTCGGTGCCGCGGCCGCCGCCTCCCTGGTCCGGATTCTGCAGCCGCTGGTCCGGTCCATCAGCTTTCCCAGGCGCCGCCTGCTTCTTCTGCTTTCCACCGGACCGGCTCTCCACACGCACCGCTCGGTGCGTCGGCGTCCACCGGGTCTCTGCACCTCAGCTGTTCGGCTGACCCCGATCAGCGAAATCTGATGCGTTTCGTTTACAATGGGCGGTAAAAAACAGCGTCACTGCGAGACTGTTCTTGCGGTAGGATGGAAACGGTACAAAATCTCTTTAAAATTCATTACTATTATTTATATACGGAATACAGTATATTGGTGGATACCGCATTACATTAGTTAGATGATAGGTACCAGAATAACTAACAGAGAGAAAACTATAAAAGTAACCCAACGTTTCCTTTTTCTAAGTTTATGTTGTTTAAGGGGGGTAGGACGCCAAACGGGCCGAATTGGAGCAGGAGAGGCATCACACGACATTTTAATTTCCACTGCCTATACTTCTACAAATAAATTCATAAAAATGTGTCAACATGAGCAGGAGGGATTCAGAATTCACACTCTTAGCAATGTAAGTTCAAAAATATAACAAAATAAATTTTTTTACGTGTGAAATTTCATCATTTTTCACTTACTATTGGCTGCATTTGTTGCTATAGGTACACTTTTCTTTATAAGTCAGGGAGATACTTCGATGAATTTTGCACAGCATACAGACCATACTTACAGATGTATGAAACTCTAGAATTTCCCAAATCTATTAAAAACTGTGGTAAAAATTGAGATAATTAACCATAAAATTTGAGTTTTTTCTAAACATGAAGTTTAAAATGTAACAGCTCATTCATTTTTTCATTAATTAAATAAATTCTAGAGTTTCATACTAGTTAATTGTTAACGTAACGGCCGCACATTTACTTTCTTTATTAACTTTACCCCTTTTCAAAATTAATTTCCACCAGTTTCATTTGCATTTTTCCTTTCATATAGATGTAACCCTTTCCTCCCTCTTTACCGACAGATTAACTTCGGTGACGATTGCTTTTCCCAAATTTCCATTAGGTACACGCGGTTTAATTTTTCACTGTCATTAAGGTCGATAAGTGAGGGGGAGGTTACAACGTAAGCTAGTTCGAATCCCGATGGTGGAAACTTTTCACCGCTAGTTTTTGGCCAACAAGTGTTTGAGAAACGGTGGCGTGAAGTTTCTGATCACCAGCTTCGCGCCAGTGACCTGTGTTAAATTCCAAACCTCTCGGCAGTGTCTCGTGTAGTGAGGGCATGTGACACTATTGATTGCGATCCGTCTGTCAGCTGCGGACATTAACCACGGCGGCTTCCTTGCTGCTATTCGCGAGAAGTAGGCTGTGTGTCGGCACAGTGTTTCGCCGTCTCCGTCCGCTTTACCCATAACAACACAAACCCAACGCCTACAGGAGCGCTCGTCTGTGGCTGCCTTCCCACGAAGGTATCCTATATAATGAGGAAGTTGTTGCCCTGGATCTGCAATTACGTTACACACACTAGTTACGTTAGGTCAAAGGTCGCACAAACCAACAATAGCAAGAGATATGGAACGGCTCCCAGCAAACGAAAGGCGTTTATTACACAGTGCTCCAAATTCGGATTCCTTCACTGTCGTGGTTCATGAGGACACATTTCGACCGCTCCATGATTTCTGTCATAAGATTTCGCTTCAATCACGCCTCTTTCCCTCAACATCTACATCGGATCAACGTTTACGGTTCGCCGACATTTGAGTGTGGTACTGAGTCGGAAGTTGATGTCAACCACATCTTAGCCGACCGCTGTGGCCGAGCGGTTCTAGGCGCTTCAGTCCGGAACCGCGCTGCTGGTGCGGTCACAGGTTCGAATCCTGCCTCGGGCATGGATGTGTGTGATGTCCATAGGTTAGTTAGGTTTAAGTACTTCTAAGTTCTAGGGGACTGACGACCTCAGAAGATAAGTCCCATAGTGCTCAGAGCCATTTGAACCCTCGAGCGCGCAGAAGTGCCGCAACACGACGTGGGCATGGACTCGTCTAGTGTCTGAAGTAGTGCTGGAGGGAACTGACACCATGAGTCCTGCAGAGCTGTCAATAAATCTGTAAGAGTATGAGGGAGTGGAAATCTCTTCTGAACAGGACGTTGCAAGGCACCCCAGATACGCTCAACAATGTTCATGTTTCGGGAGTTTGGTGGCCAGCGGAACTCAGAAGAGCGTTCCTCGAGCCACTCTGTAACCATTCTGGACGTGTGGGGTGCCGTATTGCCTTGCTAGAATTGCACAAGTCCGTCGGAATGCACAATGGAAATGATGCGTGCAGGTGATCAGACAGAATGCTTACGTACGTGTCACCTGTCAGGGCCGTATCTAGACGTATCAGGGGTCCTACATCACTTCAATTGCACACACCCCACACCGTTACAGAGCCTCCACCAGCTTTAACAGTCCCCTGCTGACATGCTGGGTCCATGGATGCATGAGGTTATCTCCATAACCGTACACGTCCATCCGCTCGACACAATTTGAAATGAGACTCGTCCGACCAGGCAACAAGTTTCCAGTCAACAGCCGAATGTCGGTGTTGACAGGCCCAGGCGAGGCGTAAGGCTTTGTGCCGTGCGGTCATCAAGAGTACACGAGTGGGTCTTCCGCTCCGAAGGCCCATATCGATGATGTTTTCTTGAATGGTTCGCACACTGACAGCTGTCGATGGCCCGGCATAGAAATCTGCAGCATTTTGCGGAAAGGTTGCACTTGTCACGTTGAACGATTCTCTTCAGTCGTCGTTGGTCCCGTTCTTGTATCTTTTCCCGGCCGCAGCGATGTTGGAGATTTGATGTTTCACCCGATTCCTGATATTCACGGTACACTGGTGATGTAATCGTAAGGGAAAATCCCCACTTCATCGCTACCTCGGAGATGCTGTATCCCATCGCTTGTGCGCCGACTACAACACCACTTTCAAACTCAGAGCATGACAACGTGCCATTGTAGCACCAGTAACCGATCCAATAATTGCGCCAGACACTTGTCTTATATAGGCGTTTCCGACCGCCGCGCCGTCTTCTGTCTGTTTACATGTCTCTATATTTGAATACGCAAGCCTATACCACTTTCTTTGGCATTTAAGTGTAAAACAACTGTTAAGTTCCTAAGAGGACTGGGCACAATCTGTGGGTTTTAAGGGTGTACATATTCTATATTTCTGTCTTGCTTCTGAAGATATTTCAGGAATGGTGTGAACAATTTTAACTTCCTTTTAATCTAATTGTTGCACAAATGCTGTGGACACAGCTGTGATGGTTTGCGGTTTCTCTACTTGTAATATGCATTTGTGTATTCTTTTATTCAATTCTATGTACATTGTAACTATGTGTTATTGATGGCTATATCAAATTGCTAATCGGAAGGCAAAAAAAAAAAAAGGCGATGGCAACCGACCTCCTTTCGGACCTTTCCCAAGAGAGCGTTGGAGAATTCCTGCATTGCATAATACTCAACTCGTTTTTGGAAAAATTCGTATTTTTCACATCAAAGACTACCTCGTCGGTCTTCTCCAAATCGAGTCATTACGCAAGGAATTGATTTCATCTTGACATATGCGTGGCCTTAGCATGCTACAGACGATACGCTGGGAGGCAAGCGCAACAGAACTGCACATTGCCATATTTGTGGTCAAACAAAATGTTTCGAAAAGGCTGTGAGTAAGCTGAGAAAACATGCGGAGCGAAGGCATGTAATAAATTGACCAGTCCACAATTTTTATCGTCGCTTTCGCTTAAGCATGAAATATGTCAAAAAGGCTACATTTCTGAGATGTGTTTAGTCATTTACTGAAGTAAACATAAATACATTGTTTATGGCTCAAATGTCTCTGAGCACTATGGGACTTAACATCTATGGTCATCAGTCCCCCAGAACTTAGAACTACTTAAACCTAACTAACCTAAGGACATCACACAAAACCCAGTCATCACGAGGCAGAGAAAATCCCAGACCCCGCCGGGAATCGAACCCGGGAACCCGGGCGCGGGAAGCGAGAACGCTACCGCACGACCACGAGCTGCGGACACATTGTTTATAATCTTGAATATAAACTGGAAAATATTTCCTTAATCACAAAACACTGCTGCAGTAGTGCGAACTACTTTGTTGCTTTGACTATGCCCCTTGGCGTACATGGAACATTTTACACAGTGTGTGTTATAATTAATGGCGAAAAGGCATACAGCTGAATGAAGACAATACTAGAAGCAACAAAGTCTCAGTAAACATAAGTTCGCAAACGAACAGTTTGTTAGATAACTGCGAGTTTGAAGTCACTGCCCAACACTAACTTGATTCTATGTAGAAGTCATCTCAGTTAAGAAAAGGTAACAATACTGTACAACATTAAGAAAAATTATTAAAGATACTGTGGTAGACGTGCAGGTGTTTTGAACAAACACGACAACAGTTACAACTGTACTCGTAGTTACAGGCGGTGTTCAAACTGTCGTCCTTGTGACCAGGTGCAGGTCTGTACCCATCGCCGCAATCAATTGCGAATCCTTTCAAACACACTTGGATCAGAATGAGATTTTCACTCTGCAGTGTGCGCTGATATGAAACTTCCTGGATGATTAAAACTGTGTGCCCGACCGAGTCTCGACCTCGGGACCTTTGCCTTTCGCGGGCAAGTGCTCTACCAACTGAGCTACCCAAGCATGACTCACGACCCGTCCTCACAGCTTTACTTCTGCCAGTACCTCGTCTCCTACCTTCCAAACTTCACAGAAGCTCTCCTACGAACCTTGCAGGAGAGCTTCTGTAAAGTCCCAAGTTCGAGTCTCGGTCCGGCACACAGTTTTAAACTGCCAGGATGTTTCACACTTCGATCATTTCGAAATGCTTGATAAGCATTGACAAGTCTCTGCTCCAACTCTTCAACTTTGTTCACGAGAGTGACGTACACTACACCTTTAATGAGACCACAAATGTAGAAATCTGTGCGGTTCAGATCAGCTGATCTTGGAGGCCGCGGTACAGGTCCTCCTTGCCCAGTACATCTTTGATCATACTGGCGCGTTATATGTCGTCTCACCACAGCAGTGAAACGTGAGGGTGCGCCATCATGGCGTTGCTCTAAGGGAACATCCTGCAAGATGACGCAGCAGAATTCGCAGGTAATTCCGTCCACTGAGTTTGTCTGACAACATGTACTGCCCAACTACAAGACGTTCAGTGAACGTCGCTGATGTTAACTCTCACGCACAGCAGGTGTGTTGGAGTCTGTATGACTCCAAACGTGAGAACTGACGTAATTAAACGCAGCATCGCGAGTCAAGCCTGTCTCTACATCTACATATACATTTATACTCCGCAAGCCACCCAACGGTGTGTGGCGGAGGGCACTTTATGTGCCAATGTCATTACCTTCCTTTCCTGTTCCAGTCGCGTATGGTTCGCGGGAATAACGACTGCAGGAAAGCCTCCGTGCGCGCTCGAATCCCTGTAATTTTACATTCGTGATCTCCTCGGGAGGTATAAGTAGGGGGAAGCAATATATTAGATACCTCATCCAGAAACGCACCCTCTCGAAACCTGGACAGCAAGCTACACCGCGATGCAGAGCGCCTCTCTTGCAGAGTCTGCCACTTGAGTTTGTTAAACATCTCCGTAACGCTATCACGGTTACCAAATAACCCTGTGACGAAACGCGCCGCTCTTCTTTGGATCTTCTCTATCTCCTCCGTCAACCCGATCTGGTACGGATCCCACACTGATGAGCAATACTCAAGTACAGGTCAAACGAGTGTTTTGTAAGCCACCTCCTTTGTTGATGGACTACATTTTCTAAGGACTCTCCCAATGAATCTCAACCTGGTACCCGCCTTACCAACAATTATTTTATATGATCATTCCACTTCAAATCGTTCCGCACGCATACTCCCAGATATTTTACAGAAGTAACTGCTACCAGTGTTTGTTCCGCTATCATATAATCATACAATAAAGGATCCTTCTTTCTATGTATTCGCAATACAATACATTTGTCTATGTTAAGGGTCAGTTGCCACTCCCTGCACCAAGTACCTATCCGCTGCAGATCTTCCTGCATTTCGCTACAATTTTCTAATGCTGCAACTTCTCTGTATACTACAGCATCATCCGCGAAAAGCCGAATGGAACTTCCGACACTATCTACTAGGTCATTTATATATATTGTGAAAAGTAATGGTCCCATAACACTCCCCTGTGGCACGCCAGAGGTTACTTTAACGTCTGTAGACGTCTCTCCATTGATAAGAACATGCTGTGTTCTGTTTGCTAAAAACTCTTCTCCGACTCTCATCTGTAAATAAAATGTTATTCTCGAACGCAGGGTTCGATGTAGCTTGCTCTTGCATCCACTTACAGGGCGCCAATCTAGGACCAAAGTCTGCCTCACTAAGATAATGAACTCGTTGGAGATGGTATGGATACATTGCACTTCAATGCAATACATTATTCTTCAAACACTGCTGTGACTCATTCCAGGAATGTGTGCGACAACTCTCCTTGTCGAGATTCCTGGACAGCGTTCGACTGTTTCCGGAAGCACATCTTCAAGCACAGGTGTGATTCGTACAGGCCTAACCACTCCCGCAGCATGTGCGAAGCGCCCAGTTTCTCGGAGTCGTTGACGCACCATTGGAAACGTTCGACTCTCCGGGTGCTTTCGCCCAGAGTATGCTTCTTGGTACAAGCGTGCAGCCTCACGTGTAGTGCCATTAGCCCTACCATACTGAAATGCGTGTGCACCCTTCTCGTTACTGTTAAGTTCCATGGAAATTCGTGGTACGTTCATATGGGAGCAAACTGCTGAGGTCATCGGTCCCTAGGCTTATGCACTACTTAATCTAACTTTAGCTAACTTGTTAGGCTAAGTTAGGTTAGGTTTAAGGACAACACACACACACCCATGCCCGAGGGAGGACTCGATTCTCCGACGTGGGAAGCCGCGCGAACCGTGGCAATGCGCCTGAGACCACGCGAAAGTCTCATGTTGACCCCAACACTCGCACACAACTGACGCTCCGCAGACAACCGATATAAGAAGTCTAGGGGGCTGAGGACCTCAGTTGTTAAGTCCCGTAGTGCTTAGAGACATTTTTGAACAACTCGTCCCGAAAATGTAAGCAAAGACCACACCGCGGACTGTATGCAGGGTTTATACAGAATCACGTCAGAAGTGATGGTAACCACAAACTCACAGTTACCTCGTTAACCGTTCGTTTGTGGTCCTATGTTTACTGAGGATTTTTTGCATCTAGTATCATGTACTTTTACGCCATTAATTATGATATACCCCGTATAATTCATAGGTTTCTTGAAGCTTTTCTCTGGTTGGAACTGAAACGTTGTAACTCATTAATCATAGCGAATACTTTAGCCATTCCCTAGTACTAAGTGACTTCGTGTTATCTACTGCATTTTACCCAGCGGTCACTGATGATTACGACATTGACTGATAATTCTCATACGCATACTGCTGCGAACGGCACGAATCTTTCAGCTTCATTCCACAAGCCATCAACGTTGTGCAGTTCGACCTGAAATATGCCACGTTATAATATATCTCACAAAGAAAGAATGTGTGTAGAATGGTTGAGCTTTAATCCTTCGAATGCTGATTGTTCAGAGGTGGGACTCATCACAGGGACCACAGGAGGATCACATTAAACAACATGGATAATCATAATTTTAATGTTAACTTGCATTAACACTCTTACTAGGCCAAAGGCAGCTCCATTACCTGCTATTTTCTGATTTGTTTTAGAGTCAGGTGAAGAGTCATCATTGGGGAGCAGAAAAGCTTCGTGACGGGGGACCGTGATAATATTAAGTATAATGCAACAAATGATTTGCATTACACAGAATCAGATTCGTAATACAAAAGTTTAGACTGCAAGACTTACAAAACACGAATATGCATCGACTCGTCACCAAAGCAGTCTTTTCCCAACGTAGTTAAATAGCTGAATGACTAACTGTGTCTACATCATTAGTAAAGAAATGTGAGCCAATTGCTTCTACATAAAAATATAAATGAACTTAGATAACATTATTATAACCAAAGTTACAGATAACAAGGAATGCATCCCAAAATGAAGACAGTTGCGAGACAAAAGGTAATATGAAGGAGACTACGTGCCTCATCTATTCTGGAGAATATGAAACACGAAAGTACAGAAGCGATGCTAATGATCTGGAACGATACAGATTACAGTTTGATCTCTGACATAGCGACAAACATTAATTTGTTGCAACATACAAACGAACGCCTTACTGATTTAATTGATCGCGTACTTCATCTAGTTTGCGCAATCCGCATAAAACGTCCAAACTAAATGTAAACCGCCATAGGACAAATGCTCGAAATCGGTCATGATTTAACGACAATGAAGATGATCAGTAGTGGTTTAAGGGGAGATTTACTATCTTTGGCCCGAAAAAAGCATATTTTTTAAAGAATTTTTTTCTCGGGATGTGTTGCAGATATCAATGTTAAATTTGGTCAAAATGCTTATTGATATTTCCTCTAGAAACTGGAATTTTTTCGACCGAAAATGTCGAAGAGCAAAGGCAGAAGTGCCGTCGGAATGAAACAAAATTTCTATGTAGACTTCCACGCGTGGTATGTCACAGGTCAGCCGGCTCGTCTGAAATCAAAATTGAGTTCACGTTAGCGAAGTGTATAAGATTATTTAGGAGTTGTACCTCGCTTAAGATATTTGGACCATAGGAAACAAAGTGGCGGCCAGCTAAACAAAAAAAGGCTTTTTTCATCGATTTTTCGACTTCGTCGGCCAAGTAAAAATATTTATAGTTGATGGTTCGGAATAAAAGTAGTACAACTTCTAGACAATTTAGTTAGCTTCGTCGGAAACAAAGGATCATGACAATCGGTTCAGTTAATTTGAAGTTACCATACCGCGCGATAAAAAAAAAGTCATCTCGAGAAAAACGCCTTTCAAGTTTGACTACGTATAAATGCAATATTATGCAACGTACGTTCAATCTTCTATTCCGGGTCCATAAACTAGTCCTTCCTCTTCCTCGTAGAGGGAGTTCTGCTCGATCTGGGCCATTCCGCGTTGCTACATAGCCGCTCGTACGGCCGGTGGCAAGCGGTTTTCGGCCGCTTGAATCCGGTGGTAGTCCGAATGCTTGGCGAACTGCGTCGAATAGAGTCCCAGGGTGACTTCCATCGTTGTCATGGTCTTCAGAATTGCTGAATACTCTTCGTTGAAGCTGATCACTATCAGGAAAGTCGCAATCTCCACAGTCTTCGCACCAGACTGCAAATGATTGGGGGCTAACTTCCAAACACACGCATTCAAAGTACGCTTTCTGAAACCGCGCGACCGCGGCTGCCTCAGGCATGGATGTGTGTGATGTCCATAGGTTAGTTAGGTTTAAGTAGTTCTAAGTTCTAGGGATCTCGTGGTCGTGCGGTAGCGTTCTCGCTTCCCACGCCCCGGTTCCCGGGTTCGATTCCCGGCGGGGTCAGGGATTTTCTCTCCCTCGTGATGGCTGGGTGTTGTGTGATGTCCTTAGGTTAGTTAGGTTTAAGTAGTTCTAAGTTCTAGGGGACTGATGACCGTAGATGTTAAGTCCCATAGTGCTCAGAGCCAAGTTCTAGGGGATTGATGACCTCAGAAGTTAAGTCCCATAGTGCTCAGAGCCATTTGAACCATTTGAACGCATTCAAACTTCCATTTGAATTTTATGTGTTTCCTCCCAAGCACCGGTACAGTAACTTGTCCTCGGAAAGAAAAAAACTGGTGCGTGAAAAAGGCCGATTTCAGGCAGGTGCATTTTTTGTTCAATCGCGAATAACAAACAAATCCGTTCCGTATTCGCAAAAAGCGTTTCAGGGGTGAATTCAAAACACTTTTATGGATCCAAAAATGTAATTTTAAAAAAAATCGATTTCTTGAACCAAAAGATAGCAAACCTCCCCTTAAGGCGCTAAACAGCGAGGCCATCACCGCCGCCGCTGTATGATTTAACGAGGTAAGGTTCATTCGCCACAAAAGATTGGTTGATGTTATTTGAGCACAATCTGTTCTTTACCTGTCCCGTAGAAAACAGTCATCTGACATACTGCGAAGGAAGTCAATCCCGAGAGAAATCGTTAAACAGAACGTTCCTTCAATTGGATTTCGTCCATCTGCCAGTGAAAGTTTTTCACAATGCTGAAACGATTCTGACAATCTCCTTCGCATTCATTATACTGGTTCTTCATTTTTAATTTCGTCTCTCATTACGTAACTCTATCCCCTCAGTATTATTTGGCCTAAACGACTTCACAAATCCTCGTTTCTTACGACAACCATTTGGCTCATTACATAGAATCATTTACTTGGAAATCAGACGGTTGATTACCGTTTATTTTCCGAAGACTGAAGTTCTTTGACATTATTCCGCAACTCCTCTTAAATTTAAATGGCTGATTGAGATGCCAGTACGTTTTCTAATTTTTTAATGAGCTAAAAAAAAAGTGAGACATAGGTCTTAACTTCAAGTATGTAACATTTAGGTAATAGCCGGCTGAGGTGGCCGAGCGGTTCTAGGCGCTGCAGTCTGGAACCGCGCGACCGCTACGGTCGCAGGTTCGAATCCTGCCTCGGGCATGGATGTGTGTGATGTCCTGAGGTTAGTTAGGTTTAAGCAGTTCTAAGTTCCAGGGGACTGAGGGCCTCAGTAGTTAAGTCCCATAGTGCTCAGAGCCATTTAAACCATTTTGAACCATGTTAATAATATTACGAAGGGTTCAGTTCTTAACTTAGTAACAGCTGCAGTGAAGAACAATTTTTATTTGTTTAAGAATTGTTCACATTATAAAGTGCATTTTATCATGTTATAAGTGTGCTGCCGCCATTGTTTCAGGCGTTGTATTTTTTAGGAACTTCTCTATAACGAATACTTACCTAAATTTTTGTTGCTAATATTCCTTCTTATTTAGGTATATGGAACGAAAAATTTGCTGCACTTATATAATTTCGAGCGAATTTTGTAGAGAAACTAACTGGTGTTAACCACGTATTATACTGCTTTCTTGCTGCCCTACAAAAATTTAAATAAAACAGTCATATTGGTCTTAAGTTATAATTTCTCAGCAGTGCGTATGTTATAAGTGATGCCACTCGGGAACATTTTAGTATACACGCGAAATCTCTGTTTTTGTTTCTTTTTTTCATTGGGCACAATTTCGATACATTAGTAGAAATTTACCGAGTCGCTATTCGCTTTGTCTCACCTTACAGGGTATACCAAACATTCACTCGTTACGTAGTCGCAGTGAATCGTAAACCGGCGCTTGCCCGGTGATGCATAAGTGAAAAATTCCGTGTCATAAGGGTAAATGACTGATCATGTACGGAAGGGATTCCGCGTGCCAGAGCTTAATAGTTACCAGAGAGGATTTCGTAAGCGGTGAAACGGAGCACTTGGAAATGCCTACAGCATTCGTAAATGGCGTCAACAGTTTGAAGAAACAGGATGTTTGTGCAAAGGAGAAAGTACCGACTGACGACGTGTTTCAGCACGAAATGCTGAATGAATTTACCTGAACGTGTTTGAGCAAAGACGGATTACCTCTCCTACTGAACATGACCCGCAGTTCCCTGTTCTTCGTCACCTTAAATTACTTACGATATTATTTCCAGAATGTCTGTGGAGGAAACTAATTCCCTAATACCGTAACAAGGTTGAAATTCTTAGACCTCACAAGAAAGGAGATCGAAAAGGGAATATCAAACAGTATTACTATTAGTCCCCTTCGTGTAACGTACAATATCGAACAATTTCAGTGTTACACCCTTTTCTGTAACGTAGCACAATTTCGGTAAAATTATCACTCATTGCATACAAAAACCAATGGATTTTAACCAAGCAAAGTAACGGACTCACTCTAGACGTGGATACAGCACAACGGTCTTCGTGCAAGTCCTGAAAGGATACTTGTTTCAAAGTTTTACTGACCTTCAAAGTAGTCACCAGCATTGTGTGCAACTCGTTGTCAGCGATTTGGAAGTCGTATACTCTTACCAGTGCCAGTTGCGTTGACAGTTCGAGCGGCGCGGTCTACTGCTCGACGAATTTGTAGCAGTTCTGAAACGAATGTTGTGAAGTGTTTCCTTCAGTTTAGAAATCTCACGACGACTTAAGCCAGGGGAGTGCAGTAGGTGGTACAGCACTTAGGAGCCCCATCAGTCAAACATATGAGTAACAGCTTGCACTGTACGTGCTTGAGCATTGTCCTGCAAAATGATGGTCAGGTCTTGCAGAAAGTGTCATCACTTCTGTCTCTAAGGTGGTCGTAGGTTGTGTTCCAAAAATGAACAGCATAGCTTGCACTGTATGTGCTTGAGCACATAAGTATGCTGCCGCGCGGGGTAGCCGTGCGGTCTAGGGCGTCTTGTCGCGGTTCGCGCGGCTCCTCTCAGTCGGAGGTTCGAGTCTTCCCTCGGGCATGGGTGTGTGTGTTGTCCTTAGCTTAAGTTAGATTAAGTAGTGCGTAAGCCTAGGGTCCGATGACCTCAGCAGTTTGGTCCCATAGTCCTTACCACAAATTTCCAATTGTACAATGAAGCAATGAGTACGACATGCCAATTTGCTAGGGATAAATAGATTTTGAGAAAGCTTTGAAATCATTGTCATTAAAATCTCTACCAATAGCCCACGAGAAACAAGACAGAGGTTCAATACACACTGGTCAGCCAAGACAATGTGACCACCTCCCACTGCGAGACTGAGTGCGGTAAAATGAAATGTCGTGTGACGAGGGCCTCCCATCGGGTAGACCGTTCGCCAGGTGCAAGGCTTTCGATTTGACGCCACTTCGGCTGCTTGCGCGTCGATGGGGATGAAATGATGATGATTGGGACAACACCACACCCAGTCCCTGAGCGGAGAAAATCTCATACCAAGCCGGGAATCGAACCCGGGCCCTTAGGATTGACATTCTGTCACGCTGACCACTTTTTTTTAAATCTTATTTTGTTCGCTTTTGTTCGTTGCATCTGCTCGGGGCGGACGTCGTAAGACATCCATTTATGTTCGTTGCTGATCGATTGACTCAGTTTTTTTTGTTACAGAGAGCATGTAACCCTCTGACCGAACATGCTGAGCTACCGTGCCGGCCACTCAGCTACCGTGGGCGGACACTGAATGCGGTGGGGAAAGTACGAAGACGCCCTGAAAAGTAGTGCCTCCGAATTTTTTATGTAAAAACTCATAATTTTTTTAAATAAAATGAAGATTATTAACATTCTAAATCTTTATTCTTCATGTCTACATGTTTATTCCTCAACGTAGTGACCCTGGCGACGAACAAATTTTTCTCAACTAGAGCGGTTTGTTGATACCGTCACTGTAGAATGTTTCACCCTTTCTTGCACCGCTTTTACTCTATGAAAGTGAGGTCCTCGGAGGCTTTCTTGAAGTTCTGCAAACAGATGAAAATCGGATTGGGCCAAGTCGGGATGTATGGAGGACGATCGATGACAGTCAGCCCGAGGCGACGGATTGCCGCAGATGCCGAAGCGCTCGTGTGTGGTATGGCACTGTCATGGTGGAGGAGAGAGCTCCCCATGTGTGCACCGAACACTTCGAATTCGAAAACCGATTACAGGACGGTGTTTCTCACGCACCGACATACGAGGATTGGAACTTTAATAGTGGCAACAATTTATTTATAGCTCGTACAAAATAGATATTTGTTTCAAAGTCTTACTGACCTTCAAAGTAGTCACCAGCATTGTGTGCAACTCGTTGACAGCGATTTAGAAGTCGTATACTCTTACCAGTGCCAGTTGCGTTGACAGTTCGAGCGGCGCGGTCTATTGTCCGACGAATTTGTAGTAGTTCTGAAGCGAATGTTGTGAAGTGTTTCCTTCAGTTTAGAAATCTCACAAGGACTTAAGCCAGGGGAGTGCAGTAGGTGGTACAGCACTTAGGAGCCCCATCAGTCAAACATATCAGTAACAGCTTGCACTGTACGTGCTTGAGCATTGACCTGCAAAATGATGGTCAGGACTTGCAGAAAGTGTCATCACTTCTGTCTCTAAGGTGGTCGTAGGTTGTGTTCCAAAAATGAACAGCATAGAGACAGAAGTGATGACACTTTCTGCAAAACCTGAGCGTCATTCTGAAGGACAATGCTCAAGCACGTACAGTGCAAGCTGTTACTGATTTGTTTGACTGATGGGGCTGCTAAGTGCTGTACCACCTACTGCACTCGCCTCACTTAAGCCCTCGTAAGTTCAATTCGATTTCTAAACGGAAGGAAAGACTTCACGGCATTCGCGTCAGAACTGCCACAAATTCGTCGAACTGTCAACACAACTAGCGCTGCTAAGAGTATACTACGACTTCCACATCGCTGGCAGCGGGTTATACACAATGCTGGTGACTACTCTGAAGGTCAGTAAAACTTTGAAACACGTATCTATTATGTACGAGCGGTAAGTAAATAGATGCCAGTATTAAAGTTCCAACCCTTGTAGTTAACGGCATACACCGACATGATACACGTTGCAATTCGGAGCCCTCTAGCGGCAGAGGACTGAAAATATATAGTCATGAAGAATGAAGATGTACAATGTTAATAACGTTCGTTTTATTTAAAAAGCTTCAAGAGTTTCCAAACAAAACATTCTGAGGTATAGCTATTCAGCGCGCCCTCCAGTATAAGCGGAGCAGACTTGTAGGGAATGGAATCATTGTAGCAACGATACGGGTCGCAAACAGACAAATTCACTGACATAAGCGACTCTTACAAAGTGTGAGTTGTTGAGGTCCATTGCCTGAAAGCGAGTATTTCATAGATGACGAATCTGGTCGGCTGTTCGCATTCTACTGTCGTCACCAACTATGGAAAGTGATTGAAGTACGATGAACCCAAGGGTCGGCGACACAGAACGCTGACGTTGGAGGCTTGTCGACTCAGTAAACCAGGAAAGAGCGGCGGTTTGCGACAGAGCAGAGTGCTGGTGCGGGCACAAGTGTTTCGGCGCACTCCCTTCAGCACACGTTACTGGAGAAGGGGCTCCCTCAGAAGATGGCCGCTACGTATTCTCATAACGACAAAACAAAATCGTTCATTACGATTGCAGTGGCCACGGGATATAGAGCCAGGACCGTGGGTCAATGGAAGCGTGTCGCCTGGTCGGATAAATTACGTTCTTTTGTCACACCAGGTCAATGGTCATGTCAGGGTGCGTCGTCACGCGGACGAGAGACTGCTCAAAACTCGCACCGCGACGCAACCCAAGTCGGTAGGGACAGTGTCAAGTTGTAGGGGCCATCCATTTGAGCTTCCGTGGAACCTGTGGTAGGGGTAGGAGGCACCATGGCAGCTGTTGGACTACGTAACCATTACTGCGGACAACCTGCATACCTCCACGCTTGATGTCTTCCTCGACGAGGATGTCATCTTCCAACTGGATAACTGCCGTATCGCAAGGCCAGAATCGTGCCACAATGGTTTGAGGAACGTGACAGAGAACTCAGGTTAGTGTTTTGGCCATCAAATTCGCTCCACCTGCATTCGATGGACTGCATTTGGGACGCTATAGGGTGCCAGACAGCCAGCTCCATGCCCGCAAAACAGTGGTCCATAATTTACGGGAACCGCGCGACATGTGCTCAGATACCTGTTATCAGGTACCTCCAGAAACCAACCAAGTACTTCTCCAATCCATCTCGCGTAAAATCGTTACTATATTGCGTTCCAAAGCTGGCGGTCATAATGTGTCGGCTCGTCTGGAAATGAAAGACTTGTTTACAGCAACTGCAATTATTTCTGGATATCACGTCTCGGAGAACCGCCCTGATTGTTACTTCATATTTTCTTTTTTTAACAATACAAACTAGCGATCTGTACTATCGAGTAAGTACTGAGAAAAACCAACCACTGGTCCGTAAATTTGTAGTTGTTGGCTTCAACATTTGTGCAGTTCATCTTCGCGATAGACTGACCGATGTAAAATGAGTCTAGTCATTACCAGCGAGCATCTTCTAGCCATAAAACACCCTCACCCGTTCACAAGACGTTACCACTGGGCAGTCAACTAGCGCATGCTAGATACAATGTAAAACAGCACATTCTGCGGTTTAAGATTATTCCGCATATGCAAGATAGCGAGTGCGTGATAGGAAGATAAAAACTTTCTTTCAAATGGCTCTAAGCACTATGGGAATAAACATCTGAGGTCATCAGTCCCCTAGACTTAGAACTACTCAAACCTAACAAGCCTAAGGACATCACACACATCCACGTCCGAGGCAGGATTTTAACCTGCGACCGTAGCAGCAGCGCGGTTCCGGACTGAAGCGCCTAGAACCGCTCGGCCACAGTGGCCGGCCTAGCTTTCTTTATTGTGGAATATGCAGCGTATATTATGACACAATAGGACATTATGTAAAGAACTGAAAAACACTATGCTGCTTGATGTTTTAATTTGGTATATAAGCTTATTTCGGCTTTATTGCTTTTGACCAGTACATGTCGAGATGTTGTAGATAGACATACAGGGAGACAGTTATTGAACTATATGAAACCAAATCACAACTTCTAAACGTTTTGCGTTACGACGTTCAAACTGCACGGTTGGCCGCGAGGCATGATGGGAATTAGTATGCTTTGTATTGTTTGGATTAGCGAAGAAGCTCACTTTCATTTGGATGGGTTCGTCAATAAGCAAAATTGGCGCATTTGGGGGACTGAGAATCCGCATTTCGCGATCGAGAAGCCTCTTCTCCCTCAACGGGTGGCCGTGAGAGGAGAAACCAGTGACATAGAACAATCTATCTAGAGGAAAATACCCGGTCTCTTTGTGTTTACATGACGGTGTGAGTTTGTAGGTTAGTGGAATAAATACTTTGGGCACATCTGAAACATAGTAGGTGATATTACTTACAAGGCCATGCTTGTTATTGTTGCAGGAAGGGAATGTTACAGAACAATTTCCACAGACCCAAAATGAATCAAGAGAAAGTGAGGTTAGTATAAAGTTTTAAATCACTTATTTTTTATGGCCGTCTTTGACATTGAACTGGGTGATATATTCATGAATACTAAAAAGGGCCTATTTTTTGTGTATTACAGGAAGAAGACGGAAACATCAAATGTGGGTTAAGACAAGGTGTCATAGATATTAATGGATCTATTGGTACAGAAAATTCAGTTAGGGAACATGATGCAGAAGACAGCTGTTGTGGTGACGACAGTAGCAATGCTGCAGGTAAACGTAACGGGAGGCCCACAAAAGGAAGGAAGAGAAAATTTGGAGGTTTGTCAAGAGAGCAAATGTAACAAAAATATTTTAACGCTGCAAAGAAATCAGTGGAGTCAAAACTGTTTAGAGACGACATCTGTAACCTTTCAAGAATATTTAGAGACAAAATAAGCATACAAGAGAGGAATTGTGCTTTGATAATTTTTGGAAAAGTGGAGATTGTAATATACGAACTACAGTGTTGGGTAAAATGATTAGGCAACATGAAGTCTGCCCTCACAGAGGAAATAGAGACAATAATAATCGTACTTTCAGTAGGATTTACACAATTAGTGCTATTACAGTTTGCACGGATTTATTCTGTGAGACTTTGCATATTTCAACTAAGAGAGTGAATACAGCAATGGAGAAAAACAGATCCAAAGACAACAATTCATTATTAGATAAAAGAGGATGTAGTGGAGTTCATAATAAGATTACAGATCAGCGAAAACGGGACATTATGCACCATGTTAATAATTTCCCAATATATGCAAGTCACTTCAGTAGAAACAAGTCAGATAAAGAATACATTGCACCTGATTTAACCGCAGGCAAAATGCTTTAATTATATAAGGAGAACCACAGTGATTGTGACTCATTTCCAAGTATAAGGAAGTATTTCTGAAAGAGTTTCATTTAATAAGGAAGACAGTTCAAAACGAGATGTCATGTTTGCGATAAATATAAGGCACAAGTTGCGACAGCAGCCGGCCGCTGTGGCCAAGCTGTTCTAGGCGCTTCAGTCCGGAACCGCGCGACCGCTACGGTCGCAGGTTCGAATCCTGCCTCGGGCATGGTTGTGTGTGATGTCCTTAGGTTAGTTAGCTTTAAGTAGTTCTAAGTTCTAGGGGACTGATGACCTCAGAAGTTAAGTCCTATAGTGCTCAGAGCCATTTTTTTAAAAGGTGGTTTTGGCGATCGAATTGGGCGGCTACTTGGTGGAAACGGTCGTTGACTAGCCTTTGCACGGTAAACATCGAGGGTGCCAAGGCCAAGGCAGGTATTTGGAAGCCGTTTTGCATGGAAAATAGCCTCGGATGTGCATTTGGCTGTTGCATAGTACTTTCGGCAATACCGAATGGCTCTAACACGGTAAAAATCCGTCGCAAAGAAGAAACTGTAAAGAGCATTCAACATCAAGAGCCATTAGTACAGTTAGCCGCCACGTCGCTTGCCACCGCGATTTCGCCACTGCTCTACCAACTTTCAGGCACACAGATATGTGTTATAGCATGTACCAGTAAATTTGTTTGAGTGTTTTCAATAATAATCCAAGTGCTACAAACCCGTGTTTTGAACCCAAACTTTATCCTAATCATGAACCGACGCAGGATCCCCTCCTAAGTATCCAGAGAACCGAGTATCCTGTTTCTAACTAACTGGTGAATTGTTTCTGTGTATTAAATGTGCAGAAATTCAGTGCCAGAGAGTGTAAATGTTACTGGATAAAATACCTGCTTCACAGGTCACGAAAAAGGCACTTACATCAAACTTATTTCAAACGTAATTTAGTCTTGATTGCTATCATGAACAATTTTTTGAATTAATTGATTTCAGTGTTGAGTAAATGGCTTTTAAGGATGAAAACGTAAATCATTCCAAGTGGGGTTAAACATTAATTTTGGTTGAATTGAACTTTGCTTATGAAATAATCACAGAGTTTGCCTTGAGAGACAATATCAATTTATGGGTCCCCACTATATTCTTCTCATATCAGAAAGATAATTGGGATATGTATTGCTACTAAAGAAATCTGATACTTTTATATAAATGGGAGTATAAAAAGTGTATATGTAGTTTTATTTAATTTTATTTGTGGTATTTTTATTTGTCAGTTAAGTCAAAACTCTTTTCATTCCCAACTTTAGTTCATTGTTTCCTGCAGTAACGTCTCATTACTGAGTTACATAATGATTGTGATCGTAGCTGTTATTATTATGAGTGGAGTACAATCTTGCTTTCTATGATAACTGGTTTGTGCATTAGTGGTAACTACTGGTACCCATATCTTAGATCGCCCTGCAGTCGTGTGTATCCAGTGTACTACTCAAAGGGAATTGTAATGAAAGTCACTACAACTACTAATGTTCCATTTCCTTCAACTAACGTTTCAAATTAATATGCCTAATTAGGCTGGCGACCGTTTATTGCTTCATTCGTATGAGCTTTTATACCTCCATTATCCCCAAAGTAAAGCCTGTTTAGTTTTCTATAAATTGCATTATAATCGAAATTACTGTCCGATATCCCTTATCCATTAGAAGAACATACGGTCAGAATCAAAAATCCTCCAAGAGGGCAAGACTAGTGTGTGTCAAAGCAAACGAGCTTAGTGTTATAAGCCCTCTCTCACCCTCTCGTCCATTTACAGGACACATAGTAGAGATGAAAATTTATTTCATCGACATGATTCTAAAGGGCTACATGTCGGTAGATTTCCAACTCAGAAGCATGCGTTAGCGATCTACACTGTGTTATCTGATGTCATCTGTTCTGCCTTCACGTTCGTCAGTGTCGTTGACAGTGAGATGGGATCTACACGGATGTTGTTGTGCCTCGAAACACGTCGGAGCTGCACGCGAGGCGCAAGACAGCGAGGTGGCTGGGCGCGAAGGCCTCAGTCGGCAGGGGGTCTTGTTAGGCCGGGTTCCTGCCATTGTTCCAGCCTAGAGCGGGACTGGGCGAGCCTTGAGGTAAACTCCCCATGGTTCCCCCACTTTCTAACAGGAAAAAATATATAGCAAGCACAACAAGGACCTACACTCCTGGAAATTGAAATAAGAACACCGTGAATTCATTGCCCCAGGAAGGGGAAACTTTATTGACACATTCCTGGGGTCAGATACATCACATGATCACACTGACAGAACCACAGGCACATAGACACAGGCAACAGAGCATGCACAATGTCGGCACTAGTACAGTGTATATCCACCTTTCGCAGCAATGCAGGCTGCTATTCTCCCACGGAGACGATCGTAGAGATGCTGGATGTAGTCCTGTGGAACGGCTTGCCATGCCATTTCCACCTGGCGCCTCAGTTGGACCAGCGTTCGTGCTGGACGTGCAGACCGCGTGAGACGACGCTTCATCCAGTCCCAAACATGCTCAATGGGGGACAGATCCGGAGATCTTGCTGGCCAGGGTAGTTGACTTACACCTTCTAGAGCACGTTGGGTGGCACGGGATACATGCGGACGTGCATTGTCCTGTTGGAACAGCAAGCTCCCTTGCCGGTCTAGGAATGGTAGAACGATGGGTTTGATGACGGTTTGGATGTACCGTGCACTATTCAGTGTCCCCTCGACGATCACCAGTGGTGTACGGCCAGTGTAGGAGATCGCTCCCCACACCATGATGCCGGGTGTTGGCCCTGTGTGCCTCGGTCGTATGCAGTCCTGATTGTGGCGCTCACCTGCACGGCGCCAAACACGCATACGACCATCATTGGCACCAAGGCAGAAGCGACTCTCATCGCTGAAGACGACACGTCTCCATTCGTCCCTCCATTCACGCCTGTCGCGACACCACTGGAGGCGGGCTGCACGATGTTGGGGCGTGAGCGGAAGACGGCCTAACGGTGTGCGGGACCGTAGCCCAGCTTCATGGAGACGGTTGCGAATGGTCCTCGCCGATACCCCAGGAGCAACAGTGTCCCTAATTTGCTGGGAAGTGGCGGTGCGGTCCCCTACGGCACTGCGTTGGATCCTACGGTATTGGCGTGCATCCGTGCGTCGCTGCGGTCCGGTCCCAGGTCGACGGGCACGTGCACCTTCCGCCGACCACTGGCGACAACATCGATGTACTGTGGAGACCTCATGCCCCACGTGTTGAGCAATTCGGCGGTACGTCCACCCGGCCTCCCGCATGCCCACTATACGCCCTCGCTCAAAGTCCGTTGATCGTGACCGGGCCAAAAATCTCACGAAATAAGCGTCAAACGAAAAAACTACAAAGAAAGAAACTTGTCTAGCTTGAAGGGGGAAACCAGATGGCGCTATGGTTGGCCCGGTAGACGGCGCTGCCATAGGTCAAACGGATATCAACTGCGTTTTTTTTAAATAGGAACCCCCATTTTTATTACATATTCGTATGTATGTAAAGAAAGATTAATGTTTTCGTTGGACCACTTTTTTCGCTTTGTGACGGATGGCGCTGTGATAGTCCCAAACATATGGTCCACAATTTTAGACGATCAGTTGGTAACAGGTAGGTTTTTTCAATTAAAATACAGAACGTAGGTACGTTTGAACATTTTATTTCGGTTGTTCCGATGCGATACATGTACCTTTGTGAACTTATCATTTCTGAGAACGCACACTGTTACAGCGTGATTACCTGTAAATGTGATTACCTGTAAATACCACATTACTGCAATAAATGCTCAAAATGATGTCCGTCAACCTCAATGCATTTGGCAATACGTGTAACGACATTCCTCTCAACAGCGAGTAGTTCGCCTCCCGTAATGTTCGCCCATGCATTGACAATGCGCTGACGCATGTTGTCAGGCGTCGTCGGTGGATCACGATAGCAAATATCCTTCAACTTTCCCCACAGAAAGAAATCCGGGGACGTCAGATCCAGTGAATGTGCGGGCCATGGTATGGTGCTTCGACAACCAATCCACCCCTCATGAAATATGCTATTCAATACCGCTTCAACCGCAAGCGAGCTATGTGCAGGACATCCATCACGTTGGAAGTACATCGCCATTCTGTCATGCAGTGAAACATCTTGTAGTAACATCGGTAGAACATTACGTAGGAAATCAGCATACATTGCAACATTTATATTGCCATCGATAAAATGGGGGCCAATTATTCTTCCTCCCATAATGCCGCACCATACACTAGCCCGCCAAGGCCGTTGATGTTCCACTTGTCGCAGCCATCTTGGATTTTCCGTTGCCCAATAGTGCATATTATGTCGGTTTACGTTACCGCTGTTGGTGAATGACGCTTCGTCGCTAAATAGAACGCGTGCAAAAAATCTGTCATCGTCCCATAAATTCCCTCGTGCCCAGTGGCAGAACTGTACACGACGTTCAAAGTCGTCGCCATGCAATTCCTGGCGCATAGAAATATGGTAGGGGCGCAATCGATGTTGATGCAACATTCTCAACACCGACGTTTTTGAGATTCCCGATTCTCGCGCAGTTTGCCTGCCACTGATGTGCGGATTAGCCGCGACAGCAGCTAAAACACCTACTTGGGCATCATCATTTGTTGCAGGTCGTGGTTGACGTTTCACATGTCGCTGAACACTTCCTGTTTCCTTAAATAACGTAACTATCCGGCGAACGGTCCGGACACTTGGATGATGTCGTCCAGGATAACGTGCAGCATACATAGCACACACCCGTTGGGCATTTTGATCACAATAGCCATACATCAACACGATATCGACCTTTCCTGCAGTTGGTAAACGGTCGATTTTAACACGGGTAATGTATCACGAAGCAAATACCGTCCGCACTGGCGGAATGTTACGTGATACCACGAAATTATACGATTGTGACTATCACAAAGCAAAAAAAGTGGTCCAGCTAAAACTTTCATATTTCTTTACGTACTACACGAATATGTAACAAAAAATGGGGGTTCCTATTTAAAAAAACGCAGTTGATATCCGTTTGACCTAGGGCAGCGCCATCTAGCGGGCCAACCATGGCAATATACACTCTAAGACAAAAAAAAGAAGACGCACCACGAAGAAGGTAGGCAAATGTTGATGTCGACAGGAAATTCAAAATTGTAAACTTGGGCGACCGGTAGGTGAACGTTTGACGCCTCAGCGCAGTTTCACAGTGCAGTTGGCAAGGATAGTAAACAGGGGACTTATCGATACCAGGGCATGAAGCCTTTGCGAATTTCATTCCGTGTACACACTTGGTCAGTGACTACGCCTTGCAGACAGGCAAGTAAACAATATAGGCAGATGTCACTATTTGAGAGAGGACGTGTAGCTAAGCTGAAAGAAGTGGGTTGGAATAATCGTCGAACAGCTCGACATTTGAATTGGAGCAATGTCAGTATTCGACGCTCTTGACAGGAATGGATGAACTGTGGCGAACACAGCACCAGGAAGAAAGCGGCCGACCTAGAGAGACGACAGAACGGGGGGACCGAACAGTCGCCAGAGAGGCACCGACAGCTCCGGATTCATCATCATCGTCCACCTGACGTGCAACTGGTGCTTCACTGGCCACAAGGACCGTTATTAGGCGGCTTCCAAGAAGGGGGGCTGAATTCAAGGCACACCTTGCGCCGACTACCATTGACCTCTGTGCACTAATAAGCCAGTTTGCAATGGTGTCGTTCACATTATCCTTGAATCTCATTGACTGGAACAGAATTGTCTTCAGTAACGAATGCCGCTTCGAAGTGACTCCCGATGGTCAGCGAGGGCGTTTTTGGAGAAGTCCCGGACAGCGGTGGGGTACCAACTTGACTGTCGCCAGCCATACGGCTGGGGTTCCATTTCACATCACAGCAGGACCGCTTTGGTTGCTGCTTGCAGAACGCTTACAGCACGGCTGTACGTCGACGATATTCTACGTTCCACTTCGTTGCCATTCGTGGTAAGCCATCCTGAACCTACTTTTCAGCAATATAATTCCCGCCTTTCTGCGGCGAGAGTTTCTACTGCTTGTCTTCGTGCCTGCCAAACCCTACCTTGGCCAGAGAAGTCGCTAGATTCCTGTCCTACTGAGAACGTTTGGAGCGTTATGAGCAAGGGCGCGCAACTAGATCGGGATTTTGACAACCTAACACGCCAATTGGACAGAATTTGGCACGATACCCCTCTGGGGGACATCCAGAAACTCTAAAATCAACGCCAAGCCGAAGAACTACTTACATGAGGGCCAGTGTTGACTAACGCATTATTAATTTGCTCAATTTGTGAAGCTCTGTCTCTTGAATAAATCATCCGATTTCTCTATAACTGTAATCATTTGGTTGCAATGTACGTCATATCTACCAATTCCCATTCATATAATTCCTTCGTGGTGCATCGTTGCTCTTTTTTGATGGTAGTGATATCATCATCATGAGTAGCAGTACTAGTAGAAGTAGTAAAAGTGGCCCTGACATCGGTGAGGAAACTTAGTGTCGATATACTGCTTTATTACGTGGCCCAGTCAGTAATTAAAGGCTATGTTTCTTCTGCTCCATCAGTTGACAGCACTGGATCAACAGCGACAAACACCAAACTCACTGCTCTTCATGTGCGTTAGCTGTGATGGCTCTGTGAATAGCACTATTCGTACTGCTTTCGTAACATTTTAGTATGAGTGCCCCGTTGATTTTATGCGCCAACGAAGAAATTATGAGAGAGACTGGTTTCCTCAACTCTGGAAGGACAAAGCTACGGAGTTTATGCTCAGAATGGATCTGCACTGTGGTGATAGCTGTCTTAGTGAACGAAAAATTTACGAGTGGACACGTAATTTTAAAGGTGGACGTGTGTATCTGCCACGAAGGGCGTTCGGGTAGTCTACCCGCTTCGAAAACGAACAGCAACATAGAGACTGAGCAAATGATTCGTGATGACTGTTGTGTCATAATTGATGATATTGTTTATAAGTTGAACAGTAGCTATGGTTCTGCATTTGTAAACGTCTACGAGTATTTGAACTATCGCAAAGTTTGTGTTAATACTACACCACGGAAGCTGACAAGCGATCAACATGTTTCTGGGATGGCGACGTTATACTTAGTTCACTTTGAAGGAAATGGGAAAACTTTCGTAGTCGTACAGTGACTGTTGCTGAGAAGTGGTCCATCACGATGAACCACAGCTAAGCTGCACGACTGGTGTTTTAACATCCATCTTAGCCTACAACCAAAAAGTTCAGAATCCAAGTTTTTGCAGAAACGTTGACAGTGTTTCGCAATACTGAAGGTTCACTGCCGTTTCATTATAATGAAAACTGTTGTAACTTGGAACACTTCTCAGGCTTTTGCCTCTAGCGAGCCATGTAACTGAAGTTTAATACGTTTTTTTTTTAATTTCGTTTTGAAATGATGCAAGTTGCTTTGTGTGCTCCAGTATTTTTATGAAATTTCAAAAGTTACTCCGGATATGTTCGAGAGGTGTTTCCAAATGTAGAAAACTGTTCGAAGGTACAATTATTCCACTTAAATTTAGAAGTGTTGCAATCGAGAAAATATTGTCATTACTGTATTTAATAGTCTATTTCTTCCTCTATTACTCTACTACATAGTAATAATCAGTATCTGAAACCAAATTAAGAAGAAGTATTATAAAATACCAGTTAAAACTTAAAATCGTTTTGAAATAGAAGATACTGGCAACAGATACAAATTTTCATTTTTCAGCACGGGGAAAATTGATGAGACACTAAAGAATCTCTGTTCATTTGCAAATATCACGTGTTTGGTGGTAAAAAGGCCTTTTGTGTCAAGGTGCAAGATGGTGCACGGCTGATGAAGTACGGCTTAACAGCCCACAAGTTATGTAACTAAAAATATACAGAATTTTAGTCTTCATAAGTCTCTGCAACTGAAGAATCAACAATATCCTAAACTAGCTTAAACATATTATAAAGCACTTAAATATGTAGAATCTCGTAATATTTACAAATTCTGCACATCCTCATGTCCCACAACGAAAACAGTAAAAAAAACAGGAATCTCCATACGGTGGTCTCTAGGGCAGGGTCCTTCACGCGACTCTAAAATTGGTCACTACATTGACACACCGACCAGGAAACGTGATGCGTTCCTACGTACACAGTCTTCCAGGTACAACACTTTCCGCTCATGTACACTATCCTCCAGGTACAACACTCTCCCCTACTCCTAAATGTCATCAGTGAACAGTGACAGTCATTGTATGTTACTACAATATCTGAAACCCACAATTAAAACTGAGAGGCAAGGTTGCAAGAGGTATGTTTTGCTTCAGGATAATGTACGCTCTCAATTCAAAAAATAAACAACCAGCCATAACGAAAAGTGGATTGTATGAACTTATCTGCCGAGAATAACAGTCTTGCTCTACTGGACCGAATGGATGGTTAGTCTGTACTAGGGTCACAGAACAGCATAGAAGCTGGAGAGTAAAGAAATCAGATTCATCCTTTACTTGCTATTGCGTAAATGAAAATCACAAATACGTAATACATATAGAAGTCCTACAGATTCTATGGTATAAAGCACACTCATTGAGATGTTTTAGAAATTAAGAAACAGGTTAGTATATTCCTACATTTTTTATTGAATGAACAAACTCAATCAATTTTTCACAACTTTTAGACAACATTGCAATCAGTACATACAGGTACCTTGGTGCCTTTATTCACATAACAAAAATTCGTCTCCTGTGCATAGCCCTACTTC
The DNA here is from genome assembly GCF_021461385.2 of Schistocerca piceifrons. Taxonomy (NCBI): domain Eukaryota; kingdom Metazoa; phylum Arthropoda; class Insecta; order Orthoptera; family Acrididae; genus Schistocerca; species Schistocerca piceifrons. Next base: position 663,783,028 of record NC_060142.1, read on the forward strand.
AATGTATGTTTAGTCCTAGTTATTGTGAATGCTGTCCTAATGAATATTGAAAATCCATATGTAATTTTGTGAAAACTGTCAATAGAGATAAATTTTACAGTTTAAGCCAAGGATCGATGTATTAAAAAGTTCGCTTGTTTATCTTTGCTTAGTTTTCGTCTTTGCGATCAGTTATGTACTAGAAAATGTGCTTATAACCCGAAACTGTACAGTAATAATAAAGTCCGTGAAACAAGATTAGAAAACTGTTTTGTATAGTTAATACACTACATAGTGTTTCACAAAGAACACACAGCTGAATCAACTAAAACGACAAAATAAATATGTTTTAATTTAAAGCTTCATCTAGGATTCACAATTATTGTCTTCATTATGTGTGTCAGAACTACGTCTTTAGAACTCTGCAATCTCACCTTTAGGCTTCCTATACGTTAAAATTATAGGAAATCGGTAATTATTAGCACCTGCGATGTGGATTGATATTTTGGCGATGTAAAAGCAATGGACAAAAACAGCAAGCAGCATGGCTCCCTGATGTACTGGAGTGAAAAGCAGCACTGAATACTCAACATCATGAAGGAGAGAGAATTCGCCACTAAATCAAACACTAGCTGTACCAAAACGAATAACATACTCACGGGAATTACATACTGTTATAGTTTCTAGTACTGTAATGCACGTAAAGCCCAATAAAGTTATAGAGTTGGAAGGTGAATCTAACGGATAAAACAATTAATATCGAGCGAGATACCAAGTTTATTAAAGTCACAAATAGAGGCAAGTCGTTCAATACCTAGTTCAAAGCATGAGTTCAGCAACAGGAAATCGAACCAGACTCCAAACAGAGTCCATACGTAAACCATTCTTAGGCCCAGTCACAAATGAACAGCGATGCTACGATAAGCAAGCGACTGTGAGCACGACACACTGGCGTAGGCTGACGGTTCCTGCTAATTTATCCCAGCTGTCTGAGAACCGCTGAACGTATTTCGTGAAGGCGCCGTCTGAAGGCTGTTTGCAAGACTCTGTTTGACACCATCGAAGAGTCAGGAGGATATACAAAAAACCTGGGACTGCTGCCTCATTCTTGAAATCCAAAAAATAGATATTAAACAGCAGTAATCCATGGACCAGCTCTATAAGAGCACAGTCACTGTCTGTCCATTGTTTACCCTTCACATGCTCTGTAACTGTAACTGTACATCACTGTCGATGACTGCTACACAGACATGCATAGGACGTCTATACAGTCAGTCACTTGCAGTTCTTGTTTAGTGTAACAGGTATCGAAGTTTTATTAAGGGGAGTAAGACGTCAAACGGGCCAACTTGGAGCAGGAGAGGCACCACAGGACATTTTAATTTCCAGTGTCTATACTTTTACAAATAAATTCATAAAACTTCGTCAGCATGATCAGGAAGGATTCAGGAATCACACTCACAGCAGTGAAAGTTCAAAAATATAACAAAACATTTTTTTTACATGTGAAATTTCGTAATTTTTTCACTTACTATAGGCTGCATTTGTTGCTCTTTTCTTCATAAGTAAGAGAGATTCTTCGACAAATTTTGCACATATACAAATCATACTTACAGGTGTATGAAATTCTAGAATTTATTTAATTTATGAAAAAATGAATGAGCTGTTACATTTTAAAATTCATGTTTAGATAAACTCAAATTATATAGCTGATTATCGCAATTTTTACCACAGTTTTTAATAGATTTGGAAAATTCTAGAGATTCATACACTTGTAAATATGGTTTGTACGCTGTTTCTTCTAAACAATTAGTTTATGTCGCACAACTCCTATCTGGCGTTTCGTCTGAATAAGGCCCTTAATTTTATGGGTTCCTGGGTATAGCGGTAAGTATGCTCCAGCGTGGAGTATAGTGACTATTTGGAATGGTCCTAAATACATTTGTCTTTTTTTTTTTTTTTTGCTGTGCCTGTCTACGACCCAACGTCTCCTCTATACTGTTCTCTATTTCTCTATATGGTGAGTAGCAATGCCTTTCCTAATTCATGTAATTGGGACGTTGGGGGCAGATACCATCTCCCTCCCGTCGCTGGCTACGTCTTAGCTCACACCTTTCCTCCCCTTGGTCAGCAGTACTCATGGAATGTCGGTACGACGTGCGTGGCCGGCAGCGCTGCTCCGCTTTCCAGCAGTAAGACGAGGGACTCCCACGGTCTGCTCCCAGCGCTCACATCTCGCTTAAGAGGCCGTGCCTTAATTTACTTACTGCGCGAGTAGCAGCTTCAAGGATTACACGACAGACTCGATCGGAGGAGGTGGTTCAAAATCTCGTCTGCACATCGTGACCGTATAGTTACTTAGCCAGCTAGTTACATATGCGATAGATCATTTGAACGATTCGTCTGTCGAAATGGTGTGGAACGAGTCAGTTTACAGTAAATACACTATGTGATCGGAAGTATCCGGACACCCCCAAAAACGTACGTTTTTTCATATTAGGTGCGTTGTGCTGTCACCGACTGTCAGGTACTCCATATCAACAATCTCAGTAGTCATTAGACACCTTGAGAGAGTAGAATGGGGCGCTCCGCAGAACTCACGGACCTCGAACGTCGTCAGGTGACTGGGTGTCACTTGCGTCATTCGTCTGTACGCTACATTTCTACACTCCTAAAGATCCCTAGGTCCACTGTTTCCGATGTGATAGTGAAGTGGAAACTTGAAGGGACACGTACAGCAGAAAAGCGTGTAGGCCGACCTCGTCTGTTGACTGACAGAGACCGTCGACAGTTGAAGAGGTTCGCAATGTGTAATAGGCAGACATCTATCTAGACCATCACACAGGAATTCCAAAATGCATCATGATCCACTGCAAGTACTATGACAGTTAGGCGGGAGGTGGGAAAACGTAGATTTCATGGTCGAGCGGCTGCTCATAAGCCACACATTACGTCGGTAAATGCGAAACGACGCCTCGGTTGGTGTAAGAAGCGTAAACATTGGACGACTGAAGACTGGAAAAACATTGTGTGGAGTGACGAATCATGGTGCACAATGTGGCCACCCGATGGCAGGGGGTGACTATGTCGAATGCCCAGTCAACATCATTTGCGAGCGTGTGTAACGAGAACAGTAAAATTCGGAGGCGGTGCTGTTACGGAGTGATGACCTAAATCCTGCAGAACACCTTTGGGACGGTTTGGAATGCGGACTTCGTGCCAGGCTTCACCGACCGACATCGATACCTCTCCTCAGTCCAGCACTCACTGAAGAATGGGCTACCATTCCACAAGAAATATTCCAGCACCTGATTGGACTTATGCCTGCGAGAGTGGAAACTGTCATCAATTCCAGAATTACCGATGGAGGGCGGCACAAACTTGTAAGTCATTTTCAGCCAGGTGTCCGGATACTTTTGATCACATAGCGTATATACATAATTAGTGTTAATATTAATATCTCACTAGGGGTAAGATAGATACCGCCTACAGGAAAATTAAAGAGACCTTTGGAGATAAGAGAACGACTTGTATGAATATCAAGAGCTCAGATGGAAACCAGTTCTAAGCAAAGAAGGGAAAGCAGAAAGGTGGAAGGAGTATATAGAGGGTCTATACAAGGGCGATGTACTTGAGGACAATATTATGGAAATGGAAGAGGATGTAGATGAAGATGAAATGGGAGATACGATAGTGCGTGAAGAGTTTGACAGAGCACTGAAAGACCTGAGTCGAAACAAGGCCCCCGGAGTAGACAATATTCCATTGGAACTACTGACGGCCGTGGGAGAGCCAGTCCTGACAAAACTCTACCATCTGGTGAGCAAGATGTATGAAACAGGCGAAATACCCTCAGACTTCAAGAAGAATATAATAATTCCAATCCCAAAGAAAGCAGGTGTTGACAGATGTGAAAATTACCGAACTATCAGCTTAATAAGTCACAGCTGCAAAATACTAACACGAATTCTTTACAGACGAATGGAAAAACTAGTAGAAGCCAACCTCGGGGAAGATCAGTTTGGATTCCGTAGAAACACTGGAACACGTGAGGCAATACTGACCTTACGACTTATCTTAGAAGAAAGATTAAGGAAAGGCAAACCTACGTTTCTAGCATTTGTAGACTTAGAGAAAGCTTTTGACAATGTTGACTGGAATACTCTCTTTCAAATTCTAAAGGTGGCAGGGGTAAAATACAGGGAGCGAAAGGCTATTTACAATTTGTACAGAAACCAGATGGCAATTATCAGAGTCGAGGGACATGAAAGGGAAGCAGTGGTTGGGAAGGGAGTAAGACAGGGTTGTAGCCTGTCCCCGATGTTGTTCAATCTGTATATTGAGCAAGCAGTAAAGGAAACAAAAGAAAAATTCGGAGTGGGTATTAAAATTCATGGAGAAGAAATAAAAACTTTGAGGTTCGCCGATGACATTGTAATTCTGTCAGAGACAGCAAAGGACTTGGAAGAGCAGTTGAATGGAATGGACAGTGTCTTGAAAGGAGGATATAAGATGAACATCAACAAAAGCAAAACAAGGATAATGGAATGTAGTCTAATTAAGTCGGGTGATGCTGAGGGAATTAGACTAGGAAATGAGGCACTTAAAGTAGTAAAGGAGTTTTGCTATTTGGGGAGCAAAATAACTGATGATGGTCGAAGTAGAGAGGATATAAAATGTAGGCTGGCAATGGCGAGGAAAGCGTTTCTGAAGAAGAGAAATTTGTTAACGTCCAGTATTGATTTAAGTGTCAGGAAGTCATTTCTGAAAGTATTCGTATGGAGTGTAGCCATGTATGGAAGTGAAACATGGACGATAAATAGTTTGGACAAGAAGAGAATAGAAGCTTTCGAAATGTGGTGCTACAGAAGAATGCTGAAGATTAGATGGGTAGATCACATAACTAATGAGGAAGTATTGAATAGGATTGGGGAGAAGAGAAGTTTGTGGCACAACTTGACCAGAAGAAGGGATCGGTTGGTAGGACATGTTCTGAGGCATCAAGGGATCACCAATTTAGTATTGGAGGGCAGCGTGGAGGGTAAAAATCGTAGGGGGAGACCAAGAGATGAATACACTAAGCAGATTCAGAAGGATGTAGGTTGCAGTAAGTACTGGGAGATGAAAAAGCTTGCACAGGATAGAGTAGCATGGAGAGCTGCATCAAACCAGTTTCAGGACTGAAGACCACAACAACAACAACAACATTAATAAACACAGTTTTTGAGGCCCTGCATATGCAACTACACTTAAAAACAAGATTTTTTTCCCTTAATTCGTCAATGGAGCGGAAGGAATTGTCCAGGAAAGTGAATTTAAGTTATATTTAAAACTTGCTTTGCTATCTGTCAGACATTTTAGGCTGTTGGGCAAATCATCAAAAATTTTTGTCGTCGCGTAGTGAAGTCCTTTCTGAGCCAGTGATAGCAAATAATGATGGGTAACAAAGGGCCGCCCGGTGTGGCCGCGCGGTTCTAGGCGCTTCAGTCTGGAACAGCGTGACCGCTACGGTCGCATGTTCGAATCCTGCCTCGGGCATGGATGTGTGTGATGTCCTTCGGTTAGTTAAGTTTAAGTAGGTCTAATTTCTACGGGACTGATGACCTCAGATGTTAAGTCCCATAGTGCTCAGAGTCATTTGAACCATTTGGTAACAAAGGTCATTTTTCTCTCTAGTGTTGTAGGTATGGATATCACTGTTCTGCTCAAATTATGGTGGATAGTTATAATATAGCTCCTTAAAGAGTTATCTACGTGTTATCCATGCGTCAACATCATTTGTTGTTCTTACTGCTCGCTTTTATGCAGTCAGTACTTTTGTCATAAGTGCTGAGTTACCCCAGAAAATTTTTCCATAAGACATTATTGAATACAAACATGCAAAATATGTCAGGAGGTTAATTCGTTTGGTTCAAAGGTTAGCAATTATACGAAGAGCAAAAGTAACTGAATTGTTTAAGAAACTCAGTAATATTCTGCTGCCAGCTCAGGTTTTCATCAATGTGGACGTCCAAATGTTTGGAGCATTCTACTCTATTTACTGACTTTTGTTCATATGCTACGTCCAATGTTGGTAAGGTACAATTTTTGTAAAGAACTGAATGCAGTGTGTTCTTTCAAGATTTAGGGAGAGTCAATTTTCTGAGAATCATTTTATAATTGTTTGGAAAATATCATTTACAATCTTTTACGTTGATTTCTCTCTAATGGGGTTTATTATAAGACTAGTATTGTATCCAAAAAGTACTAATTCTGCCTGTTGAATGATAAATGGAAGTTCATTCACATATATATAAGGAATGGAAGTGGGCCCAAAATTTATCCCTGTGTGACTCCCTTCGTGATTTCAACCCTGTCACTAAAATTTTCTACCCTTCCAACATCATCTGAATTATTCAGAACAACTTTTGTATTTTGTTTGTTAAACATCTGTTTGTAAAATCATCGAACTTGAGTTTTTCTAAGAGAGTAACATGATCTATAAAACCAAACTATGGAAAGATAACAAGAAATACCAACTGTCGATATTCTACTATTTAAGGTTTGTACTGTTCAATGACTGAATGTATGAGTAGCTCTCTCATTCGAGCAACCCTTCTGGAATCCAATCTGTGCTAAATAAAAAGTTTCTACTTGACTACATTTCTTTTCCGAATATTTTGGAAAAAAGATGTCAAAATCAAACGGGATGGTAACTGTTTAAGTATGTCATATCACCTTTCTTATGACTAGGTTTAACAATTTTATATTTTAATCTGTCTGGAAAAATTCCCTGTGCCAGTGATATGTTACAGATATCACTAAGGGCATTACTTAAGTTGGGAGAACATTTCATAATTCTGTCTGAAATTCCAACAATAAGCCATGAGCTTTTAGTTTTTTAAGAATTTTTACCATTCTGTTACTCTCAGTGAAGGATGTTGGTGCAACTCTAGCTGAAAAACGTTGGAATGACATTTTAACATTCTCTATTGCTTCTTCAAGGGAACCATTTAATCTTATTTTTATGTGCCGCCGGCCGGTGTGGCCGGGCGGTTCCAGGCGCTTCAGTCCGGAACCGCGTGACTGCTACGGTCACAGGTTCGAATCCTGCCTCGGGCATGGATGTGTGTGATGTCCTTAGGTTAGTTAGGTTTAAGTAGTTCTAAGTTCCAGGGGACTGATGACCTCAGATGTTAAGTCCCATAGTACTCAGAGCCATTTTATGTGCTACATTTAGGAGGTGACTGTTATAAGTATTCGCAACTTGTAAATTATCAGTCACAACATTGTCATTTGATCTAACTGACATGGTACCTTGTACGCTGACTAACTATCCTATCGCCCATTTGACAATATCCCATGGAATTTAAATCTTATTATCTATATTATTTATTTCTATCAAGACATGCACTCTTCTGGACCGTTTAATGAATTTCCTTAAAATACTGCATGCAGGTAATGTAAGATCTTGAGGTACTATGATCTTTATATAAAATTTCCCTCTTCCGCTTGCATGAGATTTTAATTCCTTTAGTTGTTCATGGCTTATTCCTTTTCCTTTTTTTTAATGGATCCTCTGGATAACTTTTTGGAAAGCAAATTTACTATGGAATTTCAATATTCAGGGTAAGTCACTAACCATTGCCACCTAGAATAACTCCGAAAGTATGAAAGGAGGTGAAAAGTTTGTGGGACGGGACAATATGGGTCATAATATGACGTTGGCTTTTTGTTGCTAGGTGGGGCCGCGTCAGAGATATGAAGGTCAACTTTTTTTATGGGATTCTATAGTTCGGTACTTATTTTCTGATAGCGGCTATCGAGACGAATCCAATGATGTGTTACAGTAAGGTCTTTGAAGGTCAACGAAGGTCAAAAAGGTGACATGAACGTCCATTTACAGAAAGTATTCTAAGTGATGACCATTGGTGCTGATGCAGTGCTACAATCTTCTTATCATGGGTTGACTGGTATTCCTTATCACATCGGGACTTACCGAAGCACATGCCCTGACAATTCTCTCTCGCACATCTTCAGGTGTAGTTGTAACGTCTTTACAAAAAATGTCTTTTACGAATCCCCAAAAGAAAAAATCCAGAGGCGTCAAGTCTGGCGAAAGAGCCGGCCACGATACATTTCCTCCGCGTCCCTTCCAACGATTTGGGAACTGTCTCTGCAACTTACTTCTAACCATCATCGAAAAATGTGCCGGACATCCATGTTGTTGATCCCACACACTGTTTCTTGTACCTAAAGGTATTTCTTTCAATAACAGATCTAATGGCCGAGCGGTTCTAGGCGTTTCAGTCTGGAACCGCGCGGCCTACGGCCGCATGTTCGAATCCTGCCTCGGGCATGGATGTGTGTGATGTGCTTAGGTTGGTTAGGTTTCAGTAGTTCTAAGTTCTAGGGGACCGATGACTTCAGAGGTTAAGTCCCATAGTGCTCAGAGTCATTTGAACCATTTGTACGCTGTTTTCCTGACTTTCCTTTACGAATATCACGAATCGTCCCATGCCATTCAAAATTGTCAACGCTGCGTTTAATTGTTAGGCGGGTTGGACGTTCTGTTTCACACTCCTGTTTCCTTGATGTTGCACTTCAACGGCATTATCAAACTTGAAAAACCGTTTCACAATACATTTTCGTTGCTCGAATGTCAAGCGTGCTGCAGCCATCTTGTTTTCTCAATACCGAGATGAAAGTACCAACAACTGTTGAGCCAAAGACCATATTACAACACACTCGTAACTCAAATCGAACGACAGTATCGATATCTCGATAGAGCCTGACAAGCGTCTATAGATTTTTCTGGCGGACTCTGTACAATATCTTATCAAAGCCATCCGGATACCTATTACTGGACATAAATATGGGATGTGTCCATCCTTCACCTTTATGATGGTTTGAACTCTGCTACGGACACTTTCAATGACGTGTGTCAATGTTTATGGAGAAATGGCAGGCCACTCTTTCTCAGGAGCCGAAACCAAGGAAAGTAGCGATGGTGGACGTTGAGGTCTGGAGCGAATTCGACGTTCTAATGAGTCCCAAAGGTACTCCTCTAGATTTCGGTTGGGACTCTAGATTCCGGTTGGGACTCTAGATTCAGGCTGGGACTCTAGATTCAGGCTGGGACTCGGCGCAGGCCGGGTCTTTTTCGGATTCTTATTATGCGCAAAGAATTGCCTCTCAGACGCTGCTTTTTGAGAGCGTGCATTGTCATGCTGATGCAAACAATCGTCATCTCCCAGTGATACGCCCGCTAAGCCCGCTGGGCAGGACAGGTAATACGGATTGCGGAAAGGGCCAAATAAGGTTGGGGTCAGTTTCGCCTTCCAGTTGTAATTTATTGTAATTTAATAACACATTTACAACCAAAGCGGCACATAGCCGAACTTTTACCAAATGCAACTCTTTCACGGCTGAAGACCTCCGAACAAGAAATCTTAACAAATCAACAAGATAAAAATCCGATTAAAATAGCAATAAAATAATTTAAAAAAAACATCTATCACAGCTAGGTGGAAAGCCTCAAAGCAAAGTAGATAGAACAAACATATGCAAGGTGCAATACCAATGGCTGAAGGCCACAATTAAGTCTGGCGTATGAGGCACTACTGGACCAGTTTTAACTCCTTGCGCACTGTGCTAACTGGACTGGGGGCAGTACTTTGGAGCTCACGAGCGATTCCTTCCCCTGTTTTCGTGGGACTTATACAACCATCCCTCGCAACGGTTGACGGCCCATGTCCGTCACTACGTGAGGCCTACCTGGTCTCGGTTTAGCTGTGATCGTCCCTTCGTGTTTTCACTTCAGAGTCACAACGGTCGGCTCGGGCACCTTTAGGAGGGTTGAAGTGTCCCTCAATGATTTGTCACTCAGATGACGTGGAATCACGTCCACATTCAAAGTCACTCAGCTCGCCTGACCGACCCACTCTTCCGTTACCGCTCTTCTACTGACAACACAATAATCTTCTTTAATATTTGCAGGTCCTCCTCTCATGACATCTTCTTCTTCGTCCAATCCAGGATTACGCTTATGGCCTGTTCGAGCCTCGCCGTCTCTTCCACGGGCTTCCAAAAAAATGGTTCAAATGGCTCTGAGCACTATAGGACTTCACGTCTGAGGTCACCAATCCCTTAGAACTTAGAACTACTTAAACCTAACTAACCTAAGGACATCACACACATCCATGCCCGAGGCAGGATTCGAACCTGCTACCGTAGCGGTCGCGCAGTTCCAGACTGAACCGCCTAGAACCACTCGGCCACTCCGGCCGACCACGGCCTTCCCACACACTTTCATCCAATAGGATCGTGTTACATCGCTTGTCGAGGGATTCTCTGAGGTGAGACACACAACAGATTCCCTTTCTAAGTCTTTATTCGTTGGATTACTTTTCTAGTTAATGGCTGTACCCCCACTTCTTTCTAATTCTGTCCTATATTGTGCAGCCTTTCACTTGTAAGGTTCCCTCAGCGATCTTGTTTGTAAATCGTGTGTGTCCTCATTGGCATGAGATGTTGCACGGCGAAATCCCAATGATGCAACAAGGCTGTGTGCCTAGATGAATATTAGCAATCTGTATTTAGCTTTAGCAGCTTCGTCCTCTTTAAGTTTTGTGTTCCAGGTTCGTTGATGCTGCGAAACTGTCTTCGAGGAACAGGTCTCTGTTGTTGTTCAGTATAGTAAAAATGCCTTTGTATTGCTAGAAACTTGAATTTATTGGGTGACAGCTTTTCCACTATTCATCTTTGACATTGCAACACATTTGTTAGTATTGCGCAATTTTGTTACAGAGCCAAATGTGTCTCATTTCAGAAATGCTTAGTATCCAAAATCATTTGCTTGTTTACAATATTAGTTCCGGGTACAACTGTTAAATAGAATTTACAATAAATTTAGTATACACATTGATCTGTTTTGTGCATAAATCGACTGTTATAGTATTGCTGCTTAAATATGCAGATATTTTAAATACAGACTCTTGTAAGTAGTACATGAAATTTGACTAGCACATTGCACTTTGAGCGATCTGGCCAACACCGACATTTTGTTACATGTTCCTCAGACCTGTGCTGTTTTTCCATGTTAACCAATTAATTTGACAGTATAAAAATATAGTTAGAGTTTTGAATAAAAGAAAGGTGTGAATCAGTCGCGTTTTGAGTAAGTTATTTACGAAGTAATAAAATTCGTGCTGACGTCTTATAATCCTCAACTCGCAAGTTTGAAGGAAAGTGTGAGTTTTACCGACTCCTCCGTCGCCTGAACTTTCTAATAGGATATAAACTTCAGCAAAAGTAATTACTTCTTGATTCAAGAATTTTCATGAATTTTGAGTCACGTGAAATTAAATGTTGCTTCCATCTTTTGATGACTATAAAAGTTGTTTACATGTCATAGTCTATCAGAGACTACATTAAGCATTATCATGTTTTGCGATCAGTTGGTATTGTTTTATTTTGTAGTTCCAATTATGGTAGGAATTATGGCTTATCATTAAATGTCATTATATTAAAAGGATTAATGGCTCTGAGCACTATGGGACTCAACTGCTGAGGTCATTAGTCCCCTAGAACTTAGAACTAGTTAAACCTAACTAACCTAAGGACATCACAAACATCCATGCCCGAGGCAGGATTCGAACCTGCGAGCGTAGTGGCCTTGCGGTTCCAGACTGCAGCGCCTTTAACCGCACGGCCACTTCGGCCGGCTAAAAGGATTACTTTGTCTTTTGTGTCAGTAAGCGCATGTCGTCATTGCAGATAGTAAGAGTGATAATCTTAATAATGTAAACTTGTTAAGCGAACTTGCTGAAAAGTTATACCACATCCTAGATCTGTTCTGTTATTATAATGTTGATGACAATCCTAGTCCTTATTGAGTATCGTCCTGAAAAGGCCTTTGTTTTTGCTTTGTCATGGATGTCTTTGGATTATAATTTAGGTTTAGATTGTTTAATCTATGTAACGATATCTGTAATTTGTCTTCACTGTCCTGTATAATTACCTGGTCATCGTCAAAAAGCATCGTACTTAGAAATTTGCCTGGCCCAGTTGTTATACCTTCACTTATTCTGTCCTTAATCCATTCTCTGACCAGGTCCTCGATGTAGATGTTGATAGTGGTGACGCACTACAGCCTTGCCTTACTCTCTGGTTTACCTCTGCTTCTGTTTTCGGCTATTTGCAGAATTCTTATTTCTGGTGTTTTTTGTATAAACCTTGGAATACTTTTATCAGGTGTTGGGAACACCTCTTTCCTCCCTTACTGACAAGAACTTTTTTCTGTGGATGCGATTAAACACTTTCTCAAAGTAGATAAATGCTAGGTTTGTCTTCAAATTGAATTCTTGTCTTTTTTGTGCAATTTGTTTCATAGTGAAACATCGCTGGTACAAGATATTCCTTTGCGGAAGCCTAGTTGCTGGTCTAATAAAACTGAACCCGAGATTTTTTGAAGCCTCTTATTAATTATTTTGCTTTAGATTTTATAAAAAGCATTCAGAAGACTGATTTCCGTGTAGTTAGTTGCGTTTCTTCTATCTCATTTTTTAAACGCTGAAATAATTTTAGCGCATCAACATTCTTCTGGTATTTCACCTGTAAATTAACGCGTGTTATGTAGATTCAATAAATGTTCCACGATATACACTCCTGGAAATTGAAATAAGAACACCGCGAATTCATTGTCCCAGGAAGGGGAAACTTTATTGACACATTCCTGGGGTCAGATACATCACATGATCACACTGACAGAACCACAGGCACATAGACACAGGCAACAGAGCATGCACAATGTCGGCACTAGTACAGTGTATATCCACCTTTCGCAGCAATGCAGGCTGCTATTCTCCCATGGAGACGATTGTAGCGATGCTGGATGTAGTCCTGTGGAACGGCTTGCCATACCATTTCCACCTGGCGCCTCAGTTGGACCAGCGTTCGTGCTGGACGTGCAGACCGCGTGAGACGACGCTTCATCCAGTCCCAAACATGCTCAATGGGGGACAGATCCGGAGATCTTGCTGGCCAGGGTAGTTGACTTACACCTTCTAGAGCACCTTGGGTGGCACGGGATACATGCGGACGTGCATTGTCCTGTTGGAACAGCAAGTTCCCTTGCCGGTCTAGGAATGGTAGAACGATGGGTTCGATGACGGTTTGGATGTACCGTGCACTATTCAGTGTCCCCTCGACGATCACCAGTGGTGTACGGCCAGTGTAGGAGATCGCTCCCCACACCATGATGCCGGGTGTTGGCCCTGTGTGCCTCGGTCGTATGCAGTCCTGATTGTGGCGCTCACCTGCACGGCGCCAAACACGCATACGACCATCATTGGCACCAAGGCAGAAGCGACTCTCATCGCTGAAGACGACACGTCTCCATTCGTCCCTCCATTCACGCCTGTCGCGACACCACTGGAGGCGGGCTGCACGATGTTGGGGCGTGAGCGGAAGACGGCCTAACGGTGTGTGGGACCGTAGCCCAGCTTCATGGAGACGGTTGCGAATGGTCCTCGCCGATACCCCAGGAGCAACAGTGTCCCTAATTTGCTGGGAAGTGGCGGTGCGGTCCCCTACGGCACTGCGTAGGATCCTATGGTCTTGGCGTGCATCCGTGCGTCGCTGCGGTCCGGTCCCAGGTCAACGGGCACGTGCACCTTCCGCCGACCACTGGCGACAACATCGATGTACTGTGGAGACCTCACGCCCCACGTGTTGAGCAATTCGGCGGTACGTCCACCCGGCCTCCCGCATGCCCACTATACGCCCTCGCTCAAAGTCCGTCAACTGCACATACGGTTCACGTCCACGCTGTCGCGGCATGCTACCAGTGTTAAAGACTGCGATGGAGCTCGGTATGCCACGGCAAACTGGCTGACACTGACGGCGGCGGTGCACAAATGCTGCGCAGCTAGCGCCATTCGACGGCCAACACCGCGGTTCCTGGTGTGTCCGCTGTGCCGTGCGTGTGATCATTGCTTGTACAGCCCTCTCGCAGTGTCCGGAGCAAGTATGGTGGGTCTGACACACCGGTGTCAATGTGTTCTTTTTTCCATTTCCAGGAGTGTATATTCAGTTAATTCCATCTAATGGTTATGTAGATTCAGTAAATGTTCCACGATATATATTCAGTTAATTCCATCTAATCAAGGTGCTTTCTCTGCTTTTTGTTTTCTTGATTGTCTGTTTCAATTCTGTCAAGCTCACGGTATCTGTCCCTTCCTCTGCTTTCTATTCCGTTGGCCCTTCTGCATCCCAATTATACCATTATTAGTGATTTATCTAGTGATATTTATATTTGCAGTATCTTTGTTCTTTTTAGCTGTCTGAGCAGTTCATGTCTTATTTCCTATCTACCGTGTACATCATGTTAAACTCTGTTTATAAATGTCTCCTATGAAGATCTACGTAACTGAAACTTGCTGGCAGATTAAAACTGTGTGCCTGACCGAGACTCGAACTCGGGACCTTTGCCTTTCACGGGCAAGTGCTCAGCATGGTAGAGCACTTGCCCGCGAAAGGCAAAGGTCCCGAGTTCGAGCCTCAGTCGGGCACACAGTTTTAATCTGCCAGGAAGTTTCATATCAGCGCACACTCCGCTGCAGAGTGAAAATCTCATTCTGGCTATCTACGTAACTGTTTTAGCATTTTTTGGTTTTATTTCTGATTTCGTTATATTTTTCTCTAGTTTCCTTGGTCTGTTTCTGTAAGAACTCCCTACATGCATTGTTTTTGTTTTCTATAGCTTCTTCTGTCTGTTCATTCCAAATCTTAAGTTCCCTTTCTAGATTCGTTTCGAGTTTTTATCCCAGTACTTCTTTAATGACCTGTATTATGCTACTTTTATGTGTGTCCATTCTTCAGTTAGATCTTCGTTTGAAGGCGTTTGTTGGAGTACTTTAATTAGCCTGAACTGACACAAACACTTTTAACTCTCTTCTTGGGGCAGATGCACCTTTAGTTTTGTTTGAGTTTCTTTCAGTTTTCCTCTTGTTCTGTTTTTTCTTTTTCACCTTTCTCACAGCTGGATCTTTGGTTTAACAAGATAGTGGTCCGTAGCCACATATCTCTCCTTATACACTTTTTTGGACCTAGATTTTTATTTATTATTATGTAATCAATAAGAGATCTGTGGCCTCGTGCAGACCATGTATTTTTGTATATATGTGCCTGTCTTGGTTACTTTCAGTTTATTAAAGGCGACAAATTCTCTCAATTTTTTTTTTCATATTTAGCAGTGGTATCTTCTACATTACTGCCGACCAACTAGTAGATGAGTTCTTTACGTATTCTTGCTTATATGCCTCCCTCCAAATGACATGGTCAGTAGTGTTTGTTTTATTCAGGAGTGTCTGTAAGTCTTAGTGGTACAGATCTGTAGATCTGTTTCTTCTCTGGTGCATAGGTTCGTATAACTGTTAGAAGACCTCTGTCAAATTACAGTCTTACTGTGATGATCCATTCGTTTACTAGTGCGCACTGTCGTATGTTACCTTCCCATTTTCTGTGCATCAATACTGCCATTACGCCATACGTTCTATGCTCAGATGCTACTTTCTTGTATAACGTAAGGTAATCTTTTATATATTTGTCACGTTTCAGCTTTTTTCGTTCTGTGTAATGACTGCTATATTGATATTATATTTCGTTAAACTCGGTATCATGCGTCTCCAGGCCCTGTACATTCCATGTAACAACATTTAGTATGTCTGTTATTCCGTAATTCGCAACCTTTTCTTACCTGGTCGTCGTCTGTGTTTTACGTTTTTTATCCGAGCTAATTTTGGGGCTTGTGAGTATGAATATTTTTACATGCATAGGTTACCAGACTTATCGCATAACCCCCAACTTGGAGGACCAGGCTTTGTCTTAAGGATTTGCTCCCCAAGAAAGGCAAGCTTCATCTCGCCTGTGGAAGGCATCCTCCCCCATGGAAGACAAGATTAAAGACTGAAAATGAAGGATACCCTCGGATCTTGCAACCCAATACCGTCGGGGTCGAGAAGAAGAATAGTTGGCTAAGAGAGGCCGACAGAAAGGAAACCAGAAGAAGTCACACAAGTAAGCGGAAGCAATGTCAAAATTGCCTGATACCCACGTGGATGCCGGCCACTATCTGGTCTCTCACCTACTGACCAGCCAGGCTTCGGTGACCCAACCAGGAGCGTAGCCCCCGCCAGCATAGCTCAACGGGTCATTGTGACACACTAATCTCCCCACCGACATTAAAGTCGTAGTCCAAGCGGCTGGCCTCTCAAGACATCTAATGATCAATTCCTCATTTCGTAGGGGTGTCCGGATTTTTTTGACTAGATATAGTATTTTTTCTGTGTCAACTCTGAAGCACTGTTCTTCTCGTAGCCTACTTTTATTTATTCCAAAACTTCTACGTGACGAACTGTTTTTAACAGGAAAAACCAACGCCAATGGAGCCAGGTAATCGGTGCAAACGTCACACTCATTTTGTGAACTACTAGAGCAAAACTATCCTCCATGCGTCCGCTGCGCGTCCTAACAGTGCGCATCTTCCAACTGCGAGAGCTAAAGAAGAAGTCTTCGGCGAGAGTCTCATCCCATGACCAGCTGAAACAACGAATGTTTGTGCCAACCTATCGTGGGTCGGTGCTTCCATCCACCTTTTAAAACACCATTAAATCTTTCAAGATGACTTTGTATGACACCGACTCTCTTTAACTATTTGTCTTGAATTTAGGTAACACTTATTTTAATAAATAAACCACACGCAGTTTAAATGCAGGCCTGTGCTTCGTTGGTAGACACTGGCGCTTTTCTGTTTTAAGTGCGCGAAGCAATTTATTTGTACAGCTCTAAGCGTTGTTTTGCACCTGTTGTGCAATAGAGGCTGCATAGCATCGACTGCGCATCATAAACTGTTCCTCCGTTTGTATATCTATCAAGTACTTCAACTAGTAAAATTTAGCCACGTTCTGTGTTGTGTTCCTTGGTTCCATTAAATAACTTTCACGGAGGACTCCTGTAAGGAAGTTTGTGTATTGGAGGAGGCGCCCTGGTGTTCCATACATGTTTAAATTACGCCTAAAAGCGACTTATCCACGTGACCAAAATCTAGAATATGAACTGTACCGAGCTCCTATAGGTACACGTTTTGCCGTTTGGCCCAAATTAATATTGTCGACCCTGTCTCACAGCATAACAATTTTCATATTCTGCTGACTAGAACTGTGGCTGTTGGGTTTGGCGAATTTTACACAACCAAGCCGCAGGAGCGAAGCCCAGTGAAAACCAGTGCGGCCTCGTGAAACACGCCGAACACCTGCTGCGGTAACTCCCGAACCTGGCGAAGCTGCCTGAGTAGTTGTGTCAGAACTGGCTGGAAAACGATGTCTACTACTTCCAGAACCTTGTCCAGGTGATGTCACAGCCAACTGCAGCTGTTCTCGAGGTTAGTGGATGTGTTTCACGCTGTAAGGACCAAGGCGCCGAATTTTGCTGTCAGTGAGCCTACATACTTCACAAGAGCAAAACAATGCGTAGCGGACGATACCTGCTGCTTTAATTCTGTGTAAATCATATTTCAAAAGGAAAGTTTCTACTTTACAAAAGCGAGCAGTGGGAGTAATATAGGATGGTCGTTGGCAGATCCACTACGGAGACACATGCTTCAGAAGTTAGCAATTTTAACTACTGCTTAACAATATGCCTTAGAAAGAAAAATGTTGTCAATAATAACAATTGTAGAAGGAAAAATGAACATTAATCTCCATGAAAATTGACTTTAGTTCGCAAAGAGATGAAAAATTATAGATTACTTACTTCATGATGTAAAACGCCTGACAAGAAGCACAACTAGACTTGAAAGAAAGCTATTGATGTGCAATTCCTCAATCTATCGACTAATCTCTGTTTAACAACTTGTTACTTGTTGTTGTGGTATTCAGTCCTTAGACTTGTTTGATGCAGCTCTCCATGCTACTCTATCCTGTGCAATCTT
This sequence comes from Schistocerca piceifrons, assembly GCF_021461385.2. NCBI lineage: Eukaryota > Metazoa > Arthropoda > Insecta > Orthoptera > Acrididae > Schistocerca > Schistocerca piceifrons. The sequence goes on from NC_060142.1 coordinate 663,800,978, forward strand.
CTTCATCTCTCAGTACCTACTCCAACCTACATCCTTCTGAATCTGCTTAGTGTATTCATCGCTTGTTCTCCCTCTAAGATTTTTACCCTCCACGTTGCCCTCCAATATTAAATTGGTGATCCCCTGATGCCTCAGAACATGTCGTACCAACCGATCCCTTCTTCTAGTCAAGTTGTGCCACAAACTCCTCTTCTACCCAATTCTATTCAATACCTCCTCATTAGTTATGTGATCTACCCATCTAATCTCCAGCACTCTTCTGTAGCACTACATTTCAAAAGCTTCTATTCTCTTCTTGTTCAAACTATTTATCGTCCATGTTTCACTTCCATTCATGGCTACACTCCATACAAATACTTTCAGAAACGACTTGCTGACACTTAAATCTATACTCGATGTTATCAAACTTCTCTTCTTCAGAAACGCTTTCCTTGCCATTGCCAGTCTACATTTTATATCCTCTCTACTTCGACCATCATCAGTTATTTTGCTCCCCAAATAGCAAAACTCCTTTACTACTTTAAGTGTCTCATTTCCTAATCTAATTGTCCGCAGCTCGTGGTCGTGCGGTAGCGTTCTCGCTTCTCGCGCCCGGGTTCCCGGGTTCGATTCCCGGCGGGGTCAGGGATTTTCTCTGCCTCGTGATGACTGGGAGTTGTGTGATGTCCTTAGGTTAGTTAGGTTTAAGTAGTTCTAAGTTCTAGGGGATTGATGACCATAGATGTTAAGTCCCATAGTGCTCAGAGCCATTTAAGCCTAATCTAATTCCCTCAGCATCACCCGACATAATTCAACTACTTTCCATTATCCTCCTTTTGGTTTTGTTGATGCTCATCTTATATCTTCCTTTCAAGACACTGTCCATTCCGTTCAACTGCTCTTCCAAGTCCTTTGCTTTCTCTGACAGAATTACAATGTCATCGACGAACCTTCTCCATGGATTATAATACCTACTCCGAATTTTTCTTTTGTTTCCTTTACTGCTTGCTCAATATACAGATTGAATAACATCGGGGAGAGGCTACAACCCTGTCTCACTCCCTTCCCAACCACTGCTTCCCTTTCATGTCCCTCGACTCTTATAACTGCCATCTGGTTTCTGTACAAATTGTAAATAGCTTTGCGCTCCCTGTATTTTACCCCTGCCACCCTCATAATTGGAAAGAGAGTATTCCACTTGTAACTTATCTAGTGCAATAAATTACACACTTCTGTTACTGAAATAAATGCTTCTCACTATTATATAGACTCAGCATCAATGGGTGAGAAAAATAATTTAGAAATGGTGCAGAAAGTAGAGCTCAGATTATGAATGGTATAGAGCGGAGACTTCAAATGAGTCGTGGAGAAAGGCAAGAATATCGTTTACGTCAGTGACTGTTTAATATGTACAATGAGAAAATCAAAAGGAATTACATTCAGTAGCGAAAAATACATCTAATCGGACTTGCAAAGAACTCAATAAGTGTTACTTGCAGATTCAGAGAATGAAAGGAATATTCCAGCAATGTAAGTAATAACGAAACTGTAGTAATGAGAATTAGGAAAAAATATTAAAGAACAACATAGAGACGAAAGATTGATGGCACTAAAATTAATCAATTAAAATAGTCCTGCCATCATGTAAGCAGAATTAAAGAAGATAACAGATGTTCAGGAGAAGTGAAGAACAGCATTACGGAAAGATATGAGTAATAAAAACGTCCTCATAAACACATAAGCGTACAAATAAAAAAATTCGTCACGAAGCCATTTGTATAGAGCGCACGTCTCTACGGAAGTGAAAGTCAGACATTGGGGACAGAAAAGATCAGACTGAAGGCAAAAATAATGAGGACGTGACGGAAAATTACCAGGAAAAGCTGCAAGGCAAGAAGAACATATCTGTAGTTGCTGCAGGAGGTAAAGGAGGATGGAAATCCAATACGAAAATATAAAGAAGAAAAATGAAATGTCTATGGTATATCCTTAGTCACCAAACGTTTCTCATAAATTTATCTGAGGGTGAGGTAGAGGGCAAAAATCCAGGAAGATAACCGAGAAAAGGGCACTTTGATGGTTTCAAGATCAGAACAAGTGATAGATAAAAGAAAGTGAATAAATAAATGCTCCTATTATGTATATAATCAGCATGCAGCCATATTTAAATATTAATTACGTTAAACAAATTCTTAACGACCTCCGTCTTCGTCATCCCGACACAGCGAATGAACGGTAACTCACTGTATATTACTGATATATTATCGGTTGGAGCACCGACGAAAGCAATCAGAAAAAGTATTCGTTTCAGTCTATAGTAGCAGTTCTTTTTATTTTTGTCTATTTGCTAACGGTTTCGGTACAGAGTACCGTCTTCAGGCCTTCTTATGCTCAAAAAGTCACAGTATATAGATAAAGAAATAATTACAAAATATTTTCTGTCTATAATAGCAAACGTATGGCATAGGGCGTAGCTTTGAAATATATGCGTAGCCCCATACCCCTGGCACACAGTCGTCACACACACTAACCCAGACAGGTGTGTCAAATACTGAAAGTAAACGTCAGTGCTAAGCTATAGACAGGAGCAAATTGCAGCCAGCAGTGATAAGAGCGCCCCCTATGTACAGAGACTCCTTTATTCTTGAGAAAGACTCACACGATAAAAAAAATCTAAAGAAAAAAAAACTTGAAATTTAATAACTCAATAATAAAACAAAAAATAAGACAATAAAACAGTCCCCACTGTAATAACATCAATTAAAAAATAGTAAGTTCAGGTAGCCATGTCTATATTCACCGGTTGTGTGGATTTATGTCATTAAACGACATCGATATGAGTACCAAAAATTTAATCAAGAAGTTTCGTCATAATACAAGGGTGAGTCAAATCAAAACCTTAAATATTTTTTAAAATTTTATTTATTGTGCAGAAGTGGTACAAAAGCTGTATCACTTTTCAACATAATCTTCCCCACGCTCAATGCAAGTCCTCCAGCGCTTAAAAAGTGATAAATTCCTTTAGAAAAAAAATTCTTTTGGTAGTTCGCGCAACCACTCATGCACCGCGTGGCGTACCTCTTCATCAGAACGGAACTTCTTTCCTCCCATTGCGTCTCTGAGTGGTCCAAACATGTGGAAATCACTTGGGGCAAGGTTTGGTGAGTATGGTGGATGAGGAAGACACTCAAAATGCAGGTCTGTTGTACGGGCAGTGTGGGGCCTTGCATTGTCATCTTGCAAAAGGACACCTGCACACAGCAATCCACGTCGCTTTGATTTGTTTGCAGGCCGCAGATGATTTTTTAGGAGATCTGTGTACGATTCACTGGTGTCAGTGGTCCCTCTAGGAATGTAATGCTCCAAAGTGATGCCTTTTTCGTCCCAAAAGAGAGTCAGCATAACCTTCCCTGCTGGTGGTTCTGTTCGAAACTTCTTTGGTTTTGGTGATGAGGAATGGCTCCATTCCTTGCTCGCTCTCTTCGTTTCTAGTTGGTGGAAGTGAACCAAGATTTCGTCCCCAGTAACGATTCTTGCAAGGAAGCCATCACCTTCTCGTTCAAAGCGCCGAAGAAGTTCTTCACAACCATGAACACTTCGTTCTCTCATTTCAGGAGTCAGCTGCCGTGGCAGCCAACTTGCAGACACTTTGTGAAACTTGAGCACATCATGCACAATGTGGTGTGCTGACCCATTACTAATCTGTAAACGTGCTGCAAAGTCATTCAGTGTCACTCGGCGGGTTTCCTTCACTATGGCTTCAACTGCTGCCATGTTCTGTGGAGTCACAACTCGTTGTGCCTGACCTGGACGAGGAGCATCTTCCACTGAAGTCACACCATTTGCGGACTTCCTACTCCATTCGTAGACTTGATGCTGTGACAAACATGCATCACCGTACTGAACCTTCATTCGTCGATGAATTTCAATAGGTTTCACACCTTCACTACGCAAAAACCGAATAACAGAACGCTGTTCTTCCCTGGTGCAAGTCGCAAGTGGAGCGGCCATCTTTATACTGATACTGCAACGGTATGTGTGCATCTGCACTATGCTGCCACCTACAGGCCATTCTGCACACTGTTTCCATGTACGTGTACACCATAATTATTCTACCACGCAAACATTTGCGGCTACACTCATCTGTTATGAGACGTTCTCGGGGGAGGAGGTTCACTAGGGGCCGAACCGCACAATAACCCTGGGTTCGGTGTGGGGCGGCGGTGTGGTGAGTGGACTGCTGTGGCCTGTTGTGGGGTTGTGTACCACTGGGGGCTACGGCTGCTCGAAGCCTCTCCGTCGTTTCTAGGTCCCCGGTTCAATACACAATACCCAGTACACACAATACATTGAGAACACGAAATTATTTTAAAAAGTTATCCAGCCTCCAGGAGGGACGAGCGGGGCAGTGTGGCTACGTATTACTCTGTTTCTCTCACTCAACGATCTTTGGACACTTTTCCAGGGCCATGTTTATTCCAGCAGGGTCCATGTATACGCTTATGCTCTCGGCGACTCGTATGTAGTGTGCATTAGTGAGAGGTTGAATTGATGAGCTTTGGCAGCAGGAAAAGACCCCAATACTGATTCATACAATCGTGTCGTGTTGTGAATATATCCTATTTTAGCGCTTTAATCCAATAATTACGCTGTAACACTGGTAGTGCTGTATATCTATGAGTGATGGACATAGTTACGTCGTGCATCAGCAATTTACATACTCGCCGATGGGGTGTTCGTGTAGGTAGGTACACTGTCTTACGGATACTTAATTTTTTGTGGGGATATGTAAGAAAGAAATGTATATATGTAATGATATAAAACGAATATTAATAACAGGTCTTATGTAAAATACGTTCTCACAAATTTCAGAGGAAAAGTGAATTAGGTCGTGTACATTTTAAAATCTTATCCTTGCAGGTTCAAAAATGGTTCAGATGGCTCTGAGCACTATGGGACTTAAAATCTGAGGTCATCAGTCCCCTAGAACTTAGAACTACTTAAACCTAACTAACCTAAGGACATCACACACATCCATGCCCGAGGCAGGATTCGAACCTGCGACGGTAGCAGTCGCGCTGTTCCGGACTGAAGCGCCTAGAACCGCGCGGCCACCACGGCCGGCATCCTTGTAGGAAATACTTTTACTAGTTGGTGGGCAATAATATCGCATAATAGTCAGTTTAAATACGTATATTCAAAATAAATCTGAACCTTGAAAATGATTTAAATCGCGTGGTTAATCAATTCAAGTGGCTTAAAATCTCATTCCCTTCTCTGAAAATTGACTTTAATGGACTTGCTCCCTTGAACTCTGAACCCTCCAATTAAAACTGTAACACTATCCTCCTTTTATCCATTGTTGTCAGCGTTTCTTCCGCGACTGTATTGCTTTGGTGAAATAAAGAACAACCGCCTTCAATCACAACCGTGATTTTATTTCAGTGTACAATGCATACCGAGCTCTGGAGCCTCGACTTCAGTTTCTTTAACAGTCTACATCAGTTATTTTCGATTTAGGTTAGTTTTGGTCCTGGTAAGCTTGCAGTGGTATATTACAAAGTGGCACATTGTGAATGTAAATTTACAAAACTAAGCCTATCAAAACTACTTGAAACCTAATCGAAAATAATTGATATAGACTATCGAAGCTTCCGAAGACGAGTCCCCAGGGCTCGAAATTCACAGTGCGTTGAAATAAAAACACGATTGTGACTGTAGGCGCTTGTTCTTTATTTTACAATACTTATAGCATTGTAATATCGGGTGTTTCATTTGAAAAGAAAAACTTTGTAGTCCTATGCGCCATTTCAAATGTACGCCAAGCTCCTATCTTCACTAATGCAGAAGATATAATCTTGTGAAATCGTACGAATATTTTTTAATACCCTGCATGTAATGGAATGGTTTTTGTTACGGTATATCTATAATTTTTGCTTTTGGACCATTTAACTACAACTGAATGAACACACAGTTTTCGTGCCATAAGCGTTTCGCCTTTATTCTCTGCAAGGCGTCTTCAGTGGCATGTTGCGTGGACGATTTTCTACATGTTATGTTTTTGTTCCTTTTTTGGTACTGTTCCTCTTCTTACAGTTACCACTTGCGGTATTTGTTTTCCACATTTCACAGCACTAGTGACTGAACACTTGTTTTTTTTCCAATAACAACACCAAAAATGGAACGAAAACATAGCGTATAGAAAATCGTCCACGCAACGTGCCACTGAAGATGCCTTGAAAAGAATAAAGGCGAAACGCATATGGCTCGAAAATTGTGTTTCAGGTGTAGTTAAACGGTCCAAAAGTACACTACTGGCCATCAAAATTGCTGCACCAAGGAAATGACGTGCTTCAGACGCGACATTTAACCGATCAGGAAGAAGATGCTGTGATACGCAAATGATTAGCTTTTCAGAGCATTCGCACAAGGTTGGCGCCGGTGGCGACACCTACGACGTGCTGACATGAGGAAAATTTCCAACCGATTTCTCATACACAAACAGCAGTTGACCGGCGTTGCCTGGTGAAACGTTGTTGTGAAGCCTCGTGTAAGGAGGAGAAATGTGTACCATCACGTTTCCGACTTTGATTAAGGTCGGATTGTAGCCTATCGCGATTGCGGTTTATCGTATAGCGACATTGCTGCTCGCGTTGGTCGAGATCCAATGAGTGTTAGCAGAATATGGAATCGGTGGGTTCAGAAGGGTAATACAGAACGTTCTTCTGGATCCCAAGGGCCTCGTATCACTAGCAGTCGAGATGACAGGCATCTTATCCGCATGCCTGTAACGGATCGTGCAGCAACGTCTCCATTCCTGAGTCAGCAGATGGGGACGTTTGCAAGACAACAACCATCTGCACGAACAGTTCGGCGACGTTTGCAGCAGCATGGACTATGAGCTCGGAGACCATGGCAGCGGTTGCCCTTGACGCTGCATCACAGACAGGAGCGCCTGCGATGGTGTACTCAACGACGAACCTGGGTGCACGAATGGCAAAACGATGAATCCAGGTTCTGTTTACAGCATCATGATGGTCGCATCCCTGTTTGGCGACATCGCGATGAACGCACATTGGAAGCGTGTATTTGTCATCGCCATACTGGCGTAACCCCGGCGATATGGTATGGGGTGCCATTTGTTACACGTCTCGGTCACCTCTTGTACGCATTGACGGCACTTTGATCAGTGGATGTTACATATCAGATGTGTTAGGACCCGTGGCTCTACGCTTCATTCTATCCCTGCGAAACGCTACATTTCAGCAGGATAATGCACGGCCGCAAGTCGCAGGTCCTGTAGGGGTCTTTCTGGATACAGAGAATGTTCGACTGCTGCCCTGGCCAACTGATTCTCCAGATCTCTCACCAATTGAAAACGTCTGGTCAACGGTGGCCGAGCAACTAGCTCGTCACAATACGCCAGTCACTACTCTCGATGAACTTTGGTATTGTGTTGAAGCTGCATGGGCAGCTGTACCTGTACAGGCCATCAATGATGTGTTTGACTCAATGACCAGGCGTATCAAGGCCGTTATTAAGGCCAGAGATGGTTGTTCTGGTTACTGGTTTCTCACGATCTGTGTACCCAAATTGCGTGAAAATGTAATCACATGTCAGTTCTAGTATAATGTATTTGTCCAATCTGCATTTCTTCTTGGTGTAGCAATGTTAATGGCGAGTAGTGTAAAAATTAACAATATACCGTAATATCACACGCAACTGAGGATGACAGGACCACAGAAGTTGAAGACGGGGATGGTTTTTATGAACGTAGTTTTGGGTTTGAGTTGCAGGAGACGGTGCAGCCGGCAGCAGGGGCGCCCCCACCTCGGCGTTGGTAGCCGAGCAGTGGTGGGTGGGGGGCGCGGGGAGAGCCGCGCACAGAGGCTATAAGAGGGGCGCGCCGGCCGCCGCCGCACTCCGACAGTCTGCTGTGCGCGTGTTCGTTCTCTCCCTCTGGCACTGTGCGCGTGTTAACCTGCACCCGGACCTGGCCGCGCCTGTCGGGATATCCACCGTCTGCTAGCGATCTCCACTCGGTGAGTACGCGGCGCCGCACAGTCTCCACGCCCGCCCGCGACTCCACGCCGCAGATTCTCGACTCGCAAGCCGGCGCTAGTGGAACGCGACACAAAGTGGGCCGCCGCGCCTGGACTCCCGAGCGAGTTAAGGGCGGCTCGCCTCGCTCTCGTTGGAACACTCGATGGTGGATTAACAACACTGCGGACGCTGTGTGCTCGTCTGAGAGTGTGTAGCGTTCGAATCTCCGGGTAACGTGCGCTCGTCGTTTCTACGAAGGAGGACGCCGTTTGTGCTCAGGAATTTTAACAACTGCCGTCTAGCAGACAATGTATTACACGACAAAACGAGCCGTAGACGTCGCCATAGCAGAAACTAGCTTCGTCACATTACTGCGTATGATCACGCTCCAGTTCAAAGTGGTGCGCGTTCTCAGTGGCAGTTGTGACAGTAAAGAACGCGAAAAGTGCAAGCAAAATGCAATAGTTCAGTAAGTCGACGGGGTGTCAGTTACTTAAATATCCTGTTGACAATGTGGATAAATAGAATGAGATTGGAAGTTAGGAAGGTAGGAGACGAGGTACTGGCAGAAGTAAAGCTGTGAGGAGGGGGCGTGAGTGTTGCTTGGGTAGCTCAGTTGGTACAGCACTTGCCCGCGAAAGGCAAAGGTCCCGAGTTCGAGTCTCGGCGTGGGACACAGTTTTGATCTGCCAGGAAGTTTCAATGTGGATAAACTTTTTTTTTTTTTGGGGGGGGGGGGGGCTGTAGCAATTCCTGCGACATTACGAACAAGAATTGAAATACCAACTTTGGGAAAAATTCACAGCTTTTAAATTGCTTATACCGTTCGAACAGGCCACGAAGGCCCAATGGTACCGACCGGCCACCTTGTCCTCCTCAGCGCGTAGGCATCACCGAACGCGGATACACAGGGGCATGTGGTCAGCACATCACTCTCCCGACTGTTGTCAGTGTTCGTGACCGGAGCCGCTGCTTCTCAGTTAAGTAGCTCCTCAATTTACCTGACAAGGGTTGAGTGCACCCCTCTTTCCCAACAGTACTCAGCAGACCAGGACGGTGACCCATCCAACTGCTAGCCAGGACAGACGGCGCTTAACTTCAGTGAGATGAGGGGAGCCGGTGTTACCACTGCAGCAAGGCCGTTGAGGCTTTTAAATTGTAGCAATTGCTAGTGAAACTGGTTTTTACACACAGACTCTCTTGGGGGCTTATAACGAGATATTCTAGAATACTTACGTGAACTGGTTCAAATACAAAAACCAATATGTGAAAACCAAAAATCTTCTAATACTCCAGGACAGCCACAGAGGACGCCTTGTTAAAAGGCGAAACGAGTCGGGATGCACGAACAAAAATTCGTATTTGTGCTCAGGAATTTTTATAACCACCGCCTAGTAGACAATGTATTACACGACAAAGCGGGCCGTAGACGTTGCCATAACAGGAACTTACTTCGTAAAAAGGCGTCCCTTACTTACTACTACAATTTATATTTAGCTGCTGCAAGAAATGGCTACCACAAGAAACTTGTTCGTTACTTTTATGTCCGAGAACGGAGCTTCAAGGGTAGCCAGGAAGCAGTGAGAAACATTGTTCTGTTCATGCGATTTGAATAGAAAGTTGCCAGAATAAACTAGACTACATACTTTCAAAGCAGGCATACTAGATTACATTTTTACGAAAAAATGAACATCATTTGATTAGTTTATTCAGGAAAAACGTGGATTCAGACTCATTACAACGCGAATAAACGTTGTCACAGCGATAATCTGCGATGAATGTTGACAAACAAAAAGTGCTGATATCAGTGTTCAGTTGATGTCCTATGCACGCGTTAAAGACGTGTAGGGTGTACGCACTCAACTTGTAACAACGCTGTGTACGCAAGTACTACCTCAGCTGCCGGCCGGAGTGGCCGTGCGGTTATAGGCGCTACAGTCTGGGAGCCGCGTGACCGCTACGGTCGCAGGTTCGAATCCTGCCTCGGGCATGGATGTGTGTGATGTCCTTAGGTTAGTTAGGTTTAAGTAGTTCTAAGTTCTAGGGGACTGATGACCACAGTAGTTAAGTCCCATAGTGCTCAGAGCCATTTGAACCATTTGAACTACCTCAGCTACTTGTGTTTCTGTTGTAAACACGACGGTTTTGCCACTATGACCAGTTCTTCAATTTACTTTGGCGTGTAATACGTGCTGACGGAATGTCAGTCCACGTGTGCGAGTCGAGTGAAGGCTTCTTAGCAAACAGAATACATCACGCCGTTCCCGACGGAGAGACATCGCAATAAGCGAAAGTAGTATCGGGCGTCCGCAAAGAAAGTGTGATAGGGCGTTGCTGTTCGCAATATACATAAATTCTCTGGTAGATACCATCTGCAGGTTTCTACGGCCGCTTGCAGGCCGTGTAATTCTACACAGGAAGGCTGTTAGAAAAAGTCTTACGAAATGCAGGAAGACTGGAACTTATCAACGCTTTGTGTAAAGACCGGTAGCTGACTCGCGACAAAAGTACGCGTATCACAGCCGAACTATAGCTGCAATCAATCAAAGTTATCAAATATCTGGTGCATGCATTCATACTGATTTCTGGTGGAACGATCACATAAATTTGGTTGCGTGGAAGCCATATGTTTAAACTAATATTAACTAGCTTACTCCTAAGGAAGGGTCGTTCATATACGTAGGACATCGTGTGCAGAAGTCTTGCCCGACCCATTATTATCGTTCGTAGGCTAGGGGCCGATACTTGTGACTAACTTGTATATAAGGAAAAGATAGGAAATCGTTCAGAAAAGAGTTGCATCATCCGTTACGGATTTGCTTATCCTGACCGAAGACTATCAGAAATTCTCGACAAATTCCGGTGGGAAGATATATTTCAAACTTGTGCGTTACCTAAAGGGTTGGTCTTACAACCCTGAGAGCGAACAGTTGATGGGGAAAGAACATATTTCATGTTGGTACAGATATCTCTCGTAATTGTCATGGAGGTAACATTAGATATATTCGGGCATAAGATTCCCGGAATAGAATGGGAAGAAGCCAAAATGATGGTACTACAGTTGTTATCTTTTCCACACGCCTTGCGCAGACATAGATAGGTTTATATTTTTTAAATGGATATATCTCGGTTTATATTTTTTAGCTGGGTCGACTTTTCCGCTTTGTAGAAGACATAGCCGGGTTTACATTTTTCTATTTTATCGACTCTTCCTGATACAATACAAGACGTCTGACACTCATTACGCTTTGATTTATAGTTTGTGTGTCGTTCAGGACGCATTAACTTCTGTAACGTCTCTATGACATCGGCATCGTCAGAAGCTTAGCGCTAGCTTTGCTGGATAGCGACGTAAAAGTAACTGAGCCACACCCTTTGTTGAAGGCAGTATCTCAGCATTCGCGAGGCAGAAGTAAGGGAAACCAGTATGTAAAAGTTAAATGACGAAGGTCGTACGGGAGACGTATTCCTGCTGCTACGGGTATGTATAGTTTCTACGAGGTTAGTTATTCGTGATTTAATGCCAGACACACTGGGATGTTATCACCGATAAAACAATAGAACACGCATAACAAGAAGCAAAATAAAAAAGTGTAAATAAAAAAGTGTAAATAAAGAGATGTGAGTCTGGTTCGATGGCTTGTTAGCTAAGTGTCTCTCTACTAATTCAAAAGTCTAGGTTTCAACCCCAGCTGGCCAAGGCTCGGTTCCCTGTCATGTTTCGTGAATTTGATCTCTCAGGGTTGAAAGTATACGGTAATATTCCAGTAACATGGATGCGAAGACGAGCCGTTAGCAACATTTTTGGATTGAGTCCCTATCTAAATAGGCTCAAATTTCACCCACTGCTCGTTGCTGAGGAATGTGCTACGTACATGAAGAGTGGGGCATCGGCACATTTTGCTGATGATATGAGACCACGCGAAATCTAACGCGACAGTATGGAACAAGGTGAATAGGTCGAGCAAGGCCTCTTCTTTGGCCAACACCCTCACCTGATCCCATTTTTCAGGTTTTTTTTCTGTTTTTCGTCATCTCTAAGGTGAAGAGTATAGCCTCGCTGCTGATACGAGATAATCCGTGTGTGTCTGAAACTGACTGCAGGACGAGCCCAGTGTTGCATCCGTGGAACACGGCCTTCAGTAGGACCAAGCGTACAGTAAATTGTTTCGCATATAATGCGCTGAAGCACCGTTGTATTTCTTGTAAAGATAGGCCATGGGTGAAAGTTGGGCACAATTAGATGGAGACTCAATCGACAATTTTTCATTTCTAATACGTTTGTACTAATTAGGGCAGTACAGTACCTTGGAGTCACTAGATCTCGTGGGCACTTATTCGCAGTTACCTCGTTAACAGATCACTTGTGGACACAAGTTTAAGGGAACGTTGTTGCTTGTCATGTATTTTCACTCGTGTCAGTTTCCGATATTAATTATAATACGCCTGTATATAACCCTATAGCTGTTTCGTGACACGGTCCTCAAGTCGGAAGAGGATGAGGGCAAACAACCTGGATCAGAAACATGACTCGAGCGGCACTCTGGTAATCAAACCAAACGCTGGCCTGCGGATCTCGTCAGTTTTTAATAAAGCGCAATAAGGGACTGTAGGTCAATACATAGTATTCTTTCAAAAAAAACTGAACGAAAATAAAATTCGGCAGTGGTGCCCACGAATTGTTCTTGCAAATGACTTCATCAGTGACTGCAACATTTCGAACAATCAAGTCGATAGAAGTACCGATGAGAATCTCGTAGGCTAAGATCACCATAATGTTTCCAGAGTGGAGTTAAGAATGCCTACTTGATAAAGTCGGTCAAGCAACCGCGTTTTATGGTAACTTCTTCTTACGGATCCTGATTTCTCCGGAACTGAGTGGTACTTCTACGCTTATCCAGTGAAAGAAGATGTGTCGCCTTTGTTTCTCATGAGTACATCGTAATATGTCTTTCCCATCTTCTGCAGTTGCTACTTCTTAACTAATAAGGTGCTTCTAAATACCCATTAAATACTTCGAGATTCTGTTGGAGGAACCAAGTAGATGTCTTCTTCACGAGGGCTTAGTCTAAAACAAACACGTGAAATAGTGCATTCCGCTCTCCCACCACTATGGTAATCATTATACCTGTAACTAGTTTGGTAGCAGTATCTAACACTAAACTCTATAGCTGTTGCGCGAAACGATGCAGAGAAGGTAGAGACACCGAGTGCCTGACAGCTGAAGACTGCACGATTGATCTGTAACTTAGCGTTCGGCATTAGCTAATTGGTTACACGTGTTCATTGATCTTTCACGCAAAAGCGACGATACGATAAAATGAATTACACAACACTAATGTTCCTGTATCTCACAATAGGTACGTTTGTAGACATTTGTTTGTTTACAGAATGATACTTATTTGATTTTCAGTACAGCTTTACAAAGTTTCTAAGGGGGATTTAGAGACAGCCTGTCCCTTCCCTCCTGTGCAAAGTAGACGGTACCACGTACCGGTGTTTTTCAGTTTCCCTTGTGCTGCACTCGCTATTGGAACTGCGAAAATGTATATGCCAGCCGCTCTGTTTATGTCATAAATACTACTATTTTGCAGTTGCGCTATGTGATAAATGACGGGATGAGATTCTTATATGAAATTACGTAAGCGCGTTTTTCAAGTAACATATAAAGTATTGCTATTTGCGAATTCGCCGAACTGCGTCGCACATGTATTCTACAGTCGTACCAACATAGCAAATGCTTCACGACGTGCGCATTTCGTTTTCGATCCTCACAAATCTTTGGTTGTAAAACGGAACACGCAACCCACAAACCCAGCTCTACTCAATCATTTCTCTGGAAGAGAGTTTTGAAAGCGACCTCCTCCGTGTGCAGAGCACGCTTTTCAAGTTTCTCCCAATGAGTACCGGTCTGCGTGTGCCTTCATCAGTACCTCAGTCACATGCTAATTCGACTTTCTATCGCTTGGAAAAGCCATTCCACGCAACGAGTCATACGTCCGCGCTGATTCCCCTGGGACTGTTCTCAGACCGTACACGTTGCATTATATTTGTGTCTCTTCAGTGCCAACTTCAAGTACTGCTTAAGTCGTCAAACGCACATAGATGAACACATTCCTTTTTTTGCCTGAAGCTACTCGAAATACTTCGTGACATATCGAAACAGGTCATAATATTGATGTACACTCTCTGTCGAATTTAGATTTTGACCTGAAGCGGTGCAACACAGGGCAGAGCTCGGCTCCTAACGCGAATCCAGCGACGTAACGTTCTGCCTAACAGTCACTTCCGTAGTTAACTTGCCTCTCGGAGAAAGAGCTCTTTCACTGCTGTACGCACTAATGTTGCAGTCGCGAAGCGAAACGTCGGATCGTTGATGTTGTGTCAGGGCTTCTTTCATGAGGTTAAAGCGGAAACGAGACATTAACTTTCTGAATAATTGCACGATTTGATGGCGTCTGACTTAGGGATAACAATAAAAGACACTCATCACTCAATAACCATTCGAACTGCCATAAAAAAAATAACAATTTAAAACCCAAAAATTATGAGGTGTTCAAAAAGCCACGTACCTGTATGAAGGTACTTTACTCACAACTACCTGTTTCACATCTACATCTACATCTTCATTTATACTCCGCAAGCCACCCAACGGTGTGTGGCGGAGGGCACTTTACGTGCCACTGTCATTACCTCCCTTTCCCGTTACAGTCGTGTAGGGTTCGCGGGAAGAACGACTGCCGGAAAGCCTCCGTGCGCGCTCGAATCTCTCTAATTTTACATTCGTCATCTCCTCGGGAGGTATAAGTAGGGGGAAGCAATATATTCGATACCTCATCCAGAAACGCACCCTCTCGAAACCTGGACAGCAAGCTACACCGCGATGCAGAGCGCCTCTCTTGCAGAGTCTGCCACTTGAGTTTGCTAAACATCTCAGTAACGCTATCACGCTTACCAAATAACCCTGTGACGAAACGCGCCGCTCTTCTTTGGATCTTCTCTATCTCCTCTGTCAACCAGACCTGGTACGGATTCCACACTGATGAGCAATACCCAAGTATAGGTCGAACGAGTGTTTTGTAAGCCACCTCCTTTGTTGATGGACTACATTTTCTAAGGACTCTCCCAATGAATCTCAGCCTGGCACCCGCCTTACCAGCAATTAATTTTATACGATCATTCCACTTGAAATCGTTCCATACGCACACTCCCAGATATTTTACAGAAGTAACTGCTACCAGTGTTTGTTCCGCTATCATATAATCATACAATAAAAGATCCTTCTTTCCATCTATTCGCAATACATTACATTTGTCTGTGTCTGTGTCATATGTTAGTATAGACGCAGCTTCAGGTTTTATAGTGATTATATTTTCATAATTTGGGAGTCCCAGCATTCTGGGCATTATCCACGTTATGAGTCAAACCACAATGGTGAGTTGTTATAACAAAATTGAGTACACCCAAATGACGGTTGTGAAAAATGTACAAAGTATGACTGCTGACTCAGTCAGGCCGGATAGCACCCCATAATATATATTGCAGGGTTCGGTAGATACAAGCTTCATAAAACTGGTGTAAATATAACTTAAAATCCTGTATGATGTGCATACATCTGCCGTATTGCTAACAGGCCGATGTGGTGAAAGAAGCCCTTGGAGACTAGCAATACACTTCAGTTCTACCTGCATTGGTTTTTGACAACTGGTGCCTAACGAATTCCCTAATATATCCCACGTGATGTTATCCGGCTTGGCTGATTCAGCTGTCATGCTTTACACATTTTTGGCAAACATCTTTTGGGTGTACTCAATTTTATAACGACAACCCACCAACGTGATTTGATTCTTAAGATGGCTAACTTCCAGAGTGCTCGGACTCCATAATTGTCATTCTACATTGTAACTGTTATACGAGGGTAATACCAAGAGTAAGGTCTCCTATTTTTATAAGTACATAGACCTGTTTATTTCTACAATGGTTTACATCAGTTTACAGCTTGAATATTTAGCTATTTTTAGACATAATCACCATTTCTGTCGATGCATTTTTGTAGACGCCGTGGCAATTTTTGTACGCCCGTGTCATACAAGCTCGCCGCCAAGCTGTTCAGAAAGTTATGAACCTCTTCTTTCACCTCGTCGTCAGAGCTGAATCGCTTTCCGGCCAAATGTTCTTTTAACCTAGGGAACAGGTGTTAGTCACTGGGCGCCAAGTCAGGACTATAGGGTGGGTGGGTGATTATGTTCCACTGAAACTGTTGCAGCAGAGCACGGTTTACCTAGCGATCGAGCGATGTGTGTGCGAGCGTTGTCATGGAGAATGTGTGACCCCTTGCTCAACATTGCTCTTCTCCGTTCTGAGTTGCCCGTTTGAGTTTTTCCAGAGTCTCACAGTACCTGTTAGCGTTAACTGTGGTCCCAGTGATTCAGATCCGACGACGAGGTGAAAGAAGAGGTTCATAACTTTCTAAACAGCATGGCGGTGAGCTGGTATGACGTGGGCATACAATAACTGCCACAGCGTCTACAAAAACGCATCGACAGAAACGGTGATTATGTCGAAAAATAGCTAAACGTTCAAGCTATAAACTGATGTAAACCATTGTAGAAATAAATAGGTCTATGTACTTATAAAAAAATAGGAGACCTTACTTTTGGGATTACCCTCGTAAAACCTGAAGATGCGTTTTTATTGACGTGAAACCGGCAGATGCGAATAAAGCACCTTCATACATCTATGCGGCTTTTGGAAACACGTCATCACTCATCACTCTGTAATTATTATAAGACTGATGACAACTTGAATGGTAATTCAGTGTGATAAAAATCTGAAACTTGTTGTGTTCATCCTATATCAAGAAAAAAAATCAACGATCCCTGATAACTGCAGACGACGCTGTATGGGCTATCACAGCCTGGAGGAGGTAGCTTCTTAAATTGATTTGCACGTATCGTTTGTGGCGATAGTGTGCATCGAAAGCCACGTGGAAAGCCAGGGATACATATCCACAAAGATCAGTAGGATAGACGAGGTAGGTCAGTTTACGTATCTCGATGAAAGCATACAGCTGGACAGCTAACTGTGGAAGAATCACAGAATTGGAGGTGGCGCTACTGTATCCGGATGTGTCGATGGCTGGCCAGGGCTGGCGTGTGACCTTGTGGGCAGGGACCGGCTCTCGGGTTACCTGCGGTCAGCTGCACTGCTTCCTGATCGCTGGGCCTGTCCGTGGCGTGGCGCGCTGAGCAAATCTTGGTTTACTAGCAAAGTACAAGGCGTTAGTGATCGATGGCTCTATAGTGACGCCGTACATTTAAGTCCCTCACATAAAAACGTCACAGAGAAAGCTGCAACGTAAAAATAAACCAGAGGTGTACACATTCCGCTTTTAACCTGCAAATGGTTGACTGTTAGCCAAGCAGGCAAGCTGCCGCACGTTATCAGCAGAACGGGTAAGCTGCTTTGCTCCCATCCAAGCCAAGCCATACCCAAACCAAGCGAACTAAAGGAGTCCTGTTTGCTTGCCCGTCTTACCGTTGTGCTAAGCTACGCAGCGGGTATTTCTGTACGCTTTTGTTGTAATGCTACGAGTAGTTGATGAAAAATCTTTTTACCCGAGTATCACAAGACGAAACTCAAGAAATATGTACTCACTTTCGGTGGATTTTATTTGTCCTTCTTTCCTTTTCGCCGTGTTTCGGGGTTATTTATTTCGATATGAACCGTTTTCTCTGCAACTATATGTCCTCAACTCGTGATCTAGTGGCTAGCATTGCTACCTCTGGATGACGGAGGCGCGCTCACACATCGCTACTGGTGGATGCATTAGGAGAGGGGGGGGGAGGGGAGAGGGGAGAGGGGGCGCAGTGGGGCGGCGGAGTATGGTACGGATGGTAGTCATTGTTTTAATCATCGCCTCGAAACTGTAAAGCTGCATGGTTAATTTTTTGTTTGTTCGAAGGCACACGTCTGCAGTCCTGGTACCCAATGGATTCCCCACGTCACAGTACCGTAACGCGTCACAGTACCTTAACATGTCGCAGTACCATTTAAGACGTCGCATTACAGGAAGACGTCACAGTACCAAGTGAACAAATGTACTGCCGCGTCGTACTTCGCTTTATGAAAGGGTTATGTCATTTTGTCTTGGTTCCAGTATCGGCGTGCTACGGCGCAGTGGTACGGGCATTTCATTTACAAGGTGCGGGGGTTTAGTTTTTGCTTATTCTTGAATTGAGAACATTGTGTGAGATGAAATGACAAGTTTAATGTCGCAATATTTCTCGCCACATTACATCTTTTCACACAGTTTTTCTACTCGCCTACATAAAAACAGCGCAATGAATAACGCATGTTGCCAACATCAAAAGGTGAAATAAGTTCATAAACAACAATGTTAAGTATTAACTCTCTGAAAAAACATTAATCTTATGCACAATATTATGAAAGTTTAATTGGAAGTTTCTTTTCATTAATCCTAAGCACAATAATACGAAAGATTGATTGGACGTTTCTTTACAAAATTGCTCCTACACGTACCTTATGATGTTGGTCAGCACTACGAAAATCGTCAGATTGCGGTTCGAAGTTCTGTACTATTTAGGATGAGAAGTCTACGGTGGATGGTTAGTCAAGTGACAAATTTGAGCGCAAGGTCACCCAAGGCCGCTCGGCTTTACAGTGGACGCAAGCTGGTGAACCAATTAAGTTTACGCCTCTTTACGCAGTATTTACCTTAAGCTGCGATGTGCTGCTGTCTGCAAGGCCGCTCTCTCCACTGAAATTCCTACTAAACTAATCTGGCCTTTGCTGAACTTTCCAGCAGAAACTTTCCATATGTTTCTCGTTATGCGAGAAAACATGTACTCAGCCCCAGTCTTATTATGTGGCGATATACATGCGCATGGTTGGAGCAGCGTGCATGTTATAGTGTCCTCTCAGTTCTCGCAAGAACAGTTAACTAATTTGGCTGGTTCGTTTCTCCACAGTTGGAGCTAAACGTTGCTACAGCTAATTTTAGCTGGAGTGCAGCCGCTGTGAATGCAGTGTCCACACAAATTTCTTCTCTGCATCGTACGGAGCGTTAAGTGCTCCGTTCTGCACTTGACGCCAGTTCAAAGAAGAGTCCCCACACAAAATTTCTCTCTTGTCCTACTTGTGGCAGAACTGCCTCCCTCCACTTGGGTTCCTTTTTCACGTCACGGCTTTTTTTCGACCAAAAGGAGTGTTCCTCTTACTTTTTAGAAACACCCTCTACCAATCGCAACGTCCCTTCTATCACACTGCGTCGAAACGGCAGTAGTTTTCTCCTCCGTAGTGAGTTTCCGCTATCGGACGTTTTGTGCCCATTTTAGATGCCTAAAGTACATTGACCTTTCCATGTGTCACACTCGCTGGATGAAAATGTGTCACTTGCTTTTGTTCGTCTCTCGCTGGAATTTCGTAACGCAGTTTTCTAATGCTTCTTCTCTGCCCTTGTACCGATGCCCTCACTACAGGCGGCCCTCCAACTTGAATCACCTGGCCCAGGATCGCTGTCCTCTTTCCTGCCACTCTTTTAAGTGGTCGCCGGTGTAACTCCCGCAGCTCGGTTTTGCTACGCCATTGTGGAGCCGGCTTTTCAAAACTAAAAACGATTCGACTCGCGTTCCCTGTTCTACGTTCCACTCAAAGACATGCATTGTATATGAATGGTGCGTTAATTACCGTCGATTGACTGCCATCCCTTTTTGCATTACATATTCATAGGCAAATGTTCTCATAACTGTCGATTTACGTTAGGTGTCTTCTTCCCCTTCTCATTGCGATTTGTAAAGGTCTCATATAGGGTGCGAAGCTGACCATTTATTCTGCCACCTTACACATTATATACCAGGATTGCAGGCACGTACCTGCAAAAATAAAAAATAGTTTTGTCACTTTATTTTTTCGAGGTGTTAATCAGGACTTTATGACTACCTCTCGTTTCCTTATGCTAATCGTTTAGTGACTGAGAATAAGAATTTGCAGTACGATAACAGCGTTCAGGAAAGAAAACTTGTGAATGAGATTTCGCGTCTCGTGGAATACCTGTGCAAGAGGCGTGGAGATAGTTCTCGCAATCTGCTTCTTGCCAGTTCTCCTCGGAAGGAGGTTCCGTGAAAGAAGATTAAGAAATAGTTATTTATTTCCACAAGTTAACAATCTGTGTCTTGACTCGGTGTTGACATTGGCAGTCAGTGTACATCGAGGATTTGCATTGTAAGGAGCATTCAGGCCGCGTCCAGGTAGCTGACACCACATTCTCCGTTCCTGCCCGGCTGCTGTTACGGCTGTAGCCGCTGCCGTGGCTCCAGAGCTGGTCGTACCGCGACACCGCGGCACTGAGGGAAGGCAGCGAGCGTCTTGGACTTAACACACGCCGATACGGGAGCAGCTCTGTCTCCTCCCACTCACCGTCAGTTTTCTTCATCTGTTGAACCGCGATGACGGTTGCCGTGTAATCTGGTCTGCCGTTCAGGTAGGCCCTGTTTAGTCGGCCGAAGCATCGGGAACGTTGGTGTCTTGGTGCCACGGCAATAGGGAAGACACCTGGGTGCACGCATGTGTGACAGTGGCAGGCTGTCGTGTTGAACTCTGCGACTGGAGATCAAAGCGAGGTAGTCATAGTGCCCGCCGTTGCTCAGTAGCGCGCGGGATATCTACAACAGACTTGCACCGGGCGTCACTTTACTGTAATCAGGGAATCGAGTGCAGACGTTATGTATGCTTTCGATCTGACTGACATCTGCTTTACGAACTAATATGTTGGGATGTGCTCGCTTAACGAGTTTATCGTACTATAGGACTGGATTGTGAAAGCTCTCGGTATGCGTTGTCGTCTTAGCAATAGCGTTTCTTTCATCGCATGACACAGGCGAGGTGATTCTGCCTAGCTGCTCCGCCTCAGTACATGTGTGCTGAGCTTCGCTGTCTGCCTCGCCGGAAGCGCCGATGTTGTGTTGTGCCCCTGACCCACTCTCCGTGGTGAAATGTTATTCACCGTGCCGCGCCCCCGTGTGTAATGTAAGCTAGATAGCTGAAATTTTGAAAATTTTTAACCGTTTGTTGCGTTGTACAACGTTCGCATGCAGCATCTGTTAGTCGGTAATGAATACCTTCGATTTGCGCCACCCCTTTCACTGACTGCACCGGTCAGTCACAAATGCACTAGAGCGCCTGTCTGTTCGAGCGGAACGAAGGCTGCGTGGCCGTAAGTATTCAGTGGAACGACCGCCGGGGGACCCCAAGTCCTGCTCCTCATGTACCGTCGAGGTGAAGCAGCAGGAAGCGGAGTGCAGCGGCGAGCAGACACTCGCCGGCAGTCGCCGCGGGCGGCCGGACCGCTACGCGCCCCGCTGGAGAGGAGAGCGGCGCCGGCTGACCTTGCGCCGCGCCGGCCGTGTCCTCAGGCCGAAGGTTCGCCGCTTCAGCGGCGCGGCCCGTCACCGACACGACGCCCCGCGACCTCACCCTGCCGCCGCTGCAGCGCTGCAGTCGCAGAGACCCGCCGTCGGGCCCATTGTCCAGTGTAGGCTGCTTCAGCACCGTTCTACAGGGTGGTCCATTGACAGTGATCACCTTCAGACCTTTAGCCATATTTAGGGACGATGGCTGTGCATGGAGCAGGAGCTGCTGAATGACAATAGTCAGCTGCAGTTCATCATGTGATCATCGATACCGGTCACCTGTCAATAAACGTGCCTCGCAATCTGTACTCTTTTATAATTAATTTCAGGTATTACATCGCTGACTTTCTTCAACAACGTTTTCAAAAATAATTATTCTGAGGTTATATACCACCTTGTAGACAACAAGTGTCCTACATTAAATTGTTCGCCTCGACTTCACCTACACCACTGTGGTACAGTTATCGCTTACACCTTCCATGCACAGATATACATGGTGGCCCATTGATCGTGACCGAGCCAAATATCTCACGAAATAAGCGTCAAACGACAAAACTACAGAGAACGAAACTTCTCTAGCTTGAAGGGGGAAACCAGATGGCGCTATGGTTGGCCCGATAGATCGCGCTGCCATAGGTCAAACGGATATCAACTGCGTTTTTTTAAAGTGGAACCCCCATTTTTTGTTACATATGCGTGAATATTTTAGCTGGAGCACTTTTTTCGCCTTGTGATGGATGGCGCTGTAATAGTCACAAACGTATAAGTACGTGGTATCACGAAACATTCCGCCAGTGCGGACGGTATTTTCCTCGTGATACATTACCCGTGTTAAAGTTGACCGTCTACCAATTGCCGAAAAGATCGATATCGTGTTGATGTATGGCTATTGTGATCAAAATGCCCAACGCGCGTGTCCTATGTATGATGCTCGGTATCCTGGACGACATCATCCAAGTGTCCGGACCGTTCGCCTGATAGTTACGTTATTTAAGGAAACAGGAAGTGTTCAGCCACACAGTCTGGAACCGAGCGACCGCTACGGTCGCAGGTTCGAATCCTGCCTCGGGCATGGATGTGTGTGATGTCCTTAGTTTAGTTAGGTTTAATTAGTTCTAAGTTCTGATGACCGCAGAAGTTAAGTCGCATAGTGCTCAGAGCCATTTGAACCATTTTTTTGTTCAGCCACATGTGAAACGTCAACCACGACCTGCAACAAATGATGATGCCCAAGTAGGTCTTTTAGGTGCTGTCGCGGCTAATCCGCACATCAGTAGCAGACAAATTGCGCGAGAATCGGGACTCTCAAAATCGTCGGTGCTGAGAATGCTACATCAACATCGATTGCACCCGTACCTTATTTCTATGCACCAGGAATTGCATGGCGACGACTTCGAACGTCGTGTACAGTTCTGCCACTGGGCACAAGAGAAATTACGGGACGATGACAGATTTTTTGCACGCGTTCTATTTAGCGACGATGCGTCATTCACCAACAGCGGTAACGTAAACCGGCATAATATGCACTATTAGGCAACGGAAAATCCACGATGGCTGCGACAAGTGGAACATCAGCGACCATGGCGGGTTAATGTATGGTGCGGCATTATGGGAGGAAGAATAATTGGCCCCCTTTTTATCGATGGCAATATAAATGGTGCAATGTATGCTGATTTCCTACGTAATGTTCTACCAATGTTACTACAAGATGTTTCACTGCATGACAGAATGGCGATGTACTTCCAACATGACGGATGTCCGGTACATAGCTCGCGTGCGGTTGAAGCGGTATTGAATAGCATATTTCATGACAGGTGGATTGGTCGTCGAAGTACCATACCATGGCCCGCACGTTCACTGGATCTGACGTCCCCAGATTTCTTTCTGTGGGGAAAGTTGAAGAATATTTGGTATCGTGATCCACGGACAACGCCTCACAACATGCGTCAGCGCATTTCAATGCATGTGCGAACATTTTTGTGACTATTATAGCGCCATCTATCACAAAGCGAAAAAAGGGGTCCAACTAAAACATTCATATTTCTTTACGTACTACAAGAATATGTAAGCGATAACTGTAGCACAGTGGTGTAGGTGAAGTCGAGGCGAACAATTTAATATAGGACACTTGTTGTCTACAAGGTGGGATATAACCTCAGAATAATTATTTTTGAAAACTTTGTTGAAGAAAGTCAGCGATGTAATATCTGAAATTAATTATAAAAGAGTACAGATTGCGAGGCACGTTTATTGACAGGTGACCGGTATCGATGAACTGCAGCTGACTATTGTCATTCAGCGGCTCCTGCTCCATGCACAGCCATCGTCCCTAAATATGGCTAAAGGTCTGAAGGTGATCGTCTAATGTTCGAAGCCGGTCACCTTTTAATAAACTTTCCTTGCGATCTAGACCGTTCTGTAATGAATCTCGAGCCTCAGATTGGCCTCCAAATCCACTGTTGATTTCCATAACTCAGTTTCCACTGTAAGAGCCATCTAGCGGCAGTTTGGAAACTTTCCCTTTCGGGAAACATTGTAACTGTGTGTGCGGAAGTGGACGTTCCAGGTCCTTCGTGCATGCAGGTAAGCTGGTCGGCTGTTGTAAGCGGCCAGCAAGTAGCCCGGAGAATCTGCAGCGAGCAGACGTGTGCCTCGTCCAGCCAATGGCCGCAGCTCGCGGTCGCCTTGTGCACTTGTTGGATATTGCTGAATAGTAGCTGTGAAGTAACACGGCATAAAGCGTTTATATATAAAAAGGCTGTCTTCGGTCTAATTATTGCGAGTGAAAACAAGGGGACGAAAGAGAGTCCTCTCGCACTACATGTTCAAAACGTATATGCACTAACGCAGGACCAGATGGCTGCAAGTCAACTGTTTAGAGCCAAGTAAGCTACTGCGAATGCGTGCCCTGCTTGATTCTGAAGATCCTCTTGCCCTTTTACGCCTCCCGCTCAGTTCGAAATTTAGTCTCATTCTTCGCCGCAGTCGTTCTAGAAGATTAAATGCAGCTTGTCCATGCACTTAAGAGTTGTGAAATTAACGTGCGTAAATTTTACCTAAGAATCTATTGAATTTTCACAGCATATTTGGCGTACCTCTTATAGAGGGGCTCTGATTTATCTCGGGTGGTTATGTCTTAGTTCACCAAGAGCCCATACAAACTCAGATGTACCTAGTAAAAGTCATCGAGCAAGTAGACGGCACACAAAGGGGCCTAAAAATATACATCATCGAGTAATTCGCCAACTACTTCAGTTAAATATCCCTGGATGTTCTATTCATTGTCAGCGTGGAAAGAGACCAGCGCTATCACGACTACTAAATTCGTAACTCCCACAGAGTCTCTTTCTAAGAATAAAAAAACTGTCACTGACACGTAAATGTTTTCTCACATAACAAAGAATGTACCTGATCAATAATAACTTGAAAGCAAACTGCACAGCGATAAACACAGTTCAGTCCAAGTTAATGTTGTAAATCAATGGCGTTATATTGTGTCCCTTTTTATACAGACACTGCGCTAATGATTGACTGCAATGAATTGATATTATTTCAATTGAATTCCGATCAGCCAAATCTGGCCTACAGCAAGATTAAGGCCTTGTGTCACAGACAGTAACGGGTACAGCTGCAAGGTGCCGTCGCCATAGGGAAAGACATCGACCGTGAAGGACTGCAGGTCGTCCGCAGTGATGTTCACGTAGCCCACAACTGTCGGGGCAGCTTCGATTGCTTCCAGAGGTCCCACGCAAGACCAAGTGAATTACCACTGTAGTGTTAGACCACGAAGCAATGCGTGCTTAGATTCGTCGTTCGCCTGGATCACACAGCGTATCCCGACACGATCTTCGACCTGGTGTAACAAGGAACGTGCTGCATCCGACCAGGCGATAAGATTCCGTTGATCCAATATCGATGAACCCGTGCCTACTCCAGTTGCAGTTGACGAGTTTGTAGGGTCTACGTGGGAACAGGTAAGAGTCGTCTCATGTGAAAGACGTGTTCAACAATGTGCTCCGTACGACGAACTTGCGCCTGCACCGGCATCCTACATTGTCGTTAAGTCCTGCGGCAGGCGGGCGCCTGCATTGCTTTACAGAGCTGGCACTCGTCTGACCTCGACGTTTTGTGCTGAGTTGTGGGCTTCCGACACTTTGCGACCTACGTTTGGCATGACAGTTCCTGAGCCACTTCCCGTTGATGCTCACGACAGTAGCACGCGAACAGCCGGCCATCTCAGCCGTTTCGGCAATTGTTGTTGCAAGGCGTCGAATCATAACAGTCCGCCCTTTGTGAAAGTCTTTTGTATCAGTGTACTTCTTCAACATTGCCAGCCTTATCGCTGCTATAATGAATCCCGTTCACCTCTGCTCCGCTTACATACTTTCCTAACAGCTTCACGTACCGGTAGCGCCATTCAGTCTCGCTGTGGGCTGTGGTCACAATGTTTTACAGTTTTGAGTCATCAGTGCAAGTCATGTGTCTAGCAAGTCATGCATCTAGCAAGTTTGGCTAAAATTGTTCCAGGCGATCGAGTGCTACGCTCGACACACACGCACACATACACACACACACACACTTTTTTTTTAATTTACAGGTTGTACCTTAATTAACAGCGAAACGCGAAACGGGTGAAAGTGAACGCTAAAATAAACAAAAATATCCCAATTAGTCATCACTGAGTTCTGTATCAATTATTATCCCAGTTAGTACAAAAGTATTTGAAATGTATACTTTCCGATTAAGTCCCTATCTAATTGTGTTCGTATTTAAAAAAAAAATGGTTCAAATGGCTCTGAGCACTGTGGGACTTAACTTCTGAGGTCATCAGTACCCTAGAACTTAGAACTACTTAAACCCAAATAACCTACGGACATAACGCAGATCCATGCCCGAGGCAGGATTCGAACCTGCGATCGTAGCGGTCTCGCGGTTCCAGACTGTAGCGCCTAGAACCGCTCGGCCAGCCCGGCAGGCGTGTTCGTATTTCATCCATGACCAACCTTAACAAGACATACAATACTGCTTCCGCACGCTGCAAGCTACAGTTTATTGTACACGCCAATTCCCTTTTAAGGGAGGTGTTCCACACGTCGCTCTCGCGTTTTGGTATAATACGGCACTCGTTTCTTAGTCAGTGCTAAACTGTGCTTTCCATTGATAGCTAGTAATGCAATATCACAACGCTGGAAGTTGTAAGACAAATGTTGGTGTTGGGACAGCAACCAGCCACAAATTTACTTTCAGTTCCTTTATTCAAAGGGTACCGGTACAGGTTTCTAACCGTTATGATTCATCTTCAGACGGTTTACACATTTTCCTTATAACATGTGGTACGTTTTTTACAGATTAACTGTCGTGAAATGTCGGTTTGGAGTGTTTGTTTTCATAACATTCGTCCAACTGATGTGGATACATTCCCACTGCATTCTTATTGTTGCACACGTAAATTTTACTCACTGAACACTTTAGATTTGTCACTGGTAAGATTGCTACTATGCACCAGATATTTTGATACATACTGATACACACAAAGAGGTTACAAACACGTCATCGTATGACAAAATTGCACTGGAAGTTATATTTTTGAGATGCTAAAAATTAAACGTGTTTGTAAGTTCTTTGTAAGTATCAGTACATATCAAAACATGTGGTGCGTATTAGCAATTTTATCAGTGACAAACCTAAAGTGTTCAGTGAGTAAAATTTACGTGTGCAACAATAAGAATGCAGTGGGAATGTATCCACATCAGTTGGACGAATGTTATGAAAACAAACCTCCAAACCGACATTACACGACAATTAATCTGTAAAAAACGTACCACATGTTATAAGGAAAGTGTGTAAACCGTCTGAAGATGAATCATTGCGATTCGAAACCGGTAACGGTTCCCTTTGAATAAAGGAACTGTAAGTAAATTTGTGGCTGGTTGCCGTCCCAACACCAACATTTATTTATCGTCAAATAACAGCCACGGTCTCCAGTTATTTCATCATATGACAAAATTTCGCTGGAAGCTATATTTTTGAGATGCCAAAAATTAAATTCAATAGACTAACGAACACGGAACTCTTCCATTACGCAGGAAAGCTTTGCCATCCAGTTGCACCAAAAAGTCATCCATTCGTGCAGTCTGTTCTTTCTACGGACGTCTATTGCAAAAACACATTCTTGGCAGAAACACACAGAGTGACCATTTACTGCTGGATGAGATGGTGCAGTGGTTAAGGCGGTCGAGTGGCATTCAGGAAAAGCGAGGCTCAAATTTCCGTCTGCTTTCCTAGTTTAGGTTCCTCGCGGTTTCCCTAAATCACCAGATGTCAGTGGTAGGGCGACTCATTGAACAAGATCACAGAGTATTTCCATTTCCTCCTGAATTAAACAGTCTCGTTTTCCAAGTCCGACTATTTGAATTACAATTCTTTTACTTCCTAAAGCAGTCGCCGATAACATCTTCAGGAGTTAAAAGTTCCGACAGGCTGTAGCGTTAACTCTTGAAGACAAGGTCAGTGACTGCTGTTGGGACTTCGAGAAATATAATTTAAATGTCACTTCTTTTTTAAAGAATTCTTTTCTTCCATGCTTCCGCAAATGACTCAAAGAACATAATCACCTTCCTTGTTCATAGCAATGAATTTGTGTTTCGTCTCTTATGAGTATAATTCTGTTAGAGACGACGAAGAACATCAGTCGAACGGAATTGATGGTAAAAAGAAACTATAAGACGAGCAATAATAAAACTAAAATAAGGCTAATGAAGTGTAGTTAAGTCAGGTGATTCCAAGGGAATTGATTAGGAAATGACACAGGAAAATAGTGATGTGGATAGTAAAATAAATAATAGCCGAAGTAGATTGTATGTAAAATGCAAAAGGCAACAGCAAGGAAAGTTTTCTGAAGAAGAGTAATATACTGTCATCTAACATAAATTTAATGGTTAAGAAATCTTTTCTGAAAGAGTTTACCAACAGTGCAGACAGGAAGAGATAGAAGTTTTTTTTAAATTTGGTGCTAAAGGAGAATGCAGAAGATTAGATGAGTGAATATAATAACTAATAAACAGGAACCGCATCTAATCGGGAAGGAAATAGTCATGGTACAATTTGACTAAAAGAAGGAATACGTTCATAGGGTGTAAGCTAAGACATCAAGTAATAGTTAATTTGGTAACGGAGGGAAGCCTGGAAGGTAATAACTGTTGATGGAGACCAAAGATTGACTACAGTGCGCTCAGTTGTATGTAGTAGATGTAGTTAAGCAGAGACAAAAGGTTCGTAATAAATATGTGTTAGGCAATACAATATTAACTGAAACTAATATTTTGAAGAAGCCTCTTTTCTCAGTCTTGCAGGAAGACCTACGATCAGTGGTATTGTCGTAACTTCATTTCCAAATATGATGCAGCTGGTTTGTTCGATTTAATTGTGTTGGCATACGAGGATTATTATGCAGTACCTCTCTCGCTGTAACAGTGATCGTCGTTAAATTGTTATCTCGATCCACAAGAGAAATTATGACAACCATAGATTAGTTCGGCAATGGGTCAGTCGACGGGAGTGGCCGAGAGGTTCTAGGCGCTACAGTCTCGAACCGCGCGACCGCTAAGGTCGCAGGTTCGAATCCTGCCTCGGGCATGGATGTGTGTGATGTCCTTAGGTTAGTTAGGTTTATGTAGTTCTAAGTTCTAGGGGACTGAAGACCTCAGAAGTTAAGTCCCATAGTGCTCAGAGCCATTTGAACCATCTGACAATGGGTCACGGTAATGAACTACAAATAATAAGAATGACCAGTAATCGTGTATAAAGATATAAAAATATCTTAATAAATAATGATTTCTGAATAAAAATTCAGTTCACCTAATCAGAAATGAAATGGATACTACAACCTGCACAGGATAGTTTAAGGTGGAGAACTGCATCAATCGTCTTCGGACTGAAGACGTCAACAATTACTACACGACTTTGACAGCGGTGGTAGATTAAACTTAAAGCTTTCTTTCTTCGTTTTCCACGTTCCACATGGATTTAGCATATGATCACTACAGTCAAACCATGTGGACTTGCGCTGATCTGGAAGCGTAATCTCAGGTATTTTTCCCGCTCACACAGCACGAATGGAGGAGGTGGGGTGGACGTGGCACTGGTAGACCATGTACCATGAAGTGATGATTGCTATACAGGCAGCTGAAGACTCCTTAAGACGGCGACCGTGGCTGGTGCTGTAGTATCACTCCATGATCTCGTGTGGTTGACGCCACACCAAACACCCACACACTCGTCCAGATGGAGTAAGAGCTGACCTAAAGACAGTTTTCAGTTTGCCGTTAGTGCACTTGTTATGGTCGTTGCATAAGCCGAGTGGCTATGGCCCACAAACCTACGACAGCTGCTGGTGCTGCTGTGAAACGAGGCAGTAGGCCAGCCACACACACGTGTGTGCCGCCTGCTGATCCGGAAAGTTCTCCACATAATAGACAGATGGTAGTATTGTAACGAAATTTTAATTTTTATGTTGTTACATATTGCGCAGTAGCAATATCAAATAGCTTCATCTCCAGAATTATTTTGATTGTAAGCTTTCCAAAAATTGTCCCATTTTACGTGTTCCTTTCGAATGGAAAAATTGGAATACAATTCGACCATGAAATTATTTGTTTTCATTTGTTTTTCACCGCTATAAATTAATGCAAAAGTGCTGAAGGTTTATGAGTAGGTTGGTACTACATTTCCCTCAACTGCTGCCGTCCCTATAGCAAAACACATTATTCTTCCCCAGGGTAACTTGAATCGTCACCCGCTCACAGACCATGAAATCATCACAGAGATCTACGCCTCCTATTAGCTTAGCCCGCTCTACTTCTTCCAAACTAAATGAAGTCTACAACGCGACTCACAATACATATAGCCACCATTAGTTCATTTCCATATACAGTCAACATCTTTCCTACAATATCCTCTCCAATAAGACAATGTTACACAAAGGTCGCAGTTAGTATTACCAAAAGGGACACCATCATAATCTTCATTGAAAAGAAAGATACCACACCATCAATACCACGTCATGAATTTATTGCTGTTTTATCCCATCAATAATAACATTTTTGTTACTTTAACTTCTATTAGGAAAAGCCTGAAAAGTGACAACTTGGTCGATGCCAGCAGGTGGGCACCAAAGTGAAAATGTAAATAAGGTTGAATAAATAAATTCAGTTCCCAACTATTACAAAAAAAACTAAATTCAAAAGTGACCGTACTTCGTTTGAAGGTGAGTAGCCTACTGGGAATCCCATAACAACAACAACCACAGATCAAAATACTGGGAAATTGTAAGTTGTAAGCTAACCGGACAAAATGTTAAGCCACTTTCGTTAGAAGAGCTCAGTTGTTGGTTTGAAACATTGAAGATGCCGTTTCAAAGGCATCAGGTGGTCATGTGACCTCCCACAGCTGAAATAATTCACGGCAATTCGAAGCTAGTCAGTTGTGCGCCTTCGATAGAGCAAGATGGGTCGACCCATAGACGTGACAGAATGGCAGAAAAGACCTGTCGTGTTTCGGCATGCCCATGACCAGACCATACATGACGTTGCGCGATTTGTTGGTGTTATCGGTGCGGGCCTTCCAATTTGTCTACAAAGAATGGTGAACCACTCGTAGCACATGGCCTAGAAGAGTGGTCGTAAAAAGAGGCTAAACAACGGTGAACCGAGACGAGTGGGTGCCTTGTCAATGACAATCGACTTTAGTCTCGACAGGAACTGCTGGTGTCAGTGGTTATAGGTTCATCTCAAACAGTTTTGGAGAGGACAGAGCGAAGAGAACTGGTTGCCATGTGCTAGCTCACAGTGCCAGATAAAGCTACAAGCCATCAGTGAGCCAAACAACACAGAACAGGAAGTAGCAGACTGGAGAGGTGGAGAGTGTTCCAACGAGTCATTATTTTTTCTCTTTAGAAATTACGTGAGGCGTCGAAAGCACGAAGGCCCGATGATGCGTCAAATCCTCTGTGTGCGGACGCAGTAGACCCGATAGGAAGTGACTATGTGGTGTTGTGAAGGTGTTTTTCGTTCCGTGACCTTGGACCCATTCATTCAGGTCACCGTGAACATGAATCGGGATGGTTTTTTTTTTTGTTTTTTTTTTTTTTTCACCATTCTCGAAGGCCAAATGTTGTCCTCTCCTCCGCATCTTCCAAGATGACAAGAGCCGTGTTCATAGCGCTGCATGCGTACAGTGCTGGTCTTAAGAACGGTCTGCGACGCTATCGTACTATAACAATACCTCCACTAAAAGTTAACCAGTTCAAAAATTATCGCGTCGCGCACTCAAAGTATGACCCTCCGCAACTAAAAGATCTTTAATGTGGCAGGTACTGCCACATCAATTGATTACAGTCACGAACAAAATTAACAATAATATCACGTATCTTGTATTTGTAATCCAACGACGATCTCGCTCTGGCTTTGGCTCGTAATTAAAAATGTTGTCTAGGTAGCATAACTGTCGCTGTTGGTGCGAAAGCCACTCGGATGTTAACTACGCCGACTTGAAGAACTTAGGAAGACAATCTGTCAGGATTAATTTGATGATTTATGTTTTTCATTGCAATGTGCTTCATACTTTTTTAAACAATGGCCACTTGAAAATAATTCTTGACACTCACTTTTCACAAAAATTCACATTTATTAAACTTTTTATACTTTCGCATGTTCAAAACATTACTTCATCACACAATTTCGCAGCCGTTACTGCTCTTAATAAAACTGACAACATTTTTCATTGTCCGCAACTCAGACTCATATTTTCATTTCCAACACAAAGTCAAGACTGTTTGTATTCAACACAAAAACTTGACTACCCTTTACGCTTCCGCGCCAGAAGTCACAAGCCAGCATCAAAGATATCAATAAGTATAAAGATATTCACACTAGATATTATATCGATTTCAACATGTCAAAATATCGACGTACATACATATAAAAATGAAACCAAATTGGAATAAAGTGAAAAATATGAGACATTACGTAGAAAAATATCCATTAACCTATGGCATCGAAAAATAGGGTTGGCGGGTGGTAATGGTTTCGCAGATAAAGAACCATTACAGTACCTCAGATGGGCCTCTAAATTGTTCTATCTTACTCCATGCCATATGTGTTATTTCGATCAGCGGGTAAAACTCAGCATTTGGTAACTCTACGGGATCCGATCACGAATCAGTGGCTTCATCTGGATATGCAGTACCTGAAGAAACTTGTGGTTTCTTCTCCTCGTCGCTTCGCAGTGTAATGGTACTTGAATTACGTAACCATTCCGGCACCTCAGCTCAACCTCTCGATACCAGCAATATTCTTCTGTGTTTCCGTAAAGAAGTTAACATATTTCTGAGGCAACATTCAGATTTGATTTCATTAATGTAGAGGTACTTTGATACATCGATATGTTTATATTGCAGTGAGATTATTCTTATGTGTATTCTTTCTTTTGTCACTATGAGCTTTGACGTACTTGTAACACTGATTTTTGGGCGTGTAAGCGGTTATTAGAGAGAATCAAGTCTTGGTCGTCGTCTTGAAAAGACGCTAATTGTAGTCAGTTTATGAAATGTGAACTTTAACAGTGAGGAAGATATTTTCAAGTATGTTTTATTTTGTGAAGTGATGTTTTGTGAGTAACGTCATGTTGCGACAAAAGTAATAAAAAAGAAGTGTAACTTAAATTCGGAGTGCTGATTACTATTTTACATCACCATTGTCACAACTTGCAAAAGTTTAATTTTCAAAAATGGTTTGTGAAGCGCATCTATAAAACTTTTGAATATCGCAGAATAACACCTGGGCCTCTTTACATTCGAGCTTGGAATCATCACTACCTAGATTTTGGACGATTGAGCCATGAGTTCACAACGAGACCAGCGTGGGAAACACGAAAAGATGAGTGCCTAGTTTACTCATTATTTCATGAAGTGACTTTATTAACTGTGCTCTAATGACACATTCCACATAATTTAACTTTGTTGTTGCCCGAAAATGCAATATTTAGCAGCGAGAGCAACACTACAATCATAATTAAATTTTAGCTTTGTTGTGGTAAGGTTGGATTCAAATGGCTCTGAGCACTATGGGACTCAACTGCTGTGGTCATTAGTCCCCTAGAACTTAGAACTACTTAAACCTAACTAGCCTAAGGACATCACACACATCCATGCCCGAGGCAGGATTCGAACCTGCGACCGTAGCAGTCGCACGGTTCCGGACTGCGCGCCTAGAACCGCGAGACCACCGCGGCCGGCGTGGTAAGGTTGTTAGAGCAGGTGACGGTTTGTAGTGACAAGTGGTGCCGGCCGGAGTGGCCGTGCGGTTCTAGGCGCTACAGTCTGGAGTCGAGCGACCGCAATGTCGCAGGTTCGAATTCTGCCTCGGGCATGGCTGTGTGTGATGTCCTTAGGTCAGTTAGGTTTAATTAGTTCTAAGTTCTAGGCAACTGATGACCTCAGAAGTTAAGTCGCATAGTGCTCAGAGCCATTTGTCAAGTGCTTGAAATAGCCGACGCGATATGCACGTCAAAAGAAAGAAAACTGAACGCGTTGCCGATTCAACAATCTACTCCAGGACACGGTACACTCCCTATCCACTCAGTACAGTTGCTGTATACTACACGTTCACCCTGCCGTTCTCGACGTACTCAGTATTACACGGATTCCAGTTTGCCGAAGCGCTAATAAGCGGAGCGTGCTTTCTTTTCTACGGCCTGCAGCTGCGTCACAAAAGTGTGCGTCTCGCTTTCTCAGTCCCCACGTGGCCTGTACGGATAGGTTTGCTCGCGCGTGGAAGAAGAACGCAAGCCTGTGCCACCTCCGCCGCCGAGGCGTGAAATCCAGCCGCGGGTGCTGGACCGCGCCTGCAGCTGCCGCGAGAAAATGGATCAGCAGCCGCTGGAGAAAGCAAGCAAGCGAGCGGCCGGCGGCAGGCGGCAGGCGAAAGCGCGGCCGGGGCTGTGCTGTGCGCTGGGCGCCGGCCGCGTGCGAGCGGCGGTCCGCCCTTACCTGTCCGTGGGGAGGGCCTGCTGTCGGACTCGTCGACACCGTAGAGTAGACCTTGCAGACACCTGCTGTGACTTTCCAGGCTCTGCCAGTGTTGTTCCCTGCAGAACAGTATCGTCAGATGTAAAGGGGATTTGAGTACACTACTGACCATTAAAATTGCTACACCAAGAAGAAATGCAGATGAAAAACGGGTATTCATTCGGAAAATATATTATACTAGAACTGACATGTGGTTAAATTTTCACGCAATTTGGGTGCATAGATCCTGAAAAATCAGACCCACAACAACCACCTCTGGCCGTAATAACGGCCTTGACACGGCTGGGCATTGAGTCAAAAAGAGCTTGGATGGCGTGTACAGGTACAGCTGCCCGTGCAGCTTCAACACGATACCACAGTTCATCAAGAGTAGTGACTGGCGTATTGTGACGAGCCAGTTGCTCGGCCACCATTGACCAGACAATTTCAATTGGTGGGAGATCTGGAGAATGTACTGGCCAGGGCAGCAGTCGAACATTTCATGTATCCATAAAGGCCCGTACAGGACCTGCAACATGCGGTCGTGCATTATCGTCATGAAATGTGGGCTTTCGCAGGGATCCAATGAAGGGTAGAGCCACGGGTCGTAACACATCTGAAATGTAACGTCCATTGTTCAAAGTGCCGTCAATGCGAACAAGAGGTGACCGAGACGTGTAACCAATGGCACCCCATACCATCACGCTGGGTGATACGCCAGTACGGCGATGACGAATACACGCCTCGAATGTGCGTTCACCGCGATGTCGCCAAACACGGATGCGGTCATCATGATGCTGTAAACAGAACCTGGATTAATCCGAAAAAATGACGTTTTGCCATTCGTGCACTCAGGTTCGTCGTTGAGTACACCATCGCAGGCGCTCCTGTCTGTGATGCAGTGTCAAGGGTAGCCGCAGCCACGGTCTCCGAGCTGATAGTCCATGCTGCTGCAACGTCGTCGAACTGTTCGTGCAGATGGTTGTTGTCTTGCAAACGTCAGGGATCGAGACGTGGCTGCATGATCCGTTGCAGCCATGCGGATAAGATGCCTGTCATCTCAACTGATGGTGATACGAGGCCGTTGGGATACAGTACGGCGTTCCGTATTACCCTCCTGAACCCACCGATTCCATATTCTGCTAACAGTCATTGGATCTCGACCAACGCGAGCAGCAATGTCGCGATACGATAAACCGCAATCGTGATAGGCTACAATCCGACCTTTATCAAAGTCGGAAACGTAATGGTACGCATTTCTCCTCCTTACACGAGGCATCACAACGTTTCACCAGGCAACGCCGGTCAACTGCTGTTTGTGTATGAGAAATCGGTTGGAAACTTTCCTCATGTCAGCACGTTGTAGGTGTCGCCACCGGCGCCAGCCTTGTGTGAATGCTCTGAAAAGCTAATCATTTGCATATCACAGCGTCTTTTTCCTGTCGGTTAAATTTCGCGTCTGTAGCACGTCATCTTCGTGTTGTAGCAATTTTAATGGCCAGTAGTGTAGTATCCGATGGAAGTGTAAGCAAAGCTCCGCTGCTCTGACCGCCGACGAGCAAATATGGACCGACCGACCACCGTGTCATCCTGGGGAATGGCGTCATTTGAATGCGGTGTGGAGGGGCGGTGGGATCAGCATACTGTACTCCCCACTGTTGACGGCTTTGCAGACCTCGGAACCGCCACTTCTCATTCACGCAGCTTTTCATGTGGCATCGAGATGCCGAGTGGACTTCGTTTTACTGTTCTCCCCAAGGAAAAATCCCTGACAGTAACGAGAACTGAACCCGGGACCCCATCTTTGCAGCCAGCCACGCTCAGCATTCATATGCGAATTCTGAGCCAAGGAAGTTTGACAGCGCCTTACTTTTTTCACCATGCCTAAAAGATCTAGTGAAAAACTTCGGAAGCTCTGTGACGCTTCTCATTTGTCCATAAGAAGGTAGGGGGCCCCAGGAGATTATAGCGAATTGCACGTAGACCCGCAGATTATCGTTCATTGGTGCTGGGCCTGTCAGTTGATCTTGAACTAAATAAGGACAACTTATTGTGCACAAATAGGCCAACAGATAAACTACTTTTCGATTACGCCTACACTATAGGTGACATATGTCGGGAAACAATAGACACCGTAAATGTATTTTCTACAATAAGTTCTTATTTGAGAGCTGCAAGACTCGACGTACTGGAAACTATGATTTTTCCCAGACCAAGCTAAAAATACCACGGAAAAAAGCTAAAAATGAGGATACCCACATTCGGCACATGCACTCACAACAATTTTTGTTCTCTGTTATAAGTGGCTTGTGGAAAGGGACAAAACCCGAAACTACTCAGGCAGTAAATCTACAGCAGCTTTGGCGCTAATCATTCAAAAATGTCTTTTCCTCAACATTTGAGACCCGCACGGCACGAAGTGCTGAAAACGTTTACACCGTAAAATACCTACGAATAATCCTCTGGAGTGACCACGTACAACTGATTGTAACAAACACAGATGGGGACTGAAAGTCATTGAGAGAATCTTGAGTAAACGTAAGTCATGGACGAAAAAGGTGGTTTAATAAGCACTTGTTAGTCCGATTCTTGAGTAGCCTACAGTGTTGTACTCTGGTACAGTTTTCTGACTTTCGACTCTAGACCTGCAATAGAAACTTCATATACTTTCTTGTTCCTTTTTTAACTGACGGAATTTACTTCGTATGTGCTGCAGCCTTTTTCTGAAACCACTCAAAATACTCCGGACAATTAATGGTTCACCAAACAAGGCACAAAACGGTCACGTAGCTAGGAACAAATATTCTACTCAAATTTAAAAGTGTTGCAATTGAGAAAATCTTGTCATTACTGTGTTTAATCGTCTGTTACATTATTATTCTGTTAAATACCAATAATCGGTAAATTAAACCAAATTAGTTAGTATTATCAAAATCCAGTTACGGTGTAATACATTCTGAAATACAATCTATTGGAAACTAAAATTTCCATTTTAAAGACGGGTGAAATTATTAAGATGTTAAAGAAAATAGTTAATTTGCAAGGATCACGTGTTCCACGACGAAAGACCGTCTCCTGTTTAAAGCTACAGGATGGGGCACCACCGTCAAAGTACGGCTTAACTTTACGGTACGTTGATAATTTTCACTTTTGGACAGTCTAATTGGAACTGAACAAAACGTAATTTTTGTGCCATACGCGTTTCGTCTTTATTCTTTGTAAGGCATCTTCAGTGACATGTTTCGTGGATGTTGTACTACATGTTGTGTTTTTGGTGCCTTGTTAGCGCTGTTCGCCTTCTTATAACCGCCACTTGAAATTTTGTTCTCAGACTTCACTGGACTACGAACTGAACACTTCTTGGGATGTTATGTTTACATCACAACAAGCATTCAGTTCCTAGTGTTGTGATCTTATGTTTAATCAGAATAAGTGTTTATTTACTTCGTAGTGTTGTGAAGTCTGAAAACTAAATTTCAGGTGGCCGTTTTCGGAAGAAGACCAGCGCTAACAAAGGAACAAAAACACAAATGTAGAAAAACATTAGATAATTATGGGGTTTCGAAAAAGTGACACATTTTTTTACGCAGCTTATGTATCGGTCACATTTCCCCAGACTGTCAGCTGCATACTCTGAAACTGGGCACGGTAGGTCTCGTACGGAAAATCTCCAAGGTCACGTGGGAGTGTGGACGTCGGGCTTAGCAGCAAGTACGGCTAGCGCAGCCTGCCAGTGCTTCTCCCCGTGTTGGCAGCTGCCTACTGCTGGCAAACAGCCACTGTCGGTGAGCGCACTGCGGCGCTCTTCTTACGAAGGCCACGTCCGGAAGTTGTGATGCTTCCAGGCGGATGACGACATCTTGATCAGAGCTGCCTTCCCTGGGAACTGGAGTCTGCGCGGCATCACCATCTGCTGTTGCGGCCGAAGGTCAAACCGAATCTGTTAGCTTTGTCGCTGCTACAGAATGCTGAGACAGGGTAGTCGTCGAAAATTCTTCTTTTCCTCGTTGCAGTCTGCTGCCAGCAAGCGCAGGGTTCCAGGCTGAACTTAGTTGAATTCAAGAATCCTTAACTATAACGTCATCTATAGGCCGTATACTTATCGCCTTCTTTACAGCTCAGTATCAGATGGACGAAACTGGGATTATAATTTAGTCTTCTAGCAAGAATGAGAAAATTTCAAACTCGCCGTCGGTCTCCTGACGATGATATACATCCAAGAAGACGTATTTAATAATTATTTTGTGCACCTCTACAACTTTCACAAGAGGCGAGAAAAGTTCATGAGCAAGAAAGAGAGGTCAATCATACGAGGTGCGGCTAGAAAAAAACCGGACTGATGCTGGAAAAAACATTTATTTACAATTATTTACAATTTCATGTTATCTCCTTCAATGTACTCTCCTCCTCGGTCTCTACACCGCTCCATACGAATTTTCCACTGTTCATAGCAATGCTGCAGATCATTTTCGGTAAGTCCATACATTACTTCCGTCGCTTTTTCTTTTACTGCTTCAACAGTCTCAAATCTAGTTCCTTTCAAAGCTGACTTGACTTTAGGGAAAAGAAAAAAGTCACAGGGGGCCAAATCAGGTGAGTAGGGTGGATGATCTAAGATGGGAATGTTGTGTTTTGCCAAAAACGTCTTCACTGACAACGCACTGTGAGCTGGGGCATTGTCTTGGTGAAGGATCCATGACTTTTTTCTCCACAAATCGTTCCGTTTTCTCCGTACTCGCTCACGTAGGGTAGCCAGGACGCTAATGTAGTAATGCTGATTCACTGTTTGTCCCTCTGGTACCCAATCAATGTGCACAATCCCTTTGATGTCAAAAAAAAAACAATCATCATTGCCTTGAATTTCGATTTTGACATTCGTGCTTTTTTTTGTCGTGGAGAACCAGGAGTTTTCCAATGCATCGATTTTGTAAGAAGGTGGGATCACTTTCAATGTTTTCCAGGATGTCAGAACAAATCATTCTTCGGCGTTCCTTCTGTTCAATTGTGAGACACTTTGGAACCATTTTTGAACACACTTTGTTCATGTTGAAACTTTCATGAAGAATCTGCCTAACACTTTCCTTGTCAACTCCTGTTAACTCAGACACTGCTCTGATTGTTAAACGGCGATCTTGTCGAACAAGTTTACCGATTTTTTCAATGTTTGGATCATTTTTTGTTGACAATGGTCTGCCAGTGCGAGTGTCATCACTGGTGTCTTCGCGGCCATCTTTAAATCGTTTAAACCACTCAAACACTTGTGTTCGCGATAAACAATCATCGCCGTACACTTGTTGCAACATTACAAACGTTTCACTTGCAGATTTTCCTAGTTTGAAACAAAATTTGATGTTAACACGCTGTTCTTTCTGTACACTCAACATTTTCCGACGCACAGACAAAACGTCAACTACTTAAAACAGACGCCACGGGCAGACTGAGTGCAGGAGGCAGATGAAACTTGAGCAGTAGGCGGAGCGAGAGTCACGTGACAGGCCACGCGACTTTCAGCCTTATTGCATTCGTTTTATTGTTTCACCAGTACTAGTCCGGTTTTTTTCTAGCCACACCTCGTATACCCGATAGTTCAACAAAGTGGGAGGTCCGAAGTCAGCAGGACTTACAGATTCTACTTTTCCGTACAGTAATGTGCGAGACACCGGTTTCACGAGCAAATTATCCAGTGCTGATTGAAGGTTCACCTTCACACGAGAGAGTGCCGCTTCTTCCAGGTCGGGAGTCCGTACTGTTCGTTATCCTGTTCGGTCGGCGCATTGTGGTACCAATTCCCCTGTTTCCCTCGACGGATGAAATAGTCTTGGATGCATGGTGTGCACAGGATTTCACGTGTCCCGGTACTTGACCTCATGTAACTGCTGAGCTCCCTTACAGTTTCAGTTTGCTTGCCCATGCGCGAATATGGAATCTGCTGATTCCGTATCACTTTTTATCTTACTTTAACGGGTCACAGACTGCAGTTTTAGAGACCTATTGTATTACGACTGGTCCGCACAAGATCATCATGTTTGCTATTTTCGTAACCGCTTACGATGCCATTTCACCATATACTTAGCCAGCCGTTGTGACCGAGCGGTTGTGGAACCGCGTGACCGCTACGGTCGCAGGTTCGAATCCTGCCTCGGGCAGGTGATGTCCTTGGGTTAGTTAGGTTTAAGTAGTTCTAAGTTCTAGGGGACTGATGACCTCAGACGTTAAGTCCCATAGTGCTCAGAGCCATTTTCACCGTATACTTCAAACGGTAAATCCAAACTGCAGCCCTTGAGAATTTTATGTCCTGATTGTCTGTGTCGGTGTGCATGTAATGCTATCTGCAGTGCATTGGTGGATTTTCCTGTCCGCGATGCTCATAATGTACGCCTACAAGTTGGCCGTGTTTACTCACCCTACAATATTCACAATTAAGTACTTCATAAAACGGTTTTTTTACATCTAACAAACAACGATTCTTAGATCCTTAAACTCCACCGGCACAGTTACACCACAATCCGTTTTATTTCGTAACTTTCGACATATTAGTTTCGAGAACATATGTTGTTGTTGTGGTGGTCTTCAGTCCTGAGACTGGTTTGATGCAGCTCTCCATGCTACCCTATCCTGTGCAAGCTTCTTCATCTCCCGGTACTTACTGCAACCCACATCCTTCTGAATCTGCTTAGTGTATTCATCTCTTGGTCTCCCTCTACGATTTTTACCCTCCACGCAGCCCTCCAATGCTAAATTTGTGATCCCTTGATGCCTCAGAACATGTCCTACTAACCGGTCCCTTCTTTTTGTCAAGTTGTGTGCCACATACTCCTCTTCTCCCCAATTCTATTCAATACTTCATCATTAGTTATGTAATCCATCCACCTAATCTTCAGCATTCTTCTGTAGCACCACATTTCGAAAGCTTCAATTCTCTTCTTGTCCAAACTATTTATCGTCCACGATTCACTTCCATACATGGCTACACCCCATACAAATACTTTCAGACGCGACTGCCTGACACTTAAATCTATACTCGATGTTAACAAATTTCTCTTCTTCAGAAACGCTTTCCTTGCCATTGCCAGTCTACATTTTATATCCTCTCTACTTCGACCATCATCAGTTATTTTGCTCCCCAAATACCAAAACTCCTTTACTACTTTAAGCGTCTCATTTCCTAATCTAATTCCCTCAGCATCATCCGACTTAATTCGACTACATTTCATTATCCTCGTTTTGCTTTTGTTGATGCTCATCTTATATCCTCCTTTCAAGACACTGTCCATTCCGTTCAATTGCTCTTCCAAGTTCTTTGCTGTCTCTGACAGAATTACTGTTACGACTGTTATTGTGTAAATAGATACGTATTAACACTGACTGTTGAAATATGGGAATTGAAGCATTTGCTAAATGAAACTATAATTTTCTCGATACCATATTGCCTTCTTCTTTCTTTATATTCCATTCTGCATCACCTTCATTATGTTTTCTCATTGGAAATAAAAATGGCACTACAGCTCACATGGCGAGGGGATATAATATTGCTTTCAGCCCAGAAGCCTCAGAGTGCTGAAGCTACCCTGCCGTTTCGCAGAAAAAAAAAATCAGTTCACATAAATGAAAAGTCATAAAAATTACTCTTTCAGGGATTGAGCTCAGCAACTTCGGTGCAAAGTGAGTAATGTGCGGACATTTGAGTTACCCACGACACCATGCAGCGCGGTACAGATGGGCCGAACAACATGCCGAATGGGCCGCTCAGGAATGGCACTCGTTCTCTTCACCGATGAGTGTCGCATATACCTTGAACCAGACAACCGCCGAAGACGTGTTTGGAGGCAACACGGTCAGGCTGAACGCCTTAGACGCAATGCAGCAATTTGGAGGTTCCCTGCTTTTTTGAGGTGGCATTATGTGGGGCCGACGTCATGGAAGGCGCCGCAACTGCGATACGTGAATGCCACCCTCCGACCGATAGTGCAACCATAGCGGCAGCATATTAGCGAGGCATTCGTCTTCATGGACGACAATTTGCGCCCCCATCGTGCACATCTTGTGAATGACTTCCTTCAGGATAACGACATCGCTCGACTAGAGTGGCTAGCAAAAAAAAAATGGTTCAAATGGCTCTGAGCAGTATGGGACTTAACAGCGGAGGTCATCAGTCCCCTAGAACTACTTAAACGTAACCAACATAAGGACATCACACACATCCATGCTCGAGGCAGGATTCGAACCTGCGACTGTAGCGGTCGCGTGGTTCCAGACTGCAGCGCCTAGAACCGCTCGACCACTACGGCCGGCAGTGCTTAGCATGTTCTCCAGACATGAAACCTATTGAACGTGCCTGGGATAGATTGAAAAGAGCTGTTTGTGGACGGCGTGACTCACCAACCACTCTGAGGGATCTACGCCGAATCGCCGTTGAGGAGTGGGACCATCTGGACCAACAGTGCCTTGAGGAACTTGTGGATAGTATGCCACGACGAATACAGGCTTGCATCAGTGCAAGTGGACGTTCTACTGGGTATTAGACGTACCGGCGTGTACAGCAATCTGCGCCGTCACCTCTGAAGGTCTCGCTGTATGGTGGTACAATAAACAATGTGTGGTTTTCGTGAGCAATTAAAAGGGCGGAAGTGATATTTATGTTGATCTCTATTCCAATTTTCTGTATAGGTTCCGGAACTCTCGGAACCGAGGCGATGCAAAACATTTTTTGATGTGTGTATGTTATGCAGGACGAATGCTGAAAGTTGGATGGCTAGACCGAATAACTAATGAAGAGGCATTTGAATCAATTTGGGTAAAAAAGAAATTTATGGCAGAATTTGATTAAAGGAGGGAAGAATTGATAGGACACGCCCTAAGTCACCGAGGAATAGTCACCCGGTAACAGAGGGAAGTGTAGGGGTAAACATTATAGAAGGCGAGTAAGGCGTAAATACAGCAAGCAGGTACTCGTCCTTCCCCTTCCCTGCCTACCTTATCGTATAATTCTCGGAAATATGCCAGTCAGACAGCTTCTAAGTTAACTGTGCCGCAGTAAACACAGACAACCCAGTCATAGTCCAGTATTTCACTGCCAGATCATCTCATCCAGTCACATTTCTGAACTTGTCCCTAAGCCGTATCTCCTGCTTGGGAACAGGTCAATTAGAGGGCTCCCTACAGCGAGGACAGCCATCGCATCACTGTCATGTAGTGGTGTTGATAATTGGCTGATGTCTTAGATGATGCCTCTATGGAGTTGGGCATATTCGTGCAATTGCTAATACTTGTTCGTTTTCCATATCCCGGGCGGAGGGGGGGGGGGGGGAGAATATGAAGGGAAAAATTGAATATGAGCAGTTTCAGGTCCCAGTACTTATTCAGACATGAAGAGGCTTGTACACGATAGGCTCTGAGCACTATGGGACTTAACATCTGTTGTCATCAGTCCCCTAGAACTTAGAACGACTTAAACCTAACTAACCTAAGGACATCACACACATCCATGCCCGAGGCAGGATTCGAACCTGCGACCGTAGCGGTCACGCGGTTCCAGACTGAAGCGCCTAGAACCGCACGGCCACACCGACCGGCTTGTACACGATAGAGCTCCGTCAAACCAGTCTTTCGATGAAGACTTCAGCAAGCAACAATCTTCAAGACACAATTACAAAAGTGAGGTTGAAGTTCTTGAGAAGAGGTGGTGGAGACAGAGATGGTGTAGTGGCAACGGGGATGACTGCGTCAAGGTCATCCTTCATTTTAAAATTCTCAATGCCATGCTTTTATCTATCACCCCTGCAAGTTTGTACCGACGTCACAAGAATGCACATTATTCGAGGGTCACGTCCGTAAAAGTTCCAGTTATGGAAAGCAGTCGCCCAAGTGCCAGCAGAGACCTTACCGCGCCTCTGGCAATGTCTGTGGTGTTGGTCAGCACGGCGTGCTAACGGACCAGCCCGTAGCCAATCGGCGCACGAACTTCACCGTCCGCAAATAGGCTGTGGCCAGCGAGCGGAGCAAATGGCACGAGTTAACGCAAGACGGCCGCGGGGCGCCGGGTACGGCAGAGTAAGGACGCGGGAAGCGAAGGCGAGGCGGGCGATGGAAAGGCGGAGCGGAGTAGAAAGTCCCCGGCGGCCACGCCCACGTCAGCAGGCCGTGCGCG
Source organism: Schistocerca piceifrons (assembly GCF_021461385.2). Taxonomy (NCBI): domain Eukaryota; kingdom Metazoa; phylum Arthropoda; class Insecta; order Orthoptera; family Acrididae; genus Schistocerca; species Schistocerca piceifrons. The sequence goes on from NC_060142.1 coordinate 663,845,640, forward strand.
CCGCTGCTGCTCCGGGTGGCCGCTCTCTGAAGCTAGGCTGCGCCTCCACCTCAAGGTCGCGGCACCGTCTCACCCTGACCACGCTAGCGCTGCTCCCCAGACACACTCCGGCTCTCGATGAAGTGACTGAAGTCGGTAAACGACGAACACAGTCGTACACTTTTAGTCTCTGTCACGGTTGTTGCGTGCCTGCAGAATATCTGGCAGGTCCTCCTTGATGCAAAACGCTGTTATATTTTAGGTTAGGCTTTACCGTGAGTGTTACTGACATGAAATGAAACAACAAGTTTACTGTTACCAGTCACCGTTTTATTTATTTCCACGACGCGTTTCGAAGGTTTAAACCTCCATCATCGGGTGGATTTACATTAGTTAGCATTACATTTGTGTGCGTATGTTGTGTTACGATTTTTGGAGGAAATTGTGGCACTGCCTCCAGTGGTCACTGGTTCCTTTTGCTGTCGTTACACCTCACCAGTGACCACTGGAGGCAGTGCCACAATTTCCTCCAAAAATCGTAACACAACACACACACACACACACACACACACACACACACACACAAATGTAATACTCACTAATGTAAATCCACCCGATGATGGACGTTTAAAGCTTCGAAACGCGTCGTGGAAATACATAAAACGGTGACTGGTAACAGTAAACTTCCTGTTATATTTATTCACTCAAGTAGCCGACGAACCAAAACATTTGGACTACTGCCCGCCGCGATGTACAGGGTGATCAAAAAGTCAGTATAAATTTGAAAACTCAATAAATCACGGAATAATGTAGATAGAGAGGTAAAAATTGACACACATGCTTGTAATGACATGGGGTTTTATTAGAGCCAAAAAATACAAACGTTCAAAAAATGTCCGACAGATGGCGCTTCATCTGATCAGAATAGCAATAATTAGCATAACAAAGTAAGACAAAGCAAAGATGATGTTCTTTACAGGAAATGCTCAATATGTCCACCATCATTCCTCAGAATTAGCTGTAGTCGAGGAATAATGTTGTGAACAGCACTGTAAAGCATGTCTGGAGTTATGGTGAGACATTGGTGTCGGATGTTGTCTTTCAGCATCCCTAGAGAGGTCGGTCGATCACGATACACTTGCGACTTCAGGTAACCCCAAATCAAATAATCGCACGGACTGAGGTCTGGGGACCTGAGAGGCCAAGCATGACGAAAGTGCCAGCTGAGCACACGATCATCACCAAACGACGCACGCAAGAGATCTTTCATGAGACTAGCAATATGGGGAGGTTTTTTTTTTTTTGTTCTAATAACACCCCATGTCATTCCAAGCACGTGTGTCAATTTCTACCTCTCTATCTACTTTATTCCGTGGTTTATTAAGTTTTCAAATTTATATTGACTTTTTCATCACCCGGTATATTGCTGCCAGATGGCTCTGTGGGCACGGGAAGCAGTAAGGGATGAATACAGCGTGTCCCAAGAGGAATGTTCATTATTCAGAGATATGAAAGGACTGATCATTCGAAGGAGAAAAGTCCAGCAAACATGCATTCTAAAGTGCATACCTCAAAAAGCTATAAACAATCTTCATCTTCGATATTGAGAGAGAAATCTCTTCTACTGCAAGCTCTTGGCTTTCCATCTTTTGGGAGGAGGTAGTATGGACCAAAAAATGAAAAAATTGTCTAGTATATACGGCCTCTAAAAGGCATACCTTAAGAGCTATGCCGAACGGTCTAAGGCGCTGCAGTCATGGACTGTGCGGCTAGTCCCGGCGGAGGTTCGAGTCCTCCCTGGGGCATGGGTGTGCGTGTTCGTCCTTAGGATAATTTAGGTTAAGTAGTGTGTAAGCTTAGGGACTGATGACCTTAGCAGTTAAGTCCCATAAGATTTCACACACATTTGAACATAACAGCTATGAGCACTTGTTCAGTAGAATAGCTGTGTTTCATTGTACGGAAGACGAATAAGTGCTCACAGATCTTAAGATACACATTTTAGACCCCATTTTTACTGGACTTACTTGCTTCGAATGATCGTTCTATCATGTCCCTGAACATTGACCACTCCTCCACCGACAGAGTAAGTAAGCGGAGTAGACACAAATGGTGAATAGTTCTAGCAACGATAGGAACCGCATATCCTACTGACGTAATAGACGTTGGAAAACGGCAGATTGTTATGGACCGTCGCCTGGGAACGGACATCTCGGGAACATCGAAACTGCTCTGCTGTGTGGGTGCTGCTATCGTGAGCATCTACGGAAAGTGACTGAAGGACGGTGAAACGACGAGAAGCCGACGACGTCTTCTTATGTCCACGTTCCACCACAGAACATGTAGGTTAGAGGCTTGCTCGCTCTGTGAAGCGGCATAAGGGCCGTTCTGTGACACATCTAACAATAGAGTGCAATTCTGGTGCACAAGCAAGTGGTTTGGAGCACACCGTTCAGTGCCCTTTGATGGTCGTCGGTTCAAAATGGCTCTGATCACTATGGGACTTAACTTCTGAGGTCATCAGTCTCCTAGAACTTAGAACTACTTAAACCTAACTAACCTTCATGCCCGAGGCAGGATTCGAACCTGTGACCGTAGCAGTCGCACGGTTCCAGACTGTAGCGCCTAGAGCCGCTCGGCCACCCCGGCCGGTATGGACATCAGGCTCCGCAACAAATGATTCCTGCATTTCCCCACGTTGACCCAATGACACCGTCAATTGCGATTGCAGTAAGTATGGGATCGTCTAGACTGTACCGCGGATCAATGGAAACGCACCGCCTGATCGGATAAATCACGTTGCTGGTCACACCATGTCGATTATCGTGTCCAGATACGTTATCACCCAGGCAAACGACTTCTCAAAACATGCACCGTGCACCACAGCAATGGGATCTTCCAGCTGGATAAGTTTGCAATGGCGGAAAGTTGCTATGTATAGTGCTTTGGGGAGCGTATGTGTACTCACGCTGATGTATTGACCAACAAATTGACTTGATCTGAATCCGATGCAACACTTCAAGCATGTTGTTGGATGCCACCGTAAGTAATTTACATGAACTGGATGACCCGTGCGTAGACATCTGATGTCACGCATCTCCGTAAATCCACCAAGGAATGTCGAATCTGTACCATATAGACTTGCTGCTGTATTGCGCTCCATAGGTGGACCATCACGCTGTTTATAATGTTTCAGCTCATTGTAGTTTCAGAGTGGGTTGCGAATCGGACGTGGTTATGATGCGTAACAAAGCCCACTGACCGACATCACATCCAGTGCCTTCCCATGGCTTTTGGCCCCTTAGTGAAATTTCACCAGATCTTTTCCTCTCTTCTGTATCCTTACTCCGGAATGATCTCACTTTGCAACCTCTAAGATTTACTCGATTGCTGATTCCTACAGTGTCGAAGGGTCTCTGATAGGTTACGACCACGTAAATGCTGCGTTCCAGTAAAGCAAACTATATAGAAATTGCAGCGTTTTCTTGTTTAGCTGTCGGCAACAGGGAGACTGGTGCATCAGGCTCCGATTCTGCAGATAGCACTGGTAGTCACGCGGCAGACCGTGGAAATCGGGGCAGGTTTCGAAGGTGACGCGCCTAGGAGAGCGGCTGACTCAACCACCCAACAGCCGGCGTTGTCTGCATTCCTCTTCGCTGACCATTTCTGCTTATAATCCGTGCACGCCGTGAAGCCGTTGTGCTGTGCGTCATCAGGCCATCAATCTGTCACGAAGTGTCCGCCGAGACTAACCAACTCGACCCGCTCGCGGCTTCAACCCGGACGTTTGCCTTTCACGTAGCGCTAAGCGGAGTGGGTGGTCCGCGTTATGGAACTACTTGCAGCTTCTCACGCTCACCGTTTCTCTCTTTTCGCCGAACTACACAGTGTCCTAGAGAAGGCTATCACTAAGAAGGACTTGGTTATTCTAAAACAAGTCGTCATTTGCGACTGGAGAGGTTAAATGATCGGTGTTCGTGAGACAAATAAATAATGAATAATTCTGTAACACCATGATCCGTTTGCACGTACTTTTAGACTGCATGCGTTGTTTTTGTTGTGGTCTTCACTTCTGAGACTGGTTTGATACAGCTCTCCATGCTATTCTATCCTGTGCAAGCTTCTTCATCTCCCAGTATCTTCTGCAGCCTACATCCTTCTGAATCTGCTTAATGTATTAATCTCTTGGTCTCCCTCTACGATTTTTACCCTCCACGCTGCCCTCCAGTACTAAATTGGTGATCCCTTGTTGCCTCAGAACATGTCCTACCAACCGATCCCTTCTTCTAGTCAAGTTGTGCCACAAGCTCCTCTTCTCCCCAATCCTATTCAATACTTCCTCATTAGTTATGTGATCTACCCATCTAATCTTCAGCATTCTTCTGTAGCACCACATTTCGAAATCTTCTATTCGCTTCTTGTCCAAACTAGTTATCGTCCATGTTTCACTTCCATACATGGCTACGCTCCATACAAATACTTTCAGAAACGACTTCCTGACATTTAAATCTATACTCGATGTTAACAAATTTTTCTTCTTCAGAAACGCTTTTCTTGCAATTGCCAGTCTACATTTTATATCCTCTCTACTTCGACCATCATCAGTTATTTTGCTCCCCAAATAGCAAAACTCCTTTACTACTTTAAGTGTCTCACTTCCTAATCTAATTCCCTCAGCATCACCCGAGTTAATTCGACTACATTCCATTATGCTCGTTGCATGCGTAATAAAATGTAAATGTCGTGTGACTAGGGCCTTCCCTCGGCTAGACTGTTCGCCGGGTGCAAGCCTTTCTATTTGACGCCACTGCGGCGACTTGGGGGTCAATGGGGATGAAATGATGATGGTTAGGACAACACAACACCCAGTCCCTGAGCGGAGAAAATCTGCGACCCAGCCGGGAATCGAGCCCGGGCCCTTGGGATTGGCATTCTGTCGCGCTGACCACTCACCTACCAGTTTGCGAACGCATGCCTAGTAAATTGTCAGCTATTCCCAGAGTAGCGCAGACGCCGCAAACAAACGATTCGGGTACCAAAATTAGTAACAATTCTCAAACAGAGGAGTATATTCCCGCCTACTCAAAGTTTGTCACTTCATCATGATACGAATGCAATTACTACTACTACTACTGCCACGCGGGGTAGCCGCGCGGTCTTGGGCGCCTTGTTATGGTGCGCGGCTACCCCCGTCAGAGGTTCAAATGGTTCTGAGCACTATGGGACTCAACTTCTGAGGTCATTAGTCGCCTAGAACTTAGAACTACTTAAACCTAACTAACCTAAGGACATCACACACATCCATGCCCGAGGCAGGATTCGAACCTGCGACCGTAGTAGTCGCGCGGTTCCGGGCTGAAGCGCCTAGAACCGTTCGGCCAGTCAGAGGTTCGAGTCCTCACTCGGACAAGGGTGTGTGTGTTGTCCTTAACGTAAGTTAGTTAAAGTTAGATTAAGTAGTGCGTAAGTTTAGGGACCGATGACCTCACCAGTTTGATCCCATAAGAACGTACCACAAATTTCCAATTACTACTTTTTTTTTCGAACGATGTGACGGGTGTCCTGTTAAGTCCATACCTTCGTGTTGATGTCATAAAAACTTCGTTATGAAGTTAACGGCCACGTTCTCCAGTAACTATTAAGTTCAACACAAACTTCATTTTCGTAGAGACAGTGACAGGTGGGAGAAGAAGTAGTCGTTCCGGGATTAGCAGAACACAGCGGCGAAGACGCGGTAAGAGCAGCTTCTTAAAGCGCTAAACGCTTATACTTCCGTCTCCCATTTCCTTGGCCTTACGGTCTGTAGCTGTTTTTTAGTAATGGGAGGTATTTCAAATCCGGCTTTGCAACAAAAGAAAATGCGTATTTTTGTCACCAAACGCGTTTCGTTTTATAGAAATAAAACATCAATAGTTGTCTGCAATGAAACATATTTACAATTTGGCTTGCTTTCTAGATCGTACGTTAAAAGAAAAACCTTTTGCACCCCTCACTCTCTCTCTCTATCTCTCTTCCCACCTTCCCCCTCGATTTAACTTCTTCCTCCTTTCCTTCCCCCTTTTTCTCTTTCATAATCAACTCTTTCCCACTTCCCCTACTTTCCATTTACTGTTCACTCATTTTTGGCACCCGGCCTCTCCCCCTCTTCCACCCTCACGGCCTACTTACTATTTTGTTCTTGAACTCTGTCACTAATGCATCATTACTCTTACGCACCAAATAAATATATAATAACACAGCTAAACTGCATGAAATACATACGACGAATCTCAGACGGGAACACCTGTAGCTCAAAGAAAAACTAGCGTTTAAGCTGGTATCGCCACTTACTCAAAACACACAGAGATATTTTTAGCCAGAAAGAAGCAAACATACAGTAGTGGTGCTATTTTGTGTTGTATTTGACATCAAGAAACGCATAGTTCTGATAAACAGTCTGGGATTAAGCGAAAAACAAAACAGCACCAAAGGAAGGAATGCCACAAAAGAGTACAAGCGGGCGGTGTTTCCTGATGTGGCTGAAAATCGGATACAAACTACCGAAACATGTTTTGTAAGTAACTATTTTTCGATCTAGAAAGCAAACCAAATTGTAAATATCTACATCTACATCTACATGGATACTCTGCAAATCACATTTAAGTGCCTGGCAGAGGGTTCATGGAACACCCTTCACAACTCTCTATTATTCCAATCTCGTATAGAGCGCGGAAAGAATGAACACCTATATCTTTCCGTACGAGCTCTGATTTCCTTTATTTTATCGTAGTGATGGTTCCTCCCTATGTAGGTCGGTGTCAACAAAATATTTTCGCATTCGGAGGAGAAAGTCGGTGATTGGAATTTCGTGAGAAGATTCCGTCGGAACGAAAAACACCTTTCTTTTAATGATGTCCAGCCCAAATCCTGTATCATTTCTGTGACACTCTCTCCCATATTTCGCGATAATACAAAACGTGCTGCTTTTCTTTGAATTTTTTCGATGTACTCCGTCAGTCCTATCTGGTAAGGATCCCACACCGCGCAACAGTATTCTAAAAGAGGACGGACAAGCGTAGTGTAGGCAGTCTCCTTAGTAGGTCTGTTACATTTTCTAAGTGTCCTTCCAATAAAATGTTTAAAATGGCTCTGAGCACTATGGGACTCAACTTCTGAGGTCATTAGTCCCCTAGAACTTAGAACTAGTTAAACCTAACTAACCTAAGGACAGCACACACATCCATGCCCGAGGCAGGATTCGAACCTGCGACCGTAGTGGTCTCGCGGTTCCAGACTGCAGCGCCTAGAACCGCACGGCCACTTCGGCCGGCCCTTCCAATAAAACACAGCCTTTGGTTAGCCTTCCCCAAAACATTTTCTGAATGTTCTTTCCACTATAAGTTGTTCGTAATTGTAATACCTAGGTATTTAGTTGAATTTACGGCTTTTAGATTAGACTGATTTATCTTGTAACCGAAGTTTATCGAGTTCCTTTTAGCACTCATGTGGATGACCTCACACTTTTCGTTATTTAGGGTCAACTGCCACTTTTCGCACCATTCAGATATTTTTTCTAAATCGTTTTGCAGTTTGGTTTGATCTTCTGATGACATTATTAGTCGATAAATGACAGCGTCATCTGCAGACAACCGAAGACGGCTGCTCACTGTCTCCCAAATCGTATATATAGATAAGGAACAGCAAAGGGCCTATAACACTACCTTGGGGAACGCCAGAAATCACATATCTTTCATTACAGACCACTGATGATATGTTATTTCAATAAATCGGAACCCGATGATGGTGAAAAAGAGGCATTTTTCTTGTAGTTGCGAAAACGGATTTAAAATACCTTCAATGCATAATTTTTCGGTATGCGATCTGAAACCCAGAAATGACATATCGACTCGGCTATGATTCCTGGATATTCATTGGCAAGTTCAAACGTTAAAGTTGAATATAAAAAATGATTAATAATGCTTGATAAATAAACAGTTGAACAAAGGATCTTGCCGAAGGCAGCACACAGTAAAGAAATTTGCGTTTGATCCATCACTGAAATCTGAGATGGCTAACGGAATGCCAAAAGAACAGTCACCACACAGTTGTGACGCTGTATTATGTAAATTGATGGTGCAGGAGAGAGAAAGGAAAGGAAAGGGAAGGAACACGATGTCACTTGCATTGGAACTTTGTGCGAAATCTGCGGCGCCGAGTGGTAATGTGTGTCGGACCGGGATACGAACGTGGGATCTCCTGCTTACTGGGCAGTTGCGTTATCCACTGCGGCCTCGAGACACAGTGTTTATCGCGGACTGTCTGGGCACGCCCCCCAGCCGACGCACGCTCCTACCTAGCGCCACCTATCGACTGTCGCATCCATGTCCTGCATGCCCGGTGCTTTGAGATCCCCGCAGAAGGTCGAACGTGACCGTGCATTCGCGCTGAAGGTGGTGCATCCATTGCCCATCGAGGCGACTCAGTTACACGAATGCGTGATGTTTGTTCTTTCGGACATGTCCAAAAGAACAGTCATCGCGTGGAATGAGCAGGTATGATACATATTATGTAAATTGAAGTTGGAATGGGGAGGAAGCAACACGTGATGTGAGCTGGATCGGTATTTTGTGTGGAATCAGCGGCGCCGAGTGAAAACGTGTGCCGCACCGGAATTCCTCCTCTCCACTTACATAAGGTGGCAGTGCCGATTTGCTTGAAGTTTTGAAACATAAAAGAAAACAGCTGAATTTAAGTGAAGGTATTACTTAACAGAATCTTCCAATAAGGTTCATAATTACGGTTCCGATCCACTTAAGAAGGCGGTTCTGACAAGGGAACCTCCCCATCGCACCCCACTCAGATTTAGTTGTAAGTTGGCACAGTGGATAGGTCTTGAAAAACTGAACACAGATCAATCGAGAAAACAGGAAGAAGTTGTGTGGAACTATGAAAAAAACAAGTAAAATCTACAAACTAAGTAGTCCATGTGTAAGATAAGCAACACAAAGGATAGTGTGAGTTTAGGAGCGCCGTGGTCCCGTGGTCCCGTGGTTAGCGTGAGCAGCTGCGGAACGAGACGTCCTTGGTTCAAGTCTTCTCTCGAGTGAAAAGTTTACTTTCTTTATTTTTGCAAAGTTGTGATCTGTTCGTTCGTTCATTGACGTCTCTGTTCACTGTAATAAGTTTAGTGTCTGTGTTTTGCGACCGCACCGCAAAACCGTGCGATTAGTAGACGAAAGGACGTGCCTCTCCAGTGGGAACCGAAAACATTTGATCGCAAGGTCATAGGTCAACCGATTTCTCCACAGCAAAACACGTCCGATAAATTCTATACGACACTGGTGACGGCATGTGCGTCACATGACAGGAATATGTTGTGGACCCACCTAACTTGTACACTTGGCGAATGGGTAAAAAGATTCTTCTACCTTGCCCGATTTAGGTTTTCTTGTGGATGTGATAACCACTCCCAAAAAAGTTATGAAAACATAAGATTTTGTCACATAAACTGCAACAAATGAATGCAACAGTTTCACAGTCGCACAGTTTTCCCTGTACTCTGTCAAAACATATGTTTTTAACGTTTTCAAATTTTTCCGTGTGTAGACCGTCATATCCTGCATATGTCCAAGCAAATCTGAACATGTCCTGGAATTTTAGAGAGCGAAGTTGATTATGTGTGAGTGCTTGAACTTTGATAATTGTCTGAAAATAAAAAGTTAAACTTTTCACTCGAGGGAAGACTTGAACCAAGGACCTCTCCTTCCGCAGCAGCTGCTCATGCTAACCACGGGACCATGGCGCTCCTAAGCACACACTATCCCCTGATGTTGCCTATCTTACGCATGGACCACTTAGTTTGTATATTTTGCTTATTTTTTTCGTAGTTCCACACAACTTCTTCCTGTTTTCTCGATTGATCTGTGTTCAGTTTTTCAAGGCCTATCCACTGTGCCAGCTTATAACTAAATCTGAGGGGGGTGCGATGGGGAGGTTCCCTTGTGAGTGTCCAGACTCGTGGTACTCTTGACGTGCGAGAGGTTTCCGCGTACGTACGAGGGTCACTCCAAAAGAAATGCACACTATTTTTGTAAAAATACCGTTTTCATTCTGCATGTGTGAAAGTTTTACAGTTTGTAAATACATCCTTCCGGCTTGTTTTCAAACTTAGTTCAACCTGTTCCCGTGAGTGGCGCCGTCACAGCATGTCTTCAAGATGGCTGCCACACTTGACGTTCGTCAGAAGCAACGTGCTGTCATAGAATTCATGTGCTGTGAAAACGAGACAGTGGGAAACATCCACAAGAGGTTGAAAAAGGTGTATGGAGATGCTGCTGTCGATCGCAGTGGAGTTAATCGTTGGGCAAGCATGTTACGTGATGAAAGTGGGCACGCCAATATTGAGGATTGTCCTCGCAGCGGCAGGCCTCGTACTGCACACACTCCAGACAATGTGCAGGGAGTTAACGAAATGGTGATTGCTGACAGACGTATCACAGTGAACGAATTGTCACGCTACGCTTGGATAAGGGAAGGAAGTGTTTGCAGAATACTGAAAGTGTTGGCGTCAAGAAAGGTTTGTGCCACGTGGGCTCACAAAGAAACAAGAAAAACGGCATGCAGCAAACTTTTGGAACAGTACGAGAATGGTGGAGATGAATTTCTTGGAAGAATTGTAACAGGTGATGAAACATGGCTCCATCATTTTTCACCAGAGACGAATCAATGGAGTGGCATCATGGAAATTCACCCAAGAAAAAAAATTCAAAACCACACCTTCCACAGGAAAAGTTATGGCTATGGTGTTTTTCGATTCCGAAGGACTCTTGCTTGTGGACATCATGCCAAGTGGAACCACCATAGATTCTGATGCATATGTGACGACACTGTAGAAACTTCAAGCTCGACTGAGTCGTGTTCGACCACATCGGCAAAAGCAGGATGTTTTGCTGTTGCACGACAATGCACGGCCACATGTCAGTCAAAAAACCGTGGAAGCGATCACAAAACTCGGACGACACTGAAACACCCGCCTTACAGTCCTGACCTGGCTCCATGTGACTATCATCTCTTTGGGAAACTGATACACTCTTCGTGGAACAAGGTTTGAAAATGATGACTCCCTTGTGCACGCTGCCATGTAGTGTCTCCAACAGGTTGGTCCAGAATTTTGTCGTGCGGGTATACAGGCGCTGGTTCCAAGTGGCGTGAGGCAGTCGAGAGGGATGGAAATTATGTGGAGAAATGAAAATATTGTTCCTAAAGGATGTATCTACACACAGTTAAACTTTCAAACATGTAGAATAAAAGATGGATTTAAAAAAAAAAATAGTCTGCATTTCTTTTGGAGTGACCCTCGTATTATCCGCTTCAGGCCACTTCGACGGATTTCAATGCAGGTCTATAGGAGCGTACTTCGTTTGCTGTAGACAAGAAAGGAACATATCAAGCTTTAACGTCACTAAAGAGGCGAAAATGGAAGGATAATTACAGAGAGAAAATAAATAAACTGTAGATGGTAAGTTCCGCGCGAAGGTAACATCAGTGCAATTTCCTACGCTTAAGGAATTTATTGCATAACATAACGTGAACAGCAGTAAGAGAAGGATTGTTTGTGCCATTTCTGGTGCGATGAGCTAAACAGAGGAGGCAGAGGAACTGCCTGCGTGCCTTGGGCAAGGCCGCGCTCGTTTTTGCTCCTCGCTGTGGCTTCCATGTCGGGCACCGTTACTAGAGGAAACGGAGAACAAAGGCGGTGCTGAGGATCTTGCGCCCTCTATCGCATATGATCAACAGTCTGTATCCAAGTGGAAGACCCAGTCTAAATGCGAAGTTTCTCAGTTGCTGCAAGATTATTTGGTGACTAAATCAACGACAAACAGAATTACGGACAGCTGTCCCAATAAAGACATTGCGCTCTCTGTGTAAGATCTTCTTGGTATTCTTGTCGTGTCCAGTACCAGTATACAATTTTCTCGGATCGCTGAACTTCAACGTAATTTCAGGTTCGAGTGCGTACCATCATGATGTGCCTCTTCCGTCAAACCATTACTGTCTGGAAGGTTATAATGTGCATCCGCTTGCACCAGAAGAACTTACTATTTTTATTTCGTTAATCGGTCATCTAAATACCACGACAACCATTATAACACTGTTGTTCTCAGTTTTTCTCTTCCCTTACAAGTCAGACGTCTTTCGTCTATCCGCTGTGTCTAGCACGGCATTCGTTTAACCTTGTACCTCCATTTGTTCGTTTCTCATCGGTTTTCCGTATCTTCCTGTGGTACACCTTTCTCTTCTGGATCTTTTTTGACATTCGTGCACCACGGTATTCTTGTTTTCTTTTTCAAGTCAAAGAGGTTGAAAATCTGTTTCGTGTATCTGGAAACTTTCATTCTTCTTACGTTGTCATAAAGCCGAACTCGGCGTTTGCGCATTACGTTCGTAATTGTTTTTCTATTTTGAAATACTTTTCTTGTTTCTGTTCGTTTGTGTGGATACTGTTTTTATAGTCTCAGCCAATTGTACAGCGTATAATGTTGCTCTATTCTCTTTATAGTCCCAAAAATGTTCAAATGTGTGTGAAATCTTATGGGACTTAACTGCTAAGGTCATCAGTCCCTACGCTTACACACTACTTAACCTAAATTATCCTAAGGACAAACACACACACCCATGCCCGAGGGAGGACTCGAACCTCCTCCGGGATCAGCCGCACAGTCCATGACTGCAGCGTCTTAGACCGCTCGGGTCTTTCTAGTCCCCTCTCTCTCGGACAGAATAAGACAATCAGATGTATACGGACACACTGGCTTTATGACGGAGTTGTGATGATAAAATTTTCTATTTATGGAAAAGCACTTTTTGTCAATTCTTATTGTTTGGAAGGCTATTTCCATAATTCTGGCTCTTGCTTTCTTATATATCCAGTCCACTGGTTGTACTACACTGGCCCAGATATTTTAAGCTATCCACACATGTTATTGTTTCGCATCTGGAATTTAATTGTGTTGCATTGTTATTTGATACGAATTTTTTTAAAAGATATTTGCAAGACAGTTTATTATGCTACTTCTTTCAGTACATTAATTTGTGCTGTCTTTTGCATTTCTGGCTATACCATCCGCAAAAGCTTAACAGTCTATTTCCACACCATTCTTCTATCGCCTTGTTTGAAACTAATTAACAATCCCAGTAACACAGGAAGAGCCGATGGGGCTTTCCTTTTTGCCGATTATTGTAAGTTAGGGCCCAGAAGCCCAGAATGCACAGCCACACCCAAATTCACTCATGACGCAGCCACTGTAAATCAGTGGCAGCAATTATGCTATAAACCGGCGAGAGTTCCTAACGATGTTAGAGGATGGGCGAGTGTGGTTTTGTCAACAATAGTTGCTGGCGACGCCCTCTGTCGCTTTCGCCGCCGCCCACAGGACGCGGTGAAAGCCTCCTCTGCACATGTGACGCCGTGTTACAGAAGGCGCGGCCCCACATACAATGTGGTGCTTATTATACCCGTAGCGAGTACAATGCCCTTAGCAACTCTAGTGGTTGGCTTCCCTTCCTCTACTGGCTGCGTCGCAGTTTTGACGTAAGGCGAGGGAGGCTGTTTATTATGGCACGCAGATTTTGCTGCTCCTATTGATGGACACGGACTCCCGAAGTGTGTTGCAGAAACTACATCCACCGTTCAATAAACAGACTAAAAAATATGTCTTGGAGGCCATAGTAACTAGCGAACATTGGGCATTGGCGTCAGCTTACTTTGGATAAAAAGCCATTAAGGCATTCTCCATAATGAAACTGCTGACCGCCTCGCTGAGTGGAGTATCACGGAAGGAGAGTCCCGTCCAACACCAACTCCTTATCCGGATTTCAAGACCACGGTCAAGAAAGCTGCTTATCACGACTGGAACTGTGAACAGCAAGTATCCCAGCATTACAAGCGCGGCCACCTGGCGGCCAAACAACCAAACATCTCTTCTCGGCAGTGGTTCACCTCGGTGAAGTTCAGGAGGCGTCACGTGACCTCTCTCATCCGCATAAGACTGGGACACGGGTGTTGTCCCGCCCACCTAGACCGATTGAAAATCATCGCTTCTGGACACTGTGATCAGGACACAATTGCGATGGCAGGTCTGAACCACGTCATATTGGAGTGTACCAAGTACTCTGCCCCACTAGCTGTCTTGTACAAGAAACGAGTGGCGAGTGGCTGCCTCCTTCCCTACAAGTGCAGCTGCTTTACTTCGCCGGTTCGACATATATAGGTATTGACATCTTGGGTTGTCGGGTGTTCTGCCGGATATCAGCGTCGTACTTGCACGATATTTCGGTCACGTAGCTCGTAACCTTCATCAGGTGCGACCTGAGACTGCTCCTCGAGTGGACCTGGTCCAGTATTTATTCCAAATGAGGCATAAATACTGGACCAGGTCCACTCGAGGAGCAGTCTCAGGTCGCACCTGATGAAGGTTACGAGCTACGTGACCGAAATATCGTGCAAGTACGACGCTGATATCCGGCAGAACACCCGACAACCCAAGATGTCATTAGATCGCCGGGAAAGCCTGAAGAGTTATATACACTCCTGGAAATTGAAATAAGAACACCGTGAATTCATTGTCCCAGGAAGGGGAAACTTTATTGACACATTCCTGGGGTCAGATACATCACATGATCACACTGACAGAACCACAGGCACATAGACACAGGCAACAGAGCATGCACAATGTCGGCACTAGTACAGTGTATATCCACCTTTCGCGGCAATGCAGGCTGCTATTCTCCCATGGAGACGATCGTAGAGATGCTGGATGTAGTCCTGTGGAACGGCTTGCCATGCCATTTCCACCTGGCGCCTCAGTTGGACCAGCGTTCGTGCTGGACGTGCAGGCCGCGTGAGACGACGCTTCATCCAGTCCCAAACATGCTCAATGGGGGACAGATCCGGAGATCTTGCTGGCCAGGGTAGTTGACTTACACCTTCCAGAGCACGTTGGGTGGCACGAGATACATGCGGGCGTGCATTGTCCTGTTGGAACAGCAAGTTCCCTTGCCGGTCTAGGAATGGTAGAACGATGGGTTCGATGACGGTTTGGATGTACCGTGCACTATTCAGTGTCCCCTCGACGATCACCAGTGGTGTAGGGCCAGTGTAGGAGATCGCTCCCCACACCATGATGCCGGGTGTTGACCCTGTGTGCCTCGGTCGTATGCAGTCCTGATTGTGGCGCTCACCTGCACGGCGCCAAACACGCACGCATACGACCATCATTGGCACCAAGGCAGAAGCGACTCTCATCGCTGAAGACGACACGTCTCCATTCGTCCCTCCATTCACGCCTGTCGCGACACCACTGGAGGCTGGCTGCACGATGTTGGGGCGTGAGCGGAAGACGGCCTAACGGTGTGCGGGACCGTAGCCCAGCTTCATGGAGACGGTTGCGAATGGTCCTCGCCCATACCCCAGGAGCAACAGTGTCCCTAATTTGCTGGGAAGTGGCGGTGCGGTCCCCTACGGCACTGCGTAGGATCCTATGGTCTTGGCGTGCATCCGTGCGTCGCTGCGGTCCGGTCCCAGGTCGACGGGCACGTGCACCTTCCGCCGACCACTGGCGACAACATCGATGTACTGTGGAGACCTCACGCCCCACGTGTTGAGCAATTCGGCGGAACGTCCACCCGGCCTCCCGCATGCCCACAATAGGCCCTCGCTCAAAGTCCCTCAACTGCACATACGGTTCACGTCCACGCTGTCGCGGCATGCTACCAGTGTTAAAGACTGCGATGGAGCTCCGTATGCCACGGCAAACTGGCTGACACTGACGGAGGCGGTGCACAAATGCTGCGCAGCTAGCGCCATTCGACGGCCAACACCGCGGTTCCTGGTGTGTCCGCTGTGCCGTGCGTGTGATCATTGCTTGTACAGCCCTCTCGCAGTGTCGGGAGCAAGTATGGTGGGTCTGACACACCGGTGTCAATGTGTTCTTTTTTCCATTTCCGGGAGTGTATATAGGTATTGACATCTTGGGTTGTCGGGTGTTCTGCCGGATATCAGCGTCGTACTTGCACGATATTTCGGTCACGTAGCTCGTAACCTTCATCAGGTGCGACCTGAGACTGCTCCTCGAGTGGACCTGGTCCAGTGTTTATTCCAAATGAGGCATAAATACTGGACCAGGTCCAGTCGAGGAGCAGTCTCAGGTCGCACCTGATGAAGGTTACGAGCTACGTGACCGAAATATCGTGCAAGTACGACGCTGATATCCGGCAGAACACCCGACAACCCAAGATGTCATTAGATCGCCGGGAAAGCCTGAAGAGTTATATAGGTATTATTTGCTCGCGGAATATTTAAAAGACGTCGGGATCCAGCTTTGACCTATAAGTTGTGTAGATCTTGTCCTCCCTTGGAACCAGCCCGGTTCTAAAAACTGAGACGTGCCATTTTCCTGTCGGACCGGTCTGGTTCGAAACCTGGGTCGCAATTTTGCGTGTTTTCTTTTTTTATTTGTATAACGAAGTAATGTTAGTATTTCATATTCTTATCATTATTCTATTGTGAAAAATGCACTAATGTTAACTTGGCGCCGTCATAACTACTGCTGGCTGTCGGGTGTTGGTCTTTTAGTGTTTTTAATTTACATTAAGAACTTATAAGTTTGTACATAGAACTTCTTTATTGTTCTACTGTGGACATTCCAGTTACGTTAATATGACATTTTTGAAACTATTGTTGGCTGTATGGTCTTTGCTGCCCAAAATCTAAATAAATAAATACAATAAAAAATCACTTTAGACGCTCTGAGCATTCCGTTTCTTTCCTGTTCATGGTCTTGTAGTTGTTTATACCCGTAGAAGGTCTTACGTCCAGTGCTGTCGCCGTATGAGCACATTTGTCGTCGGTCTGCTCTCGAAATCCGTTAAAAGGGCAGTGCAATCGTTGATGTTGTAGTTTTCGCCCCCCCCCCCCCAACAGTAACTACTTCTTACAATTTGTGATCTCTTCTAACTATTTTATTCTATCTATGATTCGTATTTTATCTTTGTAAAATTTGCGGTCTGCAATTCTTTTTCTATTGCAGCTATTAGTTTGTCGCACGACAGATGAATGGATAAACGTGAGGTTCCTGTACTTTCCAAATATGCAGGAAAGTCAGACGTAACAATAGCTAGATTTTAAAAAGAAGTATTGCCTCCTTTGTATGTGTCACAGAAATATGTATTTATATCTTTACCATTTATATCTCAATTTATCGCAGTATCCAAAACCGCAAGTAAAATAAATTTCCCCAATAAATTACATCTTTCAGCTCAAGATTTAGGGAACAAAAATGATCAAAGTATATATACAACCAACACTCAAAGTACACAACCAACAAACGTACTTTTTTTTCTTCGTGATGTGCAACGCTTTTCAGAGCTGCACCATTATTTTAGAAGATACAAGTTAGATTTTAATTGAATATCTTCTTGAGTTTTGCACTTCCTTCGTATATCACTCGTCGTTTGCAATCTTTAAGTAAATGAATACAAGGTTGTAGTCTGTTTAGCATTATACCCTTCTTTGCACGTTCGTTGTTGATCTTTTCACTCAATTTATTTTTTTTATTACAGAGGCCAATCAGCTCCCTGACTGAATACGCTGAGCTACCGTGCCGGCTATCCACCAAGCTACCGGGGCGAACAACTTTCAGGTTTGTGAATGACTTTGTAATTTTGCCAGATACCGCAAAGGACCTAGAAGTTCAATTGAACTGAATGGATAGTGTCTTGAAAAGAGATGATACGGATATCAATAAAGAAAAGTGTAGTAGATGATGTCGAGCTAAATTAGGCGACCGTGAGGGAATTAGAATAGGAAACAAGTGGATTAGTGTTGGTAATTTGACATCAAAATGACGATAGCCCAAGTAGAGAAGATATGAAATATATGGCAATAACAACAAAAGCGTTTCTGGAAACGAGAAATTTATTAACATCGAACATAGATTTTTTTAAAATTAGTATGTTTTTTCTGAAATATTTGTCTGAAGCGTAGCTTTGTAAGAAAGCGAAACGTGGACGATAACAGCTGAGACAAGAAGAGAACAGAAATTTTGAAATGTGGTGCTACGGAAGAATGGTAAAGATTACGTGAGTAGGTGGAATAACAATGACGAGGTAGTTAATGGAACAGGGGAGAAAAGAAATTTTTCGATAATGTGACTAAAAGAAGTGGTCAGTTGATCAGACACATTGAGGAATCACCAATTTGGTAGTGGTCTGAAGGAGCAGAGTTTAAAAACTGCGGAGGGAGAGCAAAGCTTGACTGCACGAAGCAGGAGCAAATGGAAACGGGCTGCAGAAGTTATGCAGAAATGGAGAGACTCGGACAGGATAGACTACCGGAGAGAACTACAGCAAACAGGGACTGAAGACCATAACGACAAATAACTTATGACTGAGTTCTAGGCACATGTTTGAGGACCTGTTCACACACACACACACACACACACACACACACACACACACATACACACACTCGGTGAAGCGAGTCTCATTCCCTTGTACAACTCTTAAATGAACAAGAATTATGCAGTACGAGTGGCCTTTTTCCCTCTCGCACGACGTCCGCGCTAGATCTCCGGGTTAAGCACCATTGCGAGCCTAGTGCTGCCTGTGGCGAAACTGGCCGTCTGTTTTTACGACGGGCCAATTGACACATAAAGCCGAATCCGGGGGAAGGTCGTTGGGCGGTAGTTAGAGGCGCGCCGACAATGGGATTTGCATACAATGCGACTCGTTAGCGCCTGGGGCCGGGTTTCCACTTTCTGCTGCGTTCCGTTCCGTCCCATACATTCCTCAGCCACGACGGGACGAGCTGTGGCGAAATGTCTGAGACTCCACGGCGGGCACTGCGGGTCTCTGGAGATGCCTTCCAGGTTGTCGACCGAGTTAGCTGTTTTCCGGTGGTTCGAGGATCATTGTACAACTGCGCAGCTTTCTCGTAATGGACCGCGACTGCTCTTGTTTCGCACCATAGTCCAATCCACGAATGATGGCAGTTGGCGCATGTCAGAGCACGGACGTGCATTGCATTGTTGCCGATTCCAAGTTACAGTTGCGGTACGCGCATACGCTTGTTTTGCACTTAAAGAAAGCGTATATCCTGCAAATGATGTGTCTTGCTTCCTTATGCAGAATGTGTCGCTTGCCACCACTGTCAGCGGTTATTTTATTTCTCGTTCGATTTGCCAGATACATTTTACAAAGAACAGATAAGATTAATATAAATCACAATAAACATTTGGAGCTTACAATGTGGAAACAAATTATATCAGTTATTACATTACACTTATGTCAGGGAAACTACATTATTACATGAAATGGGACAAAAATCACATAAATTGAAGATAATTAATTACACAGTAACATTAAGATTATGGCGTTGTCCGTTAACTTGTGGAGCGACATCAGAGAGCCGTCTCTGAAACCATGAATGTTGCAAACCGGAAGATGGTCCATTGTTTGTACCTCGCCACAGTCACAACACGAATCGTCTGTATAGCCCCATTTGGTTGTTTGCTGTTTGCATCGTCCAACTCCCGTGCAAAACCTGTTTAAAAAATGGTTCAAACGGCTCGGAGCACTATGGGACTCAACTGCTGAGGTCATTAGTCCCCTAGAACTTAGAACTAGTTAAACCTAACTAACCTAAGGACATCACAAACATCCATGCCCGAGGCAGGATTCGAACCTGCGACCGTAGCGGTCTTGCGGTTCCAGACTGCAGCGCCTTTAACCGCATGGCCACTTCGGCCGGCAAAAACCTGTTTAGAGCCGACCCGTGTTTCCTATTGAGATTGAAGCCTTCAACCCTTTTGGTTGGGTCGTGGATTAGGTGATGGTTTTCCACGACGCCTCTTCTCAGACCCTGCCATGCATTCTTCCATTCAGCATCGAGACCCTCTGTGCCCAATGTTCTGCTCCAGTCGATAGGTTTCCTGGACTTGAGTCTCGTGGGTCCTCCCATGTCGGCATGTATGGCTAGCCTTGGGTTTGCTTCAATTTTTTCTACTATGTCCTGGGTTGCTTTCTCTCTACGTATGGAAGCAGGAGACAGCGGTGACAACTCGCAACAAACGGAATAGAAATTATCTAAACAACTCGCTACGATGTCGTTTAATGCTCGCATTATGTACGGCATGCACAGAAGTGCGCTCAGAAGACTACTGAACGCTCATCGGCTGTTGTAGAACGTGTTACGTAGGTGTGCAGAAGAAGCCTAAACTTGTCCGCTATCGTTCGTGACTCCAACTATAGCCGTTATAAGTGACTGGGATCGGTCCGATGCTCTTCCACTCTCAAACAGATAAAACCTGATAAGTCGAAGGAAAATCGTGCCGTACCTCTCGTGTTTATTCAACTTCTGGACGAAGTAAGTCACCAGGAATGGACCATGAAACTACCACCACAGACGGCAAATGATCATGTAAGTAAATAAATTCATCGACACAAAAACAGCTGAATCCAATAGTGTTGACCAACAGCGTAGCATAAACTTTTTTTTAACATTATGAAATAATGCGTATACAGGGTGTCCCGGAATGAATGGTCAATATTCTGGGATATGACAGGAACCAGAAAGATTGATCGATAGTTAGGGATGTAAAAGGAACGGTCTTTCAAAGCAAAAAGGTTTCGTAAGCATGGGCTCTAAAATACATACCTTAAGAGCTATGTGTACTTCTTTAGTTTCGTTACTGTGAAATAAATTTGTCCAGCTGCTAGCTCTTTGATTTCCATATTTTTAGAGGTGGTAGTTGGTACCAAACAAGAAAAAGTTGTCTAGTAAACAAGAGCTCTAAAGGGCCTACCTTATGACCTATGAGCATTTTTGATTCCCACTGCTGTGAAACACATATCATCTGCCGAACAAGTGTTCATAGCTATTAAGGTATGCACTTCAGATCCCGTGTTTACGAGACAATTTTGTCTCGTTTTCGTTCTTACTGCCTCCTAGGAGAGAGCTTCTAGTTGAAGAACTTGTTTCACAGTATCAAAGAAGTGCTCATAGCTTTTAAGGTATGTATTTTAGAGTCGATGTTTACCAGACTTTTTGCTTCGAATGATCGTTACTGTCATGTCCCTGAATACTGACCATTTCCCCTTCGGCACCCTGTATAGTGTGTGAGGTAAAGGGCGAGTTCAAAAAATGGCTCTGAGCACTATGGGAATTAACATTGATGGTCGTCAGTCCCCTAGAACTTAGAACTACTTAAACCTAACTAACCTAAGGATAGCACACAACACCCAGCCATCACGAGGCAGAGAAAATCCCTGACCCCGCCGGGAATCGAACCCGGGAACCCGGGCGTGGGAAGCGAGAACGTTACCGCACGACCATGAGATGCGGGCAGAGGGCGAGTCGTCGCGCCCTGAAAATATTCTAAGCTCGGAGGAAACAGTGGTCGCACAGCCCGCTTGGCGGGCAGGGGCCGCTTGGCATGTTGACCACTTGGTGCTGGACGCTGGCCGAAGCAAGAGGAGTCCAGCCGCGTAGCTGGGAATTCCATGCTGACGCTGTGTTGATGAAGGAGACATGCCATGTGTGCCAAAGATGGCGGACTTGTGAAACCTTAATGGCCGACATTTCACAGTTCGTATGGAAATTAATAGTAACCAGATGACTCATGATACCTCAAAAATAAACGTGTACATTACTATTATTTGCACCACGATACTGATGGTGTAATCAGATTTTCAACATCTTTATTAGTTCAAAGTTTAGTATCTGACAGTAAATTATGCAAGTAACACCCAGCAACGAATTTCCAAAATATAAACGCTTCATCCGATATTGTCGATCGCCATGTCTTTAGAAAGCTATTAGTGTAAACCAAAATTGGTATGAATTACAGGCATGTAACTTGAATAGTACATGAGTTATTGGAGGTCAAATTGGCCGATTACTATCAATCGCGTCAGGCGACAAGCACTCCACAGTTACACGAAGAAACGGTAGCAGCATACTTATAAATATATTTATTCATCTATATCTTTGTTTATATCCGATACATACTATTCATGAAGAAATTGGTTAAATATTTACTGTGTTTTACAAAGCACAGAGATATTAGGCTACTGGCCTACCTTTTGTTCTATTCTTTTGATATATGTTTATTTAATTTGTTTATGTATCTAATAATGTGTATTAGAGCATGTTTATGATCCAGCCATTGGAATATTTATTTAATTTCAAGTTATTTAAATGTAAATCCAGTATTTCGAATGTGTTTCACTATGTTTGTGTGGGTGCATTGGCTTGTAGACATGGCGTGAGCGCTCTAGCCAATCACAGCGCTCGTGAATGGGGAGACTGGATGGAAGCGAGTTCGGGAGTTCTGGACAGGAGGGTGCGGCACTGGACACAGGAGGTGCTGGAAGCGACGGTTCGACGGACGCGGAGTCGGCGGAAAGACTTGGACAGTGGAGCGGTTTGCGCGTGGTCGCCGAGGATAGGAATATTCCGGAGTGCCGACCTGTGCCCTTGTGTGATTTTCGTGGCTTCTGCAGTAAAGTCGTAGTATGCGCTCAGAAGTGAATATCTCGCGAGCTATGTTCTTGTTCATAACTAAGCACGTGCTGTAGGAATCTATTGTTTCCTGTTATTCAACTTATAATTTATATAGTTGCCAATAAGTGTTTTGCTGGAATATATCGAATTCTGAAAAGTACTTCTGCTATCGTGCTCATCATTTAAAATCGTTTAGATAGTACCTGCAGATTTTATTTAATTGCAATCTTTCATTTATAAATTTATATGTTACATTCATAAAAAATGGTTCAAATGGCTCTGAGCAGTATGGGACTTAACATCTATGGTCATCAGTCCCCTAGAACTTAGAACTACTTAAACCTAACTAACCTAAGGACATCACACACATCCATGCCCGAGGCAGGATTCGAACCTGCGACCGTAGCGGTCACGCAGTTCCAGACTGAAGCGCCTAGAACCGCACGGCCACACCGACCGGCTTGTACACGATAGAGCTCCGTCAAACAACACCCAGTCATCACGAGGCAGAGAAAATCCCTGACCCCGCCGGGAATCGAACCGGGGAACCCGGGCGCGTGTTACATTCATAATTCGCAATTGCCGAGTGATAGGAAACTTCAGCCATTCGATTCATACGTGTATTCTTATCGTGTATTGTAGACTCAGCAGTATTTGGCCTGTAATGCGGCAACTACGTATCCCAGCCCCTAGACAACGAAACCAGCCAAAACTTTTAATATTGCAACTTTGAGTCAGATGGTACGTAGTTGAGGGCCACCAACATCATTTCATTTCATTATGTATTTGAAAGCCCACAAGTGTCTGCAGCTGAGAAACGAATGAACACTGAAACATTGGCTTTATAAATTATTAAACAACTTCTTTTCAAGAATTTAAACAAGGCAGTATTGTACATGCCCGATAAACTAGATAATATTAAGCTGTTTTATAAATACTGTCCTTGTATTTGAAAAGATTGAAACTCTTATCCCCATCCACCCATCCTGATTTATGTTTTCCATCGGATTCTTAAATTACATCAGGGTACTGCCAGAGTAGAGGTCAGGGATGGTTGACCTCTACAGTGGGTACTGGAGCTGGGCTGTCAGTGTTCAGGAACTCAGAACTTCGCTATGCTGTGCAGAGTAACGGTGGAACGGCGAGTCGCTGCCTGGTTGTTGTCCGTAGTTTCAGCATGAGAACAGCAAACTGTAATAGTCGTGACGATGCTCGGAGAAGCCAACACCCGCAAGGCGCGAGCTGCAGACCGTCGGCGGGCACGTGCTGCGGCTTGCCACTGGTCCTGCTGTGGCGTCGCTCGGACGGCCAAACGATGACGCCAGAGACTCGGCAACGGTCCTGACTCCAGGAACGGGCGGCCCCACACAAACTGGAGGCAGCCCAACGCGCCAGGGCGCGCAGAACCACGGCCCTGGAGGTGGCGGCTCTCAGCAGCAGTGCCTGGGCGCCAAAGCCACCGGAGGCGGACAGCTAGAAGTCTGCCCACGCAGGTGATGGCGGCTCAGTGGATGCACCTCCCCGGGTTCCAAGTGTAAACCACCAAGGTACGAGTCCGGCAGCAACTGAAGGAGGCCCTCATGTGGCCCATCGGTTGGAGGGCAATAAGTCAGCAGTATTAGTGCGAACAGTGGGTCACGGTTAGTAGCGACAGAGGCCGGTGATGGCGGCTACTTGATCCGCGCAGACTTTTAAAGCCGGCAAAGGACCCTCCCCGGAGCTGGCGGCCGTCAGTCTACATTCTGCTGTCTATAAGTGAGTAGTATTTATACAGGCTTGTCCCCTCCTTGCTTTGCCAAGGCGTCGATTTCCGAGACTAGACTTTCGTCAGCAGTGCTCCAGTGAAGTGAGATAGGACCGCTGTTGTTCTCTATAAATGATTTGGCGGACAGGGTGGGCAGCAATCTGCGGTTGTTTGCTGATGATGCCGTGGTGTACGGTAAGGTGTCGAAGTTGAGTGACTGTAGGAGGACACAGGACGACTTAGACAAAATTTTCACTTGGTGTGATGAATGGCAGCTAGCCCTAAATATGGAAAAATGTTAGTTAATGGAGGATGAGTAGGAAGATCAAACCTGTAGCGTTCGGATACAATATTACTAGTGTCCTGCTTGACGCAATCAAGTCGTTTAAATATCTAGGGTAACGTTGCAAAGCGATATGAGGTGAGTACTGTGGTAGGGAAGGCGAATGGTCGACTTCGGTTTATTGCGAGAATTTTAGGAAAGAGCGCTTCACCTGTAAAGGAGACCTCATGTAGGAAGTTGGTGCGATCTGTTCTTGAGTACTGCTCGAGTGTTTGGGATCCGTATCAGGTGGGATTGAAGGAAGACATCGAGGTAATTCAAACGCGGGGCCCTAAATTTGTTACCGGTTAGTACGAACAACAGGTAAGTGGTGCGGAGATGCTTCGGGAACTCAAATGGGAATCCTTGGAGGGAGGGTGACTTTTTTTTTCGGGAAACATCATTTAGAATATTTAGAGAACCGGCATTAGAAGCTGACTACCGAACGATACTAGTGCCGTGGTATGGTGCTTCGACAACCAATCCACCTGTCATGAAATATGCTATTCAATACCGCTTCAACCGCACGCGAGATATGTGCCGGACATCCATCATGTTGGAAGTACATCGTCATTCTGGCATGCAGTGAAACATCTTGTAGTAACATCAGTAGAACATTACGTAGGAAATCAGCATACACTGCACCATTTAGATTGCCATCGATAAAATGGGGGCCAATTATCCTTCCTCCAATAATGACGCACCATAAATTAACCCGACAAAGTCGCTGATGTTCCACTTGTCGCAGCCATCGTGGATTTTCCGTTGCCCAATAGTGCATATTATGCCGGTTTACGTTACGGCTGTTGGTGAATGCCGCTTCGTCGCTAAATAGAACGCGTGCGGAAAATCTGTCATCGTCCCGTAATTCCACTTGTGCCCAATGGCAGAACTGTACACCATGTTCAAAGTCGTCGCCATGCAATTCCAGGTGCATAGAAATATGGTACGGGTGCAATCGATGATGGTGTAGCATTCTCAACACCGGCATTTTTGAGATTCCCGACTGTCGCGCAATTTATCTGCTACTGATGTGCGGATTAGCCGCGACAGCACATAAAACACCTACTTGGGCATCATTATTTGTTGCAGGTCGTGGTTGACGTTTCAGACGTGGCCGAACACTTCCTGTTTCCTTAAAGAACGTAACTATCGGGCGAACGGTTTGGATGATGTCGTCCAGGATACCGAGCAGCATACATAGCACACGCCCGTTGGGCATTTTGATCATAATAGCCATACATCAACGCGATATCGACCTTTTCCGCAATTGGTAAACGGTCCATTTTAACACGGGTAATGTATCACGAAGCAAATACCGCCCGCACTGGCGGCATGTTACGTGATACCACGCACTTATACGTTTGTGACTATTACAGCGCCATCAATCACAAAGCGAGAAAAGTGGTCCAACTAAAACATCTTTACGTATTACACGAATATGTAATAAAAATTGGTGTTCCTATTTTAAAAAACGTAGTTGATATCCGTTTGACCTATGGCAGCGCCATCTAGTGGGCCAACCGTAGCGGCACGTGGTTTCCCCCCTTGAAGCTAGATGTGTTTCGTTCTTGGTAGTTTCTTCGTTTGATGCTGGACGACCCTGTATACTCATGAAATCGCCCAATGATAGGTAAGCACCCTAATGTGTGGCGTAAGGTAGCTATTCAGTACTGAGCGATTCCAGGAGCGTCCGTGTTCGACTGTCTCGAACAGACTGAGTAGCGAGCTGTGTTCCGTCCGTCGCTCGCCACTATAGCGGCACAGACAAGAAAGGGAAAGAGAGGCACAGTGGAGGCGGGCGCGCTCCAGTTGCCCGGGTCTGCGGCCGGCGCTGGCCGGGCCTGTCCTTTTTACTGGAAGAGAGCGGCGCGGCGCGGCGCGGCGCGGCGGGCTGCCCGGCGTTGCGCAAGGCGGCAGGGGGCCCGGCGTCCACCGTGCGCCGCAGCAGCTGGACCCGCCGGTACCGGGCGTGGGCACGGGGGCCGACTGGAGGGCCACCTCCACTGCTTGAGAATAACATAACTGTCACGAAAGACAACAAACGACGAAGTTTTACTTGTAGTGTGTGCGCAGTATGGTAGGAAGAACGTTGTGGCTGATATGGGGCTTCACGGGGTGCGAAATTCATTAAAGCTCGTCCACGAAAAGTTAACGATGTCACTGGTGCTGCCAGAAGCGGAGAAAATCGGTACTAGTTGAAAGACATTCTTTTGTCTCCGAGCGCTGCCAACGCTGACAAGGGGAGGCCACGACGTTTGGAACGCAGATTTACTGCAAACTTCGTACACTCGTAGTACTCCTTGAAGACAACTAAATGTGTAAGCAGTAACGCGCACTTCTCAAGCGTTATTGAGAAGATCGCAAGATAATTTCGGTCGTCAAATATGTACCTGTGCGTGGCCGTTAATATCATAAAGCGGCGGCCGTTATCAACAGGAAGCGTCGGCGGCCGAGTGGCAGCCGGCACGGTAGCTCAGCGTGTTCGGCCAGAGGCTTAGCTACCTTCTTTAATAAAAAAAAACTGAGTGAACGGATAAACAAAGAACCTAAACGGGTGTTATCGGACGTCCGCCCCGAACAAATTCAACGAACAATTTGGAACAAAATGAAATCAACTTGGAAAAAAAAAAAAGAAGTGGTTAGTGTCCAGTCCCCGTAATCGTAGGTCGTCGGTCGCTGGATCGAGCCCTGTTAGTCACTTTTTTTCCTTCAACAGAGTCATATTCTTTACTATTTATATTACTGTTGATATAACGGGAAAAATATGTGTAATCAGACGAACTTCTATTACATTTACAATGTTATTTGCCAGTCTACAAAGTTTTATTATCACAAATAATATAATATTCATAACTACCGCCTAGTAAACAGCCAAACGCACAAGTTGTAATAGTATGGTATTCTGCCTTACGGTAGGTCTTGTCATGGGTTAAGCCTGTTCCACTTTTGTCTGTCCATAGCCAGTCTTTTCATTTCTGAATATTTATCTCCTTTGATATTGTCCAGCATTCGATACCTTCTTCTTCCTCTTCCCCTTTTTCCCTCCACTATTCCTTCTACTCCTTCCTTCAATGCCGGCCAGAGTGGCCGAGCGGTTCTAGGTGCTACAGTCTGGAACCGAACGACCGCTACGGTCGCAGGTTCGAATCCTGCCTCGGGCATGGATGTGTGTGATGTCCATAGGTTTTAGTTAGGTTTAATTAGTTCTAAGTTCTAGGCGACTGATGACCTCTGAAGTTAAGTCGCATAGTGCTCAGAGCCATTTTGAACCTTCCTTCAATAAACAGTGCCTCCTCAAACAATGTCCAACCCAGTTCTGTTTTCTCTTTCTGATAACTTTCAGCATGTTTCTTTCTTATCCAACCCTTTTTAATACTTCTTCATTCCTTACACGCTCTTCCCATTTCACTTTTTCCAGTCTTCTCCGTATCCACATCTCTAGTGCCTCCAGTCTTCTTTCATCTTCCTTCCTCAATGTCCAGGTCTCCGCATCATATAAACCATATAAACACATAAAGTGATACTGAAAATGTTTGAATGTCCGTGATTTGAGAAAGTCCTTATACCTGGAAGGAGCCCGAAACTAATTGTTGCCTGCAAGTTTTGACTGCCACAGACAGTATATGCGACCAAGTACCTACGATTACGGGGCTTGGACGCTAACCACTTTTTTTCCATAAAAACAGTAACAAAAATGGCTAGCTTACAATTAAATGACATAAATAAGGTGACAGATAATTGCAATCATAAATTACAGCATTCAAAGAATGAGGTATGATATGCAGTCTTCAGCAGTAGCACACATTCGGAACTTCTTTTGTCACCTTCAACTGGTGGCAGTTCAGCATGCACATTTTCTTCTTCTGCAGCCTGAGGTTACTCAGCTGCCGGCTCTTCGTGTCAATAACGGCCGCCGCTTTGTGATAATAA
Organism: Schistocerca piceifrons; assembly: GCF_021461385.2. Taxonomy (NCBI): domain Eukaryota; kingdom Metazoa; phylum Arthropoda; class Insecta; order Orthoptera; family Acrididae; genus Schistocerca; species Schistocerca piceifrons. The sequence goes on from NC_060142.1 coordinate 663,874,158, forward strand.
CGCCCACGCCAAATACATATTTGACGAACGAAATTATCTTGGCATTTTCTCAATAACGCTTGAGAAGTACGCCCCACCGCTTACACATTTTGTTGCCCTGACGGAGTACTACGAGTGTAGTAAGTTTGCAGTAAATCCGCATTCCAAACGTCGTGACCTCCCCTTGTGAGTTGACTGTGGACATCAAAGATTACTGTACACGTTGCTAGGGGTAATGGTGGCTACATTGCGGCTAGCAGCCGACGCTGCGTTGCTCTCTACAGGTACGCCTCCTGCCGTTCCCGACAGCAGCCGCACAAACAGTCAGATTTTCGCTGGCGAGCTGTACACACAGCCGGCACCACTGCCAGCAATAAAGCCTCTAACCCGGCTGCGCATCGCTTTTAACTGTGCTCGGATGACAGGCGCGGGTACGTCATTCCGTGCAGCTTCAGTTCAGTGGTAGAGGTTGTTAACTGTGATGGCTGGGAAGTAGCGGCACGCCGGTCCCTCAGTAATGCATTCAGTGGGCAATGAAGCTTGAGAACGTGCTGGCTAGGACAACAGTCGAGTAACCTCTGTTTGGAGGTAGGTCAGGACAGCACTGCTAACACGCGTTATTGCGTTATTTTGTTGAAAGACGATGTCACGGACACCTCGAAGATAGGGAGCAGTAACCAGCTTCAACTCTTCAGAACTGTAACGTATGCCGTCCGAATTACCGGCTATGAAAACTGGAGGCTTTTCGCGGATGATGCTGTAGTATACAGAGAAGTTGCAGCATTAGAAAATTGCAGCGCAATGCAGAAAGATCTGCAGCGGATAGGCGCTTGGTGCAGGGAGTGGCAACTGACCCTTAACAAAGACAAATGTAATATATTATGAATACATAGAAAGAAGGATCCTTCATTGTATGATTATATGATAGCGGAAAAAACACTGGCAGCAGTTACTTCTGAAAAATATCTGGGAGTGTGCGTACGGAACGATTTGAAGTGGAATGATCATATAAAATTAATTGTTGGTAAGGCGGGTACCAGGTTGAGATTCATTGGGAGAGTGCTTAGAAAATGTGGTCCATCAACAAAGGAGGTGGCTTACAAAACACTCGTTCGACCTATACTTGAGTATTGCTCATCAGTGTGGGATCCGTACCAGGTCGGGTTGACGGAGGAGATAGAGAAGATCCAAAGAAGAGCGGCGCGTTTCGTCACCGGGTTATTTGGTAACCGTGATAGCGTTACGGAGATGTTTAATAAACTCAAGTGGCAGACTCTGCAAGAGAGGCGCTCTGCATCGCGGTGTAGCTTGCTCGCCAGGTTTCGAGAGGGTGCGTTTCTGGATGAGGTATCGAATATATTGCTTCCCCCTACTTATACCTCCAGAGGAGATCACGAATGTAAAATTAGAGAGATTCGAGCGCACACGGAGGCTTTCCGGCAGTCGTTCTTCCCGCGAACCATACGCGGCTGGAACAGGAAAGGGAGGTAATGACAGTGGCACGTAAGGTGCCCTCCGCCACACACCATTCGGTGGCTTGCGGAATATAAATGTAGATGTAGACGTAGAGGTGACATGCTCGCACCCCTTGCAATCCACGCCATGTGCGGAGCATTTACGTCGTTGCCGAGTGCGATCTGGAAATGTTCGTTCTCCTCATTCTCCTCTACACACGGATACATCCGTCGTGATTCTGTACTCAGACTGTGGTGTCACCGCCAGACACCACACTTGCTAGGTGGTAGCCTTTAAATCGGCCGCGGTCCGTTAGTACACGTCGGACCCGCGTGTCGCCACTATCAGTGATTGCAGACCGAGCGCCGCCACACGGCAGGTATAGAGACTTCCTAGCACTCGCCCCAGTTGTACAACCGACTTTGCTAGCGATGGTTCACTGACAAAATACGCTCTTATTTGCCGAGACGATAGTTAGCATAGCCTTCAGCTACGTCATTTGCTACGACTTAGCAAGGCGCCATGTTTAGTTACTATTGATATTGTAAATAATGTACAGACAAGAGCTACGTTCAACATTAATGGATTAACGTTAAGTATTCCACTAGCTACATCCTTTTTTTTCTAGTCTAAATTCCTTGTCCTGTTCCAGACCTTACGCCAGCCTGCGTGAGCTAAAACGCGTGCCTTTTGCTTCCTCTAAACTTCGTGGGTTTGCCCTCCTGCCAATCCACAACACAGACAAGGTGTTGGTCCCTCTTCTGTGTTCTATGTAGTCGTTGGCTGCCCCACTGCCGATGTCCGTATGCCAGAGGTCGTCAATTGGAGAGGCGCGCGTCTAACTGCTGCTACATGAAAAGAAGCGCAGCAGTGGTCCCACTGTACTCGTCGATGATTTTAGTACTGTAAACAAGCCCATTTCCTGACTCAAGGTACAGGGGTTGGACAAAAATATGGAAACACCAGAAACACGACACATCACCTTGCCTAATACTGTATAGAAAACCCGTTAGGATTCGAAACAGTATCCATTCGCTTCGGTCAAGATATATTGAGGTCCTATATGGCAATCTTATACCATTCGTGCTGCAAAACAGCGGTAAGTTCAGGGAATGATGTTGGAGGTGGGTAACGATCACGTACCCTTCTGTCCAAAGCAGACCACAAAGGCTCAATATTATTGACTGTGGTGGCCAGGGGAGATACGACAGTTCATCCTCGTGCTCACAAAACCAGTGCTGGAAGGTGAATGCTGTGTGAACGGGAGCACTGTCGTCTTGGAACACTGCGTCGTCATTGAGGAACGAACACTGTGCCATAGGATAGGCCTGATGATCTAAATGGTCAAATAACGCTTGGCAGTAATTCGACCTTGCCGAGTTCCCATGTGTCCCATGGATACCAAGATTATGACCGAATCACCGTCGTATTTCACTATCGGGACGTAAACTCGTCCAGAAGTTTGAAGCAGTGTGCGAGAAGACACATCCGACCAAATTACTTACGTCTTATTTTTTTTCCTTGGAAATCATTTCATGGAACTCTTGGCAGGACAATTTTGAATCACACAAATACATCATCATCTTTGTGACTGTGTCGGTTTGCAGTTTATTGTGATCCGTTGATGAATGGACCTTTATGAAAGATAAGACCCTTCGACGATGGTGTTATGACCAGGAACTGCGAAGTAATATTCTGCCAATTTCAGTCATTCCGAATAAAATTCTTCATTACGATGTGAGTTCAAATAAGTTGTCCACTTTTCATGAGCCGTCTTTTTTTTATTTCCATGGATATCCTGAAATTTGCTGTCATCCAATTTTACGATTTTTCTACAACAGTATTAGATAATACAGAGGGGTCCAAAAAAATGTATCCACTGTTTAAAAGTCCATAACTTGCAAACTAATTGACGGAGTTGTCTCATTTTTGGTGAAAGTGTAGCTCAAAGTCCAACTTAAAGATATCACTTAGGTGTTCGAAATGGTCACCATTAACTTCCAAATACAAACGATGCCGCCGAACTGCAGCACGAACTATTGACTGCAACGTGTTCAGTTAGATATTTGCAGATGAATGTACGATGGATGCTCGAAGTTCATCCAATGCGCGTGGCTTTTGTCGATAAACGATGTCCTTTAGTGTTACCCACAGGTAAAAGTCCGGAGGAGTTAGGTCTGGGTAACGTGGTGGATACTCCACAGCACCTCTACGGTCAATCCATTTTCCTGTTAGATTTTCGTCGAGATACGCCCCAACACGATTTTGGTAGTGGGCTGGATCACCATATTGTTGAAAGTAAACTCTTCCGTCTCCATCCAAGTCTCCGATGGCAGGTAAAATGGATGCATGAAGCTTCTGAAGGTACACCTCACCGGTAACTGTGCCGTCAAAGAAGAATGGCCCAATCAAGCCCCGGTAAGACAACCCACACCACACATTTACTCCTGGCACATTACAGTTTCACGGGCACACCGTCTCACAGACTTCTGTGGTGAGCGAGTGAATTGTTGTAACACACGACGGGAGTTAGCTGGACTTGTTACTGTTACAGGTCGTCCAGATAGTTGTTTGTGTACATCTTTAACACAGCCTTCGGCTTCAAATTTGTCTCGAATGCGACGAATCGTTAAACGTGTCGGCGGCTCTGTTTGATACTCATTTCGCTATTGCCGTTGAACCTCATTAATGTTTTCGTACTTAAAATACCACTTCAAAACTGACTTCCTTTCATCGAATGTAATCCTTGCGCCAGCCATGTTTACTCGAGTAACTAGGTGCAACTAAGAACAAAACGCTGACTATCTGGCGACTGACATCTGACAAAACAAAACAACGCAATACAACGCTTGTGTGGCGATTGCCGGAACTATAAACTGTTGTGGGTTGGCAGGAGAACCAACAGAACCAACACCGTTACTAGAGGAAGCCGAAAGGCGCGCGTTTTAGCTCACGCAGGCTGGCGTGAGGTCTGGAACAGGACAAGGAAATTAGAATTTAGAAAAAACGGACGTAGCTGGTGGAATACTTAACTTTAATCCATAAATGGTGAACATCGCTCTTGACGATACATTATTCACAGTATCAACAGTAACTGATAATGGCGCCTTGCTATGTCGTAGCAAATGACGTAGCTGAAGGCTATGCTAACTATCGTCTCGGCAAATGAGAGCGTAATTTGTCAGTGAACCATCGCTATCAAAGTCGGCTGTACAACTGGGGCGAGTGCTAGGACGTCTCTCTAGACCTGCCGTGTGGCGGCGCTCGGTCTGCAATCACTGATAGTGGCGACACGCGGGTCCGACGTATACTAACGGACCGCGGCCGATTTAAAGGCTACCACCCAGCAAGTGTGGTGTCTGGCGGGGACACTACACAAACTATTGCACTAACAAAGATGAGACAATTCCGTCAATTAGTTTGCCAGTTATGGACATTTTTTTGGACCTCTCTGTATATCTCTATATCTCCTTAGCCCTCCTTATACATATTATTCGCTCTTACGTTTTCATCAATTTCGTGAAATTTGATGTCATTCAATTTTACGTTTTTTCTACAACAGCATTAGATGATGTATCTATATATCTCCTTATCCCTTCTTATACATATTCCCGTCTCTTACATTGCTACTTTGGAACTTCGTTAATTGTGGTTTGTCTGCCTCATCACTAAAAAGCCTAACTGAAGTCGGACAGGTCGGACTTATATATATATATATATATATATATATATATATATATATATATATATATATATATATATATATAGTCGGACACGAACGGAAAAAGCCAGACATATTCGGTTAAAGCCAGGCACGTGCCAACCCAATAGGTAATAGCCTTTCTTCCAGCAGTGCTAGTCCCGCAAGGTACGCGGGACAACTTCTTTGATGTCTGGAAGGTAGGAGATGACGTACTGACATATGTGAGGCTATGAGGATGAGTCGCGGCGCCTGGACTGCTCAGGCGGCAACAGCACAGCCTGTGGAAGGCGAGGTTCCGGGTTTTACTCCCTGTCCGGCACACAGATTAAATCTCCCAGGAAGTTTCAAAGCAGAGCACACTCCGTTGCAGAGTGGAAGAGTCTTTCCAGAAATGGTCAGATGCTCTAAGAGCAAATCTGCAAGAGAGTAACAGTGCCGTGAAAGACAGGGGCGCTTACCTGCTGTCGGAAGGCTCTGCAACCGGATCAGTAGCGGAACTCTGCCGCGGTGAGTCACGGCGACCACGGAACTGCTGGCTCTTTAACGTTACGTAACATCGCTGTCGCCGGGGAGTTACGTACCTACGCCCTTCCTTGGCATCCGACTCCAGTGACTCAGGTTCCGGGCTTCCGCTTCGTGAGAGGATCTGAAGAGTTCGTGGCTGTCACACATTCCCCACGTCAGTGTGGCCCGTCACCTGCTCTGCATAAACGGGTAATACACTACTGGCCATTAAAATTGAAGGCCAAGAAGAAATGCAGATGATAAACGGGTATTTATTGGACAAATATGTTATACTAGAACTGACATGTGATTACATTTTCGCGCAATTTGGGTGCATAGATCCTGAGAAATCAGTACCCAGAACAACCACTTCTGGCCGTAATAACGGCCTTGATACGCCTGGGCATTGAGTCAAACAGAGCTTGGATGGGGTGTACAGCTACAGCTGCCCATGCAGCTTCAACACGATACCACAGTTCATCAAGAGTAGTGACTGGCGTATTGTAACGAGCCAGTTGCTCGGTCACCATTGACCAGACGTTTTCAATTGGGGAGAGATCTGGAGAATGAGCTGGCCAGGGCAGCAGTCGAACATTTTCTGTATCCAGAAAGGCCTGTAGAGCACCTGTAACATGCGGTCGTGCACTATCCTGCTGAAATGTAGGGTTTCGCAGGGATCGAATGAAGGGTAGAGCCACGGGTCGTAACACATCTGAAATGTAACGTCCACTGTTCAAAAGTGCCGTCAGTGCGAACAAGAGGTGACCGAGACGTTAACGAATGGCACCCCATACCATCACGCCAGGTGATAGGCCAGTATGCCAATGACAAATACTCGCTTCCAATGTACGTTCCACGCGATGTCGCCAAACACGGATGCGACCATCATGGTGCTGTCAACAGAACCTGGATACTTCCGAAAAAATGACGTTTTGCCATTCGTGCACCCAGGTTAGTCGTTGAGTACACCATCGCAGGCACTCCTGCCTGTGATGCAGCGTCAAGGGTAACCGCAGCGATGGTCTCCGAGCTGATAGTCCATGCTGCTGCAAACGTCGTCGAACTATTCGTGCAGATGGTTGTTGTCTTGCAAATGTCCCCATCTGTTGACCCAGGGATCGAGACGTGGCTGCAAGATCCGTTACAGCCATGCGAATAAGATCCCTGTCATCTCGACTGCTAGTGATACGAGGCCGTTGGGATCCAGCACGGCGTTCCATATTACCCTCCTGAACCCACCGATTCCATATTCTGCTAACAGTCATTGGATCTCGACCAACGCGAGCAGCAATGTCGCGATACGATAAACCGCAATCGCAATAGGCTACAATCCGACCTTTATGAAGGTCGGAAACGTGATGGTACGCGTTTCTCCTCCTTACACGAGGCATCATAACAACGTTTCACCAGGCAACGCTGGTCAACTGCTGTTTGTGTATGAGAAATCGGTTGGAAACTTTCCTCATGTCAGCACGTTGTAGGTGTCGCCACCGGCGCCACCTTGTGTGAATGCTCTGAAAAGCTAATCATTTGCATATTACAGCATCTTCTTCCTGTCGGTTAAATTTCGCGTCTGTAGCACATCATCTTCGTGGTGTAGAAATTTTAATGGCCAGTAGTGTATGAATTCTGTCTCGTCCCGCTTCATTCTGCTCACGCTGCACCGTCCTATTGATCACTGCTCGAAATATTGATAATAGACCATACAATCACCAACAAATTTACAGTCTTCCATATTAGATGTACCACTTATTTTTGACCAAATATAAATTTTTTCGTCGGAATTAATCTTACGCCTAGACCTACAATTAAGAGACAATGAACCATAAGGTTGAGTTGAATATTTAGCAAGAGTGGCGTTCAGATCACCACCTGATCATCCTGACCTAACTAAACACGCAAAACTGATGGGCGGCTCGGCCTCACCGTAAACAGCATCCAACGCACACCTGCTCAGATGCTTCCGCCTCAGTCTAGAAGAGAAAAGTTTTAAATAATTGTGAACACCGAGCTACAACTGTTTCTGACAAGGGCCACTCGGATTCCAAGATTAAGCTTTTAAAGCGCGTGTTTCCAAAGAATGGCTATGAAAATTATATCACTGCAGTGCTCACATAGTATAGGAAACACAGAGAGCTCATTAATTCCGAGACGACCTGCCTATTGCGCTTCTTCCTTTCTGCAGCGCTGTATAGAGTCTTCGGCAGACTAAGGATAAGGCTTATTATCCCGACTGGCTAAGATGATAGAAGATGCCCCGAGCCTGGTTGAGGATAATCTTGTCTTTAGTGTCCCTGGAATTTATAACACCGCCTTTCAGTGCGGAAGTAACTACAGTAGACTCTCGCTAATCTGTCCCCTACGCGACCGAGAGCGTGATCGGAAAGCAAAAAAGACCGTATTATCAGAGGACCACTTTTATTTCCAAAAATGGTTCAAATGGCTCTGAGCACTATGGGACTTAACTTCTGAGGTCATCAGTCCCCTAGAACTTAGAACTACTTAAGCATAACTAACCTAAGGACAGCACAGACATCCATGCCCGAGGCAGGATTCGAACCTGCGACCGTACCACTTTTATTTACCGGTAACGTCACACTAGAGTACAGTAAAATTTCAAATTTGAACTGGAAACGCTGTCTGAAATATTATTCCATATTAAAACAGTAACAACCAGCCAGAGTGGCCGAGCGGTTCTAGGCGCTACAGTCTGGAACCGCGCGACCGCTACGGTCGCAGGTTCGAATCCTGCCTCGGGCATGGACGTGTGTGATGTCCTTGGGTTAGTTAGGTTTAAGTAGTTCTAAGTTCTAGGGGACTGATGACCTCCGAAGTTGTCCCATAGTGCTCAGAGCCATTTGAACCATAAAACAGTAATAAAAGGGAGAAAAAAAAAACGCCCACATACTACAAAATCTTGTACGAAAGTGTAATGTGGTGTCCGCTTAAGGAGGACGAAAATAATCAGTAATGAGCTTTTGCTTAGCAACCAACAACGTTGATTTTGCCGCGGTGTTCCGCCTTTACGTATCCACAAAGTGTCTTTTGGAGCAGACGTAGAGCTTTGTTTCGATGTATTGAAAGGATATCAAATGCATTTTTCGATCTGTATGTGATACCAAAGCCATAGTTTTACTGTCCTCCTTGCCCCGTCATAATCTTTCTCATTGTCATCGGTTCTTCATCTTACAGCACCAGTAATTTGATCGTCAGTTAATTCTTCTCTCGTGCAGTCAGCGTTAGCTCTTCTAATCCACTCACTTACGTCACTGGGCTCAACGTCCAGTTATACAGTTTGAAAATGCCTCAAAATCACTGGAGTGTCTTTGTCTTGACTTTCATCACTTGTTGGATGGTCTGTTTCATTCTGATTCTCTTCATTCGTTTCTTTTGGTGTTTCATCTTTAATTTCATTCATTTTTTGCCACAGTTTGAACCAAGATTTTTCAAGCGTTTCTTCCCAAGCTTCGACAGATGTATAGATTACATTTTTACATTTATTGATGTCATTGCTTAAAACTGATTAAATGTATTTTCGACAATATCAGTAAACACTGATCCACTAATTGACCCCCTGGTCCCTGGGGTGGGTCAGACATGTTACGTTTGCAGCAAAGAATAAAGCTTTTATTTTACATTTTAAAGTTCACCTTAAGATGGATGAGATGTTGCGTTGTCGAGTATTAGGTGTTTTGTAACGGCGAGGACTAACTGGTCATAAAATAATCCTTTAAAGATGCTGGATTCCATCCAAGTTAACTTTTGGTTACGATTATACAGGTAGTGATGCGAAATTAATAGTTTTGAATGTCTTTGATTTTGTTACTTTTCCGATCACAAATAGTGGAATCTTGTTACTGCCATTAGCGGTACCACACAGAGCAATTGTAATTCTATATTTGACAAGTTTTGTTCCTGTTACAGACTGATTTCGCGTAGCAGGAGTTCTTGTAGGGAGCATTTTATAATTCAAGCCAGATGATCAGGAGTCTGATTAACATTTTTAACTGAGTTTTCAATATTTGGAACAAATTCGTTGGCAGCTGTTTTGTCATCAGACAGCTTCTCACCCGAAATAATTTCATTTTCATTTTGAATGCCATGTAGTTTTTTTCCACCAATATAACCTGCCTTTACTCGCTACAAACTTTTCATTTTCACCTAATTTTCTACACAAAATTAGTGCCCTTCCTTTTATGACTTATACAGGAAACAGTGTTCCTTTTCTCCTCTCCTGCTCAAACCGCACTCGCAAAGCATTGTCTAGAATTTCACTTTTAGGTTTCTTCAGAGTCTTGCATATTTTCAGTCCTTTCACATCATCGATCGTCACTGATTTTTCTTTAGTCATGAATAGTTATCATACAAACCAGTACCTCACTTGCAATGTTTTGAAGAGACCTGCCTTACCTAAGCTTTCAGGCACTTTCAGTTTCTCCGCTAAGATTTTGTTACATGCTTACGTTTAGTTTATGCCATAATTTAGTTTTACTCACTTTAGTATGTGAGAAGGACACTGTTACTGATTTATAAAACAAATGCGTGCACAATAAACTTACTGATCGAGTTAGATCAACCTTAGTATGAAATACTTTGTTTCTAACTTACCCACCTATCAATGCTAAACGGCCTACTGATCGATATCGCATGCGATGTGACATCGACCAACACCGGGAGTGGGACGGTCGGACAAAGCAGAGAGTCGGACCATCCGATATCTGATCAGCGAGGTTCTCCTGTATATCGGTCGATCAGTCTGTTTGATGCAACAAAACCCGTGTCTTGCTCTTTAATGTAAAGTGATTCTGTCATCAAAGAGGCCGAACCGATCAGAATGTGCAACAAAAACGGTAATCAGGACAGGCCCTCAGTAGTGATCGGAAGCGGGCTGTCTACGTTGAGAGAGAACAGAGAAATTGGCCGAGTTGTTCGCGTTCCAACGGGTGCGGTGACGTCACTAGCGGCCCTACATCGCAAACGTCGATAGGATCTGTGGCAGCGTGGAGTCACGATGACGTAGGTCGCCAACAGGTGGCCGATTATTCGCTGCGTAAGGCCGTCACACGAGTTGTCTGGACAGTCAGTTACTCTCGACGGAAACAATGGAGATAGGGCTAACTGTTGGAAGATCGAATTTGTAGCATATTTTGACGAGCCGAGAAGACCGAGAATATTTCATACCAGGATATCGTTGTGAGAAACCAACGTCCTGATTAACTCTCTTTTACTAAATCACTTTACGTTAACAATGTGACGGTTTCCTTTTAAAGGTCACAGCTTATTTACTGCCCATCTTTATCCTATTCGAGCTTATGCTCTATCTCTAATGGCCCAAAACGATTGGTATCTTTTAACGTAATATTTGCGTGATTTCAAGCTAAAAAGGGGCCACAATATGATACTAAGAGAAACCATTCTGGTCGTGAGCGCTTGCGCGTATTAGCGTTTTTTAACAAGAGCTCGTCCAAACCAAAGTATACGGGAAGTCCCAGGAGGGACATTCCATATTCAGTGATAACATTGTAGAAATCGAAATAATAACACTATTGCACTAACAAAATAGCACGTCTGGGTACTATGAGCCTTCCGACAACACTAAACTTAACCCGTGTGGCTCTCGATCCTATTGTCATTTTAAACAGTTAAAGTAATAATTCATCTAAACAGCACTGAAAATACCCTAAACTGATGTCAAGCACTACTAACATTGAAATACGAACATCAACCTCGTTTTAATAATATTAAAATGCAAAACATTCATCATTATTTTGCGATACACCGTGACAATCTCATTTTTCCAGCGTCGTATGATGCTAAATTTGTTTATAGCTGCTGCTACTCATTACTTTTCGAGAAAACAAATATACTAGCAGACAGTTACTGACAGGGCCGCGAAATGTTGAAGATATTTAAAAATAAAATATGAGTTTCAGAAAGTGCCAGTCATAAAATGTGCTTTCACGATGGGTTCCACGCTACATGCTGTCTGACTAACAATGACGACGATTTACAAATGTAACTACACCACTGTGATAACTTGAATATAACGTGAATGTATCGACAACAAACGTTCATTTCGTCATAGTTCCTTATTACACGTCGATTATCCCATGGCATCAATGTGCGATAATTATTCTGCTTATTATTATTGTTTCCTTCCGAAGAAAGATGATTAGTTGCAGGGATAAAAATGTTTGACGGAAGAATCGAAAAGAAGAAAGAAAGTGACGTAACTCGAACGCGGTACGCCTTTGCCGCTTGCACTAGCGCCCCTGGCGACAGCTGCTGCTATCTTATGGTATCCTCGATTTTTCGAAAATGCTTGGAAAGTGGCGGTACTACAACATTATTTGTTAATCTGAGTATGTACTACTCTGCCTGAAAAGAAGAGGGGAGCACCCATAAGACATTGTCAGATGTAATTGTAACTTTTTCGTACACGTACACACCCGCCCCGTGCACGTAAATGATCAAAGTCGCAATTCTGCCTGCCCGGCAGAACGGTCACCAGACTGCATTAGTGTTGTTCCTGTTCAGTGGTGTTACCAGGACTTGTAGGGTTAAGAGAGGGCACGGACGCCGTCAGATTTAAAGTGTTCTCTGTGAAAGACACGGAGTTTCTCTTGTGACACAGCGCTATCAGAGGTCTCATTGTGCGTTGGCCACCAGGTCGAACAGTGAAATATTCTAATCTGAGGGACACTCGGATGTGAAAGGGATACGATGTTGGACTGCTTCAGACTGCGAGGGCACGCGTATGCGCCGTCAACGTTTTGATTGTCCACGTCTGACAGCGACGAGGGAGGACCGCCGCATTGTGCACCAAGTGCTTCGCACCCCTCCACATCTGCGCCTGCCATGCGAGAACAAGTACTGGACTTCTGTGTCATCCCACACCATTAGACGGGGACTGCCAGTAGTCGGACTGGGGAGTTACTGTCCCACGCGCGACAACAAAACACAAACGGCTGCGACTGGAGTGGTACTGTGGCCAGAAAGCAGGGACTGCGGACGAATGGCGTCGCACTGACAAGGGTACCTCCCCATCGCACCCCCCCCCCCCTCAGATTTAGTTATAAGTTGGCACAGTGGATAGGCCTTGAAAAACTGAACACAGATCAATCGAGAAAACAGGAAGAAGTTGTGTGGAACTGTGAAAAAATAAGCAAAATATGCAAACTGAGTAGTCCATGCGCAAGATAGGCAACAACAAGGATAGTGAGGACTCAGGAGAGCAGTGGTCCCTGGTTAGCGTGAGCAACTACGGAACGAGAGGTCCTTGGTTAAAGTCTTCCCTGGAGTGAAAAGTTTAATTTTTTATTTTCAGACAGTTATTATCTGTCCGTCCGTCCAACCGATGCGATCACTTTTTGGGAGTGATTATCACATCCACAAGGAAACCTACATCGGGCAAGGTGCAAGAATCTTTTTACCCATTTGCCAAGTGTATAAGTTAGGTGAGTCGACAACATATTCTTGTCATGTGACGCACATGCCGTCACCAGTGTCGTATAGAATATGTCAGACGTGTTTTCCTGTGGAGGAATCGCTTGACCTAAGACCTTGCGACCAAATGTTTTCGGTTCCCATTGGAGAGGCACGTCCTTTCGTCTCCTAATCGCACGGTTTTGCGGTGCGGTCGCAAAACACACACTAAAACTGCTGCAGTGAACAGAGACGTCAATGAACGAACAGACAGATCATTACTTTGGGAAAATAAAGAAAGTAAACTTAACACTCTAGGGAAGACTTGAACCAAGGACCTCTCGTTCCGCAGCTGCTCACGCTAATCACGGGACCACGCCGCTTCTGAACTCACATTGTTCTTGATGTTGCCTATCTTGCGCATGGACTACTCACTCTGTATATTTTGCTTATTTTTTTCATAGTTTCACACAACTTCTTCCTGTTTTCTCGATTGATCTGTGTTCAGTTTTTCAAGGCCTATCCACTGTGCCAATTTATAACTAAATCTGAGGGTGGTGCGATGGGTAGGTTCCCTTGTGAGTTCAGCGATGAATCGCGGTTCTGCACGAGCCCAGACGACCATCATGCACGGTGGCGAGCTGGGGGAGATTCCATTCTTCCAATGTTTTGGAGCGGTACAGCGGTAACGGTCTTAGTTTGACAGCACAACGGTACACGATCAACATCCTGCGTCCTCATGTGTTACTTCTGGTGCGACAGTATCACTGTGCCATTTTTCAAGAGGACAATGCTGGCCCATATCTCTATGAACTTCGTGCGTGATGCTGAGGTACTCGCGTGTCCAGCAAGATCTCCAGACCTGTCCCCGATGTCTGGGATCAACCGGGATGTCAGCTCCATCCCAGTGCCCGTATCCAGGGCAACAAGGGCCAGTTGCAACAGGTTGCCACGGGAAAGGACACTTGACGACACTCTTTCCAATCTAATCAGTGCATGGTTGCGGACAGAGGGGTGCCAATTTATTTGTAAATTTGACTCGATGGCTACACAGGATAATTGAAATGGCCTGGGAGTCGGGACAGGTTCCATCAGACTGGACAAAAGCAGTAATCACACCAATCTTTAAACATGGTAACAGAAAAGATTGTAACAACTACAGAGGTATCTCTTTAATCAGTGTTGTGGGTAAAATCTTCTCAGGTATTGTTGAAAGGAAAGTGCGAGTATTAGTTGAGGACCAACTGGATGAAAATCAGTGTGGGTTTAGGCCTCTTAGAGGTTGTCAGGACCAGATCTTTAGCTTACGGCAAATAATGGAGAAGTGTTATGAGTGGAACAGGGAATTGTGTCTATGCTTTATAGATCTAGAAAAGGCATATGACCGGGTTCCTAGGAGGAAGTTATTGTCTGTTCTACGAGGTTATGGAATAGGAGGCAAACTTTTGCAAGCAATTAAAGGTCTTTACACGGATAGTCAGGCAGCAGTTAGAGTTGACTGTAAATTGAGTTCTTGGTTCAGAGTAGTTTCAGGGGTAAGACAAGGTTGCAACCTGTCTCCACTGTTGTTCATATTATTTATGGATCATATGTTGAAAACAATAGACTGGCTTGGTGGGATTGAGATATGTGAACACAAAATAAACAGTCTCGCATATGCGGATGATTTAGTTGTGATGGCAGATTCGATTGAAAGTTTGCAAAGTAATATTTCAGAGCTAGATCAGAAATGTAAGCACTATAGTATGAAGATTAGCATCTCCAAAACGAAAGTAGTGTCAGTGGGAAAGAGGTGTAAACGGATGGAGTGCCAAATAGGACGAACAAAGTTAGAATAGGTGGACGGTTTCAAGTACTTAGGATGCATATTCTCACAGGATGGCAACATAGTGAAAGAACTGGAAGCGAGGTGTAGCAAAGCTAATGCAGTGAGTGCTCAGCTACGATCTACCCTCTTCTGCAAGATGGAAGTCAGTACCAAGACTAAGTTATTTGTGCACCGTTCAATCTTTCGGCCAACTTTGTTGTATGGGAGCGAAAGCTGGGTGGATTCAGGTTACCTTATCAATAAGGTTGAGGTTACGGATATGAAAGTAGCTAGGATGATTGCAGGTATTAGTAGATGGGAACAATGGCAGGAGGGTGTCCACAATGAGGAAATCAAAGAAAAACTGGGAATGAACTCTATAGATGTAGCAGTCAGGACGAACAGGCCTTAGATGGTGGGGTCATGTTACGAGCATGGGAGAAGCAAGGTTACCCAAGAGACTCATGGGTTCAGCAGTATGGGGTAGGAGGAGTCGGGGCAGACCAAAGAGAAGGTACCTGGATTCGGTTAAGAATGATTTTGAAGTAATAGGCTTAACATCAGAAGAGGCACCAATGTTAGCACTGAATAGGGCATCATGGAGGAATTTTATAAAGGGGACTATGCTCCAGACTGAACGCTGAAAGGCATAATCAGTCTCAAATGATGATGATGATTTGACTCGATATTATAATCACCACAATACCATGAAGTACCCTCTCAGCCCCTACAGTTTCATTTCGTCTCCTCTTCCCGTCCTAGGTGCTTCATTATTTCTTTGAGGCTGCGTGTAATTGTGTGAAAGATAAGATAAATGTGTACTCCTTCGGGCGTGCGCTACCTGCGTACTCTCGATGTGGACTGGTCGGCCTTGAGCCGCGGCTCAGCGGTGCGACGCGGCAGCAGGAAGGCGCTGGACAGACCGTCCGTCGGCGGCCCTTGGCGCCTGCGCAGGGACGCTTGCCAAGTAGAGCGAGCCAGGCGCCGTACTGCGCCGGCCTCCCTGTAGCGGACACACGTACATTTGCCGGCCACTGCCGCCGAGGGACTTCGCTATCCGCATGCGAGCGCGCCGTCCACTCCGCTCTAAGGCGAGAGTCCGTCAGCGGCGGGAGAAACTGCGTGCCACCTGCGGACGCCCGTATCGGCAGATCTGAGACGCGGAAGCCGCGCCGCGCCGCCTTTACGGTATCCCACTCTGCTGGCAACTCACCAGCCGCGTTCCCTCGTGACCTCCACAACCTTTCCGCCCTTCTCCAGCACACCCATCTGAGGCCGGGTTCTCTGCCTGACACGGGTTTTCCGCAGCGATTTACGTGTCCGTTGTAACAAACCGGTTTTACTCACTAAGTTATCTGCTCTTTTGGCGTACTCGTCTGTGGGTTGGCCGAACGCCTCAGCGCATTCGACAGCGCTAGATTACAATGTCCTCTTCGGTTACTGCACCTTTCACTATTACCACTTCAGTCTGCGTAGCGTTATTGCGAAGTAACATTTCTAAAGCTAGAATGAAATTTTCACTCTACAGCGGAGTGTGCGCTGATATGAAACTTCCTGTCAGATTAAAACTTTGTGCTGCACCGAGACTCGAACTCGGGACCTTTGCCTTTCGCGGGCAAGTGCTCTACCAACTGAGCTATCCAAGCACGACTCACGCCCGTCCTCACAGCCTTACTTCTGCCAGTACCTCGTCTCCTACCTTCCAAACTTCACAGAAGCTCTCCTGCGAACCTTGCAGAACTAGCACTCCTGGAAGAAAGGATGTTGCGGAACATGGCTTAGCCAGAGCCTAGGGGATGTTTCTAGAATGAAATTTTCACTCTATAGCAGAGTGTGCGCTGATATGAAACTTCCTGGCAGATTAAAACTGTGTGCCGGACCGAGACTCGAACTCGGTCCCGAGGAAGTTTCGTTTCTAAGGCTGTCGAACGAACACAAAATGTGAAGCAAGAGCATAACATCTACCAACATCCACTACTGATGCTGACATGGTCTCATTCTGAATAACAGACGAATGACTACTGATGAAGTGGCAAACCGTCATGTACATTAGTCGCGGTTCCGCTTATGAAATCACACTTAACAAGCTCCATTTCGATAACGTCTGAGTTACATGAGTTTCAAAACATTTCAATTAATTGGAGAGGAACTGTCGACTGGCAGTCCGTCAGCAACTACTGCACCATTGTGTTAACGAAGCTGAGCCTTTTTTGAAAGAAATTATGACCGGAGATGAAACAAGGATCCCTCACTTTGAAACGCCAGAGTCTGAAATGGAATCTTCACCCAAAAAGAAATTCAAGAGCCAAACCTCTGCAGGAAAAGTGATGCTCACAGTTGTCTGAGATTCGCAAACATCAGTTACGGAATGGTACCTGGAAAACGAGTAAACGATAACAAGTGTACGTTATAGTGATACGTTTTGCAATAACTGAAGCATGGAATTTGAGATCGATGTCGGAACGGGTTCCTTTTTCCCTGCATGACAATGCTGAATGAAGCAGCGACTATATGACTTGTTGCTCAACTGGAAACCTTTCTCTTTCTCAAAGTATCGAAATGCTGGTGCAGATCTGGAACAAGTGCACTGAAAACCTGGGTGAACAAGTCGAAAAAGGGCTACCTGACATGGTCAGTCATTACAGGATCCGATCTATAATTTTGTACTGCAATCTTCTTTTGAAAACTAATTTATTTGCCAAGACCGCTATCCCAACACAATTACTGGATTATCAGTTTCGGCAATATGTATTGCCAACCTCAGAGTCATAAAAAATAACTCAGTCGCAGCCACCACGGCTTTATACCTCGAAGTACCAAAATCTTCGTGTTCAAAGTTGTACACACTTTGTGATAGAAAACCTGGCATGCCATTCTAATGCGTCGCCTCTTTTATGCATATTGTATAGTCCTAAGCTAACAGAGTGGTGTAACCATCATATGTTGTAGCTACTGCTGCCTCGTTTTATAAAACTGACGATGGCAATACATATTGACGAAACCAGTAGTCCAGTAATTGTGATAACACAGCGATCTTGGCAAATAAATTGATTTTCAAAGGAAGACTACAAAACAAGTCGAAAATGATGTCATTATAAGTTTTGTACTGTAATTATTAGAAATTTTAAGAACTCAGTATATATACTTTTTGATTTTCGCTTGTAGCGTTAGAGTTACCGGATTCTTGGAATGCAAAGGGAAAAAAAAGGTGTGCCTGGAGAGAAGAGGGGACGCCGTGTACTGACACAGCCAAACGTCACCTCAACCACTTCGCCTTCACACTACTACAACGTAAGATAAGGAGATTCCTTGGTATCTGAAAGTATCAAGCGGAAATGAATCTTTGACCGTAGCCATTTCGTGAACGTGGAGACGTGTATGTAATTATTTTTATTTACATACACGCCCACACTGACGAATTTACAAAGCCTAGCACGATTAACATGTCTTTACAACCAACAAGCAGAAACATCTTCGAAAACAATTTCAATGCCCTAGTATAAAACGATAATCATAGCTGTGCTGATAGCAAAAAGTAATAAATAAATAGTAAAAATAAGATAATGGCTCTGAGCACTATGGGACTTAACATCTATGGTCATCAGTCCCCTAGAACTTAGAACTACTTAAACCTAACTAACCTAAGGACAGCACACAACACCCAGCCATCACGAGGCAGAGAAAATCCCTGACCCCGCCGGGAATCGAACCCGGGAACCCGGGCGTGGGAAGCGAGAACGCTACCGCACGACCACGAGATGCGGGCAAAAATAAGATAAATAACGTTAACAAAGCGCAAAATAACCCAACGTCCAATATCTTAATTGAGGCCAAATTTTTCGCCCAATACAAGCAACGTAGTAGACTGAAATCTTTATTTGTCGCAGATGCCAAACCATATCGAAATATCAGCTACACTGCAACAGGCAAACAGCTACATGTCCTAACAAGGTGTATACTTTTTTTAAATGTTGGGGATATAACGACCTGTCCCAAAACTACAGATATTATCAAGTAACCTTTACGCGTTATTCGATAGCTAAATAGAAAAAATTAAGAACGCCGTTGATGTTGAAACTTCAGTGAAGTATCCGCGGGAGAAAATTGTGTTTGCTGAAGGTAGAATCCTTCCCAAAACATATTTAGTGTGCATATTGCCATTATGAATGCTAGTAACTCACAGTACTGGAATGTTTTAAATGTTTTATAATTAGGAAGCACCAGACAATCAAACGGAGTATGACTTACTAAGAAAGAAGAAAGGAGGATAAATACTGTATTAGCTTAGGCAATATTCTCTTCTTCTTCTTCGTTTCCTCTGGAATAAGCCTCTGTCCTTCAGTACCCCTCCGCCTACACTGAGGTTGCTACTCCATATTGTCCTTCGGCCCCCAGTATTTATCTAACCACGTGGTGATTTATTTCTTACGGTTTTCATAATGTTCCGTTCATCCATCCTGGCTATGTGTTCGTTCCATTAATGCTTTCTCTTACGTAGCCACTTAGTAATGGAGTCCACTTCACTTCCATTTCTAGTGCTTTCACTTCTCCATCTCTCAGTTTTTTCCCCGTAATCCTTCCTTGCTTTCCAAAGGTGTCTTTGTTTTTGATGTGTCAGGTCTTATCTCATATTTGTATGTTGTAATTGGTCTCACTATTGTTTTGTATATTCCTGTCTTTGGACCTCTTCCTACATATTTGTTTTTCTAATTAGTAGCATTTAAAAACATTGCCGCTTTCTTTGATTTTGCCTTTCGACATTTCCATTGCTAGACAGTCTAAAACCAAGTTATTTAAATGTTTTTACCTGTTGAATTGTTTGCTATCCACTTGGAGATTGCACCTAATTGGTTTCACAGATGTGATTATAGATTTTGCTTTTTGAGTGGGTATGACCATATTTAGGTTTCTAGCCGCAATGATAAATATAATGTGTTTCAAAATGAATATACGGGTTTTAAGGCTTTGTAGCACATATTACATTCACCTTACAATTATAAATGATACACCAAATGAAAGAGAAACACAAACAGTTTTTCTTACAATTATTCAGTGTGAACACCGGTCACACATCGAGTCGATAGGCCAGTTGTTCCGAAACCTTGATCCACGTGTCGGGAGTAACTGTTACAATAACACTATTTCGCCGGCCGCGGTGGTCTCGCGGTTCTAGGCGCGCAGTCCGGAACCGTGCGACTGCTACGGTCGCAGGTTCGAATCCTGCCTCGGGCATGGATGTGTGTGATGTCCTTAGGTTAGTTAGGTTTAAGTAGTTCTAAGTTCTAGGGGACTGATGACCACAGCAGTTGAGTCCCATAGTGCTCAGAGCCATTTGAACCATTTGAACCCAATAACACTGTTTCTAAAGTCGGATAGATCAGCTGGTATCGGAGGCACATACACATGATCGCGTGAGATCGTGTGTGAACGTGGAGGTCATGCATAAAGAGCTGAGTCAATCGGATCCTTGCGCCCAGTCCACCGGTCGGATACAACGTCGTTTATCCAGTAGCATACTGAGTTATGCCAGTGAGGCGGCGCACCATCTTGCTCCCAAGTAAAGATGTGTTGTTCAGCTTCTTCCCATTGAGGCACGGGCCATAAACTTTCCTCGGGGATATTTCTTGGGTCTAAGCGTGAACGACTCGCACTAGTTCAACACGTTTTTCAGTCACTCTTTGTCGTTCCATACTCTTCCCATTGCGCACAGGTATACAGACAAAACTGTTTTAGTTGCTCTTTCATTTGGCGTATTATTTACAATTGTAATTGGAACGTAATAAATGATACAACGCCTTAAAGCCGCTATGTTCGTTTTAAAACACCCGCTATATGAGGCCGGCCGAAGTGGCCGAGCGCTTCTAGGCGCTACAGTCTGCAGCCGCGCGACCGCTACGGTCGCAGGTTAGAGTCCTGCCTCGGGCATGGATGTGTGTGATGTCTTTAGGTTAGTTAGGTTTAAGTAGTTCTAAGTTCTAGGGGACTGATGAACTCAGCAGTTAAGTCCCATAGTGCTCAGAGCCATTTGAACCATTTTGAACCCTCTATATGAAGACAATGGGGGGAAAACGATGAATGTCACTTTTTATCGAAATTTTGTTTATGCTTCTGTTAGACACGTTGAAGTCCATGTGAAGTGAAATAAAAGGTATAGCTTTACTAGTAAATTCAATGTCAGGAGTTAGGTTCGTGTCTTGTCCCAACAAGTAACTATCACACAGTTTATGCGCAGGCGCAAGGTATTGTGTCCGCCTAGGCGGGCCTCATGACGGTACGGTCAGTTCCAGTACAGCACTCGTGGCTGCCGCATCGCGGTCGCGAAGTGGGGCCGAAGCAGTTCCAGATAAGTTTTTACAGTCTGACGATAATCTATGGATTTGTAGTTTTAGCTTGACGATGTCCACTATGGACAAACGGTAGTCACTGTTATTCTGAAGAAGGTTGGGTTATCCCGACTGAAACATAGGTAATTTCTAGGTAAACGGTGCAACTCAGGCTGTCGATTATTAAAATTAAAAATAAATTTATAATTAATATGGAATGATAGATCTACAAGCAGAGAATTACATCCGTTTGGAAATAGAGACAGTAAAAACTGCAATAAAATCTTTAAAGAATGGAAGGGCTAAAGGCATTGGAGGTATTCCTGCAGAATTATTAAAATTAGGAACAAAGAAATTAATGGAATTGTTAAGAAACCTTTTCGAAAGATGTTTAAATGGGGAAGATGTCCCAAATGATTTGAAAGTAGGATATATTTCAGTGATACATAAAAAAGGAGCGAAAGATGAGTGTAAAAATTATAGGGGAATAACAGTGACCAATACCTTCAGTAGATTATATGGAAGAATTATTAAATATTTGTTAGAACAAGAATACAACGAAAAGGAGGCTGAAGAACAAGCAGGTTTTAGAGCTGGAAGATCAACAATTGATCATATCTTTTGCCTACAACAAATTATTGAAAAAAAAATGGTTCGGGCACAACCTATACATTTAGTATTCATAGATATAGAAAAAGCCTATGATAGTGTGCCTTTATCCAGTTTATGGAAAGCTTTAATATCAATAGGAATAAATCCAAGAACAATTAAAGCAATTCAAAATTTATATAAAAATTCTATTTCAAAAATAAAAATTGGTAAATATCTATCACATGGATTCCAAGTCACAAAAGGATTACGTCAAGGATGTAGCATCTCACCTACATTATATAAAATATATACAGAAGTAACTTTACAGAATTGGAAGAAAAAATGTCACGCTATGGGAATACCAATAAATGATAGAACAATATACTCGTTACAATTTGCAGATGACCAACTGATTATAGCCCAAGACTGTGAGGACATAGAGTATATGACCAGAAAATTGATTCAAGAATATAAAAAATCAGGTCTAAATGTAAACATGAATAAAACAAAGTACATGGTAATTGGCGGAGTGAATGGAGACTTAATATTAGAAGAAGGGATGGGAACAATAACAGCTACTGAGGAATATAAATACTTAGGTGTGAAAATTACAAATGATGGGAAACAGGACAAAGAAGTTAGATCAAGAATAAATTCTGGAAAGACGACAATCTCTTTATTGAATGGAATTCTCTGGGACAAACACATAACAACTGATAACAAAATAAGGATTTTTAAAACAATAGTTAGGAGCATTATTACATATGGTTCAGAAGTGTGGACAACAAAATGGCAACTGAAATCAAAATTATTAGCCACAGAAATGGTTTTCTGGAGACGTTCAGCAAGAATATCAAGACGAGAAAGAATAAGAAATGAAGTAATCAGAGACAAGATGAAATGTAAAAATTCAATTATTGATTTCATCGAGCACAAACAACTTAAATGGTATGGATACATCAGACGAATGGAACAGGAAAGGCTACCAAAATGCATAATCGACTGGGTACCAATTGGAAGAAGAAAAAGGGGACGACCACCTGATACATGGATACAGGGAGTTCAGTCAGCAATGAGGAAGAACAACATTCCTGAAGATTTATGGACAAATAGAGAAGAGTGGAGAACAATAATTAGTGACTTACTGTAATCTAGAATAGGTGCTGGAAAAATGTACTCACATTGTAAATCCAGAATAATAATAAATAATTTTTATTTTTAATAATTATAGCGAAATTTAACCTTATTAGCGTTTAGAAAGAATGGCTGCTCACACAAATCTTTGGACGCAAACCACGCGTATTTCTACACACCCTATCTGATGAAAAGTATCCGGATGCCTGTATGTAATGCTGAGCTGGCTATTAGGTGTCACAACAGGGGGACCTGCCAATACAAAAGGAGGCGGGGAGTGGAGTGTTGTGTTGTGTTGTCAGCAGAGGAGCAGAACAGGTCGGCCAGGAGGGCTCAGCGACTTCCAACGTGGGCTAGTCATCGGATGTCGCGTCATTGAGGTATCCAGCAGCGACATTTCAACCCTTTTAAAGCTGCCCAAGACGACTGTTGTTGATGTGACTGTGAAGCGGAAAGCAAACGAAAAGCCAGTGCTAAACGAAGACAAGGGAGACCTCGTGTATTGATGCACAAGAACCGTCCAGCGCTGTGGAAGATGACTGTAAAAAAATCGCTTCGAATAAACGGATGAAATCACTTGCGAGTTCCAAAGTCCTTCCAGCAGTTCAGTTAGAACAATAACTATGCGTCTTGAGTTAAAAAGGATGGGGTGAAATGGTCGAGCAGGTCCTCCCGAGGGACACATTTCTATAGTCAGCGCTAAGCGAGGCGTTGAGGCAATGTAAAAAGCGACTCTACATGTCAGTAGATAATTTTAGACCGGTGATTTGGAGTGATGAATGGCGCTGTACCCTGTGGCAGGGTTTGGGTTTGACGAATACCCGTAGAACGTCACTTACCATCATGTGTAGTTCCAACAGTGTAGTAGAAAGGAGATGGTGTTACGGAAAGACTCTTTTTTTCGTGTTTAGGGTGTGGTCTCCTTATTCCGCTTAAGAAAACGCTAAGTGCGGAAGAACAGGACAGCATTTTGCAGCACTGTGTACTGCGTACAGTAGACGACTGTGTGCGTCACCATGGCAATGCACCATATATAAAGCAGCATCTGTGAGGCAGTGGTTTGTGGAAAATAATATTCCTGCCCACAGTCCCGACCCGAACCCAATTTAGCACATTTGGAATGAGTTAGGTCGACTTCGTTCCAGGCACCAGCGTCCTACATCGCTACCTTCTCTGGTTTTGCCTCTCGAGGAAGATTGGGCTACCATTCCTCCACGGACACTCAGCAGACGTCGAGCCGTCATAAAGACGAAGGGTGACACATCCCATGTTAATGTCCTCTAGGTGTCCGGAAACTTTTGATGAGATATTGTGCGTTGAGCAGCCCTGTAAAAAAATAGCTGTCGTCAGCTGGAAGGTTGGTATGAACGTCGCGGTGCTCATATACGAGGGTGAGTCAAATGAAAACCTTAAATATTTTTTTAAATATTATTTATTGTGCAGAAGTAGTACAAAGCTGTATGACTTTTCTACATAATCTCCCCCACGCTCAATGAAAGTTCTCCAGCGCTTACAAAGTGTATAAATTCCTTTAGAAAAAAATTCTTTTGGTAGTCCGCGCAACAACTCACTCATGCACCGCGTGGCGTACCCCTTCATCAGAACGGGACTTCTTTCCTCCCATTGCGTCTTTGAGTAGTCCAAGCATATGTAAATCACTTGGGGCAAGGTCTGGTGAGTATGGTGGATGAGGAAGACATTCAATATGCAGGTCTGTGATTGTTGCTACTGTTGTACAGGCAGTGTGGGGCCTTGCATTGTCATCTTGCAAAAGGACACCTGCTGACAGCAATCCACGTCGCTTTGATTTGATTGCAGGACGCAGATGATTTTTTAGTTCTTTGTATGATGCACTGGTGACAGTGGTCCTTCTACGCATGTAATTCTCCAAATTTACGCCATTTTCGTTCAAAAGAGAGTCAGCATAACCTTCGCTGCTGATAGTTCTGTTCGAAACTTGTTTGGTTTTGGTGATGAGGAATGGCGCATTCCTTGCTCACTCTCTTCGTTTCCGGTTGGTGGAAGTGAACCCAGGTTTCATCCCCAGTAACGATTCTTGCAAGGATGCCATAACCTTCTCGTTCGAAGTTCCGAAGTACTTCTTCACAAGCATCAACACGTCGTTCTCTTACTTCAGGAGTCAGCTGCCGTGGCAGCCATCTTGCAGACACTTTTTGAAACTGGAGCATATCATGCACAGTCTGATGTGCTGACCCATGACTAATATGTAAAGATGCTGCAATGTCATTCAGTGTCACTCGGCGGTTTTCCTTCACTATGGCTTCAACTGCTGCAATGTTCTGTGGAGTCACAACTCGTTGTGTCTGACCTGGACGAGGAGCATCTTCCACTGAAGTCACACCATTTGCGAAATTCCTACTCCATTCATAGACTTGCTGCTGTGACAAACATGGATCACCGTACTGAACCTTCATTCGTCGATGAATTTCAACAGGTTTCACACCTTCACTACGCAAAAACCGAATAACAGAACGCTGTTCTTCCCTGGTGCAAGTCGCAAGTGGGGCGGCCATCTTTATACTGATACTGCGACGGTATGTGTGCATCTGCACTATGCTGCCACCTACAGGCCATTCTGCACCCTATTTGTAGCACGGTTACCAACTTACAGGATAACGGCGCGAAATTTCGATTTGTTATTAGAAATTTAAGGTTTTCATTTGGCTCACCGTCGTATTGGCGTGCTCCTACTGGAGATGGTGTGCCGATGGCTTCCTCCGACTTTAGAACTGACTGACCAGTTTATCGTGTTCTCCGGAACACGGTGCAACTCGGAATTTTTCATACTAATAAACATTTCCAGAAGTGACAGGTGTGAACAGTGACAAATAAAAAAACTAAGAGTGACCGTGGATCGGATCCCATACATCTTATTCTACATTCTCGCACTCACCCATTGAGCCACTGAACTCAGACTGCACATTAAGCTTTAATGCGTACTATAATTAGCTGGGAAAGCCTGTTTGAACGGATGTTCAACCATCGGGTTGATTTGCGCTTTTCTTGCACCTAATTGACTACTCATGACGCAGCCCACCACAGAACTAAAAGTTCCTGTAACCTGCAGACGTCACAGATCAGTCGTTAAGTGGATGTCCCAGTGGCCCTGAGCGGCCAGTCTGCAGACTTTCACCGGCAGCGGCTCCTGGTGTGGCTAGCTGGCCGACACTTTCCGCGCCCAAGGCGAGCGCGTGCAGCTCTGCCGGCCCAGATGCAATCGCAGCCGCCAGCGGTGGCACGCGATGAGTTTCCACGAGGACGGCGCAAGCAGGTGTACGAATGTGCTCCCGCTCCTAGAATTTTGCTGTCGCCATGTCCTGCGCCCTTACCGTTAGACAGCGTGGTTTCGCGAACAGCCTTCACGGTGAGTAAAACCTGTAATCGATATAGGCTCTACGATCCCGGCGCGGATTCGTTCAAGGCTTTTCGACTTTGTTTTCCTTATTTTATGTATCATTTCGTTAAGCCAAATAGCCTCCATCCCAATGTCGGGCGCATGTGACCTTAGCCTAACAAAAAAAAAAAAAAAAAAAAAAACAAAGTCGTCCCATCTCAGCCGTCTCACAATTTTAAACATGGCTGACAGCAACAACCATTAATAAACTTTCCATAAATGATGTACGCTGTCAACCTGTTGTATAAACTTCATTGTAACAAGCATGGACCAGGTTTCAATACCACTAAAGGTATCCTCTTCAAGACGAATAAAGTCACATTGCGTTAGCTGTCACGTTAACTGTTAAAACTGTAAGCAAACATTATGAGCTACACTACTGGCCATTAAAATTGCTACACCATGAAGATGACGTGCTTCAGACGCGAAATTTAACCGACAGGAAGAAGATGCTGTGATACGCAAATTATTAGCTTCTCAGAGCATTCACACGAGGTTGGCGCCGGTGGCGACACCTACACCGTGGTGACACGAGGAAAGTTTCCAACCGATTTCTCATACACAAACAGCAGTTCACCGGCGTTGCCTGGTGAAAAGCTGTTGTGATGCCTTGTGTAAGGAGGTGAAATGCGTACCATCACGTTTCCGACTTTGATAAGGGTCGGATTGTAGCCTATCGAGATTGCGGTTTATCGTATCGCGACATTGCAACTTGCGTTGGTCGACATCCAATGACTGTTAGCAGAATGTGGAATCGATGGGTTCAGGAGGGTAATACGGAACGCCGTGCTGGATCCCAACGACCTCGTATCACTAGCAGTCGAGATGACAGACATCTTATCCGCATGGCTTAATGGATCGTGCAGTCACGTCTCGATCCCTGAGTCAACAGGTGGGGACGTTTGCAAGACAACAGCCATCTGCACGAACAGTTCGACGACGTTTGCAGCAGCATGGACTATCAGCTGGGAGACCGTGGTTGCGGTTACCCTTGACGTGCATCACAGAGAGGAATGCCTGCGATGGCGTACTCAGCGACGAACCTGGGTGCACGAATGGCAAAACGTAATTTTTTCGGATGAATACGGATTTTGTTTACTGCATCAAGATGGTCGCATCCGTGTTTGGCGACATCGCGGTGAACGCCATACTGGCGTATCACCATGAGTGATGGTATGGGGTGCCATTGGTTACACGTCTCGGTCTCCTCTTGTTCGCATTGACGGCACTTTGAACAGTGGACGTTACGTTCAGATGTATTACGACCCGTGGCTCGACCCTTCATTCGATCCCTGCGAAATCCTACACTTCAGCAGGATAATGCACGACCGCATGTTGGAGGCCCTGTACGGGCCTCTCTGGATACATAAATGTTCGACTGCTGCCCTGGCCAGGACATTCTCCAGATCTCTCACCAATTGAAAACGTCTGGGCAATGGTGGCCGAGCAACTGGCTTGTCACAATACGCCTGCCACTACTGTTGATGAACTGTGGTATCGTGTTGAAGCTGCATGGTCAGCTGTACCTGTACACGCCATCCGACCTCTGTTTGACTCAATGCCCAGGCGGATCAAGGCTGTTATTACGGCCAGAGATGGTTGTTATGGATACTGATTTCTCAGGATCTAAGCACCAAAATTGCGTGAAAATGAAATCATATGTCAGTTCTAGTATAATATATTTGTCCAATGAATACCGATTTATCACCTGCATTTCTCCTTGGTGTAGCAATTTTAATGGCCAGTAGTGTAAAATGCTCGAGTCAAACAGCAGAAACTATGCATAAGGTCCTCCATGCAAAACAGCAAAAATTATTACACATTTACAGCTCGTTATAAGGGCGGCCACTGAACACAGCTATTTTTTTGTATTTACTCTAAAAATATTACTGTTAACTTTACTTATTAAAACGTATTTCTTCAGTTCTAATTTGTTCGCATCCCACTTGCACGTCGCACTCCGAGATTTCTGATTCTACGATTATAACGACATAATTAAAATCGCTATCCAGACCGACGCCTGTGCCCGAGACGGGGGTCGAGACGGTGACGCTTGGGTACTGAAGGTACGGCTGCAGCGTGGGAAATACTTTCGTTTGTGGACGTTCCGTTCAAGCGCGGCAGGTGTCTATGGATTTAGTGTGGGGCGTTCTTTGGTTTGAATGCATCTCAGCCTCTTTCACTTTGTCCCGCTTGTAAACGTTCCCGTGTTTACAGCGGACTCCAGCTGCAGAGTGAAATCAGTAAAAGTAGCCACATACACCGTAACTGAGAGAAGTTCGCTGCTGATCCGTGAATATCTCTTCCGCACATATCTAATAATCACAGTAGAATTACCAATGAAGATTTTTAACAGAATCAAAAAATCTGTTTATAATAATTCAATACACTCAATAAAAACACCACCAAAAAGAGTTTGCTACAAAAAGGCCTACTTAAATAAAACAGAAGAGTATCTATGAGCATAAAATATCAAATTGACCCAATAACTAAGCGAAAGAGACCAATGTCTCTGGGAAAATAATCCACCCAAACACGGACAATTTGGAATTACCTAAACGCTGTATGTGATTACAAATAGTAAGACTTGTAGCAGACTATAGATTTAAAGGGAAAAGAGATACAGGGATACCAAGGAAAATGTGGCTTTTGTGAAGACGGAACAGGCCATACGCCTACTCCTTGAAGTGAAGAGGAACTGTATTACATTTGCAACGCAGTGATTTTAACAAACGAGGTTTACTAAATGTTTCTGCGCTCCTTGCGTGTGACTCGGTGGCCAAGTAGGTACCAATGTAAAGGTTCAGTTTCAATACTCATTTGGTCCAGGGATTATTATTTTATTTTATTTATTTATTTTTATTTTATTTATTTAATTTTATTTTATTTATTTAATTTTATTTGTTTATTTATTTTTTTTACACTTGTCGCCCACTTCATATCTGATAAGGACTTGTTCGTGTGAGAAATGCCGAGCTGTAATATGTTCAGCTATAGTTCTCCCCATAATTGACTACATACTCAGTTCAAAAGTCGAAGAATGCAAGGACATACCAATTCCTACAGAACCGTGCCCAGTATAGTACTATGGTGATCAAACCAGCTTTCGGACTAAGGAGAGCTTTTAGCTGCTCACATTTTCCTTCGCTGCCAATGTATAATCCACTCTATATTGTTCAAAAACCTACGGCTTTTAAGTTTCCAACCGATATTAGTGTCAGATACATAAATAAGGCAGATAAGTTGGACGTACGTATTTACCACTACACCGACAATATATTAGCTTAGCTAATTGGGTTGGGTTGAGTTGTTCGGGGGAAAAGACCAAACAGCGAGGTCACCGGTCTCATCGGATTAGAGAAAGATGGAGAAGGAAGTCGGCCGTGCCCTTTCAAAGGAACCATCCCGGCATTTGCCTTGAGCGATTTAGGGAAATCACAGAAAACCTAAATCAGGCTGGCTGGACGCAGGATTGAACCATCGTCCTACCCGAATGCGAGTCCAGTGTGCTAACCACTGCCATTAACTTTAGAGTTCCAGTATGGCACTCGTGGTTGCCACATCGCGGTCGCGAAGTGGGGCCGAGGCAGTGCCAGATAAATTTAACTGTCTGACGATAATTTATGGATTTGTAGTTTTAGCTTGACGATGTCCACTATGGACAAACGATAGATACTGTTATTCTGAAGAAGGTTGGGTTATCCTGACTGAAACCTAGGTAAATTCTAGGTAAACGGTGCAACTGAGGCTGTTCATTATTAAAATTAAAATTAATATTTATACAGTTTGCTGACAGGGTCGCGAAATGTTGAAGATATTTAACATTGTGCTTGTGTTTATTATCAAAACGGCGTAAAGAATGATTGCCTACACTAGTAGAGGTTGGAACGCCAGTGGAAATGAAACGGCAGGCGTAACTCAGGCCAGGGTGTGTTGGTCCTGCTTCACACAGGAAGTAACCCAAGACGGACGGTCTGGGCACCTGACCGCTGAAGCACAGTACAGCGGTGGCCAGCCGGTGTTGTAGCGGAGCCAGTAGGATAGCAGGATAATACTTCGAAAACTCTGAAAATCTTGGACGCTGCATAGAGGAACGAGGAAGCGTTACCTCTGAAATCACGCAGACTGGATCATTTCTGAGGATTGTTACTCTGGGAAGCGTACCATAGTATGTATTCCTAATTAACGAGGATAGGTATTTCCTCGCAAACTTTTCGTGCTGGACGACAAAAGACTAAAATATGGTTGGTCGGCGTTCGGAAGAATCTGTAGAGAGGGAGAATATTCCGTGGTTTCGAGAATATGATTCGCCTTCTGCAGTTACGACGGAGAGGGGCCAAGCTTTGCTGGGAAGCCAGCAGTGGAGAAAAAGAGGTCTTCCGTTCTGAGCGCCCGTGTCTGACGGTTGCCCAGTATCAGCTTTGTTGCTACAGACGGACTTGCTGTCTTTGCTCTCAGAAGATATCATAGTTAGAACGGTTAGGCACTGTACTGTTGTGGACTTATACCATTCTGGACTTCGCCTCTGCGGTAGGAAGTCGTCCAGTGATTGAGAGCACTTCTTCTGCCTACTCACGTTGAGATGTTATCTGAACTCTATCCTTGTGGCTGGGAGTTCGCGTTTCTCTTATTTAGAACACAGAGAGGAGAAGACAGTGTTAGATTATACTAGTCAGAGGACCGTCTTCTGCTGTCCTAGTGTTTGAATGTTTTATTTTTTTTTTTTTATTTTTTTGTGGCTGGAGGCCTTCTGTCGTCGCAGACGTGTACGAGAAAAATCACTCCGACACACCGGAATCAGTACATACGGTGATATTGCTGGTCCGTGTGCCAGATCAACGGTCTTTAATCCGCCGCGATAATTTGATTCGGGTATGACTCACCTCTCTATCTCGCAAGCTATGGCGCTGCGTGTTAATCAATACGAGCAGGTGCAGTGACGTCAAGTGAAACTGTAAGTTGACTGTAACCAGTCACCGTATCCGATTCCGTAGCTGAGTGGTCAGCGAGAGAGAATGTCAATCCTAAGGGCCCGGCTTCGATTCACGGCTGGGTCGGAGATTTTCTCCGCTCAGGGACTGGGTGCTGTGTTTTCCTAATCATCATCATTTCATCCGCATCGTCGCGCAAGTCGCCGAAGTGGCGTCAAATCGAAAGACTTGCACCCGGCGAACGGTCTACCCGATGGGAGGCTTTAGTCACACGACATTTACATTTATTTATCAGTCACAGTTTTATTTCCGCTATTCGAGGTTTCAGCCTCCGTTATCTGGTGACTTTATAGAAATTACCCAGTCACGTGTACGATGTGGGTACGACTTTGTGGGTAACCGGGGGATTGGTTCAAATGGTTCTGAGCACTATGCGACTTAACTTCTGAGGTCATCTGTCGCCTAGAACTTAGAACTAATTTAACCTAACTAACATAAGGATATCACCCACATCCATGCCCGAGGCAGGATTCGAACCTGCGACCGTAGCGGTCGCTCGGCTCCAGACTGTAGCGCCTAGAACCGCACGGCCACTCCGGCCGGCTAACCGGGGGATTGTCTGGTAGCAGAAGACAAATAAAAAACTTTATTGTAATACAAGAATAAAAGTTTTGTGGAGGTGTTTGATTGCGAAAATGAACCGAAGGATAAATTTAAGTACCTTCAGTGGTCCCAGACTCCATTCCCCATCGTTTCTGCTACCAGACAGTGGTACACGTTACCTAAAAAAGTGGCACACTCAATACCTCTCTTATTAATTGACGTAAATCCGCCTGATGATGGAGGATGAAACCTCTGTAAGGTGCAGCGGAAATAAAGAACATTGTGACTGGGAACAGTGTACTTGTAGCTTCAATCGATACAACAATCATAGTAAATTCAAACACAATATGTCTGCATATGTCTGCATTTGAAGATCAAGAAGCGTAAGGGGCGGTAAGCTAAGAGGGATCCCTCTGGTTACCAGTGGAAGAGGCAGTGATGGCATATTGTTCCGTGTCATCAAGCTGTTCTCCAGTATCCTGTTTGGTTCTTTCTGCAGCGTCTCTGAATCGATACCGTGGATATCGTGGCGTACGGCAGGCAGCACTTATCCCTGCTCGTGATACATTCATAGGAACGTAATAGCGAAGTAGTAAGTTTCTACTTAGCTTTCACGTGGTGTGATTTGGGGAAGCTCCGAAAACTTTGATGCTCTACAGATTTTATGAAATTACCGTTAGTATATCTTGAACGCTGATGATGAGTTAGAACAGCATTGCTGTAATCGCTCGAAGATCGTAAATTCTGAAGGAGTTTCTTTCAAGCACTTCTGAATACGAGTCCACTATTTGGCTCTTTTAAACTGAGGTACCATGGCTATTGATGCGATTACGATTAGATATTACTATCGTACGAAAGTGTCATTTGATCGAGTAACGCAGTCCCACTCTCCAAAGCAGATGCTGTCCTCTTCCTTTGTTGGGAGACGTGTACAGAAGTTATTCCATTTACAATACGAAAACGTTTTGAGGAACTTACACAACCAAGGAGGTCTGGCTCGAGTGCGCCAACAACTGTGCAACTGGATTGCGGTAATGCAGTTACCGGGCGAGTAGGCCGTAGGCCGCGGTTGCTGCAAGAGAAAGTCAACCGGTTTGCGCGCCCGTGTTTACGACACGGTCAGATCACTCCGGGAACGTCGAAAACTTGCCGCTTCTGCCTCGCCGGAGCTGGGAGTCACGTTACAGCTACATTTGCGCCCACAAATGGCCACTGTGCGACTTGGAAAAGATGCCCGCAAGGTTTGGTTGCCTACCGACAGCGAGAGCAACAGGCGACTGTGTGTACTTCCGCGTAATCCTAGAGCTCGGGTCGACGTTTTTGTTTCATTTAATATCGATATATTGCTCTTAGGAATGTCAGCCTAATGTTGCAGGCACCAAAAGTTCTCCTTAGAGTTCTGAATAGAAGGCTATAAGGAATGCTGGAGAAGGAGAGGACGAATATGGATTCAGAAGGGGAAAAGAGAAACGAGATGGCAATCGCCTTCTGAGGACTATTGGTGAAAGAGATATATAAAAGGGTCAAAGAAGTATTTGCGGCCTTCACAGACCTCGAAATTGTCTTTGACAGCGTGCAGTGGGATACGCTGATGGATATCTTGAAGAGGAAGGGAATACAAGTGGAAGGAGAGAAGACTGATTGCAAATCTGTACTTGAACCAGAAGTCAAGGGAACGAGTAGGAAGATAGAGCTCGGAAGACAGCAAGGTCGGAAGAGGACAGGGCTGTTGTCAGTTGCCGGTCCCGTTCAACATTAATTAGAAGGTAATAGTGAAAAGGTGTTTGGATCGAAAAGCTGGGCCAGAATAGCTGGTCGAAAAAAGATTCGCAGATGACACTGTGATTCTTGCAGAAAATGAAGAGACACTAATCCAAATGCTAAACGTTCTGAATAAAGTCTATGTAGCAAACTCTATGAAAGTAGAAAAAAGATAACTAAGGGCATGGTTGTAGGCTTAATGAAAAGAAGAGTGAAGTGTACGTTACGAACAGATGAGAGAATTGAAGGATTTTGGAAGCTGGATTAGGGAAAATATCCATCGCGCGCAGGATATCAAAATCAGAGTGTCATAGGCGAGAGAGGTATTTCAAAAGCAGGAAAGATTCTTAGCTAGTGGTTTCAATATGACTTAAGAAAAGACTGCTGAAATGCCAGATATGGAGCGTGGCCTTGTGTGGAGCAGAAACACAGACATTCATGAAAGAGAAAGATACTAGGATTGAGGCTTATTAAACAGTGATATGGCGCAGAATGGAGAAGATCAGTTGGACTGGAAAACAAAGGAAGTAGGTTACAGTACACTTGTTCGCCCGCTGCTTGAATACTGTTCACCGGTGTGGGACCCGTACCAGATAGGGTTGATAGAAAAGATAGAGAAGATCCAACGGAGAGCAGCGCGCTTCGTTACAGGATCATTTAGTAATCGCGAAAGCGTTACGGAGATGACAGATAAACTCCAGTGGAAGACTCTCCAAGAGAGACGCTTAGTAGCTCGGTGCGGCCTTTTGTTGGAGTTTCGAGAACATGCCTTCACCGAGGAGTCAAGCAGTATATTGCTCCCTCCTACGTATATCTCGCAAAGAGACCATGAGGATAAAATCAGATAGATTAGAGCCCACACAGAGGCATACCGACAATCTTTCTTTCCACGAACAATACGAGACTGGAATAGAGGTAATTAAAGTACCCTCCACCACACGCCGTCAGGTGGCTTGCGGAGTATAGATGTAGATGTATATGTAGACTGATTAAATCAGCAATGAGGAAGTACTGCGAACAGTTGGAGAAGAGCGTAAGATAGGTAAAGAATAGGAAACTAAAGTGGACAGGACGTAATTTGAGGCGAGACTGCATTCTAGTAGGTGTTATTCCAGGGAAGAGAGGGAAGCGCAAAGAAGATACCAGATGCTAGACGAGATCAGCAGACCACAAGGAGGGTACCAAAGTCTGAACAGGAAAACAGAGGAGAGATAGTACAAATGGCTCTGAGTACTATGGGACTTAACTTCTGAGGTCATCAGTCCCCTAGAACTTAGAACTACTTAAACCTAACTAACCTAAGGACATCACACACATCAATGCCCGAGGCAGGATTCGAACTTGCGACAGTTGCGGTCGCGCGGTTCCAAACTGTAGCGCCTAGGACCGCTCTGCCACACCGGCCGGCCAGAGGAGAGAGAAGCATAGAGGGCTGTGGAGTGTAAATCTGCCGAAGGGCAGACAACTAAGCAATTAAAATGGGACCGAATGGTCACCCATCCAAGTGCGAGCCCAGCCCGTCAGCGCTTAACTTCGGTGATTTGACGGGAACCGGTGTTACCATTGGGGAAATGCCGTTGGTCAGGGAACAGGCTGGCCAAGGCAATAGTCGAACACCTTCCTTACCGAGGTAGATCGGGGCAGCGCGACCAACATGCGGGCTTGCGTTATCTTATTGAAAGGTAACGTCTCGAGGATAGGAGACAACGACGGTCGTTAAGACGTATGCGTGCCTCACAAACCAGATCGTGTTTGTGTACTCAATGGCAGCGCTTAACATCACTCTGGGGACGTATGACGGTGACGAATGCAGCCTGGCAGTGTTCGTTCTCCTCGGAACCGCCACATGCGGATACGCCCGCCGTGATGCTGCGCACTCTTATCGAGGACTCGCCTGTCAAGATGGCGTGTTGCCGCTCCCGGTCGAGCACCCCTCTGTTGCCTCGTCAAGGGAAAACACGACCGTGATCGCCGCACTGATAGTCCGTCGTGCATCCTTGAAGATTTTTGGTTTTATGAGCATTAAACTTTAGACCATAGCCTATAGCTCATATTGCAAAAATCACGAAAAATGCAAATACCGGCAGCAAAAGCACGGTCAGTCCGTGGCGCTCCCTTCGTCCATAAATATAATAGACTGGCCCTGACGTCATTTTCGTGGCTCCAACATCTCTGGGCTAAAGTCACGTGAATGTTGGCAAAACATGGTTGTTTCGTGTTGCGCTTATGGCTGTACTCCGTTTTGTTGGGGGCAATGGTATTAACATTTCACGTGTTTCTATGATAGTGCAGATGCGTTTATTGAAATCTGCTGAAGTGACTTATTTGTTTTTTACACTTGAAATAGAGTATCACGTAATTTAAAGTGTTGAAAGTGATGCCTGTAAAGTCAGACTCATATCACATTTTGGAAAGTATCTGCGATAATTCGGTTACAGAAGCAAGTATAACTGTTTCTCGTTCCTACACATAGGTTCCCTAAGGATGGAAACCGAAGGCAGCTTTGGATACAGGCCCTGAAACGGAAAAACTTTAAGCCATCTGCACATACGCGCCTTTTTGTATATACAAGTGAGATTATAACAAGATAAGAGCACCTATAGTCTACACATGAAGAGAATTTTTTTTCTACCTTCTAATACTATTAAATAAATGTAGGCTCCTAAATTATTTTCTGAAACTTCGAAGTCTCACCTTTCATCTAAAATATCATTTTTTTAAAAACTGTTAGTTCAAACTTTTGTAAAAATAGTAGGAACTGAACATTTGAAGTGCACCTAAAATTGATACTCTAAAATGGACCTGCTCCTAAAGTCGACAATTTTGGCACCTATAGTTGACATAATTCCCATGTCCCATTTTCTTTTATAAGTGACTAGAGCTCAAAACGCGCCGAATCCAATGTTTAAAGTTTTGACACGAGCCCCCTCTTACTGTTTAAAAGAATTTTAATGACATTTTACTTTAATTGATAGTTTATAGTAATTTCGTCCCGCTGCCCACCAGAGGGGCGTTAGATGTATTTGTTAGATTTTATAAATGGCACTGTGAAAAATCCAGGTCAAATGTAGTTCTGACATAATTTTTCGCAAATAAAAAAAGTAATTTTTGTTGGAAGCGTTTGGCAGTCAATTGAGAAATGTGGGGAAAATACGATACAAACATAGGATGGCAGACCGCTGATTTGAAAACCCGCCACGTTTTGCCAACAGTCACGTGGTTTATGTTGGAGCCACGCCAGCCCTACAGCTTCTGCACAGCAAGGCCAGTCTACTAGTATCTATGGTCGAAGGGCGCTCCAGACCTCGCCCCACTGCCCGTGTGGCTACGCGCCTCTCTGGAAACAGGCCCGTTTCCTTACTCAACGTTCGTCACGTGGCTGAACGAGCCTGCACGACAGATAGAAAGATTGTGTGTCTGTCCTCTCGTGTGCCATTCGCAGAGGGCCGCTGAGATCCTGTAGTGTGCTCCTTCTGAACCCATCGATTCCGTATTCGCGTGACAGTCCTGCGATCCCGATCAACGAGAGCAGTAATGCCGCGACGGTATAACGATAAAAGCAGTCTCGATAGACCAGTATCCTGCCGCTGTCAAATACCGGTACGTCAAAGTAGACGTTTCTGCTCCTTATACGAGCCGCGACACGATTCTGTCACAAACAAACGTCAGTTCTTGACGAGGATCCCAATGCGTAATTTAACTCTATATACAGCATATAAACAGGCTTACTTTATGCGGTTGCTCTAAAAAGGTATCTAAGCAGGCGGTACTCCTCATGTCAATTCGACGTTTGTCGCACGCCGCCTTCATGGAGTTGCAATTGCAATGGTCAGCAGCGTAGCAATGCGCTAAGCGAGGAGTTAAGTAAGGTAGACCGACCCGCCCGGTTGTCCGTGCGGTCTAAAGCCGTCGGCACACGGACCGTGCTGTCGAACGTTAACGTTGAGCGTGCCAAGTTCAACGTGCTGCTGAACGCTCCGGAACGATGCGACTTGCGCATACGGTACGTTGGGCCCCAACGTGGTATACGCGATCGCAACGCACTCCAGCGGCAGTTGAGGGATGTTTCTAGTTCGGAAATCACACTGTTTACTCAAGGGGCGCGCGTAAAATTCCCACGTTAGCTCTGTTAAAACGCACATTTCCTCCATCGTCCACGAAAAGGGAAGTACCATGTCCAATCAATAAATACACAGGCTTATAAAAGTTCCATTACAAACAGTAATCCCAAAAGTACTTCTCCGCATAAGATAAACATTATTTCATCACTCCCACATTTTAGTAAAACCCCAAGGTCAGTCTTACTTGATCACTGTTCCTACCCAGTAGCAGAATCATTGTAACATGTGAATTAGGTAAGCCAATCGAACAAAGTCAAAAAAGGTGAACTTATATTTCCATAACATCAAATATTACAGCATATACTTATATTAAATTAATAATTAGATGGGTAGATCACATAACTAATGAGGAAGTATTGAATAGGATTGGGGAGAAGAGAAGTTTGTGGCACAACTTGACCAGAAGAAGGGATCGGTTGGTAGGACATGTTCTGAGGCATCAAGGGATCACCAATTTAGTATTGGAGGGCAGCGTGGAGGGTAAAAATCGTAGAGGGAGACCAAGAGATGAATACACTAAGCAGATTCAGAAGGATGTAGGTTGCAGTAGGTACTGGGAGATGAAAAAGCTTGCACAGGATAGAGTAGCATGGAGAGCTGCATCAAACCAGTCTCACGACTGAAGACCACAACAACAACAACAAATTAATAATAAAGTATCAGAACCTAATAAATACGCAAATGTTAGGAAAAAACATCATTGGAAGTATTTAGACGCGAACCACCGCCCTAATGAGAACACTTTACCATACAGGGACGCTACTCATTACGCTAAACAAACATTAGGCTCCTCCGACGTAAACATATTGTGTTAGCCTTTGCTAAAAACGTCAATCGTAGATAATTATGTTACTAATTGAAATTTAATTATAACAAATTGTACCAAGAACAATGCGTTTTGCGTTGATCTTCAGTGTGTCGCTGCCTTCAAATAGCCTACTCTCATAATACGCAATTTAGGATAATTCTTTTGCCAAGAATATGATATTTCTCATTTTATTGGAACGAATCACACAAGTAACAACGAGTTTTCCAGTGATTCTCAATTTGCTGGTGCTCAGAAACGGCATATATATATATATATATATATATATATATATATATATATATATATATATATATATATATATATATACTTGAAATGAATGCCAATATGGCGCCTCACATCTCTGTGCTGAAGGGAGACGGCGTGCGTGTGACGTAGGTGGCGTATGGCCATCTCATTCGTCAACGCTCAGAATATCTGACATGCTCGATATTGCTCTGCACGTTCGGAAAGACTCCCGACCGTGCTATTCCACGCTGTGACGTCAGAAACCCGGCACGCTCAACGTTCGGATGCACGGTCCGTGTGCCGACGGCTTAAGGTTGCCCAGCCCGCCCGGTTGGCTGTGCGGTCTAACGCACTGCTATCCGGGCGGGAAGGAGCGCCTGGTCCCCGGCACGAATCCGCCCGGCGGATATGTGTAGACGTCCGGTGAGCCGGCCAGTCTGTGGATGGTTTTTAGGCGGTTTTCCATCTGCCTCGGCGAATGCGGGCTGGTTCCCCTTATTCCGCCTCAGCTACACTATGTCGGCGAATGCTGCGCAAACAAGTTCTCCACGTACGCGTACACCACCATTACTCTACCACGCAAACATAGGGGTTACACTCGTCTGGTGTGAGACATTCCCTGGGGGGTCCACCGGGGGCCGAACCGCACAATAACCCTGGGTTCGGTATTGGCGGAGGGGTGAAGTAGACTGCGGTAGTCGTCGTGGGGTTGCGGACCACTGCGGCTGCGGCTGGGACGGAGCCTCTCCGTCGTTTCTAGGTCCCCGGTTAACATAACATAACATAAGGTTGTCCCGATATTGCAGATCGTAAGTCATGGCTGGATATCACAATGGGTAGTTACATGGGAGTCCTGAAACGAAAAAAATATATAAAAATGTCGGTAAAAGCATTGCCCACGAAAGGCAAGGTCCCGGGTTCGAATCCTCCTCGTCACAGTGTTTTAAAGTGCAAGGAAGCTTCAAAACAATGCACATTCTGCTGCAGAGTGAAAGACTCATTCTGGAAACTGGAAAAATGATTACGTAGTCCTCGCATTTGATCTTCTGCAGCTGCAAACGCTCCACTTTCATTATTTTCACAGAGGTGGAGAGCAGCTTTCACGTCCTTGCAGCAGGATTGAGTCACCTCCCTGCCACACCATCAGTCTGGTGGGTATCCGTATACTTTTGTTGTGAAATACTAGCAGAAATAAGCGTCAGAAGGCTGCGTAAGCAGCACTTTTCGGAGCTGCAACTTTCGGAGAGAGTGCTTCCGAGGTACCTAATTCGTTTGTGTGTCAGAGATGATAATAGAGTTGTGTAGGATTGCGATGTCAGAAAAGGAAATTCGGGTTTAACGTCTCCCCAATTCGGAGCACTAGAGACGGAGCGCAAGTCCGGATACGATAAGGACTCCACCTATGTATTGGTTAAAACCAGTCTTGGTTGCAATTTTAGTTTCTTATTTTTCAACGACGCGTTTCGCTTTATTTAGGCATCTTCAGGTTATCTTTTCTAGATGGACGCGAGAGACACCAAGATCTCCATAACGCGTTCGCGTTCACAGGAGCGAGTAACAGAATAAAATGGGGGCTCAGGTAGTCAAATGAGGGCTCCTATTTTTTTATAAGTACATAGACCTGTTTATGTCTACAATGGTTTACATCAGTTTACAGCTTGAAACATTTACCTATTTTTCGACACAATCACCATTTCTGTCGATGCATTTTTGTAGACGCTGTGGCAGTTTTTGTATGCCCATGTCGTACAAGCTCGCCGCCATGCTGTTCATAAAGTTATGAACCTCTTCTTTCACCTCGCCGTCGGAGCTGAATAGCTCTAATATGTCGAAAAATAGCTAAATGTTCAGGCTGTAAGCCGGCCGTTGTGACCGAGCTGTTCTAGGCGCCTCAGTCTGCAACCGCTCGACCGCTACGGTCGCAGGTTCGAATCCTGGCTCGGGCATGGATGTGTGTGATGGCCTTAGGTTAGTTAGGTTTAACTAGTTCTAAATTGTAAAGGACCGATGACCTCAGATGTTAAGTCCCATAGTGCTCAGAGCCATTTGCACAATTTTTTTTTCGAGCTGTAAACTGATGTAAACCATTTGGGAAATATGTACTTATAAAAAAAAAATAGGAGACCTTACTTTTGGGATTACCCTCGTAGATGTGACTTCGAACGTGGACTAGTCAATGGATGTCACCTAACAAACCCATAAGGGACTTACCGACTCTTCTACAGCTGGCCAAGTCGTCTGTTGGCGATGTGACTACGAAGTGGAAAGGGGCCAAAGAACAACTAAACCGAGACCGTCATGTATTGGCGGACACGGACGGTATAGCATTGAGGAGCGTGGTTGTAAAAACCGCATAAAATCGGCGGATCGCTTGTCAGTTCCGAAGTGCCGGCAGCAGTGAAGGTGGCACGATGACTGTATGTAGGGAGTTAAAGACAGTGGGGTGCAGTGGCCGAACAGCTCCACACACCACACCTTTGTAGCCAGTACTGAGCGACATTTGATGTAGTGTAAAGGGCGAAGCCGCTGGACGGTGGATGACTGGAAACGAGTGATGTGTCGTGATGAACCCTGTGGCAGTCCGACAGAGGGATTTGGGTATGGCGAATACCTGGAGAATATTACCTGCCATCGTGCGTATGGCCAACAGTGAAGCACGAAGGAGGTGGTGTTAGGGTATGAGGATATTTTTGCAGGTTAGGGTGTGGTCACCTTGTTACGGATAGGAAAACGCTAAATGAGGAAGGCTACGAACACATTTTACTGCATTGTCTGCTGCATACAGTAGATGAACAATTCGGAGGCGCTCGTAGTTTGTATCAGCGTTACAATACACCCTGCCATGAAACAGCATCCGTGAGGCGATGGTCTGTGGTTGATACACTGCTCAAGTGGCCTGATCTGCCCAGAGGCCGGACCTGAGCCCAGTGAAACACGCTTGAGTTGAGTTACGACGTCGACTTCTCCCCAGATCCCAGCGCCCAACTTCATTACCTACTCTGTTTTCGGGCCTTGAGGCTGAATGGGCTGTCATTCCTCCAAGAGACATTCAGACACTTCATTGAAAATGTCAGCAGCCGAGTTCAAGCCGTCATAAAGACAAAGAATGGGACACACGCTCCTTATTAATGTCCACTAGTAGGTGTCCGGATACTTTCGTTCAGTAAGAATAGTCTGAGCATCCAGCCTTGTTTAAACCCACTTGCGACTCGAATTTCCTCTGCGTAACGCCTTGGAATTAGCTGCAGTGAAAAGCAACGCCGCTGAATTAGCCTCTTCCTTTTTTGCTCTGGATCTGAGGTTCTCTTGGTTTTAGTTGGACACACATTAGCCGCGGAGCGGGCCGGTGCTTCGAATTTCGCTGCGTGGCAGTCTTATAATGTGCGGCGACCTGCAAAGCGGCGCCTTCCTTTCCCTTCCCTCGGCTGCCCCGTTTCGTAACGCATACCTGCGCCACCAAGGACGGCGGTCGGCGGAGGAGCAGCCTGTCGGGCCTGTCCCAGCCCAGCGTAGCCCCCCTCACACGCCAGCCACGGATCACGGCCTCTGCAGTCTACATCTGCATCTAAACTGCGCGATATGGTTCCTCTGTCGTTTCTCCCCTTCCCTGTTCCTTCCGGCAACTGCGAACGAGGAGAACGAGTACCGTATTTATCTGATTTCTCGCCGCGGTCGTACCGCGAGACCAATGTACGACGGGCGTTCAATAAGCAAGGCAACTCATTTTATCCCGGCCAATTTCGGTTGAAAAACGCAGAATTTCTTGTGGGAGAAGGTGGAATATTCCCAATTCAGCACCTGTACTCCAAGAAGTTCATACAGGTGGCGGCGCTATACACGATTTTCAAATTTGCATCTGTAACGGAGCAACTGTCACTAAGTTTCTCTTGGCGGAAAGCCACAGCATCGCATATATTCATCGGCGCGTGGAGAAAGTGGAGATCTGACAGTGAACAAAAGCACGGTGAGCCACTGGGCAAGGAGTCTGTCATCATCGCAACAAGGTCGCGCAAACATCTCCAGCATGCTGGCCGGCCGACCGCTCACAGCTGTGACTCCTGCGATGTTGGAGCGTGCGGACACTCTTGTTCGAGGTGATCGACGGACGACGATCAAACACCTCAACTAGACGCCTCCATTGGAAGTGCTGACACCCTCGTCCACCAATTGGTGAACTCAAAAGGTGTGCGCCCGCCACATTCCTCATCACCTGACAGAAGACCTACATTTGTTGGAGCCAATGAAGGATGCACTGCGAGGGAAGCAGTACTTGGATGATGTGCAGGTTATTGATGCAGCAAGACATTGGCAACCACGTCGACCAGTAGAGTGGTACTATGTGATCATAAAGGCCGTCCCAGTAATGCGCTGTAGGGCAGTCGCATTGAACGGAGATTATGTTGGCAAATAAGGTTTTGTAGCCGAAGAAATGAGGAACAGTATGATGTATTGCAAGCTTGAATAAAACCAAACTACTTTCAGAAAAAAATGTATTGCATTACTTATTCAACGCCCCTCGTAGAAGGAGGTGAAATATTGTCCGACCCCTCTTGGAACGGCCGCACGGGGTAGCCGCGCGGTCTAAGGCATCTTGTGACGGTCCGCGCGGTTCCCCCCGTCGGAAGTTCGAGTCCTCCCTGGGGCATGTGTGTGTGTGTGTGTGTGTGTCGTCCTTAGCGAAAGTCAGTTTAAGTTAGATTAAGTTGTGTGTAAGCTTAGGGACCGATGACCTCAGTAGTTTGGTCCCACAAGACCTTACCACAAATTTCCAAATTTCTTTACCTCTTCCAACGTGAAAGAGGTCCCATTCTGACGGACAGTACATAAGGATCGCCCGAAGAAATGTCCTGTGAGATACGTCTTTAGTGGGGATTATATTTCCTTTTTATTCTTCCAGTGAACCTCAACCTGGCATCTGCCTTTCCTAAAATTTGTTTTGTGTGGTCAGCCTACCTATCTCCCTACGGATGATTGTTCTAAGGTACCTGAAGGTTGATACTGATTATTTAAAAAATCGAACTCCCATTTATAAAACAGCTTCAACCTCTACAGATGAGTTAATGTACTAAATGAAACTTCCTGGCAGATTAAAACTGTGTGCCCGACCGAGACTCGAACTCGGGACCTTTGCCTTTCGCGGGCAAGTGCTCTACCATCTGAGCTACCGAAGCACGACTCACGCCCGGTACTCACAGCTTTACTTCTGCCAGTATCTCGTCTCCTACCTTCCAAACTTTACAGAAGCTCTCCTGCAGAGTGAAAATCTCATTCTGTAATGTACTAAATATTTGACGTTAACCATGTAAGCGAGAACAAGTGTAGAAAAGGTTCGAAATTATGTTTGTAGTTTTTTGGAAGTCGCACAGTGCTGTCATTTTCAAACACTGGATGAGTGTAGGGCGAGTAATTTGTGTACCGTTTCAAGGAAATCCTACTTTTTCATGCATCTCAGTTTTTATGACATCTTCTCTCCCGAACTACGTGTAGTACAACGATATAATTTTGCTGGTACACTCAGTGGTACATGAGAGCACTGTCTGCAAAGTGTATTGCGAACAGAGTTACTGTTAATGCCTGATGCTAAAGTTTTACTCTATAAACAG
The DNA here is from genome assembly GCF_021461385.2 of Schistocerca piceifrons. Lineage (NCBI taxonomy): Eukaryota > Metazoa > Arthropoda > Insecta > Orthoptera > Acrididae > Schistocerca > Schistocerca piceifrons. Next base: position 663,918,567 of record NC_060142.1, read on the forward strand.
CGAAAACGTATCAAGCGATGAACGTTTTTCCTGATATGTTAGTTCTATAGTTCACTTCTCATATTAATGCGCAATACACCACATTTATTTACGGTCAGGGTCAACTGCCATTCTATACAGCAATCCTCCACCCTCTGCAGGTTTACCGGAATTCACTACAATCTGCTGCCATTGTTGCCTTGCTATAGCGAACTTCATCGTCTGCTAGAAGCCTCGTGGAGCCTCTGGCGTTATCTAACTTAATCGTTTGTATATAGTACAAATAGCAACGGCAATATACACTCATGCTCATAAGTTAAGGATAATTGGAGAATGTGGTGCCACACAACGTAGCACTATACAAAACTGGCGCTAATAGCATAAGCACATAGGAAACACACACGACACAGATCGGTAAGTCCACGGTATTGGTGATAAGTTGAGAAAACCGTCCCGAAACACATGTGCTACAAAACGCCACTGTTTCCTGCGCATGTACCCCGACATCATATGGGATATGATCATCATGCACAAGTACACAGGCCACACAAGGGGTTGGTATACTCTGGATCAGGTGGTCGAGCAGCTGCTGGGGTATAGCCTCCCATCCCACCAGTGCCTGTCGGAGCTCCTGAACTGTCCTAGGGGTTTGAAGACGTGCAGAGATACGTCGACCGAGAGCATCCCAAACGTGTTCGATGGGGTTTAGGCCTGGAGAACAGGCAGGCCACTCCATTCGCCTGATATCTTCTGTTTCAAGGTACTCCTCCACGATGGCAGCTTGGTGGGGCCGTGCGTTATCATCCATCAGGAGGAAGGTGGGACCCACTGCACTCCTGAAAAGGCGGACATACTAGTGCAAAATGTCGTCCCGATACACCTGACCTGTTATAGTTCCTCTGTCACAGACGTGCACCAATCATAATCCCACCCCACCCCATCAAACCACGACCCCCATACAGGTCCCTTTCAAGGACATTAGCCGGCCGAAGTGGCCGTGCGGTTAAAGGCGCTGCAGTCTGGAACCGCAAGACCGCTACGGTCGCAGGTTCGAATCCTGCCTCGGGCATGGATGTTTGTGATGTCCTTAGGTTAGTTAGGTTTAACTAGTTCTAAGTTCTAGGGGACTAATGACCTCAGCAGTTGAGTCCCATAGTGCTAAGAGCCATTTGAACCAACCAAGGACATTAAAGGGTTGGTATCTGATTTTTGGTTCACGCCAGATGAAAACCCGGCGAGAATCACTGTTCAGACCATAACTGGACTCATCCGTGAACATAACCTGGGACCACTGTTCCAATGACCACGTACTGTGTTCTTGACACCAGGCTTTACGGGATCTCCTGTGACCAGGGGTCAGTGGATGCACCTTGCAGGTCTCCAGGCGAATAGACCATGTCTGTTCAGTCGTCTGAAAACTGTGTGCCTGGAGACAACTGTTCCAGTGGCTGCGGTAAGGTCCCGAGCAAAGCTACCTGTAGTACTCCGTGGCCGTCTGCAGGCACTGATGGTGAGATATCAGTTTTCCTGTGGTGTTGTACACTGTAAACGTCCCGTACTGTAGCGCCTGGACACGTTTCCTGTCTGCTGGAATCGTTGCCATAATCATGAGATCACACTTTGTGGCACAGGGAGGGCCCCTGCCACGACCTTCTGTGTTTGACCAGCCCCCAGTTACCCTACTATTTTACCCCTCATAACGTCGCCAATATGTGTTCTTTGAGCCACTTTCAACACACAGCCACCATTAGCACGTCTGAAAACGTCTGCACATTTACTCGCTGCACCGTACTTTGACATGCACCAACACACCTGTGCGTATGTGGACTGCTGACAGCGCCACCGTGCGACGACCGCTGGTCAAATGCACCGCGTGGTCATACTCCGAGGTGATTTAAACCCGCAAACCGCCCACCAGAGCGTTGTTTCACAATGTATCAGCATTATCCTTAATTTATGAGTATGAGTGTAGCACTCCCTAGGGACGCTCCCTAAATTATTTTATGTCTGCCGATTTCGTCCTGTTCAATTCTATCTAAAAGAAAGTGCCGAAAATGTGGTCTGATTTCCGGCAACCTCGTGTTTTGTTCGCCGAACGACAGCGCAGCGGCTAGCTTTGCAGTATCTGCCAGAGACGTTCTAGCGTGGCAGCTCGCGTATTGTCATGAAGAAAAAAAAAAAAAAAACCAAAAGGCCACGACAAAAGTGTACGTTAGGTGCAAAAGGGCTGTGAAAACAGCCGATAGGGACTCGTGATCTCTCAGGCCTCCCCAGCATGACTGATAGAAGAGGCATATTGCCTGACAAAAATAGTGAAGCAGCCAGAAGATACTGGTGGATCTCTAGGTAACTCCGTACACCCGCACACCATTGGCACGTTGCAATGCTGACAGGTAGATCGACCATCAGAGTGCATAGGTGAGTGTTGTTCGTGTTTACTGTTGTCACCAGGCGTCTTACTGTATATAAGGAGCGTGAACACAATCAGATGTTGCGTGTGAAGGACACGCAACAAGTTGATATTCTGCGTCGTCCCGCTCCATTGGTCGGAGACTACCAGCAGTCGGACTGGGGAATCATCGTTCCATGCGTAAGCTGGCGTTCGGCCGCCCTGATTTAGATTTTCCGTGAGTCCCTAAATTCCTTCAAGCAAATTTCAGGATGGTTCCTTTGAAAGGACACGGGAGACTTGCTTCCCCACCCTTCGCTAATCCGATGGGACCGCTAACCCGAATCAACCAGTCAGGCAACCGTAAGCTGACTTTATATCTCAACACAAACGGCTGCGTTTGGAGTGTTGCCCTGACCGGGAAGCATGGGCTTCTGATGAATGGCATCACATTCTGTTCAGTGACGAATCATGGTTCTCTACCACCGTGGCGGACCAGCGTGTATGCCGAAGACGTAGAGAGACGTCCCACTCTTCTACTGTGTTTTTTGATCCTAGAAGTATACTATTGGGTCAATAGCTTTCAAATTGTGCGCTCATCTTCGTGCAGTTCATGAAATTACTCCAGATGCCGTTGCGAGTTCATCGCTTCCGTTGTGAGTCCGGCATTTCAGTTTTCCGCGATGGCGGACGAAGGACGGTTAAGCGTCGTACAAAAGACGAAGACTGTGTTACTATTCGCGGCGACGAACAGCGTTACATTGACACATAGAGGGTTTCGTGCTCATTTCGGCACACGGTGGCCTCCCAGCCCACAGACAATACATCTACATCTACATCCATACTCCGCAAACCACCTGACGGTGTGTGGCGGAGGGTACCCTGAGTACCTCTATCGGTTCTCCCTTTTATTCCAGTCTCGTATTGTTCGTGGAAAGAAGGATTGTCGGTATGCTTCTGTGTGGGCTCTAATCTCTGATTTTATCCTCATGGTCTCTTCGCGAGATATACGTAGGAGGGAGCAATATACTGCTTGACTCTTCGGTGAAGGTATGTTCTCGAAACTTCAACAAAAGCCCGTACCGAGCTACTGAGCGTCTCTCCTCTAGAGTCTTCCACTAGAGTTTATCTATCATCTCCGTAACGCTTTCGCGACTGCTAAATGATCCTGTAACGAAGCGCGCTACTCTCCGTTGGATCTTCTCTATCTCTTCTATCAACCCTATCTGGTACGGATCCCACACTGCTGAGCAGTATTCAAGCAGTAGGCGAACAAGCGTACTGTAACCTACTTCCTTTGTTTTCGGATTGCATTTCCTAGATTACATAAAAAATTTGAAGGTACTGGATCAGTGTTGGAGTGTCAGCGGCCATTTGCATGTACCGTACGTTCGCCACAAAATATTGAAGCAGTTAGAGTGGCTTTGACTCGTAGTCCGAGTAAATCAACAAGAAGAGCCAGTGCTACGTTGGAAATTTCACGCCGAGCTGTACAAAGAATTATTCAATCCGACCTTCGCTTGTATCCATACAAGATTCATTTATTTATCGTATGGCTTTACCAGTGCAAGTGCTGTATTGACATCGTAAATTTACATAACATAACATATAAATACAAATATACATATACACACATGCATAATAATATAAACAGAACAAACACCAGTCATTATTAAATCTGAGCAAAGTTGAAATACACTCCTGGAAATTGAAATAAGAACAACGTGAATTCATTGTCCCAGGAAGGGGAAACTTTATTGACACATTCCTGGGGTCAGATACATCACATGATCACACTGACAGAACCACAGGCACATAGACACAGGCAACAGAGCATGCACAATGTCGGCACTAGTACAGTGTATATCCACCTTTCGCAGCAATGCAGGCTGCTATTCTCCCATGGAGACGATCGTAGAGATGCTGGATCTAGTCCTGTGGAACGGCTTGCCATGCCATTTCCACCTGGCGCCTCAGTTGGACCAGCGTTCGTGCTGGACGTGCAGACCGCGTGAGACGACGCTTCATCCAGTCCCAAACATGCTCAATGGGGGACAGATCCGGAGATCTTGCTGGCCAGGGTAGTTGACTTACACCTTCTAGAGCACGTTGGGTGGCACGGGATACATGCGGACGTGCATTGTCCTGTTGGAACAGCAAGTTCCCTTGCCGGTCTAGGAATGGTAGAACGATGGGTTCGATGACGGTTTGGATGTACCGTGCACTATTCAGTGTCCCCTCGACGATCACCAGTGGTGTACGGCCAGTGTAGGAGATCGCTCCCCACACCATGATGCCGGGTGTTGGCCCTGTGTGCCTCGGTCGTATGCAGTCCTGATTGTGGCGCTCACCTGCACGGCGCCAAACACGCATACGACCATCATTGGCACCAAGGCAGAAGCGACTCTCATCGCTGAAGACGACACGTCTCCATTCGTCCCTCCATTCACGCCTGTCGCGACACCACTGGAGGCGGGCTGCACGATGTTGGGGCGTGAGCGGAAGACGGCCTAACGGTGTGCGGGACCGTAGCCCAGCTTCATGGAGACGGTTGCGAATGGTCCTCGCCGATACCCCAGGAGCAACAGTGTCCCTAATTTGCTGGGAAGTGGCGGTGCGGTCCCCTACGGCACTGCGTAGGATCCTACGGTCTTGGCGTGCATCCGTGCGTCGCTGCGGTCCGGTCCCAGGTCGACGGGCACGTGCACCTTCCGCCGACCACTGGCGACAACATCGATGTACTGTGGAGACCTCACGCCCCACGTGTTGAGCAATTCGGCGGTACGTCCACCCGGCCTCCCGCATGCCCACTATACGCCCTCGCTCAAAGTCCGTCAACTGCACATACGGTTCACGTCCACGCTGTCGCGGCAATCTACCAGTGTTAAAGACTGCGATGGAGCTCCGTATGCCACGGCAAACTGGCTGACACTGACGGCGGCGGTGCACAAATGCTGCGCAGCTAGCGCCATTCGACGGCCAACACCGCGGTTCCTGGTGTGTCCGCTGTGCCGTGCGTGTGATCATTGCTTGTAAAGCCCTCTCGCAGTGTCCGGAGCAAGTATGGTGGGTCTGACACACCGGTGTCAATGTGTTCTTTTTTCCATTTCCAGGAGTGTATAATCAGAGCTACAATTCGTCAAAAAGTTATGTCCAAGTGTGACAGTCATTTAATGGCAACAGGGCTGGCCTCCACGAAGTCTCTCCAGTCACCACAGAATCTTCGCAGTGGACAATCTTGCACTAGATGTTGTAATGTTTATCAGTTTCACAGTCACACATTGGGCTATCATTGGCGCCCTATTTGTACAGCATGGATTTAGTTCTCGCGTGTCCAGTTCTCACACGGTTAAGCTGGCACCAGATTTTACGAGGAAGCTGCATTCCTGGGAGTTGTTGGCTGGGGTCCTCTATATTGTGTCGGTTAATGTCACTATTGTTCCACTTGGTTCTCCAGGATTTGTGGCAGTCAGAGGTATTTCCTTGGGCCAGTGTTCTGTCTTCCCATATTGGCGCTCTTGATATAAGGCGATATCGACAGCGGTCATCTAATACTTAGTGTATCCGTAGTACTCTTGCCTTATCTGCATGATTTATTTTTTGCCATTCCTGAGTTGTTGCCTGCTGTCTACGGATTTCAGGCGCAGTGATCTTTGAGAGGACATGAAGCCATTCTAGAGGTGTTGACTTTAGTGTCCCTGTTATTTTCCTCATGGCTTCATTGATCTGGGCGTCAATCTTCTTTACATGGGCACTCCTACTCCAAAAACAACCTCCAAGATGGCGTCTCCCGGGCAACGGGCTGCGTCAGCAGCACGGCAGAAAGTTTACACAAACGGCGACCGAACTGGACGGAGAGTCCCTCACGGTCAACAGCAGCAAGTGCATCCTCAGCGAAGAAACCGTCTGAGCGCTAAGACAATTAATATCGGACCATCATTCCATATTATGCAGTTAAACATAGAAGGCGTCAGTCGCAGTAAATGTGAGCACCTAGGTAGAATGGCTAAGGAACACCAAGTTGATGTAATTGCACTACGAGAAACACATACAAGATGACTGGCCCATACGCTTACTGCGAGAGATAAGGAGCGGAGACTGCAGTTCGCAAAGTGGGCAATCAAGCAAGACCAAGAGGCAGTGTTACACAACACATGGTTTTCTGACGAAGCTTATTTTTACGCGTACGTTGTTGTGAACAAACAGAACGTTCGATTCTGGGCACGTGAACCTCCGCGAATAATCCACACGAAAGACGCCGACGGGGAGGAAGTGTGCGTGTGGGTCGCGATGTCAAGCCATGGAATCGTCTGCCCGTTCTTCTTCGATGCTACAGTAACCGGTGAACGCTATTGACAAACACTGCGAAACCAGTTCTTCCCTCAACTCTTGGCCTCAAGTCTTCGATTGAAGACACAATGGTTCATGCAGGATGGAGCACTCCCTAATTCTGCCAACGTTGTGCTTGATTTCCTGCACGAAAGGCTTAGCCTTAAGGTATCGTCAAACAGATTTCCAGCACGTTATGCAGGAGGAGGAATGTGGCCGCCCCACAGCCCGGACATTCCCTTGGGAGTTCCAGTCCGGAACCGCGCGGCTGCTACGGTCGCAGGTTCGAATCCTGCCTCGGGCATGGATGTGTGTGATGTCCTTAGGTTAGTTAGGTTTAAGTAGTTCTAAGTTCTAGGGGACTGATGACAACAGTAGTTAAGTCCCATAATGTTCAGAGCCATTTGAACCATTTTGGGAGTTCCTTAAAGAGAAGAAAACCCGAAAATGGAGTGCAACTTAGGGCCATCGTTGTGGAGTTATGCCGCGCCATTCCAGAAGATTTGTGTCGGACAGTCGTCACAAATGCATGTGTGCGACTTGAAGTTGTAAACCATGATGATTCATTAGGTTGTATGAGGTGCGACAGTAAAGTAATGAGACTGATGTGAAAAAAAATGTTGCTTACCGTTTTAGTCAAGTTTAGTGTTGTCCCCTTCAAAGTAGCTCCCTTCTGATTGCACACACTTTTTCCAGCGCTTCTGCCGTTGATGGTAAGATTTCTGGAACTCATCTTCTGTAATATCCTCCAAGACCCTCATCACAGCTTTTTGCACAACTTGTGTTGTTGGAAAATGGTGTCCCTTGACCGCCGTTTTGACTCTTGGAAACAGAAAAAAGTCGCACGGAGCGATATCTGGTGAATAAGGTGGCTGTGGTAGTGATGAAATTCGTTTTGAGGTTAAAAATTGCTGTACTGACTGAGCAGTATGGGATGGCGTATTATCGTCATGCAGAATCCAATTATCAGCAATGTTGGCACAGACACAAAGAACTCTTTTACAAAGTCTTTCTAAAATTTCTTTATGAACAATTCCCTTGGAATCAAAGAAGCACACAAACATGATGGTCGTCCACTGCAGTCTTCATCTTTAACATTCGTTCTGCCTTCACTAAACATTTTGTGCCAACGAAAAACTTGAGGTCTTGACATAACCTCCACCCAAAAAGCCTTCTGAAGCTTACCGTAAGTTGTCGTCGCGTTTTCACCCAATTTAATGCAAAAAGAAATGGCATACCGTTGCGCAATATTAAGCGGTTCTATTTCCGTGACGAGAGACACAAACACATGTTAACTTATAACAGCACAACTCACGAGTGAGCAGTTGCATCGATGTGCTGCTTGGACTAGAAGCAGCTTATAGACCAAGGTCAAAGATATTGTGCTTACATAAGCCTGCAGGGTTACCACATCTTGAAAAGAAAATCAGTCTCATAACTTCATTGTCGCGCCTCGTATTTCCAAGCTGTAATCTTTACTCCTAATCAATAAATTACAAATCTTGAAGAAGTTGTAAACCAAAACGGCAGTCATATTGAACATGTGATTCATTAGGTTGTATTTCCAAGCTGTAGTCTTTACTTCTGGCAACGGCCTTGTCGCAGTGGATACACCGGTTCCTGTGAGATCACCGAAGTTAAGCGCTGTCGGGCGTGGTCGGCACTTCGATGGGTGACCATGCGGCCACCATGCACTGTTGCCATTTTTCGGGGTGCACTCAGCCTCGTGATGCCAATTGAGGAGCTACTCGACCGAATAGTAGCGGCTTCGGTCAAGAATATCATCTTACGACCGGGAGAGCGGTGTGCTGACCCCACGCCCCTCCTATCCGCATCCTTCACCGAGGATGACACGGCGGTCGGATGGTCCCGGTAGGCCACTCGTGGCCTGAAGACGGAGTCTTTACGTCTACATGAATAAATTACAAATCTTGTTAACAACAAATGTGTCATTCATGAGACAATCAGATGACTTATCGTGCTCTACCCTGTATATTTCAACAGGGCAACGCTCGCTCACACTCAGCACGTGTCTCTGTGAAATGTCTGCGTGATGCTGGGGCACTTCTGCGGCCAACAAGATCTCCATATTTGTCCCCGATAGAACATACGTGGAAACGGTTCGTCCGCCAACTCCATCCCGTAACCAGTAACCGGGATATTAAGGACCAGTTACAAGGTTGTGCGCCAGCTTGGCTCACGACAGAATACAACGGCTTTAGGACACATTTCCCAACAGAATCAGTGCGTACAACCAGGTTAGAGGGCGTGCGATACTATACTGACAAGTTAGCTCATGCAGCAAGTCCTTTATAAATTTGACTCGGTACTGTAAATACTCGTACAATAACATCACACATCTCCTGAAACTATCAAGCTACTCTTTGTTTTGCTGCTCTTGTGGGTGTTTCACTTTTTCTGTTTGTCTGCGTACTTTCCCGTCTCCTCCCGACTGACACTGCCAGCTTAGTGGATAACTTCTGGACAGATGACTTTCAGTTTTCGTCTGGTGCTGCGAATAGTGATCGCAGACGTGCTTACGGTCGTCAATCGATCTACTCACAGTGAGAAGGGTGAAGATCGTGATACGTAGAATCTGATGGCGATAAGCAAATCAGTCATAGATATATCTTTCATAAACATGGAATAACCTATTCTGTGCATTAACCTTATGTTTTCCCTGTTTTGACTTAATTCAACTGAATTAAAATTAAATTGATCCACACGAAGCGAGCCGGCCGCTGTGGCCGAGAGGTTCTAGGTGCTTCAGTCCTGAACCGCACGACTCCTACGGTCGCAGGTTCCAGTCCTCCCTCGAGCATGGATGTGGGTGATTTTTGGTTTGCGTAGTTATAAGTTCTAGGGGACTGATGACGTCAGATCTATTGTCCCATAGCGCTAGAGATATTTGGACCACATAAAACGAAAATTACAATAACACTGAAAAGTATACCGTGAATGCAGGAAAATTAAAATGGATTTACAAATTTATGGTCTGCGTGCTATGTCACGCATGAAATCTAAATAGCTGGGCGAGAACAGTTCGACTGCGACTGCAACAGTCGAAGGTGTCCCTTTGTTCTGGGTGACCCCGTAGACCAGTACCTCATGAAGGACACTCGACATTTGCTGGTGAGCCGTCAATTTAACGGAGACGTTAAGTTTGGCAGCAGATTTTCGAAGGGAGTGCGCTATGTACTCGCAGCAGACTTCATCATCTCCGTTCCCTTCACTTCTAGAATGAGCCATTTTCCAAAGTATTCTGTAACGATGCAAAATATGTTACTGCACTGCACAAGCACTCATAATAACAATCCGCGTGATTCGGATGCGTTCTTAGTTTCGCTGCTATAAGCGAAGGAGAACCCTATATTTGTCCAACATCTAGGAAAATAGGTGATAACGTTCGGGCTGCAAGTAATGAATGTCAAGAAAAAATATTATATTTTAATAGAACGCGTGACAAATTAACTACGAATTGACTGTAAGTAATTAAAAGTGTGAAGTTATCCACATGAGTACTTTCCTTTCCAAGAGATCCACCAAGATACGCACTCACGTTTCAGGTTACCCATCATAAAAATGTGTGGAATGATGGGAGGGTACAGAAGGCATTGTCGAAGTACCATTTATTCTTGGAAAAATTACCTCTGTTGAAGGAGATCAGTGATTGACTTTTGTTTGTTTTAGACACAGTCACTCATAGCCCGTTTTAACCTAATTTGCCTCTATTCACTGTTTGTCGTGGGCAGCATTTGCGAACAAACGTTAATTACGCGCGTTGTGAAACAGACGTTTTGTTCACAAAATGCCTTCCATGACCAATAGCACCAGAAGATGGCAAACATACGTCGAAACGGTTTTATAGCTGTATCACAGAATTTTATTGTGTCTGAAAGAAATAAAAGTTCACTGTTTCTTCTCACACGAAGGTTAGTTACTAACTTTTTCTTCTTCCTGTTCTTTAAATTGTACATTCTTACAAGGAGCAGTCAAATAACGGGCACTCAAATGAAAACCGAATACCGTCCACAACGGCACTATGGAATAGTTCCATTCAAAAGTAATCACCACACATTTAAAGACATTTATGCTACAGGAACATGAGACGATCAATTCCGTTTTGTAGAACGCGATCGGTGCTGACAAATCCATAACCGGACCCACTCTTCCATTTCCTGCTCTGACGGAAACCGACGTCCACGCATGTTTTTCTACAAGTCGCAAAAGACGTGAAAATCACAAGATGAAATATCCTGGCTGTACGGAGGATGTTGCAGTGTTTGCCAACCAAACCGGTGAAGCGTAGCCTCCGTCCGATTAGCCCCGTGGGGGCAGGAGTTATCGTGCAAGAGGATGATTCCGTCCGACAGCGTTACCTGGCGTTTCGACGTTATGGCGCGTCGCAGTTTCTGCAAAGTGTCCTCTCAGCGCTGCGCATTTATCGTGTTTCCACGCTGGAGGAACTCGACGCGGAGAAGCCCCCACAGTCGAAGAAGAAAGTCATACGAGGTGTGGCTAGAAAAAAACCGGACTAGTACTGGTGAAACAATAAAACGAATGCAATAAGGCTGAAAGTCGCGTGGCCTGTCACGTGACTCTCGCTCCGCATACTGCTCGAGTTTCATCTGCCTCCTGCACTCAGTCTGCCCGTGGCGTCTGTTTTAAGTAGTTGACGTTTTGTCTGTGCGTCGGAAAATGTTGAGTGTACAGAAAGAACAGCGTGTTAACATCAAATTTTGTTTCAAACTAGGAAAATCTGCAAGTGAAACGTTTGTAATGTTACAACAAGTGTACGGCGATGATTGTTTATCGCGAACACAAGTGTTTGAGTGGTTTAAACGATTTAAAGATGGCCGCGAAGACACCAGTGATGACACTCGCACTGGCAGACCATTGTCAGCAAAAACTGATGCAAACATTGAAAAAATCGGTAAACTTGTTCGACAAGATCGCCGTTTAACAATCAGAGCAGTGTCTGAGTTAACAGGAGTTGACAAGGAAAGTGTTAGGCAGACTCTTCACGAAAGTTTCAACATGAACAATGTGTGTTCAAAATGGTTCCAAAGTGTCTCACAATTGAACAGAAGGAACGCCGAAGAATGATTTGTTCTGACATCCTGGAAAACATTGAAAGTGATTCCACCTTCTTACAAAATGTTATTACTTGCGATGAATTGTGGTTTTTTACTTACGATCCCGAAACTAAACGCCAATCGATGCATTGGAAAACTCCTGGTTCTTCACGACAAAAAAAAGCACGAATGTCAAAATCGAAATTCAAGGCAATGATGATTGTTTTTTTTTTTTGACATCAAAGGGATTGTGCACATTGATTGGGTACCAGAGGGACAAACAGTGAATCAGCATTACTACATTAGCGTCCTGGCTACCCTACGTGAGCGAGTACGGAGAAAACGGAACGATTTGTGGAGAAAAAAGTCATGGATCCTTCACCAAGACAATGCCCTAGCTCACAGTGCGTTGTCAGTGAAGACGTTTTTGGCAAAACACAACATTCCCATCTTAGATCATCCACCCTACTCACCTGATTTGGCACCCTGTGACTTTTTTCTTTTCCCTAAAGTCAAGTCAGCTTTGAAAGGAACTAGATTTGAGACTGTTGAAGCAGTAAAAGATAAAGCTACGGAAGTAATGTATGGACTTACCGAAAATGATCTGCAGCATTGCTATGAACAGTGGAAAAGTCGTATGGAGCGGTGTAGAGACCGAGGAGGAGAGTACATTGAAGGAGATAACGTGAAATTGTAAATAATTGTAAATAAATGTTTTTTCCAGCATCAGTCCGGTTTTTTTCTAGCCGCACCTCGTATTGACCTTACCGAACTTATGTGAACAGCTTTGTATTTCTTGGGAGCTGTAATAGTGGAATTTTTCCACTGTTGGCTTTGCTGTTTGCTCTCGGACTGGCGGAATGCTGTCGGACGGAACCATACTCTTGCACGATAATGCCGCCCCCACACTGCCATCGGACGAAAGCTACGCTTCAGCGATTTGGTTGGGAAACACTGCAACATCCTCCGCACAGCCCGTGTGATTTTCGCATTTTTGGTGACATGAAGAAAGGCGGTTTTAGTCTGACGAGGAAGTATAAGAATTGTCGCGCTTGTGGGCCAGTCAACAGCCGATCGCTTTCTACAAAACCTGAATTGATCGTCTCGGCCCCCAGTGCGGTACACGCCTTAAGGCGTGCGGTGACTACTTTTGAACTGAACCATCCCATGGTCCTGCCGTGGCAGATGTTCGGTTTTCATTCGGTTGTCCCTCATACTTAGTGCAGACGTCCGGAAGTTTATGCACTGTAGCGTGACGGAACAGAAAAGGTGCACCGGCAGGCATTAGGACACTGTCGACCCGTGTGCGTCTTCGTCGAATAGGGTCGCAAGTTGGTAATACTAGTGAAGCTACACAAACTATTTCTTTATACACTACTGGCCATTAAAATTGTTGCACCAAGAAGAAATGCAGATGATAAGCGTGTATTCATTGGACAAATATATTATACTAGAACTGAAATGTGATTACATTTTCACGCAATTTGGGTGCATAGATCCTGAGAAATCAGTAACCAGAACAACCACCTGTGGCCGTAATAACGGCCTTGATACGCCTGGGCATTGAGTCAAACAGAGCTTGGATGGCGTGTACAGCTACAGCTGCCCACGCAGCTTCAACACGATACCACAGTTCATCAAGAGTAGTGACTGGCGTATTGTGACGAGCTAGTTGCTCGGCCACCATTGACCAGACGTTTTCAACTGCTGAGAGATCTGGAGAATGTGCTGGCCAGGGCAGCAGTCGAACATTTTCTGTATCCAGAAAGGCTTGTACAGGACCTGCAACATGCGGTCGTGCATTACCCTGCTCAAATGAAGGGTTTCGCAGGGATCGAATGAATGGTAGAGCCACGGGTCGTAACACATCTGAAATGTAACGTCCACTGTTCAAAGTGCCGTCAATGCGAACAAGAGGTGACCGAGACGTGTAACCAATGGCACCCCATGCCATCACGCCGGCTGATACGCCAGTATGGCGATGACGAATACACGCTTCCAATGTGCGTCCACCGCGATGTCGCCAAAAACGGATGCGACCATCATGATGCTGTAAACAGAACCTGGATTCATCCGCAAAAATAACGTTTTGCGAATTGTGCATCCAGGTTCGTCGTTGAGTTCACCATCGCAGGCGCTCCTGTCTGTGATGCAGCGTCAAGGGTAACCGCAGCCGTGGTCTCCGAGCTGATAGTCCATGCTGCTGCAAACGTCGTCGAACTGTTCGTGCAGATGGTTGTTGTCTTGCAAACATCCCCATCTGCTGACTCAGGGATCGAGACGTGGCTGCACGATGCGCTACACCCATGCGGATAAGATGCCTGTCATCTCGACTGCTAGTGATACGAGGCCGTTGGGATCCAGCACGGCGCTCCGTATTACCCTGCTGAACCCACCGATTCCGTATTCTGCTAACAGTCATTGGATCTCGACCAAAGCGAGCAGCAATGTCGCGATACGATAAACCGCAATCGCGATAAGCTACAATCTGACCTTTATCAAGGTCGGAAACGTGATGGTACGTATTTCTCCTCCTTACACGAGGCATGAAAACAACGTTTCACCAGGCAACGCCGGTCAACTACTGTTTGTGTATGAGAAATCGGTTGGAAACTTTCCGTATGTGAGCACGTTGCAGGTGTCGCCACCGGCGCCAACCTTGTGTGAATGCTCTGAAATGCTAATCATTTGCGTATCACAGAATCTTCTTCCTGTCGGTTAAATTTTGTGTCTGAAGCACGTCATCTTCGTGGTGTAGCAATTTTAATGGCCAGTAGTGTATAAAGCTGCTCAGAAGGCACCCCATTTTCTATGAAACCGGACAGAAAACTCAAAAATAGCGCTATAGGAGGTTGCCTAGTTATCCCAGAGGATGTAACTAACTTTATCTTATTAGAAAGACGAACTGTTAAGCGGTACCAAACCGTCCATTTTCGATTTACATCCTGAGTCCCGTCTCAAAAATTCAGAGAACTACGTGAGCGCCTATTTGTAAGCAGCTAACTCGTTAATCGTGAACCGCGATGCTGGCTGTCAAGGGCCCTTACTCCGACATCAGTGACAGTGGCCGGGTGTCCGGAGAGACCGGACGGCTGGAGCGAAGTTCTCGGCCGTGAGCGAGAAGTGAGCGGCCAGCGGCTGGTCTAGTCTGGTCTTGTCGGGTGCCCCACATACTGCGAGGGCAGCCCGGCAGCCCGGCAGCCCGCCCTCTGCAAATACCAAGCGGGGCAGTCCGCGGTCCAGCGGCCGGTTGCGCAAGAGGAGCGCCGTGGCATCGGCGGGGCGACTCCGGCAGTCTCCCGTCGTCACGGCTCCCTCAACCTCACCATGCCTTACAAAAATCGTATAATGTATTTCAATGGCTTTCCCGCAGCATAATGTACGCTACATTTCTCTTGTTGCTTTCTTTTCTCTGTACTTGTTGAAATGGCAGGGACCTTGTACCTGGGAGTAGTAATATGCCGAACAAAAATTAAAAAATGGAATATAATAATATTGATTTGCCTCAACGGCATTTTAACATTGACAAAGTGAACAACTCAAAAGAGGTCTTATGACAGCCTCTAAATCAATTGGTTCAAATGGCTCTGAGCATTATGGGACTTAACATCTGAGGTCATCAGTCCCCTAGAACTACTTAAACCTAACTAACCTAAGGACATCACACACATCCATGCCCGAGGCAGGATTCGAACCTGTGACCGTAGCAGCAGCGCGGTTCCGGACGGAAGCGCCTAGAACCGCTCGCCCACGGCAGCCGGCTATGACAGCCTCTAAAAAACCGTTAATAGTTGCGGCAGTGAAAATGACAACATTTAACAAAAACCTTAAAAGTTTGTACGCGTGACTTTCACATAAGTGAAAGAGTGAGAAAATGAATGTTAACAAGTTGACAAGTTTGCAAACAACAGTTCACAAAAGAGCTGAAAAGAAATGGTGCGTTAACATAAGGCTACCAGCTCCAGTTAGCTCAGACATCGCCCGGTCCCTTCAAATCTAAAAGAGATGTCTAAAACCAGATAATCACAAATCGGAGACAGAAGACCTTACAAGGCCCTTACAGCTTTCCTTAACAATGCCTCGCCACAGTAATCTTAAATTACAGAAATTCTGTAACAATTTAAAGGAAAACAAACAATACAAAACGATTGATAGTTTTAATACCTGGGCTATTAAACGATATCACATAATGCAAAAAAATTATGTTCTTGTAAATGGATAAATACAGAAATATGACTTACAGAAAACAACCAACATTAGAATCTAAAGTTCCGTTTATCCAAGATGGCGGCCATGACGTCAGACACACACACCCCTGTGACGTCAGAGACACACACCGCTGTGACGTCAATCAAAATGGCTGATTTTGGCGGTAACTTTGAATTTTGGCGGGCAGGTAAGGCAATTGGCCTACCTCCACTAACCTAACAAAAAATGACGCCAAGTTCAAACTTGTCTATTTCATATCACTGCCACCATTCCAAAACACCTTTATTCAACATGGCTGCACCCAGTGCATCCATCAGTGGATACACTAGGTAATATTTAGCCAAAGGCATTTTTACATTGAGGAAATAAACCAGCCCAAACTGGCGTTATAACAGCCGCTATAAAATCGTTAATAATTGTTGTTGTTGTGGTCTTCAGTCCGAAGACTAGTTTGGTACAGCTCTCCATGCTGCTCTGTCCTGTGTAAGCCTCTTCCCCTCTGAGTAACTATTGCAGCCTACATCCTTCTGAATGTGCTTGCTGTATTCATCTCTTGGTCTCCCTCTATGGTTTTTACTACCTCCCGCTCTCCTCCGCCCCCCCCCCCCCCCCACACACACACACTTACCTCCAATATTAAACGCCAACCAATCCGTCTCTTGGAAACACGAAGCAAGTTACATGAGCCTCATTAATCGATTCTAACACGCGCATGGCGCACGTATACTATATCCGGGTAAAGTTTTTCATGTCGAAATTCCTACATCCCTATTATGTAAATTATTTAAATGTACATTACATCATTAAGAACAACGTTCGTTGCATTTACAATATTAGTTTGAGATTCCACTAGAAATTTATTTCAGTGTAAAATCCAAAACCGGTCGTGGAACAAAACTAAGAATTTCTTAGCAACTGGAGGGGCTGTTCATCATTAAAATTACAAAAACTCGGATTCATACGTAGTCGTACAGACGACTGTTCTTCCCATGCACCATTCACGATTTGAATATGAAGCTAGATCATATGTGCATGGCACAACGCATTATCCTCTCAGTTCGTATGTTTTTCGCTTTTCTTTGGCACACTCATCCACATTTACGGCTCTATCTTCCGTACTCACGTTTGCCCGTGCTCTATCGACTTACAATCAAACATCACCAATTTGACCTCATATTTTAAAGAGAAAAAAGCACAGTTATAAGATATGAGCCCCCGCAATCCATCCCGCGCGAAAAGTCTGATAGTATGTACTTAAGATCTTCTGAAGGTATAGCTTTTAAATTTTCGTGCAGACAGGTTGTTTGTCGCTCGCTCCATCTCACTGCAACTGCCCAAAGCCTGAATGCAAATAATTGTACAGCGGAACGGCAAGCAGAGCCCGTTGAAGGCGAGGGAAGAAGAGGGGGCTGGACACATCTGTCCCACGTTTTCTGAAATCTTGTTCGAGAAACATGTTGTTCTGCGCGAAAATAGTAATTAATATTAGTACGTAATAAGTCAACCTCACACACATACACATTCAATATTATTTTAACAATTTTCTCGTAATATCTCAAAATTAAAATTAATAAACTTAAGTAACGTAATCGAAAAATTATTATGAAATGAATTTAATGATTATCAGTTTACAATTTAATCATGCCGATCACGTTGAAGAATAGCGAATCTCCTGCAAATGTACTTTTCTTTACAAGTGCAGCTTTAATAATCAAAGAAAATAACGCACAACAGCGATGAAACGCAACATAATGTGCTTCAGATACAGGCTACAAACCGCGCGCTTTGACACAATGAACAAGCAACTTACCAATGTCAAACATTATTTCACAAACCTCATACTCACTCCACTGTGCAATATTTGGCGCTCCGGCATTAGGCGGCTACAGTGGAGCGGAGTGAGTGATAAACAACAGGTGCGCGCAAAAATTTCATATCTGTACTTTGAGAAGGTCACAACTGCGGGGTCAACAGAAGCGTCCGATCCCACGCGTCGGCTTTGACCCGTGACGTAAGGGTGTTGTCGTGTGTGACGTCATGACGGCGTGGAGTTTGGTTTGAGTGTGGCTGTCTCCAGTTCTGTTTTATCTTATTTTATTTACTTTTCTGATCTGTTCGTTCTATCTCGTGAGATTTTTTTTAAATTTAAAAACACTTATTACGTATTTTAATTACCTGTTTCCTCCAATTTCTGTTTTAGTTTATTATATTTATCTTTCTGATCTGTTCGTTCTATCCCGTGAGATTTTTTTTTAAAATGACAAAAAACATTAATCAGCTACTGAAGCATCTTTATCTTCTATGGTTGCAGGGGTTACGACCCCTGGGGAGGTGGGTGGGTATTCATGCATGGCTGTCTTCACTTACACGTTGTAGCTACGCAAGGCGTCTAAATTTGTTTATATTTAGTTTGCCCCCCACCCAAAACACCCCATTTCCCGCGCTTGTCCCGTTAGTGTCATTAGGCTTCTTGTGGAAAGTGTGTGTGTTTGTTTTTGTTTCCGCCATATTTGTGACGTCATGGGTCAAAGCAGACGGGCGGGATCGGACGCTTCCGTATTTCCCAACTGCGTACTATCAAAATTATGGCCCATATTTTCACGCGATATCGATTTCTTGGTGCTGATATCTTGCAGGTGTGTTTTTTCCCCTTAAAGGAAGGGTCGCAATGGACAACGCCGCTTCAAAGGACGAATACGATACGGAAACATATCTGTATATCAAAAATCATTCACCTAAATATTATGATATACACATATTTGAAACCGTATATTTAAACCCATCATGTTACGCTAAAATTTAAATAGGGTTCCATGTAAAGAAAACCAAAGATGGTCTCATATCTCTGTAATAAAAAATAGCACAAACATGAAATGTGATGTATTCAAGTAGCACCTGTCCCTGCAATTCACTGTCCAAACGACATCTTTGTGTCTATTACGGTTGGGGAGATACAAGGGGTGTTATGACTTAGCTGCATCATCGCTGTTGTCAATTTAAAAAGAGGGAGTACGTTACATGAGCTTCTAAGTTACATTTCATGAGCAACTACACTTAAGATGTATATGCTAATGTCTGCACTTAACCGTAGGGAATCGCGGTGTCCTATTGCGACCCACCAGGAGATTTGCTCGCGGAGAAAGCGGACCGCTCAGAATCAAGAGGAAGTAAAACGCCAGACAGAAAACATCTCCGGCAGCACACCAGAAGCGGCACTGGGTCTCTTCCTGGAGACGCAACCGCAGTTACGTTCCCTACCGAGCGTTGAAGTCTCCAGCTGCGATCGAAGGATAGCTATGTACTTTATACAGGTCCGTCTTGATCACACGAACTTTTACACGTCACTATTACCGGTTCCGTCAACTGCCAGCTTAAGATCATTAAATATTCTGCTGTAGTAGCAAGAGCACTTACTATGTACCTACATGTTTAGTTTGACGTTGCTACCACATCAGAATATTTTATGATCTGAAGATGGTAGTAGCCGAAGCCGGTAATAGTGAAGCGTAAAAGTTTGTATGATCCAGACGGACCTGTAAAATAAAGTGTCAAAAATATGATCACTGACTCATTTTCAGACTTTGTCTTCAATTGATAAGGGTGACTATGTGCTGTATGGAGCGTCTTCTGTGCCAGTTATATTTTGCGCATTGTAGGGATCTATTCGAAAGCGATGGATGCAAAACAATATTTTGGTTCTTATTCTCAGCCTTCCCACTACTGTCATCCGATTAAATTAGAGTTCATTGAATTTCCTATCAAACTGACTCTACGAACGTGATAAAAGTACACTACCGAATATAATACCAGAACATGTCACTGGCTCAACAATAAATACGATATCCTGATGAAGACCACTTGCAACAGTGGCCGAAACGTTGATTTTATAAACGACATGATGATCCTATCCCAAACCCAGAAACGTTTTATTGAAGATGACAGCCGGTGCGAAAGCCTACACTCGCACAACAATTTTTCTGTAAAGGAATAAGAATTTCCTGGATATTAAAACCGTATCAGTCTCGGCCCTGGGCTTTTGTATCCTCAGGGTAGCTCTTTACCAGCAACTTGAGCACGACTCACTGGCCGACTGGAAGCTTCATTCTGCTAGCGCCTCTATGCCTCTATGCCATCCACCACGCACAGTTTTAATGTGTCAGGAAGTTTCGTTGCAGTGCGCACTCCGCTGTAGAATGAAAATTATATTATTAATTTTCACCAATATTTACAGGAAAATCTTTACATTTGCAGTGTTTTGTTCACAACAGTTCAGTTCTCAAGAACCTTTTTGAATTTCGATTCTTCCTTTCGGAAACACTGCTGCGCCTTGTCGAAAGTTTCCTTTATCATTATTTCAACACCGGATAACGAAACTTTAAGCCAGCAAGCTGTTAATACACCTTGTCGACTGTTATACTTTCACCTCCTTGGCTTTGATCGGCTGACAACGGCAGTGGAACTTCCCAGTCCAGCAGTTCCATCGCTCCGACTGGCCGCAAGTTCAACACCAAGTTTGGAAAACCTAGAATAGTAGCGTGTCACATGAGTAACTTTGCAAACTTAGCAGGGTGAACACGTAATCACCAGTGTTATTCGCTAGGGGAACAGTGGAAGGATAGAAACGAATTATACAAAACAGCTTCTAGCATTGTGAGTGTCGGTTATATTCATGCCACTCTGTCACAATCCACAAACTTTCTTAGTTCTCAAGATGTCCTTCACTTTTCACTACTGACATCGTCGGTATCATAGAGCTAGCGTTCTCTCGCTGAACGTGCATTCTGCTATAACTTCTTAAATTTTCATGGTATTTCTTCTTCTGATAATATTCGGGTGCGCAGTCGGATCTCGTCGACATTCTGCAGCGATATTTCGGCCCAGTTACGTCCGGGCATCTTCGGACGTGTAGACAATTATCGAATCGGTGAAAATACGTCTTGGCGATAATCTTATAAATCGTGACGACGGCTTTCAACTGGGTAAAAATTGGAATCCTATAATTAAAGTTATCTATTGACAGCTGAATCGACGGCGTCATTCGATACTCAGCGATTAAATCTCAATTCCAGCACCAAGGGCAGCACACACACACCTCGAATGTCACCCGCATATCGTCACCTGACTCATGCACTGAAAAACGCCAGCAGACTCCTTCTTTTCCCTGCGTTTTATGTTCCTCCCAGAACGCTCTGGAATCGACCCATTATTTGAATCGGGTATTAATTCAGTCTGTCATCTACGTCATTCTCTCGACACTTTTCTTGCAGCATAAATACCAGGACTGCACCTCGGCTGTTCAGTAGTTGTCTACTCACCTGAAGATGGCCGGACGTCTCTGTGCCGAAATATCGTGGCAGAATGTCGCGGGATCCGGTTGCACACCCGAAAATTATTAGAAGACGCATTCTGCCGTTTGTTACTGATGCCGCAAAATTCTCGGATCCGTACACGTAACTTTGACATCATATATTTCATTAGCAATTTAATTTGTCTGATGGAAGAAATAACTTATGCAACGTAACGAAACCAGGGCATCAATGTGCAAAGTGCGTCGAGAAGCGAAATCCGCGCACGGGCTTAACGAGATGGTAACTATGCCTAATAATAGGCCTATTTTAATTTTGTAAACGACGGAGCAACGAAAATGGCGCGCTATAAAGAAAGCACATGTGAGTTAAGTGCGCATCAGAGGCACGTTTCGTCAACTTGCATGCTAATCATATGGGGCTTTGTGTGCGCCGCAAGGAGGACATTTCGTTTCGTTGGAAGCGCTGACTCGCTCAGTTTCGCACGCTTCTGAGGCTGACTCAGGCGTGGCCCGAACGACAGGTCCTGTCTGCTAAACGATGACGTAAAAGCATCTCGGATTACTCAGCATAATCTATTTCAGTTTTATTCTTGTTGGTGAAGTACTGTCGCGGACCACTGAAAGAGTGTAATGTTTCGGTCCATCTTGAAAGATGCCGGAAGTCCTTCCGCGCTCTGAATTGAGTGCAGTCTTGGACAAGGAGTGAATTTTGGCGTACATTTGCTTTTACACTGGATGTAGTAGTAGTAGTAGTAGTTGTTGTTGTTGTTTTTGTTGTTGTTGTTGCCGCCTTCAGTCCCAAAACTAGTCTGTTTTAGTTCTCCGTGCTTGTCTATCCTGTACAAGTCCCTTCATATCTGCATAACTACTGCAACGTACATGCATTTGGACCTGCTTATTGTATCTTAGTTATATACTCCCACAACAAATTTTACCACCCACACTTTCCTCCATTACCAAATTGACGATTTTTTTATGATTCAGGCTATGACCTACTAACTGATCCCCGCTTTTAGTCAAGTTGTACTATAAATTTCTTTCTTCCCTCAATTCAGTTCAGCAGCTTTAAATCAGGTTCTCGACCCATCTAGTTTTCGTTATTAATCTGTAGCACCAAATTTCAATAGCTTCTATTTTCTTGTTGTCTGAACTGCTTCTTCGTCCGCGTTTTATTCAATACAAGGCTACACTACATACAGAAACCTTCAGAAAAGACTCCTTCTTTTCCCTGGGTTTTATGTTCCGCCCAGCACGCTCTGGAATCGACCCCTTACTTGAATCGGGTGGCCGTGCGGTTAAAGGCGCTGCAGTCTGGAACCGCAAGACCGCTACGGTCGCAGGTTCGAATCCTGCCTCGGGCATGGATGTTTGTGATGTCCTTAGGTTAGTTAGGTTTAACTAGTTCTAAGTTCTAGGGGACTAATGACCTCAGCAGTTGAGTCCCATAGTGCTCAGAGCCATTTGAACCAACCATTTCAATCGGGTATTAATTCAGTCTGTCATCTACGTCATTCTCTCGACACTTTTCATGGCTACTTAAAGTTATTCAGGTCTTCGCTATAAAACCGTTTTACCGCCATTCTATTTTTAGTCGAACACAGAGCATTATACTAGAATCCAAAATTGGTTTACTTCCTTGCCGATTCACAGGCAATTCCTCAAAAATTTCTCTAAAGCCTATGCTCTGGTTTCTGTCGTCCATGAAGCACGACAAAAACCTTTGCCTAAC
Organism: Schistocerca piceifrons; assembly: GCF_021461385.2. NCBI lineage: Eukaryota > Metazoa > Arthropoda > Insecta > Orthoptera > Acrididae > Schistocerca > Schistocerca piceifrons. Next base: position 663,941,585 of record NC_060142.1, read on the forward strand.
GTTTACCGATTCTGCGATGTTATACTGTCATCGATTGGAAACATACAGTAAATACACAACATCGTGTGCGCTCTTCTCCCGCTTATTGAAATGCAGTAACGCCGTTCAACAAGTGAAAGCCCTCCTTACACTTCGGTACGGCTACGTACTAAATTAAATATTTGCTTACGGGCTGTTTCCACCAGATATACGATGAACTAAAAAACTCGTGGTAAACGGAACACTGTAGCTCATTATCACTGGAGGGTTACAGAAGCTAAATTAGCATCGAGTGTGCCTCAGGGGTGTGCGATCGGACCGTTACTACGTATGATACATTAACGTCGACCTTGTAGATAACTCTCTTAGTTCATTCGTACACGACGCTTTTGTGTATACTATTACATAATTCTTAATTTCTCCATGCTGAGAGTCGCTGGGGGTTTTCCATTTAATGTTAATAAATCTGCAACTAATATAAATCGAAATAAATCTTCGTCAATAGGATGAAATTGACTACCTCAAAATAGTGCTTAATTATAAAATGGTAAAATTATTAATAACTTTTAACGATAACAATAAAGCAATAACTCCTCTTAGCTTGTTTCTAATTGATCATAAAATTGCATAAGGATTAATTAAACATAACGTAATTTTTTAATAAATACGTCATTTAAAAATTTAATTGAATCTTTTAATGTAAAGTATGAGTTAAATGAATATTTTTCAATGTCTCCTGTAAATTCTAAAGGGTTATTTGATCATACTGGAAAATGCAGATCAGTGTCTGTAGTAACTACTAGCAACTGATGCACAATATAAGCAAACGTAATTTACTGGACCTAAGTAGGTGAGCAGACATATTTCTGAAGGGCAAACGTTGTTCACTATGAGCTGTACAATTTTCATTGTAATTGCCATTGGCCAGTTTCGACTTTATACACATTATCAATCAGCATTCAGTTAACATTTATGCAAGTCACTTTGAGGTTATTTCAATGTCGCTTGATAATGAGTATAAAATCGAAGCTGGCCAATAGCAAATAAACTGAAAAGTGTACAGTCCATAATGAACAATGTTTTATTTTGAATAAATTATCGAGTCTGGGGTCCTATATGCAAACAAAATTACCAAGGTTTTATATTGTTATATTATAAAATTGCCGGTTAGGCATTGTACTTAGCCACTACGTTAAATATATATGGTCGGGAGGCATTATAGATAGGACGTCGACGCGTTCCTAGTACCAAGGAAGGCATATGATAAAGAGTCATTGAAAGAAACTTAAGGAAATTTAATTCTGCCACTAATATAAAAGTGTCGCGTGACAGGTTCGCGAATATTGTACATTCGTCTGGGACTCTTACCAAGACAGATTAATGGAAGAGAGAAAATATATTCAGGCAGGAGCCGGTAGTTCATTTTAGATTTGTTTGCTGGAAGTGAGAGCACAATAGAATCGCTCAAGGTTCTCCAGTAGGTGCTTCTGCAGGAGAAATGATACGCGGGGCATAAAAAATCTATGAATACAAAATTTTAGAGGGCATAGAGGAGATAAAAGAAGAAACACGTGCACCTTTCCCCCGCCAGGCGTCCATCAAGATGGTGACGCTGGTGATGTTCAGAACCTGTGTTCAAATTACCGCGTGATAAATACTGTTTTAGAGATGTTGTTGACCTTTAGATTTCTTTTTGTGTGGCGAGGTATACCGTTTGGTGCAGGAGATGCCGAAGGGCGCCTCAGGAGAGCTGGTTGCCCGTCTGTCTGAAGCCGCAGACACTATTCGTGAAAAACCCTGTTGTTTTGAGAGTGTCAGACAGTCATTAGAACACTGATGCCAAGTTGTGCGTTAACATAACAGACGACAGTTTCACTAACATCCCCAAAACAGTATTCATTACACAGCAGTTTAAACACCATCTGTGAACATAACAAGCGGTTCATGGAACCCCAGCGGAGAAACGGTGCACCTGTGACGTTTCTGTTTCTCTGTATCTCCTCTAAATACCATAAACTTTGTATTCGTAGCTTTTTTTACACCATATATGTAATGAAAAGGCTTACTCTTAAAATTCTGAGTCAATGCTTAGAATGAAAAAAAACATCATTTCTTTGATTTTATCCATCCTGAATGAGAGGTCGTGGTTGTGAATGTCAATGTTAAAAAATATATCGGCTCAACCACTTGTTTATAGGGTAAAACACTAAGATTGACGCGTTTCGGAAGTCAAGCTTCTATCATCAGAGTAACCTGTGAAAGAACCTGTTAAAACTCGCTAAAATGGAACATGCACCAGGCACAATAAAATTGATATAAAATTAAAACATCGTGGCTACTTCCCTTGTTGCAGCCTTGTCTTCCAAGGTGCATCTGCACATAGTTGTCAAAATATAAAAAACTCTAAAATGGTGTCGCCTATGGTGTTCAACATCTAACCACATGGCTCTCTCCTCTATCGTCGTAAACCGCCCGTGCGTCTTCGTTGCATGTTCCATTTTAGCGATTTTTAACAGGTTCTTTTACTTTTTATTGTTCTGATGATGGAAGCTTGACTTCCGAAACGCGTCAATCTTAGTGTTTTACACTATAAACAAGTGGTTGAGCCGATATATTTTTTAACATTAATATCATTTCTACTCTCAAAGACTTCTATTAACGACTTTGACAGCAGTACTTTAAAAAATCGTCTTTATACAACGTAGGAGCTTACTGACACTCGTTACTCTTATCCATTGTCCTGCAACGGAATCATAAATTCGGAAACAAACGGTAGTACACTTTGTGCTCTCTTCTACACATCTTACGCTGGTTTGTGGAGCGCAGATGTATATGTGGATTCCAATAACTCGTGGCAACTGCTGGTCTGTATTGAGGGATGATCTTGTGCAACAAAACCACGTCCTTTCGGTGGTATATGGCTTCTTATCGACAAACTTCACGTCCAATACAATATTTGTATCTCTCCAGAGACGTAATATATCGCATTAGGACATACACACCCTATGAGTGGTGGCATTCGGGTCTTGTTGATCGTATTGTTGTAAGTGGAAGTTACCAAAGCACACTGAAAGGTTTGACAAATTGTCCATCCAGAGATGATACGGGGATGTGTATCGATCCACTCAGCATGATTAGAGGTTTTCCCAAACTATACCAGGAGAATGAGAGAATGTTTACTGTTAACAGGCCATCATAGACGCTATTCCACTTGCCTGATTGTAAATAAGATTTGTTGAATGAAATATGTTCTCATGTTGTGTGTCTTGTTATCGTTATCAAATGATTACTATTACCATCACTATAATTGTGTCATTTCATAGTTCATGTTTCATTATTCTGATTTTCCATATACTACGTTCTGCTATTGTTATGAAAACAATCCAGTTGAGTCACACTCAAAAACGATAAATAAGATTTTGGTTTAATGTGGACTTTGTAAAAGGAATTAAAACTTTTTTACGAAATTTGGAATTTATCGACAGCTGACGACAGGCCATGTTTGGCCTTAGAGGGTATTTTCGATTGATACATATACACATAAGAACAATTGAGTGAAAAGTACTTCTGTGCGTGGACACTGTTCAAATTTACCTAACAGATACATGGACGAGCGTTTTGATGTTCCAAGAACCCACCAAACAAACCAGTTAACATAATGACACGGAACGGCGCTGATGCGCTAAACTCGTAATGAAGCACACTACGTTGTTACACGCGGGCGAAACGATGGTATTAAGCACAAGCAAGTCCATAGCACCTGTGGAAAATCTGTAAAAGTTGCTCTTTCGTGTGACGTATTATTTATAATTGTAAATTGAATTTAATAAATGCTACAAAACTTAAAAAAACGTATATTCTTTTTGAAACAACCTGTACGTTTTGATGCATTATTGTTTGTAATTTCTAGCTTTCAACCATAATATTTACATTTACCTGTTGTTAAGGACAAGTATAATGAGAAATACGATTGTAAAATACAAAAAATTAAACAAACGTTAACTGCATAGGTTACAACGTAGTGTTCGCGTCTTTATCTTGTATCTCAGTAATGCCACAATAACGCCTATCTGTATTCTAATATTTTAACAGCACTTCGTACTTTTCGTAAGCACGTTATGCCATAGATAAGCCACAATTCAAGGTGAGAATGAAAAATATGTTCTTCGTTTCGGAAAGTATAATCGTTAGGAAAGTCAACTTGTACGACGGACAGAAAAAATGCATTACCAGAGTGATTACGTTTATTATCTGCGACGATGCTGCATACAAATTATAGAGTTAATAAGTAATTTAAATAAAATAAAATGGTATTTGTAATAAAATAATATGAGAACAGTATCTTATTCGTGTTTAATAAGTTGCTTTTGTAAAACATAACAATGAAGCTGGTCATCTATGATGGCCTTTTAGCTGTGAAGTTAAAGGTCTCTTTTATGTTAAAATTTTCCACAGATTATGACGTTTAGCGTAAAATCGGCAAGCAATGTGAGAAACCGGTTAAAAAACCTTTCGAACGATACATCATTCTGTACAATTAGCGTATGCTAAGAAAAAGGGATGTTGACTTGGAAAATAGTACATATTATTTAAGCACTGTCTCTTTCCTGGTTTTGTGAGCAGCGTTCTTTTGATCACACCCTAATATCTGTACGTACCATTGTAGTTTCTTTTCAGAATTATTATCCTGAGATAGTAAACGCTCACAAACAACTGTGAAAGTGGAATTTCTGAGAGTGGAATTTCCAGTCTTACGGTTTCCTCTGTTCGGACGTACAGAAAACTGCGTTGTGGCATTTTTGGTACAGCTAAATGATGTAGTATATGGTAGAATTACCGGTAGTATTGGTAGCAGTGGTAGGGAAAGAAACGTAAATGAATGTGTAAGAGAGAAACTGCGAGCCGACGGTTTCTCTTTGTTTTTTTGGTTGTTTGTTTTCACATAATGAGAACCGCACATCATTCAGTGTTAGTCTATAGGGTATTTTATGTTCTTACAGAGTATAAATTGCATTTTTTAAGTAATAAATATTAGTTGATTGCATAACGCCTGCACTTCTATGTAGCCAAAGCAATTGCTTCTGATTCAAGTACAGTTTACCTGTATAAGCATATAATTGTTGCTGTTATTTTGTACTGAACAGAACGACCTTCATCATGATCGACACCAAGAGTTTTCAGGTGTTAATGATAAATGCGAAAGTTGATCATGAAACACAGAACGTGCTTTATATAAGTTCGACGAAGTATAGAAGCAAAGTTTGATATATTTTTTTCTTCTGTATTTTTTTTTTATTTTGCCTTTTTCTTGAGGAAATTGTATTTTCTACCGCAGTATGATAAACCTGTACTGTTGTCTTTACTTTTATTACAACATCCCTCTTTTTCATGTTACTTGTTGTTGTTGTTGTTGTTGTTGTGGTCTTCAGTCCTGAGACTGGTTTGATGCAGCTCTCCATGCTACTCTATCCTGTGCAAGCTTCTTCATCTCCCAATACCTACTGCAGCCTACATCCTTCTAAATCTGCTTAGTGTATTCGTCTCTTGGTCTCCCTCTACGATTTTTACTCTCCACGCTGCCCTCCAATACTTAATTGGTGATCCCTCGATGTCTCAGAACATGTCCTACCAACCGATCCCTTCTTCTAGTCAAGTTGTGCCACAAGCTCCTCTTCTCCCCAATTCTATTCAATACCTCCTCATTAGTTGTGTGATCTACCCATATAATCTTCAGCATTCTTCTGTAGCACCACATTTCGAAAGCTTCTATTCTCTTCTTGTCTAAACTATATATCGTCCACATTTCACTTCCATACATGGCTACCCTCCATACAAATACTTTCAGAAACGACTTCCTGACATTTAAATCTATACTCGATGTTAACAAATTTTTCTTCTTCAGAAACGCTTTCCTTGCCATTGCCAGTCTCCATTTTATATCCTCTCTACATCGACCATCGTCAGTTATTTTGCTCCCCAAATAGCAAAACTCCTTTACTACTTTAAGTGTCTCATTTCCTAATCTAATCCCCTCAGCATTACCAGACTTAATTCGACTACATTCCATTATCCTCATTTTGCTTTTGTTGATGTTCATCTCATATCCTCCTTTCAAGACACTGTCCATTCCGTTCAGCTGCTCTTCCAAGTCCTTTGCTGTCTCTGACAGAATTACAATGTCATCGGCGAACCTTAAAGTTTTTATTTCTTCTCCATGGATTTTAATACCTACTCCGAACTCTTCTTTTGTTTCGTTTACTGCTTGCTCAATATACAGATTGAATAACATCGGGGAGAGGCTACAACCCTGTCTCACTCCCATTACAATCACTGCATCCGTTTCATACACCTCGACTCTTATAATTGCCATCTGCTTTCTGTACAAATTGTAAATAGCCTTTCGCTCCCTGTATTTTACCCCTGCCACCTTCAGAATTTGAAAGAGAGTATTCCAGTCAACATTTTCAAAAGCTTTCTCTAAGTCTACAAATGCTGGAAACGTAGGTTTGCCTTTCCTTAATCTTTTTTCTAAGATAAGTCGTAAGGTCAGTATAGCCTCACGTGTTCCAACATTTCTATGAAATCCAAGCTGATCTTCCCCGAGGTCGCCTTCTATCAGTTTTTCCATTCGTCTGTAAAGAATTCGAGTTAGTATTTTGCAGCTGTGACTTATTAAACTGATAGTTCGGTAATTTTCACATCTGTCAACACCTGCTTTCTTTGGGATTGGAATTATTATATTCTTCTTGAAGTCTGAGGGTATTTCGCCTGTCTCATAGATATTGCTCACCAGATGGTAGAGTTTTGTCAGGACTGGCTCTCCCGAGGCTGTCAGTAGTTCTAATGGAATGTTGTCTACTCCGGAGGCCTTGTTTCGACTCAGGTCTTTCAGTGCTCTGTCAAACTCTTTACGCAGTATCATATCTCCCATTTCATCTTCGTGTACATCCTCTTCCATTTCCATAATATTGTCCTCAAGTACGTCGCCCTTGTATAGACCCTCTATATACTCCTTCTACCTTTCTGCATTCCCTTCTTTGCATAGAACTGGGTTTCCATCAAAGCTCTTGATATTCATGCAAGTGGTTCTCCTTTCTTCAAAGGTCTCTTTAATTTTCCTGTAGGCAGTATCTATCTTACCCCTAGTGAGATAAGCCTCTACATCCTTACATTTTTCCTCTAGCCATGCCTGCTTAGCCATTTTGCCCTTCCTGTCGATCTCATTTTTGAGACGTTTGTATTCCTTTTTGCCTGCTGCATTTACTGCATTTTTATATTTTCTCCTTTCATCAATTAAATTCATTATTTCTTCTGTTACGCAAGGATTTCTACTAGCCCTCGTCTTTTTACCTATTTGATCCTCTGCTGCCTTCACTATTTCATCCATCAAAGCTACCCATTCTTCTTCTACTGTTTTTCTTCCCCCCATTCCTATCAATTGTTCCCTTATACTCTCTCTGAAACTCTGTACAACCTCTGGTTATTTCAGTTTATCCAGGTCCCATCTCCTTAAATTCCCACCTTTTTGCAGTTTCTAGTTACTAGTCAACAGTTTTCGAATAAAACCTGAGCTTCAAACATTGATAGTTTCAACATTGCTATAAATACTCTTTATTATTAAATGACAAACAGGAGGATAACTGTGTGGAACAAAATGGTTCCATAGGTTACCCGGTCGTTTGTGTATCGTCGCTCTGTTTCTAGACGGTTTACTGCTACGCCGTGCGATGTATGCGACTGCTGGACGGGCAGGGGACGAGCCACACGCTTACGAGAGTGTTTGTTTGCCGTTGCAGGTCGGGCGCATGGCGGCAGCGCACGCGGTGCTGCTGCGGTTGCTGGTGGCGTGGGCGCTGCTGGCGGCAGCTGCGTGGGCGGCGGAAGACAGAGGGGGCGATGGTGGCGGCGGCGGAGGCGGCGGGGGCGGCGGCAGCGGAGGCAGCGCGGACGCGGAGGAGCGGTGGAGCGCGCCGGAGCAGGAGGCGCAGCGGCGCGGCTGGGTGCCGCTGGGGGCGGCCTACCAGCCGGGGGCCGGGCTCCCGCCGCAGCACAGGTGACTCAGCGCCGCAGAAAGGCAACCTTCCAAAAGACTGCCACGTCTATTAATGTGGCGTGCCCCAACAACTAAATTGTACAGGAAGTAAAAATAAAATCTTCTTCCTGCCTATCCTCTATACATACAGTCATAAAAATAAGTATTCATACAGTAATATTCTTCTCGGGTGTGCAGCCGGATCATAACGTAATCTTGATACAATATTTCCGCGGTCCAACTGGCCGCCATCTTCAGGTGAGAGTGCTGGTACACGATCTCGCCGGAACTAATCAGTTCCGGCGAGATTGTGTTCCAGCACTGTCACCTGAACTAGTCAGTTCCGGCGAGATCGTATACCAGCACTCTCACCTGAAGATGGCGGCCAGTTGGACCGCGGAAATGTTGTGTCAAGATTACGTTATGATCCGGCTGCATACCCGAGAAGAATATTATTAATTATTACGCCGGGAAAGCCTTCGTAATCATATTTATACAGTAGGTGGTGACAAACTACGATAGTGTGAAACATCCTGGTAGATTAAAACTGTGTGCCGGACCGAGACTCGAACTCGGGACCTTTGCCTTTCGCGGGCAAGTGCTCTATCAACTGAGCTACCCAAGCACGACTCACGCGCCATCCTCACAGCTTTACTTCTGCCAGTACCTCGTCCCCTACCTTCCAGACTTAACAGAAGCTCTCCTGCGAGAGCCCTGATGAGATGCATGGCTGTTGAGGTGGAATATTGGTTGGCGGGCAACCTCAGGGGAACCTGCTACACCACAGTTGTATAAGGCTTACTCAGGCACGTGGGGCTCTGTATGAGTGGGCCCTTATTTAGCTGCTCGTGGGACCGAAATGGAACCCTCGAAATCTTCTTCTTCTACCCCCCAGCAGGAAGGGTGTACCGTCTGGGAGTTCTCACACCCATTCATCAAAAAGAATAATAATCAAATTGTTGTCAGTAATGGGGCTCAAGGAGTCATGAATAACAATGTCTTTGTAGTGATCAGGAGGAAGGAGGGGACGTTTGAAAAAGTGTCCCCCTTCTATATATATATATAAAGGCTTAGAAGGGCTGGCTCGTACCCTCACGTCTATTAAGCGGTTGCGCAATGGTTCCTTGCTTGTTGAGACTAACAGGGCAAAGCAAGTGAAACTCTTGAAGAAGTCACAGAAATTGGGTGAGTAGGACTTCATCGTTGAGTTGCATAACTCCAGCAAAGGTGTGGTAACCTGCCGTGATATTATGGCTATAGACGTTGCCGAACTCAGACAAGAATGGGCACCACAGGGGATCATAGATGTGGAACAAAGGACACGCAAGAACAATGGAGAGACTGAGAAGACTGCCACTATTATTGTAATCTCCAATTCTCCAACGCTACCAGAATACATCATGGCAGGTTTCCTCCGACTTAGGATTTGGCCCTGTGTACCTAACCCTACGCAATGCTTCAAATACCAGCGTTTTGCCCATACAACGCTGAGTTGAAGAGGCGAAGCGACTTGTGGGAAGTGTGGAAAGGCAGCCCATGAAACTAGGACGGACTGTCCATCTCCAGCAATCTGTATTAACTGCTCTGGAAGCCACGCAGCCTGGAGCCAAGCCTGCCCTGTTTTTGCAGAGGAACGCAAAATTCAGGAAAAAAAAGTGACCACGCAGATCCCCTAAGCAGAAGCCAAAAAGGACTATCAGGCGATGAAACCCCCTGTCTTTGCCTTTTCTTATTCTTCGTTGGTGCAGAAACCTGTTACTAAGGTCGACGCTTCGATTCAGACGACGTCCAGTGTTCCTCTAGCATCTGAACTTGAACCTGTATGTGCCAAAGTAAAGTGAAAGACATAGCGATCCAGACACCTACGACGGAAGAGTCCTGCAATCTTCCTCAGTGCACAGCCCGAAGGCACCCCAGCAGCAGAGTGCCCCTCAACGCCAAGTTTCTTCAAAGAAAAGTGGCTCTCACCGCCCCCTTTCCCCTTTATCCTTGCTGAGAATGGGAGCAGGGAAAGGATCCCAACATTCGGGTCGAAAGCTGACCTGGGCGCCATCAGACGTCATTCTGGCATGTCTGACTGATGATGAGGGCAAAATGGATTTTGATGTCTCATCACCAGACTCAGTCAGCCCTAAAACCCCACCTCGCTCTATAAGCGCCTCACCACCTTGGCGCAAAGACAGGGGTAAATCAAGACAACATTGATAAAATAGCTCCCATACTTCATTGGAATGTAAATGGATACAGGACTCATCTGGCGGAACTGAGACTCCTTGTACAGGACAAACCCCTCTGCCTCTGCCTTCAAGAGACTCATTTTAAAGAGACTGACACACGTATATTTGGCGGCTACCACCTTTATAGAAACGACGACCTTACTGGTGACAGGGAAAAAGGTGAGGTTGCAGTGTTTGTAAAGGATACTATTCACTCCTCACCTATTCCCTTAACAACAACACTACCAGCAGTTGCTGATCGGATAGTGGTCCATGTTGACATAACAGTGTGCGCTGTGTATTTACCACCCCATGAGCCTCTTGATAGTGGGGTGCTCACTCATTTTCTTCATTAACTACCTCGACCCTTTCTCCTTTTGGGGGGGACTTCAATGCACACAGTGCACTATGGGATTCTAACACCACATGCCCCAAGGGTCAGGTACTTGGGGATATGTTACAAACAACAGATCTTACACTGCTGAACACGGGTCAAGCCACACATTCTAGTACCGCTACGGGTTCGTCTACAGCCTAAACCTCTCCTTCTGCTCGCCCGCTCTTCGGGACACTGCTCAGTGGGCAGTGGACGATGACCTTCATGGTAGTCACCATTTCCCTATCTGGATCCATCCGCATGATGGAGCAGATCCTAAAAGAAATCCGCCGAGATGGTTATACAAGAAGGCTAACTGGATGCTTTACAGGCAGTTAGCTGTTTTCGAGCAATGTGACGGCATCCTGGACTGAGTGGATCACATTACAGCTGTGATTCACCATACCGCTGATGCATCCATCCCAAAGACTGTGGATGTGCCCAGGAGGCGACCTGTCCCCTGGTGAAAAGATGAGTGTCATTTTGCAATCAGGCACAGGAGGGCAGATTCAGTCGATGCCCTACAGATGAGAATCTTGCTAACTTTCGAATGGCGCGTGCAAAGGAGAGGAGAATAATTCGGGAGAGTAAGCAGAGGAGTCGGCAAGAGCTCCTGAGCTCCATCAAGAAGTCCACATCCGCAAGAAAAGTATTGGAAACCATCAGGAGGATCTCAAGGCATAACTCTCGACCGCCAATTGCGGCTGTACGAATACAGGGGTCTCTTATAACCTCGATGAGGGGTATAGCTCACAAGGGAACCTCCCCATCGCACCCCCCTCAGATTTAGTTATAAGTTGGCACAGTGGATAGGTCTTGAAAAACTGAACACAGATCAATTGAGAAAACAGGAAGAAGTTGTGTGGAAGTATGAAAAAAATAAGCAAAATATACAAACTGAGTAGTTCATGCGCAAGATAGGCAAATTCAAGGAGAGTGTAAGTTTAGGAGCGCCGTGGTCCCGTGGTTAAAGCGAGCAGCTGCGGAGCGTGAGGTCCTTGGTTCAAGTCTTCCCTCGAGTGAAAAGTGTAATTTTTTATTTTTAGACAATTATTATCTGTCCTTCCGTCCATTCGATGCGATCACTTTTTGGGAGTGATTATCACATACACAAGAAAACCTAAATCGGGCAAGGTAGAAGAATCTTTTTACCCATTCGCCAAGTGTACAAGTTAGGTGGGTCGACAACATATTCCTGTCATGTGGCGCACTTGTCACCAGTGTCGTATAGAATATATCAGACGTGTTTTCCTGTGGAGGAATCGGTTGACCTATGACCTTGCGATCAAATGTATTCGTTTCTCATTGGAGAGGCACGTCCTTTCGTCTACTAATCGCATGGTTTTGCGGTGCGGTCGCAAAACACAGACACTAAACTCATTACAGTGAACAGAGACGTCAATAAACGAACTGACAGATAATAACTGTCTGAAAATAAAAAATTAAACTTTTCACTCGAGGGAAGACTTGAACTAAGGACCTCACGTTCCGCAGCTGCTCACGCTGACCACGGGACCACGGCGCTCCTGCCCTCAGATTATCCTTGATGTTGCCTATTTTGCGCATGGACTACTCAGTTTGTATGTTTTCCTTATTTTTTTCATACTTCCACACAACTTCTTCCTGTTTTCTCGATTGATCTGTGTTCAGTTTTTCAAGGCCTATCCACTGTGCCAACTTATAACTAAATCTGAGTGGGGTGTGATGGGGAGGTTCCCTTGTCAGACAATGGCTGAATCATATAAATCCATCACAGGAGATTCTAGCCAGGATCCTTCGTTCCGTCGCTAACGGGAGGCAGAATCGAAGCCTTTCTCATTGTGGGAGCTCGATTCTGCATTGTCATGTGCTTGTGATACGAATTTGAAACAAACTGATAACCTACAGCATGTTGCAACAGTTGGACCGACGGTCGAAGGAAGTCCTCCTTCTGCTCTTCAATAAAATTTCGATTACGGGCGACTTTCCCAACTCGTGGAAAGAATCTATTTCAATCCCAATTTTAAAACCAGGGAAGGATTGGACGGACCGCGGTGGTTATCGTAGTATTAGCCTGACAAGCTGCGTGGGAAAGACACTGGAGCGTATGACCAATCGGCGCCTGGTGTGGGTTCTGTAAACCAAGTACCTACTCAGTCGCTCCCATTGTGGGTTCAGGAGGTATCGCTCCACTCTCGATAACCTGATCCTGCTCGAAGCTGCAATTCAACAAGCTTTCCTTCGTAAGCAACACCTTATCGGTTCTACACAGGGTTGTGATGTTGCATTGAAGATGACAGTGATTAGGAAATATCGAGCCATAACCAGACATGCTAAACTGAGAGTGCTCAAATCCCTGGTTTTCCCAGTTTCGCCTTATGGCATTGAAACATGGAGAATAACTGAAGCGGACCGTAAAAGGAACGATGCCTTTGAGATTTGACCGTGTAGGAGGTTGCTGCGACTATCATGGATGGACAAACGGACCAACAGATCAACCCTTCAAGAACTCATGGCGGAGAAGAGGTCGTCCAGTATTCGTTTCCAGCGGATCCTGCAGTTGATTGAACACGTAAATCGACGACAGGAGGGTAACTTGGAAAAGATGATCATCCAAGGAAAAGTCTAAGGGAAAAGATTATAGAAAAGATCACCGAGACGAGAGACAGACCAGATAAAGGAGAAGAGGCATCAGACAAGGGACCAGGTACTCCGAGATGCAGAAGACCGAGAAAATAGAGACAGATTGTTAAGAGGATTGTGTGATCGGTCACCAAATTTCAACTAAGAAAGACGGAGTGTTAATGATAATGTTCCTGCTGCCACATAGGATATCGACAACAGACTCTTAGATGGCACCGATGTCAGTGTAATTGGTGCGCTATACCCAAATTCATATCAGGAACACATTCTAAAAACGTAAGAACTGAAATGATGCAGTGTAGGTTCCAAAGACACTCTTTTATTAAAGAACACAAATACTGAACTTCAATAGCGTTGAAGTCCGTAACAGTGCTAACTACAATTACGCAGTGCAGTCTCTATTCTGCCGTAAACATTGTCGAGGAGTGTCAGTTCCTCTTCAGTTCGATGCACTGTGTGGCCGGAGCTGTAGCGGCTACTGTGGACACACTCGAAGACTCTCGCTGCTGGATAACTCTCCGCCGGACGACACACCCGTGGCTAGAGCGCAGTCCGTGACTCATATAATAGCGCAGAGTGATACGACATTAGCTCCATGCTATTGGGTACTAGTGCGGAGTGATACTGCCCGCTGGTATGGAGTAATGCTACAGCTACGTACTACTGGCTGCTTGCGTAGTGGGATATTACAGTTTCGTACTGTTGGCTGCTAGCACGGAATTATGCTACAGCTCCGTACTATTGGCTCCATGTGACGAGTGACATGCAAGGTAGTCGATTAGAGAGGGCCGCTGGAATACATACCAGCTTCGCCTAGCGTATATGCAGTACCGGTCACCATCCATAGTTGAAGGATAGTCTATGTGTCAGGGGTTGCGACTCAGCGTCACTTGCGTTGTACGTTTTAAAGCTAAGGCATTTCTGCACATGCGCTGTGTGAGTATTGTTAAAGTCTGTGGAAACTGCTTCAACACACACCATTTTATGGCAATACAAACGCTCAACATTTAAAATACGTACTCAAGCTTGAAATGAGTAACAGAAACAGTAGTTTCGAATATATGAAATGTATTCGCAGTTGCGAATACGAACAACCAGCAGCTGTATAAGGGAATGACTGCAATGAAAATTTATGCCGTACCTGGATTCGAACCCGAATTTCCCGCTTTATACGAGCGCTCTCTTTAACCGCTTTCGTTACCCGTGCACAACTCACGGCCAGACCCAAACTTCATATGACATCACTCGTGCGTCACAACTTGTAATCGTACATAATCATCATCAGTATTCTGCCAAAAGGCAGGTTTTCACATGGTAGTTCTCCAGGCTGTCCGGTCTTCTGCCATCCTCTTCAGGTCTGCATAATTTCCGCTTCCCTTTATGTCGTCTATCATCTTGTATCTCCTTCTTCCTTTCAGTCTTCTCTCACAAACCAATCCTTCCAAAGCATCTGCTAGCAAGCACTCCCTTCTCAATGAATGTCCCAACCAGTTCTTTTTCCATTCTCTTACAAGCTTCAGCACACATCTTCTCTCACCAACCCTTTCCAATAAATATTCTTTCATTACTCACTCTTTCCATCCAGCTTATTATCTCCATTCTCCTCCACATCCACATCTCAAATGCTTCTAATCTTTTTTCATCCTCTCGTCTCAGCGTCCATGTTTCTGCCCCATATAGTGCCACACTCCAGACAAAACATTTTGCAAGCCTTTTCCTTAGTCCTTTATCTAATTTTCCACATAAGAGTCTCCTCTTTCTGTTGAATGCCTCCTTCGCTACGGCAATTCGAGTTTTCACCTTCTGGTGACATCTTAAGTCTTTAGTTATCGTGCTTCCAAGATATTTCAATGCACTTACTTGGCTAATGGTAGAGTGTCCTATTTTAATATTGGACAGTCTGCGTCTTGTACTGATGACCGTACTCTTTGTTTTTGCTGTGTTTATTTGCATCCCATATTCCACACAAGCTTCATTCAGATCTTTCAACATGTCATTCACTGTCCGCTCACTTTCTACCAGTAATACCATGTCATCAGCAAATCTTATACATTCTATTCTCTTTCCACCAGTACATATTCCTCTTTTCTCAGCTAAGCCTTTCGTAATAATCTCTTCAAGGTATACGTTAAACGACAGTGGGGAAAGGCAACAACCTCGTCTAACACCTCGTTCAGTTGTGCTTCCTTCTGACATTTCGTTTCGTATCCTTATCCTTACTTTCTGTTGTAAATATATATTCTGTATCAGTCGTCTCTCTTTCCAATCTACTCTTACATATGACGTCACTCCTGCGTCACAACCTTTAATCGTACACACATTATGAAATTCCCGTACAGGGAAGGACATTTTAGCTGAAAGTTGCTACCTGGTGTCGGTTGGTAAATACGACATTGCAGTGCCTGTGTTGTTACGAAGAACGATGGAGTGTTCCTTCGGACACGCATGCATGCCCTTCACCGCACGGTAATTACGTAACGTGTGAACGAGTACAGGCTGTGACGCTGGAACGGCGACATACTGAGGTTCGGGGGTGGCCGTGAGTCGTGCACGGATAGCCAAAGGGGTTGAGGCGACTGCTCGAGTAAAGCGGGAACGGGTTCGAGTTCTGCTCCGGCACAAATCTTCATTGCAGTCATTCCCTTATACAGCTGCTGGTTGTTCGTGTTCGCAACTGCGTGAAATTTCGTGTATTTAAGAACGACTACTGTCGCCTCAGTGCATGTTCCTTCGGAAATGCACGCGTGTTCGAATGAATATTACATCGTTCTTCTTCACAACACAGACACTGTCGTAGTAATTTCGAAAATAAATATCTAGACGTTTTAAGTTTATTACTTTAATCGCAAAAAGTTTTTGGAACTGTCGTGCTATATTTTTCTGAGAGACATTGTGCGTCACAAAGAGGTTTACTGTCGTCAGTACAAAAAAATGGGTCCGAAAAGAGTCGGAAAACATATTACTTCCTTCTACACACGTCTCCTGAAACAAACAAGACGAGAAATTCAGAGACATTAGAGGTCATACCGAAGTTTACCGGCAGTTATTCTCCCCACAGACCATTCGAGAATGTAACAGAGAATAGAGAGGGAGGGGGGGGGGGAGAGGGGGAAGTACGGTATGCAGATGTAGATATCCTATGCTTTGTATTATAAGTGTTTTGTATTAACAAGATGTGTAGGAAAGACGAATGGAAACCTTGTTGAGTGATTTCTGGTTAAGTACAGTGCGTGTGTTAGGGTAACTGTGAACGCTACTCTAATTCCAACTGCGCTAGAGTACTGCTCCAGCTACAGTCTGGAGCCGAGCGACCGCTACGGTCGCAGGTTCGAATCCTGCCTCGGGCATGGATGTGTGTGATGTCCTTAGGTTAGTTAGGTTTAATTAGTTTTAAGTTCTAGGCGACTGATGACCTCAGAAGTTAAGTCGCATAGTGCTCAGAGTGATTTGAACCATTTTACTACTCCAGCATTCGGGGGCCCGGTATAGGAAGATATAGTTGTCAACATCGTTAAAGGTTACGTGAAAGTATTGTAGAGATGTTTAGCAAGATTAAATGAAAACTGTCGAAAGAATCGCGACGTTGTTCCACGAATTCAAGTGTTGTTGAATTTGTAGAAGACTGTTCAAAGTACAGAGGTTGGACAAAGATATTGAAACAGCGCGAGAGATGCTTGCTTGAACATAAATGCCAAGCCTGCTGGTTGCGCTGTTGTATTTGGCCACGAACGGTACCTGTACACAATGCCCTCAATGCTCTGCAAATTTCAGTCGTGGCCAGAACAGCCTTCTGTGTAGTTGTGAGTGCACTATGTCGGAGCTAAGTGTCTTCGAATCTGGGTCGTATGGTCGGTGCTTCCGTAACCAAGGTGGTCGAAGTGTTTGGTATTTCAGGAGGCACCATATTGAAGATCTATAGCACATACAGGGTAAGCGGAGAAACGTCATTCGCTAGATCAAACGCGGACGAAAGAGTGTGTTGAGTGGTCGGGACACGGCCATTGAAGAGGATTGTGACCAAAACCAAGAGGACGGCAGATGCAGTAAGTCACTGCAGAACTGAATGTCGCACTCACGAACCCTACCAACACCAGCTCCACAAGCAGGGAATTGCGGCACGAGTTGGAATTCCAAAACACACGTCACGAAGCTATAATACCTGGACTGTCAAGCAGTGGAAGAAAGTCATTTGGTCTGATGACCCTTGTTTCACGCTGGTTTCAACTTCTGGCCGAGTTTATGTCCGAAGAGTGAAACATGAGGGGGGGGGGGGGGCGTGTCAGTAATGATTTGGGCAGCCATATAGTCATACTACATGGGTCTCACGGTTATTCCCTGCACCATGCGTCAATTCGTTGCAGATCTTCCTGCATTTCAGTACAATTTTCCATTGTTACAACCTCTCGATATACTACAGCATCATCCACAAAAAGCCTCAGTGAACTTCCGATGTTATCCACAAGGTCATTTATGTATATTGTGAATAGCAACGGTCCTAAGACACTCCCCTGGGGCACACCTGAAATCACTCTTACTTCGGAAGACTTCTCTCGATTGAGAATGACATGCTGCGTTCTGTTATCTAGGAACTCTTCAATCCAATCACACATTTGGTCTGATAGTCCATATGCTCTTACTTTGCTCATTAAACGACGGTGGGGAATTGTATCGAACGCCTTGCGGAAGTCAAGAAACACGGCATCTACCTGGGAATCCGTGTCTATGGCCCTCTGAGTCTCGTGGATGAATAGCGTGAACTGGGTTTCACACGGTCGTCTTTTTCGAAACCCATGCTGATTCCTAAAGAGTAGATTTCTAGTCTCCAGAAAAATCACTGTACTCGAACATAATACGTGTTCCAAAATTCTACAACTGATCGACGTTTGGGATATAGGTCTGTAGTTCTGCACATCTGTTCGACGTCCCTTCTTGAAAACGGGGATGACCTGTGCCTTTTTCCAATCCTTTGGAACGCTACGCTCTTCTAGAGACCTACGGTACACCGCTACAACAATCGAACTGGTATCCCATCAGGTCCAGCGGCTTCTAGGCGATAACATCTCGATCGGCGAAGGATTCCAGTCCACGAAGGGAGGCGTTTTCACAACGAACAATGGCTAGGATAAACCAACCACTACCAGAATTTCTAGTAGCGACATCCAGAGTAAAATTAACCTTGCAGCCTCGGAAGAATATAGGTCCATTTAAGATTACTGCTTGAGCTGTTCCATTGCCTCCAAGTTTATTTTCGAGGCTTATAATATGTTTCTAGACTGGCATGCAGGAGGATCTGCAACGAATTGACGCATGGTGCAGGGAATGGCAATTGAATCTCAATGTAGACAAGTCTAATGTTTTGCGAATACACAGAAAGAAAGATCCTTTATCATTTAGCTACAATATAGCAGGTCAGCAACTGGAAGCAGTTAATTGCGTAAATTATCTGGGAGTAGGCATTAGGAGTGATTTAAAATGGAATGATCATAAAAAGTTGATCGCCGGTAAAGCAGATGCCAGACTGAGATTCATTGGAAGAATCCTAAGGAAATGCAATCCGAAAACAAACGAAGTAGGTTACAGTACACTTGTTCGCCCACTGCTTGAATATTTCTCAGCAGGGTGGGATCCGTACCACATAGAAAACAAAGGAAGTAGGTTACAGTGCACTTGTTTGCCCACTGCTTGAATATTGCTCAGCAGTGTGGAATCCGTACCAGATAGGGTTGATAGAAGAGGTGGAGAAGATACAACGGAGAGCAGCGCGCTTCGTTACAGGATCATTTAGTAATCGCGAAAGCGTTACGGAGATGATAGATAAACTCCAGTGGAAGATTTTGCAGGAGAAACGCTCAGTAGCTCGGTACAGGCTTTTGTTGAAGTTTCGAGAACATACCATCAACGAGGAGTCAAGCAGTATATTGCTCCGTCCTGCGTATATCTCACGAAGAGACCATGAGGATAAAATCAGAGAGAATAGAGCCCACACAGAGGCATACCGACAATCCTTCTTTCCACGAACAATACGAGACTGGAATAGAAGGGAGAACCGATAGAGGTAGTCAAAGTACCCTCCGCCACACACCGTCAGGTGGCTTGCGGGGTTTGGATGTAGATGTAGATGAAGATTCTGTATTCTGTAAGGCTGCATTACTACCAAGGACTATCAGTGCCGGATTAGCTGCGTAGCAAGAGTTAGCAAATGCTACGGGCCTCACGCATGGGTGTAAAAGAAAAAGGATCCATCAAGTCAGTACACCTCAGTAGACCAGGCTTGAAAATGAACCTGTAAGGTTAGAAACTAGTCGCCTAGTAAATACTACAACAGTTGGCAGAATCATTAATAAACGCTTTAAGGAATTTAAAGTTTCTGTTCCCTGTCAATGAATTGTTGAAACTGAAGTCCAATGGAAGGACGGAGGTGTTCAAATCTACAATGAGTAGCAACATTTAGCTCATTTCTAAAAGTGAGCGTTGGCCACACCGTACATTTGTTGATTAGTTGACACCAGCGAGAATCTTACGGGGGAATTCCTTAATGTTTTCCGAGCTAGTAGTAACAACCTGTCCAATTAGAACAGGGTTCTATATATTACCAATACAAAGCAATTAATGGAATCTATATTAATTTTAGTAAGACTACTATTATAGGCTTTCATTCCTTCTACAGAGTATTTACTTCTATTACAGCCCTTTTGATACGAGCCGTCTGGAATGAGGGTTTGCTGTCTAGTTGGTGGACTGTTGTATAATGTGTACAACTTGACCAAAGCTCACTAAATTTCTTTAAACAGGAATGTCATTGACATTAAATACCGTAGTGGGCCAAACTATGACAATGCTACTAACGTGAGTGGGAAGTACAGCGGCTTAGAAGCACGAACAAGGAGATAAATAAATACCCAGAATACATCTCTTGTTTTGAGCATTCATTAAATTTGGTTGCAAATGCGCTGCAGAATGCTGTGCAGAAACATCCCTTTTCTTCGGTCTTATTGAAAGCCTCTGTATTTTTTTCCGCTTCTACCTATCGAAGGGGTCTTTTTTTGAAGGCTTTGAAAGAAACTAGTTCAGAAACACCGAATTTGAAAAGATTGTCGGACAATGGGTGGTCGGCCCGAGAAGATGTTTCGAAGGCATTTGTATGTAGCTTACCGCTGTCAAACATGTTTTGAATGACATATCTAGTAACACTGTCAAAGGCTGACTACTTTTGAAGATGGTTTAGTTCGAAACGGGAATAATGACAACCAGTTGTAACGAAATCCACCCATTATAAATCGTTACATGAGTACGTCCACCAATGTGGTTCACATTTTCAAATACTGAGGCAAAAGTCAAAGTGCTGACCGGCTGTGCAGAATAAAGCCACAGATTTCGAGACGACGCCACCGAAATACGAAGTAAGATCATTTAAGCGCCTTTACTGCACTCGATGAAGATGGAGGAAATCAAACATCTTGACTACATTTCGAAATTCAGGTGCTTATTGTCATAACTGGTAATGTGCTGTCTGCATTAGCTGAACGTATGGAAGAATACCATGAAGTGACAAGCGTATTTGAAATACTTCGGCAATTTTAACAGCAGAAGAGATGTTGAAAGCAACTCCAATTATTATCGCCAGAGCCTAACTTGGTTTGGAAGAAAGCCTAGGTGACGAACACGTGCAGCTGAGCTGCTCAAAACAGGTATGAATGCTGCTATTCACAGCAAAAAGCACAAGCCCCTGGAACTGCAGTTTTACAAAGTTTTAATGAAAAAATCGTTAGAATCGTGTTTCCCAAGTGTAGAAGTACACTACTGGCCATTAAAATTGCTACATCACGAAGATGACGTGCTACAGA
This sequence comes from Schistocerca piceifrons, assembly GCF_021461385.2. Classification (NCBI taxonomy): domain Eukaryota; kingdom Metazoa; phylum Arthropoda; class Insecta; order Orthoptera; family Acrididae; genus Schistocerca; species Schistocerca piceifrons. Next base: position 663,962,654 of record NC_060142.1, read on the forward strand.
CGCGAAATTAAACCGAAAGGAAGAAGATGCTGTTATATGCAAATGATTAGCTTTTCAGAGCATTCACACAAGGTTGGCGCCGGTGGCGACACCTACGACGTGATGACATGAGGAAAGTTTCCAACCGATTTCTCATACACAAACAGCAGTTGACCGGCGTTGCCTGGTGAAAGGTTGTTGTGATGCCTCGTGTAAGGAGGAGAAATGCGTACCATCACGTTTCCGACTTTGGTAAAGGTCGGATTGTAGCCTGCCGCGATTGCGGTTTATGGTATCGCGACATTGCTGCTCGCGTTGGTCGAGATCCAATGACTGTTAGCAGAATATGGAATAGGTGGGTTCAGGAGGGTAATACGGAACGCCGTGCTAGATCCCAACGGCGTCGTATCACTAGCAGTCGAGATGACACGCATCTTATTCTCATGGCTGTAACGGATCGTGCAGCCACGTCTCGATCCCTGAGTCAGCATATGGGGACGTTCGCAAGACAAGAACCATCTGCACGAACAGTTCGACGACGTGTGCAGCAGCACGGACTATCAGCTCCGAGACCGTGGCTCCGGTTACCCTCGACGTTGCATCACAGAGAGGAGCGCCTGCGATGGTATACTCAATGACGAACCTGGGTGCACGAATGGCAAAACGACATTTTTTTCGGATGAATCCAGGTTCTGTTTACGGCATGATGATGGTCGCATCCGTGTTTGGCGACATCGCGGTGAACGCACATTGGAAGCGTGCATTCGTCATCGCCATACTGGCGTATCATCCGCCGTGATGGTATGGGGTGCCATTGGTTACACGTCTCGGTCACCTCTTGTTCGCATTGGCGGCACTTTGAACAGTGGACGTTACATTTCAGATGTGTTACGACCCGTGGCTCTACCCTTCATTCGATGCCTGTGAAACCTTACATTTCAGCAGGATAGTGCACGACCGCATGTTGCAGGTCTTGTGCGGGCCTTTCTGGATACAGAAAATGTTCGACTACTGCCCTGGCCAGCACACTCTCCAGATCTCTTATCAATTGAAAACGTCTGGTGAATGGTGGCCGAGCAACTGGCTCGTCACAATACGCCAGTCACTACTCTTGGTGAACTGTGGTATCGTGTTGAAGCTGCATGGGCAGCTGTACCTGTACACGCCATCCAAGCTTTGTTTGACTCAATGCCCAGGCGTATCAAGGCCGTTATTACGGCCAGAGGTGGTTGTTCTGGGTACTGATTTCTCAGAATCTATGCACCCAAATTGCGTCAAAATGTAATCGCATATCAGTTCTAGTATAATATATTTGTCCAATGAATACCCGTTTATCATCTGCATTTCTTATTGGTGTAGGAATTTTAATGGCCAGTAGTGTATTTTTACGCTTTTAATTGTCTTTGATGAGCACCAGCCGCAACGGGGAACTTTGTTTTTCAACATTAAAGTGCATTAAAAATAAGTTAAGAAACATCGTGAGGCAACGTGTGTCAAACGACCTCACATTAATGAATTTGGAGTGTGTGATTTGGCTGAGATATATTGATTTGACTAGTGTTGTCTCTAAATTTGCCCTTATAAAATCGTAAATCTTTTTTTATTTTATATCCTAAACTTTGAGGCGTAAAGCAAACCTAGGGCCTCTTCTTAGCTTTTGCCATGCACCACAACCTGGCTGCATCCGGCAATGATGGTTGTGTGGCTACTCTCACTGATCAGGTGCGTTCCACGGTGCAGTATTTGTTCCCAAATAGTGATGCTGTGTTCCAAGACGACAAGGCCCCTGTTCACACAGCAGGACTGGTTTCGTGAGCACCAGGATGAATTGTCGCATCTCCTCTGGTCCCAAGTCACCAGATCTCAACATTATTGAGCCTTTGTCTTGTGCTTTGGAGAGAAGGGTGCGCGATTGCTATCCATCTCCATCACTATTTGCAGGAAAAATCGTATAAGATTCCCTTGAAAACCATGCAGGAGCCGTATTTATCCTTTCCGAGACCACTAGACGCTGTTTTGAATCCCAACGGTTTTCCCACACTGTGTTAGGCATGGTAGCGTGTTGGGGTTTTCGTGTTTCAGTATTTTTCTCCACCCCAGTAGCTGCGCAATATTTCTAGTGTTTCCACCGAGAAAAGATGGAATGATTAGATGTTTATGAGTGTATTCGGTCAGTAACTATACCACCATTCCATACGCGAATACAATAGGACAATGAAAACATAATACTTCTCACAGACACAATATTTTCTCCACTGTACGAGGGATAGTCATAAAGTTGTAATTATGACATTAAAAAAACTCGAGATCCGACCAAGAAACTTGGTAACGGTGCCCATTAGCTGCGCAATATTTCTAGTGTTTCCACCGAGAAAAGATGGAATGATTAGATGTGTATGAGGGTATTCGGTCAGTAACCATACCACCATTCCATACGCGAACACACTAGGACAATGAGAACATAATCCTACTCACAGACACCATCTTTTGTCCACTGTACGAGGGATAGTCGTAAAGTTGTAATTATCACATTAAAAAAATCGAGATCCGACCCAGAAACTTGGTGACGGTGCTAGTCGTCCTCTACATATCTGTTCTTCAATTCAGTACAATTTTACCAGCGATCGATGACTTGGTGAAGATCTCTGTTGTACAAGTCTGCATTTGGCTGCTAAGAAAACGTTCCATCTTGAAAATCACCTGCTGATCGTTTTGGAAATCCCTGCCACGCAATCTGACGAAATAGGAAGTGGTCACTACGTCTCAGGTGAGGATAATACAGGGGGGGGGGGGGGGAGGGCGGGAGTTGGGGATAGACAAAATTTGTCAGTCTAAAAAGCAGAACGTGTAACCAGTACCTGTGCAAATGGACGTGGAACGTTGTGGTGGAGCAGTAACACCATGTTGAATAGCTTTCCATGACGCTTCGTCTTGGCAGTCCCTCATAACTCGTCAGGAGAATTCGGTTGTGTTCTCCTGTGATGGTTTGCTCCTGGCGAAACTGTTAGCACCGCACCATGGCAACCCCACATAAACAGCATCACTTTGCCCGATAGTGGTTGGGAATTCTCCTTCTCGGTGGCATTAAAACCATAAACTTTCCACTGCTCGCTTCGGTCCTTTGTCCCGAGGTCGTGGCGCTACAGGTAGCCTCTCGTATATCACAGAGAATAGGCAGCTAAAGACATCATCCGGATTGGCCTGACCGCAGCTGCAACATTCCCGCTGCTGCCTTGGGCGTTTTCACTAGGTGTGAGCAATAGCAGAATCCAGCAGGCGGCGGTCTGTGTCACGTTCAGAATGTGGAAGACGTTGATAAATGATCCACACCTGATTTTCGCTGCTTTTACTGTTGCCTCGATTGTGATACACGGGTCTTGGAGCCCCAAGGCCTCCACTGCTCTTGCGGTTTCCGTTTCTGCACGGAGAGACGGTCCTTCGGAGTTTCTTTGATCACACTGAAAGCGTCTGCGCCGTGTCACGTTGTGGCCAATTGTTGCGGCACACTACCGCCAACCCAGCACGGATTGTCGCAGCGTTGTTTCCCTTAAAGTGCTCAAGCGCACAACTATCCAGTTTATCAATGGGCTGCCTCCTTTTCTTTCGACTCATCTAGTTGTGTCCTACGGTACTACGGTGCGGAGATTTCTGTGTGTACCAGAACTACAGACACTACCTTGAATCTACATCTACGTCTACATCTACATCTTCATGGATACCCCACAAATCACACAAAATTGCCTGGTAGAGGGTTCATCAAACGACCTTCACAGTAGTCCTCTATTATTCCACTCTCGAACAGCGCGCGGAAAAACGAACATCTATATCTTTCCGTGCGAGCTCTGATTTCCCTTATTTTGTTATGATGATCTTTTCCCCCCAATGCAGGCTGGTGTCAACAAAATATTTCCGCATTCGGTTGAGGAAGTTGGTGATTGAAATTTCGTGAGAAGAACCCGTCGTAACAAGAAACGCCTTTGTGTTAATGATGTCCACTCCAAGTCCTCTATCATGTCTCTCTCTCTCTCCTGTTTCTCGATAACACAAAACGCGCTGCTCTTCTTTGAACTTTCTCGATGTACTCCGTTAATCCTATCTGGTTAGGACCCCACACCGCGCAGCAATACTCCGAAAGAGGACGAAAAAGAGTAGTGAAGGCATCTCTTCTGTGTATCTGTTACATTTCGTAAATGTTCTGCTAATAAAATGCAGTCTGTGATTAGTCTTCCCCACAACATTTTCTGTGTGTTCTTTCAAATGTAAGTTGTTCGTAATTGTAATTCTTAGATATGTAGTTGAATTTACGTTTTTAGGTTTGATTGATTTATCGTGTAACCGAAATTTAACAGATTCCTTTAAGCACTCATGTGGATGACCTCATACTTTTCGTTACTTTAGGTCCACTACCAATTCCGCATCATACAAATATCTCTTCTAAATCGTCATGCAATTTGTTTTGATCTTCTGGTGCCTTTACTAGACGAGAAACTACAGCATCATCTGCAAACAACCTAAGACGGTTGCTCAGATTGTCCCCTTAATCGTTCATCTAGATTAGGAACAGAAGAGGACCTATAGCGCTACCCTGAGAAGCGCTAGAAATCACTTTTGTTTTAGTCGATGACTTTCTGTCACTTACTACGAACTGTTAGCTCTCTGACAGGAAATAACGAATCCAGTTGCACAACTGAGGTGATATTCAATAACAAGCAATTTTATTACAAGCTGCTTGTGAGGTACCGTGTCAAAAGCCTTCTGGAAATCTAGAAATACGGAATCAATTTGAAATCGCTTGCAATAGCACTGGACAATTCATGTGAGTAAAGAGCCAGTTGTGTTTTACAAGAACGATGTTTTCTAAATCCGTGCTGACTGTGTATGTCAATAAACCGTTCCCTTCGAGGTAATTTATAATGTTCGAACGCAATGTATGTTCCAAAATCTTGCTGCAAATGGACGTAATTTAGTGGATTACTCATGTTACCTTTCTTGAATACTGGTGTGACCTGTGCAACGTTCCAGTCTTTGGGTGCGGATCTGTCGTCGAGCGAGCGGCTGTATATGATTGTTAAGTATGGAGTTAATGCATTAGCATTCTCTGAAAGGACTGGTATGCAGTCTGGACTAGAAAACCTGCTTAAATTAAGTGATTTAGTTGCTTCACTACTCCGAGGATATCTGCTTCTAAGTTACCCATGTAGGCAGCTGTTCTTGATTCGAATTCTGGAATATTTACTTCTTCTTTGGTGAAGGAATTTCGGAAGGCTGTGTTTAGTAGTTCTGCTTTAGCACCACTATCATCTGTAGTATTTCCATTGCTATCGCGCATAGAAAGCACGGATTATGTATTGCCGCTAGCATACTTTGCACACGCCCAGAGTCTCTTTGGATTTTCTGTCAGGTTTCGAGTAAAAGTTTCATTGTGGAAACTTTTATAAGCATCCCGTATTGAAGTTCGCGCTAAATTTCGAGTTTCTGTAAGAGATTGCTAATACTGGGGATTTTGCTTTCGTTTAAATTTGGCACGCTTTTTCGTTGTTGTTTCTGCAACAGAGTTCCGACCTTAAAAAAGGATGTTCCATAAAAACACGGGAGAACTGCCGGATATCAGTAACGTCCTGCCACGATATTTCGGCGCAGAGTCTTCTGGCCATCTTCAGGTGAGTGCCACTGTAGTAGTACTCACCTGAAGATGGCCAGAAGACTCTGCGCCGAAATATCGTGGCAGGACGTTACTGATTTCCGGCAGTTCTCCCGTGTTTTTATGGAACAATCAGTACGCCAGGTAAGCTTTAAACATCACATTAAAAAAGTTTGTTTATTTTTTCAAGGTGACAACTCTATACTTATCCCTGTACAGTCTCTTATGCAGTACAATTGTTGACGCATTAGTGCAAAGGAAGGCCGCGCTGGATTAGCCGTGCGGTCTGAGGCGCTGCAGTCATAGACTGTGCGGCTGGTCCCGGCGGAGGTTTGAGTCCTCTCTCGGGCGTGGGTGTGTGTGTTTTTCCTTAGGATAATTTACGTTAAGTAGTGTGTAAGCTTAGGGACTGATGACCTTAGCAGTTCAGTCCCATAAGATTTCATACACATTTGAACATTTTGCAAAGGAAGGTAACGAATTTTCCAGTGCTGGTATAATAACATAAAAGCTGCCGATTAACGTCAAGCTTCGACCAGGCAGTAAGAAATCCGCAGTGCAGTATCGCTGTGATGCGACAACAGGTGTTGGGCGTCGTGTTGCAGGTTCGTCCCGGCGGTGAGCAGCCAGGAGGAGGCGCTCCTGAGGACGGCGCCACTGCAGTTCCTGCCGCCACCCCCGCCTCCGCCCCCACGGCAGCAACAGCAGCAGCAGCTGCACGAGGAGGAAGAGGTGCAGCTGCTGTACGTGCCCGTGCAGACGCTGCAGGAACATGGCCGCCTGCCCCAGCCCCCCCAGCCTCCCCAGCCACAGCAGCAGCAGAGGCTGCCGGACCCTCAGCAGCAACAGCTGTTCTCCAGGGGCCAGCAGCAGCCCGGGCCCAGGCTCAGACAGCCAGAATTGCAGCAGCAGCAGCAGCAGCAGCAGCAACAGCAACAACAGCAGCAGTACCTGAGGCCTCAGCAGCCGACCCCCGCCCCACAGCAGCAGTACGTCAAGCCCCAGCAGCCGGCCCCCCAGCAGCGACCACTCGAGACCCCGCAGAGACAGCAGTACTCGAGAGCCCAACAGGCAGCTGCCCCACAGCTGCAAGCGGAGGCTCAGCAGCAGTACGTGAGGCCCCAGCAGACCGGATCCGGGCGGCAGCCGACCGACGGCCAACAGCAGTACGTGAGGTTCCAGCAAGGGAACGGCGGACAGCAGACCGCCGAGCCCCAACAACATTACGTCAGATCCCAACAGGCGGGATCTGCGCGTCAGCAGACTGACACCCAACAGCAGTACTCGAGGTCCCAGCAGCCCGGATCTGGACGACAGCAGGCAGACACCCAGCAACAATACGTGAGGTCGCAGCAGCTGGGACCGAGGCAGCAGCAAACCGATCTCCAGCAGCAGTATCTCAAGTCCCAACTGGCGGGCTCCAAACACCAGCAGTCTGACTTCCAGCAGCAGTACGTGAAGCCTCAGCAGGCGGTCTCTAGGCAGCAGCAGCACCAGCAGCAGCAGCAGCAGCAGCAGCAGCTCAACAACCAGCAGCAGTTCTTGCAGACAGAGCAGCGACAGCAGGCGCACAGGTTCGAGCAAGCCCCACGCACGCGCCAAGAAGGTGAGCCTGCCCTCGACACATGAAGTAATATTGTCAGTCTATTGCAAAACTTCAGAATGTTTTAACCTCAGAATCCATTCAGTTGCCCCTCCACAGTCTTCACCAAATTCTTACATGGGTGGTTCAAATGGTTCAAATGGCTCTGAGCACTATGGGGCTTAAAATCTGAGGTCATGTCCCCTAGAACTTAGAACTACTTAAACCTAATTAACCTAAGGACATCACACACATCCATGCCCAAGGCAGGATTCGAACCTGCGACTGTAGTGGTAGCGCGGTTCCAGACTGAAGCGCCTAGAACCGCTCGTCCACTCAGGCCGGCTACACGGATGAGCCAAAACATTATAACCACCTCTTTGCCTGTGTGTGGGCGGCGCGGGATTACCCGAGCGGTCTGGGGCGCTGCAGTCATGGACTGTGAGGCTGATCCCGGTGGAGGTTCGAGTCCTCACTCGGGCATGGGCGTGTGTGTTTGTCCGTAGGATAATTTAGGTTAAGTATTGTGTAGGCTTAGGGACTGATGACATTAGCAGTTAAGTCCCATAAGATTTCACACACATTTGAACATTTTGCCTGTGTGTGGAACGAAATACATCAATGATTCTGCGTATCAGGGATCCGAGAGTTTGTTGGTAGGTTTGTGGAGGCATGTGGCATTAGATGTTTACGCAAAAGTCATGTAGTTCGCGTAAATAACGGGCCGTTGATTTGCGTACGCGGTGATGGTGCCCTATAACGACCCATATGGGTTCCACAGGATTTACATCAGGCGAATTTGGTCGCCGAGACATCAACGTGAGTTCACTATAATGCTTCTCAAACTACTGTAGTACAGTTCTAGCTCAGAGACGCGGACAGTTATACTGCTGAAAGATGACGTGGCTGTCGAGGAAGACATAAGCATGAAGAGATGCAGGTGATTTGCAGGTGTCAGCGTGTCTTCGATTACTACCACAGGTCTCTTGCAAGCGCAGGAGAATGTCTCCCGTAGCGTAATTCTGCTCCTACCAGCCTCCAGCCGTGGCGCGCTGCACGTTTCGAGCCGCCTCTCACCTCATTGACGGCGTTTGTGGACACAACCGGCGGCCTGGTGTCACAAAAATGTGGTTCACCCGAACAGCCGACACGTTTCCAATAATCGACGGTCGAATCCCGATGGTCCTGTGCCAACTGCAATCGTAACTGATTTTGTCGTTGGGTCAACATGTGAACACATAATGAGACTTTCACTCTGCAGCGGAATGTGCGCTGATATCAAACTTCTGACAGATTAAAACTGTGTGCCGGACCGAGACTCAAACTCCGGACCTTTCCCTTTCGCGGGCAAGTGCTCTACCAACTGAGCTACCCAAGCACAACTCAAGCCCCGTCCTCACAGCTTCACTTCGGCTTCCCGCGAAAGGCAGTTCGGGTCTCGGTCCGGCACACAGTTCTAATCTGCCAGGAAGTTTCATGTGAGCACATAGTTGTGATTTGCTGCGGAGCTCCTCGTTCAACAATGTGCGAGGAACGGTGTGCTCCGAAGCACTTGTGCGTGCACCAGCATTGCGCTCTTTGAGCGGTGGTGTCGCAGATCATCATCTATCCTAATTTACAAACCAGACAAGCCTCAGAAGCCCAAGTTCTGTGCACAGTCGTGTACGTCCAACCATTTAGCTACTAGTGGTAGTTTCACTGTCCTTCTACCTCTTCCTCGGTATTAGCAAGTGAACTTTCGACCAACTTCGCCGTTTTCGAGATATTCGTTCACAGGCTCTTCGTAAAAATAATCTGCCGTTTGTCAAAGTCGCTTATCTCAATGGATTTCCCCATTTGCAGCCCATATCTTTGCTAGGGTAATCCCCCGTTCGTGTCTGCTCCGCCTACATACTTTTGTTACCATCCAACGTCGCGGTGGCAGTGGTCATAATGTTTTGGCTTACCACTGTGTGTTTGTCTCTTCTTTTGAGTCATAGTGCTATGAACCAGAAACTCCACTGAACAATTGAATTAGACACGTATTATTTGCTTCTCCACATGGAGTAATCTGTATGAGATGTTAAAGTGATCTCTCCAGTCCTTCTGCTGGAAGAACTGGGGTTAAGGACTCTTTCTTGAGATATTGTCTTCGTTGTTGTTGTGGTGTTCAGTCCTGAGACTGGTTTGATGCAGCCCTCCATGCTACTCTATCCTGCGCAAGCTTCTTCAAGTAACTACTGCAACTTACATCCTTCTGAATCTGCTTAGTGTATTCATCTCTCGGTCTCCCTCTGCGATTTTTACCCTCCACACCGCCCTCCAATACGAAATTGGTGATCCCTTGATGCCTCAGAATATATCCTACCAACCGATCCCTTCTTCTAGGCAAGTTGTGCCACAAAATTCCTCTTCTCCCCAATTCTATGAAGTACCACCTCATTAGTTACGCGATCTACCCATCTTATCTTCAGCATTCTTCTGTAGCACCATATTTCGAAAGCTTCTATTCTCTTAAAGGCTTTCTCACACTTAAATCGATACTCGATATTAACAAATTTCACTTCTTCAGAAACGCTTTCCTTTGCATAGCCAGTCTACATTTTATAACCTCTCTACTTTGACCATCATCAGTCATTTTGCTCCCCAAATAGCAAAACTCATCTACTACCGTAAGTGTCTCATTTCCTAATCTAATTCTCTCAGCATCACCTGATTTAATTCGACTACATTCCATTAAACTCGTTTTGCTTTTGTTCATGTTCATCTTATATCCTCCTTTCAAGACACTATCCATTCCGTTCAACTGCTCTTCCAGGTCCATTGCTGTCTCTGACAGAAATACAATGTCATCGACAAACCTCAAAGTTTTTATTTCTTCTCCATGGATTTTAATTCCTACTCCGAATTTTTCTTTTGCTTCCTGTACTGCTCGCTCAATATACAGATTGAATAACATTGGAGTCAGGCTATAACCCTGTCTCACCCCATTTCCAACTACTGCTTCCCTTTCATGGCCCTCGACTCTTACAACTGCCATCTGGTTTCTGTATGTTGCATTAATTTCAGTAAATCGTTCGAAGTGCCTTCGTAATACTTAGAGTTGTAGAGCAGCCGTTTTGTTCGACACAATCAGCAATTATAAAAAACTCCTCCCGAACAGGCCATGAAGGCCCAACGGTACCGACAGGCCGCCGTGTCATCCTCAGCCCACAGGCGTCACTGGATGCGGATATGGTGGGGCATGTGGTCAGCACACCGCTCTCCCGGCCGTATGTAAGTTTCAGAGACCAGAGCCGCTACTTCTCAATCAAGTAGCTCCACAGTTCGCCTCACAAGAGCTGAGAGCACCCCGCTTGCCAACAGCGCTCGGCAGACCGGATGGTCACCCATCCAAGTGCTAGCCCAGCCCGACAGCGCTTAACTTCGGTGATCTGACGGGAAGGCCGTAGGCATTAGCAATAATAGTTCTGAATAGTATTTCGGAAATGCTTTAGGCGCGTAATACGCAACATGTTGTTCTTGTGGTCTTCAGTCCGAAAACTGCGCCTTGATGCTCCAAGCTACTCTATACTGTGCAAGCCTCTTCATCTCCGAATAACTGCTGCAGCTTACATCCTTCTGTAGCTGCTTACTGTATTTATCTGTTGGTTTCCCGCTATAATTTTTATTTCTCAGATATCCCTCCAATGCTAACTGGTGATCCATTGATGTCTCAGATCGTTTCCCAATAACAAATCCCTCCTTTTAGCCAAGTTGTGGCATACATTTCTTTCCTTCTCAGTTCTGTTCAGTACCACCTCATTAGCTAGGCGACCTACCCATGTAATTTTCATCATTCTTCTGTAGCACCACGTTCCAAAAGCTTCTAGTCTCTCCTTGTCTGAACTGTTTACCGCACACGTTTCATTACTATACAAGGCTACACTCTAGCCAAATACCTTCAGAAACGATTTCCTAACAATAAAATGTATATTCGATGTTAAAAAATTTCTGTTTTTCGAAAATTCTTTTTTTACCATCGCCAGTTTACATTTTTTATGTCTTTTCTGCTTTGGTCATCAGCAGTTATTTTGCTGCCCAAATAGCAAAACTCATCTAGTGCTTTAAGTGTTTCGTTTCTTAATCTAATTTCCTTATCATCACTTGATTTAATTCGACTACATTCCATTATCCTTGTGTTGCCTTTGTTGATGTTAATCTTATATCCTCCCTTCAAGACATTGTCCATTCCGTTCAGCTGCTCTCCCAAGTCCCTTCCTGTATCTGACAGACTTACTATGCCATCGACAAAATTCAAATTTTTTATTTCTTCTACGTGAACTTCAATTCCTTTTCCATATTTTTCTTTGGCTTCCTTTACTGCCTGCTCAGTGTTCAGACTGAATAACATTGGAGACAATCTACAACTCTGTCCACTTCCTTCTCAACCATCGTTTCCCTTTCATGGCCCTCAACTCTTATAAGTGACGCCTCGTTCCTATATAATTTGTAAGAAGCCTTTCGCTCCCTGTATTTTACCCCTGCTGTTTTCAGAATTTCAAAGAAGTTATTCCAGCCAACATCGTCAAAAGCTTTCTCTAAGTCTAAAAATGCTATAAACGTAGGTTTAACTTCCCTTAACCTGGCTTCTAAGAGATGCTGCAGACTCAGTATTGCCTCGTGTGTTCCTACATTTCTCAGGAATCCAATCTGATGTTGCCCGAGATCGGCTTCTACCAGTTTTTCAATACTTATGTAAAACATTTGTGTTAGTATTTTGCAACCATGATTTATTAAACTGGTAGGTCGCATTAACCGTCCCTCTATTGACCGACCATGTGTAGCAGACATGGAACTCCGTTCCACAAATTGACGTTCGCCACCTGTACAACACAATGCTTGCACATTTGCATGCTTGCATTCGACATTCTGACGGAAACAGCGGTTATTAACGTACCAACATTTCGCATTTGCAATGGCTTATTTCGCGCTTACATTAACCTGTGATCTTGCAATGTCAATCACTTCCATGTATTATCTAAACAAACGTATTCCCGAAATTTCATTACTCTGCATTAATTGTTACGTCGTTAGGGACGGAGTACAAGCTTCTCAAAGGAAGCATCCTAACATTAACTTTAAACGACCCCAAGGAAACAGGTAAATATGGACGTCCATACTGGGATTTGAGCCGTTGTACTCTCGAATGCAAATCCAGAGTGTTATCACTGCATCATCTCACGCGGTCAGAACTATTCCAGAGTGGTTCAGGTAACTCAGGGGTGCTTTCGAAGGAGCTGGGCATATCTGGTTGCAGTACCACTGAGGAGGTCTGGATATTAAGTGGGGATGGTACAGCTTAAACCCCTTTCCAAACATTCAGTGTACTTCAAACACATCACGATATATGAATGCAACACTGCACTAGAATCTTCGTTAAGAGCCATTTCCTGTCAGTATTATATTTTCATGATTAATAAGCAGTGTTAGAGGAATATTGGTACTGTAGTTGGATACTGTAGATTATGAATTGTCAGCAGCTTCATCAGGTTTCTTGGTTTGCACTTACTCTGATATTGCTGGACGTTATTAGAAAGGTCTCTCAGTTAACTTGTTTTCTTTTATAACATGAAGATGGTTCTATGTACTTACTCGAACCGGTTGTTTTAATAAAAAATCAAGCACAGCTGTGTAATTACATATCACGAAGTTCTCGAAATATGTCTGAGTTGTCCAACACCATTTACACAAAAATTCAGTATAAGGTATCGAGGTTGAAAAAAGCGTTCATGGATCGTAACTCATCTAGTGGCTTGTCAAGTCGGTACCACGGGGTATCGCCGCTGTAGTCAAGATAGCGATGCCGCATCTGATAGAAATGTTAAGTTGTGTACGTCACTGGTTGTCTTATGAGCCACCGTTTGAACTCAAGATCAGTAACACGCTACTTAACAATTCTGTATTGTAAAAAAATACGTTGCCACAAAAAAAAAAAAAAAAAAAAAATAAATTAGTACTCCTGAACGACATCGATTTTGATCCGATGACGGCATATGCCACCTAGGGGACAGTAGATGTACTGATAATGGTTTCAACAACGTCAGCCAACAGTTAGCGTGGTGGCATAGCTACCAGAACAGCACACTTGTCTACCCTTTAAAAGGGAATGCTGGCAGCCAGAAGGCTCTCACCCCTGACCGTCGCCTCTTCTGGACCCCCCATCTCTGGCCGATCCAAGCCAAGGCACACTCCTGACTCCGTCTCCTCAAGCTCCTTTCAGGCTGTACATGGGGTCTGGACCCCTCCACCATCTTCCACACCTACAAATCCCTCATCCACCCTATCCTCTGCTACGCCTACCCTGCCTGGATCTCCGCCCCTCCTACCTTTTACAAGTCCCTTCAAATCCTCAAATGCCATGCTCTTCACCTCGCCTATCGCATCCGTCTCCCCTCCCCCACGGGGATTCTGCACGACCTTATCCCGTTCCCCTACCTCCTCCTTTTCCTCGAACGGATATGGATCCTCTACACCTCCTGTAAACTAGATCGCCCTCACCCGCTGGTCTCTCCCATCCTCTCCCACCTCCGTCCGCTGCCACGCCTTTATTTCCACATCCCACCTGCTCTCCATCTCTCCACTCTCCTTACCTCTCCCAAGGTGGCTTCCACCAGCTCCCCCTCCCTGATGATGCCTTCCTCCCCTCCATCTACCCCTCCTATCAACTTTGATCCTCCCCTCCCATTTCCTGTGTTTTTTCCTCAGGGTACCCTCTCTCCTTTACCTCCCGCCTCCCTTCCTCCCCCCTCCTCCCCCGGGCTTCCCCTATCCCCCATACCTTCACTCCTCACCCCATCTCCTCTGCCATTGGCATCTCTGCTCTCCCCTCTCCCTCCCCCACCACCTTCTTCCCCTCTTGGCAGGTCCCCGGACTCGCACATGTTAAGTGGACATTCGCGCGTCGGAGTTCATCGCCATCAGTTTTTCATGTGCATGCCGTCGTGTTTGTGATTCAGTGTTTTTCGCCGCCCACGCTCCCTCTTTCACGTGTGTCATCTAAATCATCAGTGTTTGTGCATAGTGCCGACAGTTTTCTTGTTTTTCGTCGAGTTTTTAATTATTGTATCTACTGTTTTTTAACCGCCATTATGTTACTTTTCTGTCTTCATTGGTTTTCTCTTTTATTGTACTGCTTGTGGCTGAAGAGCGGAGTAAAATTTTCCGCTGCCAGCCCACCTTGTATGAGGTGCAAAATGACAATAAAGAAAAAAAGAAAAAAAAACAGAAGGCTCAGCGTGGTGCAAACGTGTGAAGCAAGTAGACAACTGTGTCACAGAGACGCATTCGTGCTTCCTACAGCCAACTGAGGGGGTTTGAAAGGGATCAAATTCTAATCTTCCGAGTGGCGGAATGGTCCTTTCTGACAATAGCCACACAAATTGGACGTGCTGCGTCAGTTGTGCAACGATGCTGGTATCAGTGGCCTCGTGAACATCGTCACACACATAGCCGAGGTTCTGGACGTCCACAGAGCAAAGACCCCGCCAGTTTCGTCGTAATGTAAGGCCAGCAGTGGCAGATTGTACAGCTACCACAGCACAGACAAGAGGGCTTGTGAGCCCACATGTGTCAACACAAACTGCTGCGAACCGGTTATAAGCAGTGGGAGTACGGGCACGCACACCTCTAGCCCATGTTCCACTCACGCCACAGCATCGATGTGCACGCCTCGACAGGTGGCGTCAGAGGATCACTTTGAAGGTGGAATGGCGCGCCGTGGTCTTCGCGATGAATGCAGATCCTGTCTGCACTCAAGTGATGGTCGTTTGCACGTACAATGCAGACCTGCTGAATGCTGTCTCATTTGTCCATGGCACACTAACCCCACCCCAGGCCTTATGCTCTGGGGTGCGATAAGCTATAGCTCTAGTTCACCTTTGTGTTTCTAAAGAGGACGCTAACCATCGCTCGGTACGGGCACAATTTGGTAGTTCCGTTCTCTTGCCGTTCTTGCAACAGGAAGGTGATGTGTTGTTCCAACAGGATAATGCTCGCCCGCACACTGCCCGTGAAACTCAACGTGCTTTGTGAGACGTGCAGTAAATTCCCTGGCCAGCACGACCTCCAGACTTGTCTCCAGTCGATCACATGAGGGATGTGGTGCGACGAGAAGTGACTGGTGCGACTCGTCAACCAACATCTCTCTTACAGAACTACGTGAACAGGTCGAGCAGACGCGGTATAACGTATCTCAAGACAGTAGTCGCCATCTGTACGATCGACTGGATGCCAGAGTCAGCCACTGGACTCGCATTCGGGAGGACGACGGTTCAATCCCGCGTCTGGCCATCCTGATTTGGGTTTTCTGTGATTTCCCTAAATCGCTCCGAGCAAATGCCGGGATGGTTCCTCTGAAAGGGCACGGCCGACTTCCTTCCCCGTCCCTCCCTAATCCAATCTGATGAGACCGATGACCTCGCTGTCTGGTCTCCTTCCTCAAGAACCAACCAACCAGAGTCAGCGCCTGCATTGCCGCCCGTAGAGGCTACACAACGTTGTAATATGGGTGCTTCAGCGTGGGTCGGTACCTGGCACTTGAGAACCGTTTGTAGTGTTGATCTGTACATGCAATCATTTCATGTAGCACAGATGAATTGTTGCATTAATAAATCGTAAGTGAATTGGAAATCTCTAGAAGGGTGTACCACATTTTTTCTGGCAGTGTATGTGTGTTTCGATTCACTCATGAGTCGATATGTTTTTTCTGCGAGCACAGGCTTCGAAGCAGTAATCTTTGTGTTTACTGATATGATTTATAGAATTATTCATCATTACTGATATGACCTACAGAATCCCGTAATTTGTTTAAAGCAGCAAAAGGAAGCAGAAAAATACTTGCGCATCACATAATCATTCTGCTTACAACGTAAGAGTCTTGGACATCATAGAAATTTCAAAATTTAATTTCTCCTGAAACTAAATTATAACGTGTTCCTCCACCTATGGAACGAAATACAGCAGCGATTCGGTAAGTCCTTGGTACACTTGGAACGTATAGTGCACCAGATGCCACGTAATTCCCGTACATTACGGGCTGGTGGTCCGTGAGTGCGGAGCTCGCGTCCTGTAGCGTCCCAGATGTGTTTCACTCGGTTAAGATGAGGCGACGTTAGTAACCAAGACATCAACCTGGGTTCACTATCACGGCTCTCAAACCACTGTAGCACGATCCAGGCCTTGTTGCTCGGACATTTACCCTGCTCAAAGATGCCATCGCTGTCGGGGAACATTACGTACTACATCGTACAACAATATATTGTTCTACGACGCAAAATGTATATTTGCATATAGATACGGTACCGACAGGTTACTTTTGCAACCGTCACACTGAGATTGGATTGGATTGGATTGTTTGGGGGAAGAGACCCAACAGCAAGGTCATCGGTCTCATCGGATTAGGGAAGGAAGTCGGCCGTGCCCTTTCAAAGGAACCATCCCGGCATTTGCCTGGAGTGATTTAGGAAAATCACGGAAAACCTAAATCAGGATGGCCGGACGCGGGATTGAACCGTCGTTCTCCCGAATGCGAGTCCAGTGTGCTAACCACTGCGCCACCTCGCTCGGTGTCATACCGAGACCTGAAGACGCTCTGTGAATCCGAAACCAGTCACAATTTTACAAAGATATGCAATCTAGAAAAGCATAATCATGTCAGATTTGTTGTAGAGTCATTGATTGTGGATTTTGTCCAAAAAAGGCATATGTCAATGTTTGTAATGCTGAGTAATTAGCTGGTAAATAAATGAGAACCCTTTGTCGTCTTGCAGGTGCGGCGCAGCAGCGAGAGGAGGCCCGCTTCCGGCAGCAGGCGAGCAGTTCGACGACGACGACGACGACGACGACGACGAGCACGGCGAAGCCGGCGCCGCACCAGCCGCCGCTGTCGGTCTTCATGGACGGCGCAGCGTCGGCGTCCTCGGGGCGGCACGACGTGCGGCTGGCGGACGTGGTGGCGGCGCTGCGGCACGCGCAGACCATCGCCGTGCTGGAGGAGGCGGGCCCGCACGCGCCGCGGGTCTTCGTGGGGCCGTCGACGCTCAGCCCGCCCGACGGCTACGCCAAGTTCGAGCTGCCCTACCTGTCGGCGCTCGAGTCGAACCGCGTGGAGCGCAAAGTGGTGGACGAGCGGCCGCCCTTCTTCGTGGCGCCGCTGAGCTTCAAGCCGCCGCAGGGCTACTCCAAGATCCCGTTCCCCGCGCCGCACGTCGGCTCCGTCGTGGTCGCCAACGAGCTGAGCCCGGGCCGGCCGGACGCCGCGGCCGGCGAGGCGAAGCGCCAGCTGTCGCAGGGCTACAGCCTGCCCGCCGAGCTGCCGCCCATCAGCCCGCAGCTGCCGGCGCTCGTCAACTCGCTGGCGCAGCCGCAGCAGCGACCCCAGCAGCAGCAGCAGCAGCCTCAGCAGCAGAGCAACGTGCTGCTGGTGCCCTCCATCCCCCTGCGCGGCAGCGGCCCGGGCTCCTCTGCGGGGGGCAGACAGTTCGTCTCCACCACTGTCGCGCCTCTCCTCGACGTCCAGCCGGTGTTCCAGCGGGGCAGGCTGCCGGCTGCCGACCAGTCGGGAGGTAGATTCGTCCAGAAATCCACGACCGCCTCGCCGCAACAGTACCGACCGCCACCGCAACAGCAACAACCCGGCTCGGCGCAGTCCTCCCAGCTGTCCGGCGAAGAAGTGGAATACTCGGACGAGCTCGAGTACGAGGACGAGGAGGACGAAGCCGAGAAGGGGAGCCCCTACCAGCAGCCGCAGCAGCAGGCCGGTCAGGTCCGGGGGCAAAACCAGTTGTCGGTCGTGCAGACCAGCCCTTCGCCCGCACCGCAGCAGCCCGTCACCCGACCGCCGACGTTCGTGTCGACCCCGGAACCGGCCGCAGTTTCTGCCAGGGTACCGTACCGACAGCAGCAGAGGACGCAGTCGCGTGACAGCCAGTCGGATGCGGACCGCGGCGTTAACGACGCGCAGCTCAGACAGCTCACTGCGCAAGGACATTTCCCGGCTTCGGCCGTGACGAGCCAGCCCGTACAACAGCAGCCGTCGACGACCGTAACTGCGGCACCTGTTGCCGACCTCAGACAACAGTACCAGACACCGAGAGACCAATACGTCGTGCAGAGAGGCCGACAAGGCCAGAGACCGTCACAGAACGCGTATCGAGATAGTACTAACGACGAGTTTGCGATCAGCACGCAACAGCCCCTCACGCAGTCTGGTGTCCAGCAGCAACAGTTCACCCAGGACGGACAGCAGTACCAGCCAGTACAGGCGTACCAGTCCAGTGCGGGACTGGGACCTGCGGCACCATCAACGGCACGCCCTGCCGTCGCATCTAGTCCGAGGTCTGCTGCCGCTAGAGGCCAGTCGCAGGCAGAAGAGGCGCCACTGTACCTCGTGCCACAGTCCGATCGCCACTCCGGTCAGATCTCCAGTACGAGCCGCCCCGTTAGCTCGACAGGCCGGTCTTCTGGTCAGAGGGGTCGCTTCCAGACGAATGACTTTCCCCAGTTTGTTGCCCCAGAAAACGAACAATTCTCTGTTAGGGGGCAGGCACAACTGGAGTCTACAACAATAAATGCTCAGCCACAATTGCAGTCACTTCCTCCAGAAGACGGGCAACGCTATTTCCCTCGAGACGAGGCACCTCCTGAAACTGCTCGCTTCCCAGTTGCACAGACTTTCACTCAGACAGGTGGCGTCAGATCGAACGCACCCAACACAGCCGACGCTAACGTCGATTCACAGTACTTTGTTCAAAATGACCAGTTCGACACGCAGAGAGGCCAACAAGTCTCTGGTGGCCGCTTCCCAGTAGAATCTTCGTCACCTCAGCCCCAATCGGTAGCACAGTCAGTGGGCGAACACTCTGCCAACTCAGGACTTCTGCAAGAGCAGCAGCTCTACAAAGATGACTATAATCGTCAGCAACAGCAAAGTGATGTGCAGCAGCAGCAGTCATACTTCTCAGTCAATGGAGGCAGTCTGCAGCCTCAGCAGACCTACGACATCGGCGGACAAGGACTCCAACAGCCGCTGCTGACACAGCCACAGCTACCGTTCGTAGCAGAAGAGCCAACATCCACGACTACCACTTCAACAACGACGACTACGACGACGACTACGACACCTGCCCCAACAGCGGCCCCATCCAGGAGAGGACAGTTCCGCACTCGCCAGAGGCAGAACACGGCCACTTACAACAACGGCTTCGGCAGCACACAGCAGCGGGAGTCAGCGACGACGACCACCACTACGTTCGCCCCACGAAGGACACAGTCGTCACGTGGGCGCCGTCCAAACCACAGGGGACGCAACGGTTACCAATCCACCACAACCACAACGTCGACTACGACTACCACGACAGAGTACCCCACATACGTGTCTGGCAGTCAGCAGCCACAGCTCGATCCGTACTCATCTCTTTCGCTGCCACAGCAGCCTTCTCTGGTGGATGCGTATCAGCCACAAGGCTCCAGTTCGGCACAAGAGCTGCCACAGAAGCAACCACAGGGAGGTATCCTGAACCCCCTGGACTTTGCACCTCCCCAGCCACAAGGTGGAGTTCAGGCATCCCAAGGCAGCGACACATTCTACAGTACAGGTGGGACAGGGGCGAGCCCATCACCTCAGCCCGATGCACCAGTGGTTGGCGTACCTGCTAATACCATCAGCTATCAGCCAGAGCGGCAGCAGTACTCTACGCCGCGCTCTGCATCTTCCGGCAGGAATGGGGACAGAGGAGAAGAAACAGGTAATTTCCAGCAGCAGAGACCATCTACATCTGACAGCTCTTCCAGAAGAGGGGGTTCGAATCGAAACCAGCGCTTTCGAGGGCGAGGCAACAGCAGGTTCCAGGTGCAGCAAGGAGACTATCAGGAATTTTCTAGAACTTCAGATACTCAGCGGCGTACGACAACGTCCAGGTCAGTGGAACCGGAAAATGTGCCGAGCAGAGCTGTCGCCTCTGCATCTGCTGGGGAAGACCGATACTCGGGCGCCCCTGTTCAGTACCAAACTTCAACCGAGAGTATCATCATCCCCACAGAGCGTCCTGTAGCAACCTCTCCTTCATTTGCGTACGAACCCAGCTCCGAAACCTCCATCAGTCCGTCAGTAGGTAGCAGGCTGTCAGAGTACCAGCCAGCCGACACGTACCAGGGTACTGAGAAACAGACGTACTCACAACAGGATGGCCAGAGCTCGGCTTACCAGCCCCAAGAGCAGACGCCGTCCAGCCCTCTGTACTCTCCGTCGGGATACAGCACCACAGAGTCTGCTACGCTGCAGCAGCAGCAGGTGGCAGGGCAAGGCCAAGTGCAATATGACAACGTGAGCAGCCAACAAGGCGTAGTACTTCCGTCTATTGAGGAGCCACCAGCGGGGCAGGACCAGTTTCCCAAATACTCAGCGGTGCAGCGGGGCAGGGGCAGACAGCAGCAGCAGCAGCCACAGCAGCAGCAGCTGGACTCATTCCCGTTGATTTCCTACGACGACAACTCAGCCGGCGCGCAACCGCATCAGCCACCACTGTACAGTGACGCGGCAGAGGGTCAGTACGACCCGTACAGCCGAGCACAGTTCGGCCAAGACGGCCCACTGCAATACGACGCGACGAGCACGGCAGAAGCCAGCTCGACCAGCACGACCACGACCACTACGACGACCACGACGCCGCCTCCGGCACCGCTGTCGGAAGACGATTTCCGACCGACGCGCGTGAGGAGTCGAACGCGCGGTCGTACTCGTGCCAGGGCGCGCACGCAGACACCTTCGGAGCCCGAAAACTACCCCTCCGCGTTCCCGGCGAGAGCCACACAGCCGACGTACCAGCCGGAGGCGAGCCCCAGGACCACGTACCAGCCGCCGGTGGCCACCAGGCCGCCGACCACCACTACCACGCCCCCGCCCCCGCCCCCGCCGCCCCTCCCGGAGGACGACGAGGACGAGGACTACGGCTTCATCCGGCCCATCGAAACGATCGGGCAGCCGTACCGTGGGGGCGCGGCGCACCAGCCCCTGGTGTCGGCCGGCAGGGCGGCGCTCTACCGGGACGGCGACGACGTGCCGAGGCAGCGGCCGCGCTCTAGGCAGCCCGGCCGGGGGGCGGCGTCGCGGCGCCAGACCACCACGACGGCGGCGCCGCAGCCGGACCGCGTCTACACCGTGCGCCCCACCAGGCGGCCCGTGCAGCCCGTGAAGATCACCAGCGTGAGAGGCCGCATCCGCCGCCCCACCACGCCACACTCCGTCCACCACCTCACCACCACCGAGGAGGCCACCGACGCCTACGAGGTCAGTCCATCGAACCACAGACCTGTATCATTGACGTCGGTTTGCAGTAGGGTTTTGGAGCATATACTGTATTCAAACATTATGAATCACCTCGAAGGGAACGATCTATTGATACGTAATCAGCATGGTTTCAGAAAACATCGTTCTTGTACAACGCAGCTAGCTCTTTATTCGCACGAAGTAATGGCCGCTATCGACAAGGGATCTCAAGTTGATTCCGTATTTCTAGATTTCCGGAAAGCTTTTGACTCCGTTCCTCACAAGCGACTTCTAATCGAGCTGCGGGCCGATGGGGTATCGTCTCAGTTGTGCGACTGGATTCGAGATTCCCTGTCAGGAAGGTCGCAGTTCGTAGTAATAGACGGCAAATCATCGAGTAAAACTGAAGTGATATCAGGTGTTCCCCACGGAAGCGTCCTGGGACCTCTGCTGTTCCTGATCTATATAAATGACCTGGGTGACAATCTGAGCAGTTCTCTTAGGTTGTTCGCAGATGATGCTGTAATTTACCGTCTAGTAAGGTCATCCGAAGACCAGTATCAGTTGCAAAGCGATTTAGAAAAGATTGCTGTGTGGTGTGGCAGGTGGCAGTTGACGCTAAATAACGAAAAGTGTGAGGTGATCCACATAAGTTCCAAAAGAAATCCGTTGGAATTCGATTACTCGATAAATAGTACAATTCTCAAGGCTGTCAATTCAACTACGTACCTGGGTGTAAAAATTACGAACAACTTCAGTTGGAAAGACCACATAGATAATATTGTGGGGAAGGCGAGCCAAAGGTTGCGATTCATTGGCAGGACACTTAGAAGATGCAACAAGTCCACTAAAGAGACAGCTTACACTACACTCGTTCGTCCTCTGTTAGAATATTGCTGCGCGGTGTGGGATCCTTACCAGGTGGGATTGACGGAGGACATCGAAAGGGTGCTGAAAAGGCCAGCTCGTTTTGTATTATCAAGTAATAGGGTTAGATTGTGGCAGATATGATACGCGAATTGGGATGGAAGTCATTACAGCAAAGACGTTTTTCGTCGCGTCGAGATCTATTTACGAAATTTCAGTCACCAACTTTCTCTTCCGAATGCGAAAATATTTTGTTGAGCCCAACCTACATAGGTAGGAATGATCATCAAAATAAAATAAGAGAAATCAGAGCTCGAACAGAAAGGTTTAGGTGTTCGTTTTTCGCGCGCGCTGTTCGGGAGTGGATTGGTAGGGAGCTAGTATGATTGTGGTTCGATGAACCCTGTGCCAAGCACTTAAATGTTAATTGCAGAGTAATCATGTAGATGTAAATGTAGAATACTTTTTGAGCGGTACTCACAATATTTTACCCATCGCATCCTTTATGATTCTTTTGACTGCGTATGTCATTGTTTTTAATATTTCTAGAACAACGACATATTTTTAAAATCGTAAATTTCATATCAAATTTTCTTCTTAAAATAAGTCACTGGTACTTAACACTGTTTGCTGCAAACTTGGTGCACTTAATACGAGTTACCGCTGACTTGCCAGTGTTTATGTCCTGGGGGAGTTCACCATACATTTTTGCGAAAGCTTTCAATAATAGAAATTTTAAAAATCCGAATTGTTTCAGTGCACGATACTAAGATTTTCATTACCAAAATTTGAAATAAAAAAGTGTAACAAACTAAAAAATTAATCTACGATTCAGCATAATATAAAGGTTGCCCTCACACTGCCACGTAAACTGACGTAAACTATGGTGAGGGACACGCCTTAAAATTGTCTACTTGCTTCATATTTGCCTGATTAGAAGTAACTGCTGAAGCGCTTATGCATTCAGGGCAATATTCAGGATCGTTATGTGTTATCTGAGTCGTAGTTATTCACATTATCCCCGAGTTTTTACAGATTGCCTATCAAAAGCTTTCTCCTGGCACGAACCCCGCACTAATTATTAAAACTACCCGCCATTGTTCTGGCACTTGCCGCCTTCTCCCCGTTAGTAGATGACGTTTTTTGTCTCATCCTATATGAGGTATAAATCTTCGATTGGTGCCTCTTGAAACACCAAACGCTTCGCCTAAGGGAGCACCCACCATACAACCTCCAACACTTTTCCCGTGTTCGGGTTCACTTAGCTCCGACACAATGTACTCACAACTACACACAACAGTGTTCCGGCCACAACTAAACACTTGCAACAGCGCTGTTCGAGGTCAAATATAACAGCGTAACCTGCAGGGTTGGGTAGAATCTGCATTTACCAGTTGTAGAAGTATGGAACCTGAATTTCCATGTACATGGTGCTAGCCGTCAGTGTAGAGCCCGTGAGACCGCGTCTGCAGCGCCATCTGCTTCCTGTGACGGCTGACGACGAATGTCAACACACAGTAACCCAAGTTCCATACATCGGTGTCTGTTTCAAACCCGTAAACATGTCGAGTTTTGTGCCCTACGGACTGCACTGATTTTCTGTTATCATTTCAAGATAACTGCTGCGGAATGGCATCGAATGCTTGTCGAAGCTTTCGGCGAACATGCTCTTGGGAAAACACAATATTACGAGTTGTTCAAAACATTCAAAACTAGTGATTTTGACGAGAGAAACGACGAGTGCGGGAAATCACCGAAGAAGTTCGAAAAAAACGCACTGAAGGCCTTATTGGATTAACATGATACTCAGAGTCAACAGGAACTCGAAGAACAACTGAATGTGACGCAGAAAGCGGATTCTCTTCGGTTGGAAGCTACGGGAAAGGCGCAAAAAGTGGGAAAACGGGTTCCGCATGAACTGAAAGAGAGACAGCAAGCAAATCGAAAGGCTACATGTAAAATGCTGCATGCCACATGCAAAGGAAAGTCGTTTCTCCATCGAATAGTGACAGATGATGAAAATTAATCCTAAGCGTCGTAAACCACAGGTGAATCCAGACAAACCATCGACATCCACTGCAAGACCAAATCGCTTTGGAAAGAAGACAATGGTCTGTGTTTGGTGGGATCAGAAGTGTGTCATCTATTATGAGCTGCTAAAACCTGGTGAAACCGTTAACACTGATCGCTACCAACAGAAAATGATCCATGTAATGCGAGTATTACGGCCGGAATACGGAAAAAGGCAAGACAAAGTCATATTGCTCCATGATAACACCCCATCACACATAGCAAAATGGGTCAGGGAAACGATCGAGGCGTTCAGTTGGGAAATACTAGGGCCTGCGATTTATTCTCCAGATTTGGCTCCGACCGATTATCATTTATTTGCGACACTGGAACACAACCCCGCTGAACAACGCTTCAGTTCGTATGAAAATGGCTCGTTGACTGGTTGGTTTCAAAAGAAGAACTGTTGTTTTGGCGTGGCATTCATAGTCTGCCGGAGAGGTGGGAGAAGTGTGTAAATAGCAATGTAGGTTATTTCGAATAAAATATTGTTTATCAGTTTCAAACAACAGACGTGTAATTACTGCAACCAAATTCCGGTTTCATACTTCTACACATGGTATGTCGGAGCGTGCATTATTCGCTGTTTCTCCTTATTTGTGTTCGACTCTTGTAACCTATTGGCCATTAAAATTACTACACCAAGAAGAAATGCAGATGATAAACGGGTATTCATTGAACAAATATATTATACTAGAACTGACATGTGATTACGTTTTCACGCAATTTGGATGCATAGATCCTGAGAAATCAGTACCCAGAACAACCATCTCTGGCCATAATAACGGCCTTGATACGCCTGGGCATTGAGTCAAACAGAGCTTGGATGGCGTGTACAGGTACAGCTGCCCATGCAGCTTCAATACGATACCACAGTACATCAAGAGTAGTGACTGGCGTATTGTGACGAGCCAGTTGCTCGGCCACCATCGACCAGACGTTTTCAGTTGGTGAGAGATCTGGAGAATGTGCTGGCCAGGGAAGCAGTCGAACATTTTATGTAACTAGAAAGACCCGTACAGGACCTGCAACATGCGGTCGTACATTATCCTGCTGAAATGTGGGGTTTCACAGGGATCGAATGAAGGGTAGAGCCACAGGTCGTAACACATCTGAAATGTAACGTCCACTGTTCAAAGTGCCGTCAATGCGAACAAGAGGTGACCGAGACGTGTAACCAATGGCACCCCATACCATCACGCCGGGTGATACGCCAGTATGGCGATGATGAAAACACGCTTCCAATGTGCGTTCACCACGATGTCGCCAAACATGGGTGCGACCATCATGATGCTGTAAACAGAACCTTGATTATTCCGAAAAAAAAAGTTTTGCCATTCGTGCACCCAGGTTCGTCGTTGAGTACACCATCGCAGGCGCTCCTGTCTCTGTTGCAGCGTCAAGGGTAGCCGCAGCCAGGGTCTCCAAGCTGACAGTCCAAGCTGCTGGAAACGTCGTCGAACTGTTCGTACAGACGGTTGTTGTCTTGCAAACGTCCCCATCTGTTGACTCAGGGATCGAGACGTGGCTGCACGATCCGTTACAGCCATGCGGATAAGATGCCTGTCATCTCGACTGATGGTGATACGAGGCCGTTGGGATCGAGCACAGTGTTCCGTGTTACTCTCCTGAACCCACCGATTCCATATTCTGCTAACAGTCATTCGATCTCGACCAACGCGAGCAGCAATGTCGCGGTGCGGTAAACCGCAATCGCGATAGGCTAGAATCTGACCTCCTTCAAAGTCGGAAACGTGAGGGTACGTATTTCTCCTCCTTACACGAGGCATGAAAACAACGTTTCACCAGGCAATGCCGGTCAATTGCTGTTTGTGTATGAAAAATCGGTTGGAAATTTTCCGTATGTGAGCACGTTGTAGGTGTCGCCACCGGCGCCAGCCTTGTGTGAATGCTGTGGAAAGCTAATCATTTGCATATCAGAGCATCTTCTTCCTGTCGGTTAAATTTCGCGTCTGTAGCACGTCATGTTCGTGGTGTAGCCATTTTAATGGCCAGTAGTGTAGCTTTAGCTGGTAAGTGTCGTCGGAAAACAGAAGATGTGCTACGCGTGCTGTTTGTCCGGCAGGCGCCCTCGTGGTCGGCGTCGCGCCGGCGCCCCGTGGGTTCGGCGGCGTCGGCGGCGTCTCCGGCTCCCAGCTTTGCCGCCGCGTCCTCGGCGGGAGACGCGCTGGCGCAGCGCGGCCGCCAGCCGCAGCAGCCGCAGCAGTACCTGCAGGAGGAGTCGCAGGACAAGCAGCAGCCGCAGCAGCAACCGCAGCAGCAGCTGCCGCCGCTGTCGGACGCGGTGGACGCGCCTCTGGACTACCAGGAGCACCAGCAGCAGCTGCTGGAGGCGGCCGCCTTCCGGCCGTCCGCGCCCGACTACAGCCAGCCGCTGGCGGCCGTGGGCCGCGGCCGCGCCACCTTCGTCCAGGAGCTGGAGGACGGCGGCGCCGAGAGCCAGTGGGCGCCCAGCTTCCCCGTCAACGCGGTGCACCGCCCGCAGCAGCGCCACCGACAGCGCACCCGCCGCCCGCTTCACGCCGCCGACGGCGAGGACGGGACGGGAGCGCCGCCTCCAGCCGGCCCCACCATAGAGCCTCACTCCGGCGAGGGTAGCACGCGGACCACTAGCGCGGACCCGCCCGCAAACGGCACCACCGCGGGCTTGCAGGCGGCCGGTTCTAGTGCGGAACCCCAGGGTCACGCTGCCAGCCCGGAGGAGCTGCCGGTGCAGCAGAACGCAACGACCGCCACCCAGGCGACAGCGGCGGATGCTGACGTCACAGACACGTCCGCCTCTACGTCCACCCCCACAACGACACCCACATCGCAGAGCACGGCAGCGAGCGCTGCCTCCACGCACAGGCGGGTACGTCTCTTCCACCTCTTGTAGGTACCTTAGAGAGACATTCGGGAGGACGACGGTTCAATCCCGCGTCCGGCCATCCTGATTTAGGTTTTCCGTGATTTCCCTAAATCGCTCCAGGCAAATGCTGGGATGGTTCCTTTCAAAGGGCACGGCCGACTTCCTTCTCCATCCTTCCCTAATCCGATGAGACCGATGACCTCGCTGTTTGGTCTCTTCCCCCAAAACAACCCCAACCTTAGAGAGAGAGAGAGAGAGTGTGTGTGTGTGTGTGTGTGTGGGTGGGTGGGTGTGTGTGCCGGTAGGGGAAAGGGGGGGGGGGGGCAGCGACACCTTATGGGCACTCAAGGTCGAGGTTATCAGTGTCCTTCCCAAAATTAGCAGAAACGACTGTGGTTAAAACGGTTAAAAGACATACACTGATGTGGCGCAGTCATGGGATAGTGATATGCACGGATACAGGCGCTGCAGTCTAAAAGGGCAGTTCATTGGAGGAGCTGTCATTTGTACTCAGGAAAGTCGGGTACGTCTCCTCCACCTCTCATAGGTACCTTAGAGAGTGAGTGTGAGTGTGTTTGTGTGTGTGTGTGTGTATGTGTGTGTGTGTGTGTGTGTGTGTGTGCTGGTAGCGGAGGGGGGGGGGGCGGGGGGGGGGGGGGCAGCGACACCTTATGGGCACTCGAGGTCGAGGTTATCAGTGCCCTTCGCAAAATTAGCAGAAACGACTGTGGTTAAAACGCTTGAAAGACATACACTGATGTGGCACGCTCATGGGATAGCGATATGCACGCATACAGGCGCTGCAGTCTGAAAGGACAGTTCATTGGAGGAGCTGTCATTTGTACTCACGTGATTCATATGAAAAGGTTTCCGACGTGATCATTGCCGCTCGACGGCAATTAACAGTCTTTGAACGCGGAATGGTAGTTGGAGCTAGACGCACGGGTCATTCCATTTCGGAAACAGTTCGGGAATTCAATATTCTGAGATCCACAGTGCCGAAAGTTGTAACACCCCACCCGTTGCTTGTCCGATTTTTCCGTGTGTTCGCCCCTGACAAACAACTGACAGAGAAATTGGGAGTGGAACTGTATGCAAAAATGGATAACGCTAGATTGAAATGTGGCCCTGTCACCCCTAATTAATCTGCGGTGGTCGTGTCGGCGATAAATCATACCTATTTTTACTTCCAAACAAGAACGATCACGAACACTTAGGGTGTTCAATGACATCAAAAACATACACAAAAAATATAAAGCAAAAAGGTGAATTCAGGATCAACTACTGAAAGTAAAGGCTCTACTGAATCACAATAATTTCATTATAACCTTCACATCAATGCTGAATAAAACACAATGAACAATTTACAAATTATCCTCTTAACTGGCATTGGCAGTAAACTGTGTTAACATCGCTCCAAAACACAATCTCTTATAACTTATATACGAAGAACCACTACACCCCAAAATACCGTGAAACCTCTGTGGAAACAGCAATTGCACATGATCCAACTATTTAACGTTACTCCTAACACAGGCCGAAGTGGGAGCGATCTCACCGTAATATTCCTGTTGTAGCGGCGGTGTCCGACAACGACGGCGCGGGCGTGCGGTCGGTGTGTGGCGTCTCGGAAA
Organism: Schistocerca piceifrons; assembly: GCF_021461385.2. Classification (NCBI taxonomy): domain Eukaryota; kingdom Metazoa; phylum Arthropoda; class Insecta; order Orthoptera; family Acrididae; genus Schistocerca; species Schistocerca piceifrons. The sequence goes on from NC_060142.1 coordinate 663,991,580, forward strand.
GTACAATCCTACAGTATACGAACAACAGACTGCTGTCCGTAATCTTCTCTAATTGCAACAATGTTTCCGTCAGCAATCAGCTGGCGTGGCTAACGTCCTCTCAGAACGAAAGACCAAGAGGGGACACGACTTGGCTAACCTCCTCTCAGTACGAAAGCCCAGAACAGAAGATCGCTACCGAGAGTCAAGCAAGATTGCTCTTCACCTCTGTTTTCCCACCTTAACTTTTACCGAGCGAATCACTAGAAGCTCTCAAAATACCCAGTTTGCCAGTGCCGACCAATGTAAGGACTGGGAATAGAACTCTTTTCCACAATTCTTTTATTTCTACAAAATTTCACAAGTAGACTCCGCCCACGCCGGCTGGGAAGAACCACAGCTGTGGGCAATATTATGTTTACTGGAAGTTTTCTCCCAAGAGACCACTCGAGATATTCCCAGCAAGATTCCCCGTTGTAGCAAACACAGACTCTTGCATCGAAAGTTTTGTTATTCGGAACGCCTGGCCTGTCCCACTTGAGTTACTCGAAGGTGTAAAATTAGTGGGACACAGGCGAGAGCACGCACAGGAAAGCCCGTCCAGCTATCCACTGCTCTGTTTTGGTAAACACTTAACACCTGCAGCCGCGCGCCCCTCAGAGGCCGGCGGCCGCTGTGGCCTCTCTAAACGGATTACAGAAATCCCCCAGTTCACCATTCATACCGTCAGGTTGTGGCCTTCGGCGGCTAGGCGGGGACGTAGCCGAGCTCTGTCTCGCGTACTGCCTTTCCGCAAAATCTTATAATTACAAAATCGCGGAATTCTCGCGTGCCGATGCGTTTCCACATAGATTTCCTACTCCGTAATTTAGAGTATTACTCCAATAAAACCTGAAGGGTCATGTTAAATGGACTCATGTAAGGTGCAAGGCCGTTGCCACCTTACAAAGGATGCCGAGAATACCAAATTTTGGGCATTATCCCTCACCATGGGCAACGCTGTGACTGACGGCCTTCGCTTCACGACTGAAAGCAGCGGCGTTTCCATAGAATTTCAGTCCAAACAGAAATGCGACACTGCTTGAAATAATCGCAGAAATCAATGTGGAACGTACGATGAACGTATGAGTTAGGACGGCGCAGCGAAAACTGGCGTTGGGGACTGTGGCAGCAGACGATCGACGCGAATGCCTTTGCTAACAGTACGACATCGCCTCTCCTGGTCTCGTGACTATATCGGTTAGACCCTAGATGTCTGGTAAACCGTGGTGTGCTCCGATGACTCCCCATTTAAGGTAGTAAGAGCTGATGATAGGGTTCGAGTGTGACTCAGACCCCACGACGCCATGGACCCAAGTTGCCAACAAGGCACTGTGCAGGCTAGTGGTGCCTCCATAATGGTGTGGTCTGTGTTTACATGGAATGGACAGAGTCTTCTCGTCCAATTGAATCGGTCATTGACTGGAGATAGTTATGTTCGGCTACTTGGAGACCATTTGCAGCCATTCGTGGACTGTATGTTTCCAAACAACAATGGACTTTGTATGCATGACAATGCACCATGTCTGAACATTCTGGACAATTCGAGCAAATGATTTGGCCACCCAGATCGCCCGACGTGAATCCCATCGAACATTCATCTGGTACACTCGAGAGGTCAGTTCATCCACAAAATCCTGGACTAGCAACACTTTTGCAGTCGTGGACGTCTAAAGAGGCAGCATGGCTCAATATTTCTGCAGCGGACTTCCAACGACTTTTTTAGTCCATGCCGCGTTGAGTTGCTGCACTGCGCCGAGCAAAATGTCCTCCTGCTTAGCTGGATGGTAACGTGCTCGCCTCCCATGCAAGCAGGCCCGGGTTCGATTCCCGGCTGGGTTGGAGATTTTCTCTGCTCGTGGACTCGGTGTTTCGTTGTCCTCATCATCACTTCATCCTCATCACCAGCGCGCAAGTCGTCCAATGTGGCGTCGAATGAAATAAGACTTGCACTTGGCAGCCGAACTTCCCCGAATGAGGCCTCCCGGCCAACGATGCCATGTGCTCATTTCCATTTCCATTCCCGGCAAAATGAGGCCCAACACAATATTATGAGATAGTTCATGACTTTTGTCACCTCTGTGTGAAACAAGTTAGAGTAAGTCTTACATAATTACTCTCTCAACCTCACAAACACTGTCGCCTCTCAGAGTGCAGGACCTCACATCCCTTAAGATAGCATAAGTAGCGTCAGATGTTTTGAAAATTTCAATTAAAACACAAGCGATACAAGAGGAAAGCTGAAATAATGACACGGAAATATATATCTGGCTGGTCACTTACAGAAAATGTGGATGAACCAGCCACACTGATAACACATCAAAAATTCGTCCCTAAAATTTTAGGGAACAAGTTGGACACTGGAGACAACTTTAAAAACTGTACCATAGTGGTGCCATTGTCAGTTAAAATAGAGGGCAAATCTTTAAGTAAGTTGGCTGCTGCCCTCTTGTCTGAATATAAAACACAGTCAACTTAAACGTGGCGCACTGTGATCCGTAGGCCACAAGCGCCAGACACTGGAGGGTCCTCCAGCCTCAGCGAGAAGCCACGCGTCATGGGGCTGTATCGTATGTGAAGACGAGTCACAGGGGCCTCATCCCAAGCGCGTGACTGGAAGGAGATACACCGTGGCCTAGCTGGGACTTCACGAGACGCGGCTTGTTGCCTGTCATGTTCAGCCACTTTTATTCCCATCTACGCAAGACTGTACAGCAACAGTGAGTCGATAGAATGTAGGCAGGAAAGGGGGGACGGGGGTGGCACACTGAACTATGTCCATTATAATTATCTGGACTGTTATTGCTGTGGTCGGTTGATGAATTCTGTGTCGATTCCCAACGTTTCGTCTCCCACTGCGGGAGACATCTTCAAGGGGGTCCGTAGCTCGATGGAAGGTCCAACACACCCACTGGCTCGCTACTGACTGCCGCTAAATTCCGTGTCCGCGCGCTCCCACGCCGCGGCGTGACGTCACGTGTTTTGAAAACGTCAGTGCAATTGGCTGCTGTCCGTCGCTGTCGATCGCCGTTGCCATCACCCAGTAGTAGACGGGTGGTACACATCTTCTTTAACACCGGCATCAATATACCGTTTAATTTCACGCCCTCCTCCTTTCGGTTGAAATTATTTGGATGTTTAGCGATTTCGATTGCCTCCCTGTAGAGCCTTTCGTAATATCCGCTTGTGGCCGCTACTACTTGCGCCTCCTCGAAACGAATATTGTGGTTCCCTGGCTGGAAAGCATGCTCCGCAACAGCTGATCGTTCCGTTTCTCCTCTTCTACAATTTCCCTTGTGCTCTTCCAAACGTTTAGAAATCGTTCTTTTAGTGGTACCCACATAAACATCACCACAGCTGCATGGGATCCTATACACTCCAGCTTTTTCCAATGGTTTGCGAGCGTCCTTGGCAGGCTTAAGGTATTCCTGTATCTTCCTGGTGGGCTTGTAAATTACGGTAATATTCCGCTTCGTCAAGATCCTCCCTATTCTTTCCGTTACATTTTTAATAAACGGCAGGAAAACCTTAGATTTTGCAGTAGCCTGTACGTCAGTATGATTTCTGCGTGGCTGCCTCAACGCACGTTTTATTTCGGCGGACGAATATCCGTTCTTCATTAGTGCATTGTGCAGATGTTCCATCTCAGCGTCGAGCAACCCAGGTTCACAAATGTTTCTAGCTCTGTCCGCTAACGTCTTGATAACACCCCGCTTCTGTTGTGGGTGTTGGTTCGAATCCCGGTGCAAATAACGGTCCGTGTGCGTGAGTCTGTGGTATACTGAGTGGCCCAAAGTACCATTTTCGTTTCTAAAAACAAGCACATCGAGGAAATGTAATTTGCCGTCTACCTCCTCCATTGTAAACTGAATTCTCGTGTTTATACTGTTCAGATGTTCGTGGAACCGCCTTAGTTCCTCCCTACCATGTCTCCACAGCACAAACGTGTCATCCACGCATCGGAACCATACATTTGGTTTTTTTGCTGGCAGTACCTAAGGCCTGTTCTTCGAATTTCTCCATAAAGAAGTTTGCAATTACGGGACTTAGGGGAACAGTGAATGTGGAACAGTGTATCCTGTAGCCTTCGCCTTATCCAACATCACTCTGAATTGAAGAGGATATTAAAGCTTCATCTGTTATCATCGGCGTAGCTTCCCTCTTGCTATATCCCAGATGTCTCTTTTAGGTTCAACAGTGTATTAGGATCTCTGTCACACTATGGAGTATCTATACTTTTCTCATTCCTTTCTATTCCCATAGTCTTCATTCCGTCTCAATCGACAATCTTAGCCCATTATTTCTCGCTCTTCCTCCGACCAATCAATTTCTTCTCCATATCCTCATTGGTTTCATACAGAAACCAGATGGCAGTTACAAGAGTCGAGGGACATGAAAGGGAAGCAGTGGTTGGGAAGGGAGTAAGACAGGGTTGTAGCCTCTCCCCGATGTTTTTCAATCTGTATATTGAGCAAGCAGTAAAGGAAACAAAAGAAAAATTCGGAGTAGGTATTAAAATCCATGGAGAAGAAATAAAAACTTTGAGGTTCGCCGATGACATTGTAATTCTGTCAGAGACAGCAAAGGACTTGGAAAAGCAGTTGAATGGAATGGACAGTGTCTTGAAAGGAGGATATAAGATGAACATCAACAAAAGCAAAACGAGGCTAATGGAATGTAGTCGAATTAAGTCGGGTGATGCTGAGGGAATTAGATCTGGAAATGAGACACTTAAAGTAGTAAAGGAGTTTTGCTATTTGGGGAGCAAAATAACTGATGATGGTCGAAGTAGAGAGGATATAAAATGTAGACTGGCAATGGCAAGGAAAGCGCTTCTGAAGAAGAGAAATTTGTTAACATCGAGTATAGATTTAAGTGTCAGGAAGTCATTTCTGAAAGTATTTGTATGGAGTGTAGCCATGTATGGAAGTGAAACATGGACGATAAATAGTTTGGACAAGAAGAGAATAGAAGCTTTCGAAATGTGGTGCTACATAAGAATACTGAAGATTAGATGGGTAGATCACATAACTAATGAGGAAGTATTGAATAGGATTGGGGAGAAGAGAAGTTTGTGGCACAACTTGACCAGAAGAAGGGATCGGTTGGTAGGACATGTTCTGAGGCATCAAGGGATCACCAATTTAGTATTGGAGGGCAGCGTGGAGGGTAAAAATCGCAGAGGGAGACCAAGAGATGAATACACTAAGCAGATTCAGAAGGATGTAGGTTGCAGTAGGTACTGGGAGATGAAGAGGCTTGCACAGGATAGAGTAGCATGGAGAGCTGCATCAAACCAGTCTCAGGACTGAAGACCACAACAACAACAACAACATCCTCATTGATTCTCCTGTACTGCAGCCACGTTTCTTTTGGATGTCACTACTCACATTCGGTATTGTACGGTAGTGAAACATGGACTGTTGGAAATCCGGAACAGAAGAGAATCGAACCATTTGTGATGTGGTGGTACAGGCGAATGTTGAAAATTAGGTAGATTGATGGAGTAAGGAATGAGGAAGTTCTGCGCAGAATTGGAGAGGAAAGGATTATGTGGGAGGCACTGGCAAAGAGAACGGAGAAGATGATAGGACATCTATTAAGATATCTGGGAATTATTTCATGGTACTACAGGGAGCTGTAGAGGGAAAGAATTGTAGAGGAAGTCAGAGATTGGAATACCTCCAGCAAATAGTTGAGGACGTAGGTTGCAAGTGTTACTCGGAGAGGTTGGTAAAGGAGAGGAATTCGTGGCGGGGTGCATCAAACCAATCCAAAGACTGTAATGACAGAAAAAACTCATAATGAGGAAATTTTTTAAATACTCGGTGTGGCAGATAAAAAGCGATTTTGAGAGGTTGTAAAAATAATTCAATCAGTTTTTCCAAATTTTATTTTTGCCAATTACATTAAAAAATTTAAGGACTTAAGTAAATCTAACTAAGGTTTAAAAGTAACTCGAGCATGATTGCGTCCATTTAGGTGCAGACAGTCTTCCAGGCGAGCCTTAAATTTATGCACCATATTCCGTAGCATTTACAGCGGGATTCGAACCACACCCTGACGGATGAGTTCTTTCAGTGCTTCATCTGTTTGTGGCGGGTTATCCTGAGACACTTTACTCTTGAGGTAACCACGCAACAAAAAGTCGCACGTTGATGAAAGAAAAAATCACACTTGTTAAAAGGTGAGGCAATGACATATCCCAATTTCGAGAGTTCACGTGATTCGGAAATTAATTATTAACAACATTCATGCTTACTCTTCCCGTGTAGGACGACGCTTCACCTCGTTGAAAAATGTCTCCTGTTAGATTTCGTGTTGAAGAGGTTATGGAGTAAAAGAGTTTTCCAACATGTCTGCGTATTACTTTGAGGTCACTGTCACGATGTTGCCCAGATCATCTTAAAAAAAGTGGGCCTTATTATCCCTGATGAAGACATAGCACGCCACATAGTGACTTTTGTGACATGAGAGGTTGCTGATGCTGTCGTTTGGGATCCACGTATCTCCAAAACAAAAAGTTCTACTTGTTGAAAAAACTGGACAAATGGAAGTGGACCCTGTCACTCATCCATAAATTAGTTACAATGTCTTCGTCTCCACCAATTAAATTCAACACTTCTTCACAGAGCCGGCTTCCATTCACGTAATATATTTCTTTAAGAACCCGAACAGTTTGGATGTAGTAAGGATGATAGTATAGATCGCTGTGTAAAATCTGTCTAAGCGTCCTACTGGAAATAGCAAGTGCTGGCGAACTGAGTGACGTGGGCTTCTTTCGATTGCAACTCTCACACAATTGATGTTTTCAGGAGCACGCACTGCCTTTGCCTGCCCAGGCCTCTTTACCGTCGCTAAGTCTCTTCGCAGTTCCTAAAACACTTTTTAATCGCACAAGCAGACTGCACCGGACGTTTCCAATTAATGTGAAAATGGGTGCGATAAGCACGACGTACGTGCACGTTAAGAACTACACTTTGACAGTGTTCTCGCGATCACGAGGTGCCCACCACTCCACTGCTAACAAATGGTAACGCACCGGGAACGTGGCCGACTGCATCCCCCCCTCCCCTTTCACCCCACGTGCTGAGAAAAGTGTCTCGCCCTGTTCAAAATCATTTTCTATTCTGTCGTGACAAAAAGTCACGTTTTAGTATTTCAGTATATTGCTTTCTAGACTAGTTTACATTAACATGCTTGACCTGATAGAGTCACAGTTAGCGCCACGTTCTTATTTAGAGATACGTTTTAATTACATTCATTCCCAGAAGCAATGGGTGAGGCTTATGTTTCGTCAATCCTGTAGACAGGATGCGTACGCCCCACATTTCAACACGGTGCCTTGTATGGACTTCTTTGCCTGTATGGTGCCTTGCTGTTGTCGGTTGGCCTTCCCTGATGGTGGCTAAAAGAAACGAGTAGACCCGGTCTCCCATATCACTTCCCTGTTGCTCCCAGTCACACGTAATCATCAGCCAGCTCTTATGGTGGCAGTTTTTTCAGTGCGTTCTCCAGTAAACACTGTTAAATTTCTTGATGGCGAAAAACATCCGGCGGTCGACGATTCAGATTTGGCACAACTTTGAAATACAGAAAGGTCTTGACCGCACAATTCTTTATTGAACGTTACGCGCTTCAAAATTTCACTATCAGACTGAAGCTGTGGAATAAAGTGTACAAGGAAATTAATGATATCACTTTGGCACTAGTTCGAATAGACAATGGCACTGTCAAATATGCCTATATGAGATGAGATCTGTATTATAAGCAGTCTATAAGCTCGCTTTTGTGAGTTTTTGCTACAGTTTGATTTAAATGAAAGTACGATATTAATTGAAATTCCTAAGAAGCATACTTATGTTGCTACGTATATATTTTCTGTCGCTAATTTCCTTGTACAGTTTATTCTATTGCTTCAGTCTGATTTTGAAATGTGTGACGCCTAATAAAGAACTGTGCGATCAAGACATTTCTATATTTTAAAGTTGTGCCAAATCTGGTACTTTTTGGTGTACACCCAGCTTTATATTATATTTATCGGGTACGTTCCTAATAGCACACAGAGTTCTTGCACTAATGTGAAACTAAATGTTCCTGATAGTCTTAAAAGAACATTCCTCTGCCCACCCCTGGCTGTAGTCTTGCTGGTCACTAGATAAGTGTGTGTGCCCAAGTACCAGATACAAAGCTGATTCACAGAGTGCTCAGTCTAGTGGTGGCTCTTAGACCGCTGTATTGACTTTGGCGAGTTTGTGTAGTGGTTTGCGCTGTATCCGTCGTTAATCTAAAGCACTTGTTAAAGCATAGTCAGTCTTAATCGCTCATTTCCTTGGTCTCCTCCTTCAGTTCCAGAACGATTTTCAGCTTCAAATTTCCTGTAAAAATAAAAATGTATGTCTGACCCCGATTCTGCTCTGGAACGTTTGTGGTGTCCTGTCGACTGTTCTACTATTTTTTAATGAATAAAAACAGTATTTTATAGCCACACTGACTGTTTAAAAATCTTGTTAGTTGGACAACCACTACTTGCTGTTCCGGAGTTAAGTCGCAGATCCGCTCTTACAGAATTACTGCTGGCATTCTAGGATATACAATACCTTTCCCGCTGCAGTGTATGTCGATCATGTTACTGGACATTACAATGAATAATCTGTTACAAAATCTTAATTAAGGGATTAGCAGCAATAGCTTCAAACTGATAAGATGTAAATAATTGAGGACTTGTTAATTTACATCATTTATTAATAATTATTCATCGTCGTGCAGTTGTTATTTAACAAGCCCTGAGTCGATAGTACAACCAATAATATAGAAAATATGTGCAGTTACGAGGGCAGTCTAAATTCCGTACCTCTAGCTAGCATGTTCAGACAAGAGAATGTGTATCAACACAATTAATAAAGCCCTGAGAGATTGGAGCGTTAGGATACAGATTCGCACCAGCGATTTAATAACTTGATTGACAAAGATTGTATTCTTAATAACAGAGATGAAGTAATCAAGCAAAAATTACATTAATTTATGTCCAAATTATAATGGACCTTTCCTTTTGCAGACAATATTCTTAGCAATCGGTCCATTCAGGTTCAGTCCCTGAGTATATCGGTCGGTAATAGCACTGCTTGTGATAGTAAACTTCCGAATTCGTGTCGCTGTCCAGTACACTGTTTTAATCTGCCAGGAAGCTTCCCAAACAGCATACAGTCCACTGCAGAGTGAAAGATTCATTCTGGATTTGCAGCCTGACTGCATTTTAATTGATGCCAACATTGAAATTTGGCGACCGCAATTTGACAATTTATGAGTTGTTTACGTGTCTGTACATCAGTGTACTGAATTATTTCGGTGATCTACGAGTAGTTTGCACGACTGTACGCTGTGTACTGCATTATTTCGGTAATTTACAAGTTGTTAGCGTCTCTGCACATCAGTGTACTGCATTATTTATGAGTATTTTGCAGGTCTGTAGACTATTTACTGTGACCTCAAGCATGGCAGGGTGAGTATTTTGTATCAGTGCAATAAATATACTATGTCAAATCCATTCCTAAATAGTTCCAGCAGCCCAGAACATTTGAGTTATTTTCCTACCATTTTTCTCCTTCAGACCGCCATCTTGGATTACATCATGGGAGGGGCGATGGCACCCTCTGGTGGTGGTCTGTGTACTAGGCCAGTTGGACTCTGGACCTCAGGGTGGACACACTAGATGGTGGTACTGCCTCGAATTGTTTAAAGACTGAAAAGACTTATGTCCATCCTACCCAGTACAGGCTGAGTCCTTTCCCAGCCAATTCCTAGGAAGAGGTGCTGGTCTGATGACTTAAGTTAGTGGAGGTAGCCCAACTGACCTTTTTCCCACCAAAATTTAAATTTCCCGCCATGACATCTATCACCGCCATCTTGAATAAATTTGGCAACAATGGTGAGTGGGGTAGTATGAACATTGTCCTACTACTCACTATCACTAAATGATGAGACTGTGAGCACACAAGAGTTTTTTTTTTTTTTTTTTGTTGTACTGTACTGACAACTGCACAAAGTCGGTTTGTTCCAATCCATTGTGCCAATCAACAGAGCTTACACAAAATAAGGTGGCAGTTGCGGTGCAGAAACTCATTTTCGTTCTGACCACGGGCCGAGTCCACCTTGTTGTTCTGAATGAGCGCCAGGATCGTTGCCTGTCGCTCACTGCCATTCTCATTGCCTTCTCTTCGCTGAGCAGCAAGGCTTCACAGTCTTGGCATCTAACAAGTGCAGGGACAGTTCTCTTAATCAGACACGGGTGATTATATGGAACATCATTACATTTATGTCGGAAGAGGCAAACAAGGAAGAGGTAATTGCATTAAAAACTGAGCTTTAAAGGGTTTTGGGAACTGCTAACTATTCAAGGCGCACAATAAAGAGGATGAAGGAGGGGACACTGTTGCAAGTACATTCTAAAACAAAAAAAAAAGAGCCGACGCACCACGAAGGAAATATCTGAATGGTACAGGAATCAGTAGATGTGATGTACAATTTCAGAAAAACTGGACGATTTATTCAAGAGGAATAGCTTTACTGATTGAGCAAGTCATGCGTTGGTCCGCCTCTGACCCTTCTGCAAGAAGTTATTTGGCTTGGTATTGACTGACAGATTTGTTGGATGTCCTCCTGAGGGATACTGTGGATGATTCTGTCCAATTGGCGCATCAGATCGTCAAAATCCCGAGATGGTTGGAGGGCCCTACCCATAATGCTCCAAATCTTCTCAATTGTGGATAAATCCGGCGACTTTGCTGGCCAAGATATGGTTTGCCAAGCACGAAGATAAGCAGTAGAAACTCTCACCGTATGCCGGCAGGCATCATTTTGTTGAAATGTAAGACCAAGACGGTTTGCCACGAAGGGCAACAAAATGGGACGTAGAATATCATCGACGTACCGCTGTGCTATGAGTGTGCTGCGGATAATAACCAAAGGGGTCCTGCTATGAAAATAAATGGCGCGCCAGACAATTACTGGTTGGCTGGCGGTATGGCAGGCGACAGTCAGGTTTGTACTCCATCGCTGTTCGAGGCGTCTCCAGACACGTCTTCACTGATCATCGGATTCAGTCCAAAGCGATACTCACCACTGACGACAATTCTACTTCAGTCAGATTCCAGGTCGAATGCGGCCAACACCACTCAAAACGTTGTTTGTTGGCATACAGAGGTCAATAGTAGCTGGTGCAAGGGGCGCCGTAACCTCTGCCCCCTTTCTGTGAGCCGCCTATTAATGGTTATTTCGGTCACCGAAGCACCAGTTGGACGTCAGATCGATATAATGAGGATTTCGAAATGCCTCTCTGACTATTGTCCGATCCTCGCGTATGTCGTCGTTCTAGGTCGACCACTTCGGTTCTTGACGCCGTGTTCGTCGAATAGTAGCATCGCCCCTATTCAAATGTCGACAGATTCGTTCATTACCCCAAATGGCTTCTATGAGTCCAACTACACGTCCTCTCCTAAATTCTGACATCTGCGTATGTTGTTCATACGCCCTTTGTGAGACGTAGTAAACGGAATGAAATTCGCATAGACTTAATGCCCTGGTACAGACATGTCCCCTGTTTACTGTCCTTGCCAGCTGCACAGTGAAATTGTGCTGCAGTGTCACACATACTTCTGGGACACGTAAAAGGAGGAGAAGAAAAATAATTTAGCTCAGTTTCTTAATAGCACTTGCAATCAACATATAAATAATGTTACTGCAAAGTAGTAAAGTGTTTATTAAATAACTACTACAGTATGACAATATAAAGTGTGGTCGCTGTGTTCTTTACTGTGTAACTGTGGCGGAAACAATGTTCTGACAAACATCTGCATAATGAAAGAGAGAGAAAAGACGGTGTAAATCAATAAATGAAATAGAGACAGATACATAGCTTTCAGGGATGATAGCTATAGTGCAATCCTATCATCTGATATATCGTTTGTTGAAATCGCATGAAGCAATTAAAAGTTGTTAATTCAGAATTCATTGCTTAAATGTTTACTTACTGTGAAATGTTAACTTCAGTTGTTTTAAAGCTACTGAAATGTTGTGTCATTGGATGCGCTTAATTTTTGTGAGATTGCATATGCATTCAGATTCGCTTTAATATGTAATGTGACTTATTGTCGAAGTTCAGAAAGTGGTGACTTGGCCAAATTTAAGACTGTCTCACACTGCACCGTTTCTTGGAGCGTTGTCTGTCCTCTTAAGCGACTGTCCATCGCCGAAATTCCCTGTAGTGTGACTTACCGACATCTGTTGCTTTGCTGCTAGTCTTTGTACCTGGGGTCGGTCGTATCGTCACCAATGTGGAAGCCGGAACAGCTGCGGCATGACCTGAGACCTGGTCGCGCTAGGTTCAGCCGAACAAGAAGTTCGTCTTATCCCGTAACATTAATGCGTGGCCGACTAGCTCGCCTAAATACATGCAGCCTTACAGGGTATTGCCTAACAAGTTGTCAGGAGACTGACATATAATTTCCATGTGATCACTGTATTTAATTTTACATTTTCACTGTTGTTGTAAGTGACATTGTCTCCTATGCTAAATTTTTCTACATTTTTCCGACATGAAGTTTCCTCCTGGCAGCCTAGGGTTGACCTTGTTTACCTCTAGTTAATCCTTTGTTTATGCGACTATTTCTTTTTCGGTACCCTAGTGAAAAACTATACACTTTACACATCTGTATTTAACCAATTATTTGTCATACTGACATACCCTGTTAAGGGGACCACACCCTGCCTATCTAACCCATGTTAATTATGCAAGTGTTTGACCCATTTATGAAACAACTGTTTGATGCAGGACCTTAATATTTTTACTGTGTGTTACATGATGCTAATAGTCAACTGTACTAAAATCTACTTTATCCATTTTATAGTTTTTAAGAAATACTTTTTTAAATTTATTAACAAAACATATTAAGTTTTTTCTGCAGAATATGTTTTTTTGTGAATTTCCTAATAGGGGAATATTAATGAATGTAGTACCAGAGGTGGCTTTTTATGTTCTGCAGACACTCTGAAAATTTCATTCATTTATCTATGATAGTCTCCGATATAATGGGGCAGATGTACTGAAAATTTTAGTTTGCGGGAAATTGACTTTAAAGAAGAAACTTTTGAAATTTCTTACTTACAGTTAATTGAAACTGTCCTGCTGCATATGATGGCCCTTCTTTGGCCTCTAGCAGGTCTTCCTTCCTGGATGTTTGTCTTGCTTTCTTGGCCATATTAGATGCAGACCTGTCTGCATCGGCTATCCTCATTTTGTCGCAATGTTGCAGCCCAGTGATCATATTTTCACTAGGATTAATTCCCAGCTTTTTCAGTATCCAGCACTTTCCAGTATTACCACAATTGAATGTAATAACAGCATGATGAACTCCTAGTTTCATTGTATGCATGCCTGCAAATACAGTTTTAGGAAGGCGGTTGCATATTATGCTGTTGAAACATTCATTTGGGTTTTGGGTCTGCCCATGTAGACATTTCCTTAGGAGGTCAGGACGAGCAAAGTCTCTGAAAATAGGTTTATAACAGCAGCAGGAAGAGAATGCTGGTGAGAATAAGATTGTCCAGTTGCCTGAGCCCTATTCTATTTGCACCACGAATTTTCTTCTGATGGACACAATCCATGACACGGCTTTTCATAAGTAGAGGACCTATGGAAGAATATGGCCCGAGCATCTCTCTCCATTGCCTCCAGATTTTCTTTATTTCTCCTAATTGTCTGCCCATAGTATACCTGCAAGTTTTCTATAACAACTACTCGCAATCACACTTGTACAAAACTAACCGCCTGTCTGAAAGCGTGTTGCTTACAAACAGCAGAAAGAAAAGAATACCGACCGTTGCATTCCAAGGATAGCCAACACACTCTGGAGTAAAAAAAAAAAAAAAAAAAAATATCCCTAACGTGCAATGTAAAGGATATAAAGATCTAAAATATATGCAGAACAGTGGGTGACAGAAAAGTGGGCGTAGCATATAAACACACGTGGAAGGAAAGTGCTTTTTAAATGCTCGAAAAAAAAATTTATCAGCAAAATCCTTTTCAGAGTGCTTAAATAAAACCTTAATCTATCTAAATACGATGAAAACCGAAAATAGATTTTTTTTTTCGACCTGAACCACGGTGTGGTCCCCTTAATACAACCATTTGCAGAGTCGCTAGCTGTAGTTTCGAAGTGACACGAGATGTGTGTTTGTGCTAGGCGTCAGTTGTTGAACAGCAGGTATCCTCTGCTGCACAGTGGTGGCTGAGGCCGGAGCCCCCGCCGATACCGGTGTGCCTTCCACTGCTGCTCCGTCTGGGCAGATGCGTGACAATTTATTTTTCACGCACTACTCTACATTATGCCACTGCACTATCTAAGAGGAATGTTTCTTTTCACAGGGCAACCGGCGAGGAGCTTGGGTGCGAGTGCGAGCGAAGAAACGACCTCAAGACATTTTCGAGACGGCCGAGTCGCAGAATGTGGCTACAGTTGCCAATATGATTGCGACAGTCAACGAGAAGTCGCCGAATCTTAACGTAATTCTGAGCTCTGGCGAGATCGTGACCATCGCGGACGCTCCAGATGCGAACACGAGACACAGTCCTGCGGTTATTGTGACCGAACCGTCGTGGTACGACGAAGAAAGGCCGCTCGCAGAAGAGCCGGCAGAAGTTCCAGCTGGCGGTGAGACTCTGGCACCCGTCTACCTGTGGGATGTCGCCGACACGTCGCAACCTGACGGCCGTACTTCAACAGGAGAAGGTGCGTCTTCGTCGGAGCGTTTGGACGACAGTGCAGAGACATCGGGAGCGGAGGTCGCGAGCGGCGAAGAGGTGACAGAAAGGCCCGCTTCCGTACTGCCGCCGCAGTCTTCGACGCAACCACCGCCGACGGACGCCACAGAAGAGGCTGTCAGCACAGACACGCCGATACCGACAGATTCGATAGGCGGAGCCTCGGGCGAGGAGAGTCACAAGGCAGACGACAGAGCTGTTGCGGAGACACGAGTACCGAGTGAGTCGACTGACGCGAGCGACTGGACCACAGAGACTCTGCCGTCCGAGGGTGCAACAACCGAGCAGTACACGACAATAGAGTCGGAGGCGAAGGGCGCGAACACCACGGAGGGCGTCTGGAACCGCGGCGTGCCGCTGTCCAGCCTGGCGCTCACCGACCACAACCTGCGCGGAGTCTCTCTGGAGGACTTCCCGGCGGAGGAGGGGGATCGGGAGAACGAAGTGCAGGAGGCGGCCGCGCCGCAGCCCGCCAAGGTCCTCCGGACCTCCACCAAGGTCTCGCACGAGACCGAGATCTGCTACCGGGGGAGGTGCATCAAGACGAGGACGGCGGAGCCGCAAGAGCGGCTCGTCAGGCGGTGAGCCGCCACCACGCCGCTGTGCGGCGCTCCTTGTCTCGAGACTGTGTGTGTGTGTGTGTGTGACCGAACGAGTGTCGTGTTGTGCCTCCAGTGCTGACTGTGTCCACACGTTATTTATATACTACCTTTTTTCAACTGACTGAATATTTAATTTGTAAAAAAAAATATTTAATTCTGATTTTCAGAATGAATAATTATCAACATTTGCTGTACTCGACCGTTATTCGTACAAAGCACATTCCACAAGTACATTTGTACAAAGACGCGCCACCAGTCATTTTTTACAAGTAAATTGCTTGGCAGAGTAACTAATATGCTCATGCTGCTTTTTATTATCATCATTGCAGTCACCTGTAACAAATTGTAATGTTGTAAAAAGTAAATGAAATACACGAGGTGAAGAAATTTTATTGTGGCGTCAGCATACTCACAGTTCCTCAGCAGTCCCTAAAACGCAGTTACAATATAGCACACACTAATTTTTGATACGTACGCGCCTGAATGGTAAGCAATACGACTACAGACGTAGTGTCAGCTTTGAGCACTCGACAGCGAGGTTAACTGTGAACAACCATGTATCAAAGCTGCTTTAAACGCGTAAAACATGGCCGTCCTTAGGCCCTGAGCTAGAACGGCGAGGTGTTGAGCTAAGGGGGACGTGGGGGTTACTCACGTTAGTCTCGTGGTGAATGACGAAATAGTTTTCAGACTGTATGACAGATGGCTCTGGGTACACTTGCTACTGGCCAGTATGCATTACACCTTCTGGCTTTCTTCAAGCTGATCTGAACTGATACATCAGTCTGTTTAGCTGGCCACGATGCGAGTTCTGTTGGCGAAGTTTTGGTTTCTGGTGGGAGGTGAGGGGGTGGGGGGGACACCAGCTTGGAGCTTGGGTTCACCCTTGACGCAAAGTGTACTCAAAGCAATTATTAAAACATTCCATTTGTATTCGAATGCAAAGAGCATGCACTAATTATAATACACATGTCATTAAATGTCAAATCATCTATTGTCTAAAACATCTGAAAACGGGTATAAGCGTATTTTTCAAATCATAATGGGGTTGTTTCTGGTTAAAATTTCTACTCAGCCCATACCTGAGGCACTTTTTATGTTTCCAATTACATGTACGAGTACATTCGGATATTTCTCATCCCACACGGCTAATGAAGCCGAGTAATAACTTCAAATGCAGTACAGGAGCAGACAGTGTGCTCCTTCTGATTCGGCAATAAAACAAGTGTAGGCATCTGAAGATAGGCATAACGCCCCGAAACTCATCACGGCGGTAAAACAAAGCTTCTTAACACCTGTTTTTGTCTGGTTGCGTTCTTCATTAACAGTCCTTAATTGAATAACGTCTAGAGTCCAACAAAGATAAAAAAAGTTGTACATTTCACATAGCCAACGAAAAAAGTGCAAGAGTTACGTCAGATGAGAGTCGAGACCACGTCACGAACTGCTGATCATTGTCCACACCACGACCAATCAGTCGTTTCTAAGTGTCATGTTGTTCATAAATACCGAGATGCAAATGAAGATCTTTAGCGGTGGGATGAGCCAGTTTCACTATATACCCAAATTTACGTGCCTATTCCAAGACGAAAACAGGAGTCATTCAATGTAAATTGAGATTGCACAGAACAAATTAACATTTGATAAGTCGTGCGCCTGCTGCACAACAGTGCTACAATTTTCTGCGCAGCAGATTCATATATTGTGTCTATCCACTGTACCAATCAAAAAATATGGTTGCTTGTCACTAAAGACGTGTTTTTGACAATAACCATTCCGATCCTTACGCTGCTGTATAGAAAACTCGAAGAGACTCACCATGTTATCGTGCGTCACTATTCACGGCGGGTATAAGCAGTACGGTTTCTCTTTCACTATTTCTGTAATACAGGGTGCCCCCCCCCCCCCCCCCCCCCAGAGAGATTTACACTGCTTGAACTTAAATAACTCCAAAAAATAACAAAAACCATGATTTTTTAAGTTATACAGATGGTCACGTTATTACTGATGATGTTTTACTGTTGAGGATATTCAAAATGTTCTCTATCGACAGCAATACAGCGTCTGCAATGCTGCGGAATAGATCGACACACGTTTGTTATGGCTGCCATTGAAATGGATACACAGGCAGTCACGATTGCCTCTCTCATGGCAACCAGCGTGCATGCCTTCCACAGAAAGAAATGTAACGGCGTTAAATCGGGTGATGTTGGTGGAAACTCAACACTTCCTCGTCGACCTATCCTCCTCTAAACAATGTTTCGTCCACGAATTGCCGCACATCACGGTGCATGGTCTTGTTGGGGGAAAAATGATCTTCACCTCGATACAGTTCGTAAAAACTGGTATCGTTCTTGCAACATGGTAAGGTGCTTTGCACCCGTTACTGTTCCTTCACAAAAGAACGGCTCTAAAAGCCATACCACATCAGACTGATAACCCAGGAAGATTAACGGCTCGTTCTTCTGTACACGGGGATTATTTCTTACCCGATACACGCAGTTAGGGCAAAACTTCGAGGTGCCTGCCAAGATCGTCGTCATTCATCACGTGAAACAACCTCGGAATTTAGGGTTTCTACTTAGCATACTTTAAAATGTGGTGATCACTTGATCTGCTTATGCCTGATTCACGCGCAGCTTGCCGTGTGGACCTGTTTGAGGATCTCGTGAAAGCTTATACCACGGCGTCCATTCCTCTTTTGACCACTGTTGATTTCTTCCTGTCGCACCGTCCCTCCTTCAGATGACTCAAACTTCCTTCCCTCGTAATGTCGTTACTGTTACACGTGACAGTGGCGCAGTATCAAACTCTGCCCTCCATCGTCTCTGTACTTCTTTCATGTTCTCACATTTCCAATAACAATTTAAAATCCACTTTCTTTGCTCCAAGGACAAGTTTCCAGCCATCTTGTTATTTACGTGTAGTTACTGGCAATGGAAAATAAATTAATGGCTACATACACTAGTCACGAGAGCACCATATAAACACAACTGGATCAAGCTATCATTAACACCCCCTCAGTCATTAATGTCCAAACAGTGTAAATCCTTTGTGGGGCACCCAATATGTTTCAAGAACTTGGCAGTGGGATGTTCAGTTCTCTGTTTGCTTTCCTATCGACTTCAGTTGGCTATGTTGGTAACTCGCCTGCACACACTCAACCACTTATTCCTTCACTGTTGGACGACTGTCATCTACCCTTAACAGAGGTGTTCTCTAGCTGTAAACTGCGCATATCATGGGTGAAACCAGCAGGAAGCAGATGCCCCCATCCCCCCTACAAAGAAATGATGTTCACTAACCGAACTTCAGTCCTGCCCTCCCACACAGACAGATGTATATTTAGTATCAGTTTGATCAAAGGAGGAACATGTAATGGATATTACACACAGAACCATTTGTTATGAAATCTCAAAATTATTTAAGTATTCACTGTTAAATTGATAAGAGGCTTCTCTTCCTCTTCACACACACACACACACACACACACATTTACACAGGGTGTTTCAGAAGTGATGGGCAATATTCAGGGATATGACAGGAATGACCATTTCAAACAAAAAAGTCAAGTGAGCATGGGGTCTAAAACACATACCTTAAGAGCTATTAGCAATTCTTGATCTTTGATACTGTGAAATAAGCCTCTTCTACTGCAAACTCTTTGCTTTCCATACTTTTGTGAAGTGGCAGTATGGACCAAAACAAGAAAAAATTGTCCAGTAAACATGTGCTCTAAAATGCATACGTTAAGAGCTGTGAGCACTTTTACTATTCTTCACTATTTTGAAAAGTAATTCTTCTAATAAACACACACACAACACACACACACACACACACACACACACACACACACACACACACACATATATATATATATATATATGTGTGTGTGTGTGTGTGTTTTACCACTCCGTGCATCTTTGCGAAACTGCGTTCTGAAGTAGCACTACTATCACGGACTAGACTGATGCGAATGAAGAACCCAATATGCTTTCTCAGCAAGTTTCGCCATTATTTATGAACTTCTGTACTCTCTTGTACTGATGACACTTTTTGAGTTTCTCAGAATGACTGTAAAAATGTGCAGTATTATGTTAAAAATATAGCAAGAGTCCATTCGTGCAGCTGCTTCAGTAATTTGTTTATAGACACAATCTATCACGTGAAAGCCTACTTGCAAATTTCCAAGAACCACTTTAAGTGAGGGATCTAAGAATTCACTACATCCCTTCCATTTCGTTCCAGCAAATACCAGATTACACAAATTACAGCACGCACGAAGGCATTTAAGCAGTCTATCATCCCAAGCTCCATAAGCAAATGGTTCGAGAACATGATACTACAGTAAGTACCCTCCACCATGCGCTTCATGATGGTTTACTAAATATTGATGTAGATGCAGAATCTTGTAACAATGTGTCTGAAACAAAATTCACAATGATCGGACTGTCAGTTTCACTGACTGCAACCCATTTCTCACTTCCTGCCAAAGGTTTTCTCGTCTTCCTCAGATAAGAGTCTGAGTGAGGGACTGGAAGGTAAGAATGGGTGAAGGAGGGGATGTGTTGCTCTACCGGAATGTCAAAGAGTTTTCATGGCAACATATTTTAGCTGCCTTATTCGTCAGCTTGTTTCCCTCTATTCAAACTTAACAGAAATATGATGGAATGGTAAAAATACATTAGATCTAATAGCAACAGATAGACTTGATTATACAGAAAATGGTATCAGTAACCAGGAGGCAGCCATAGCAACAATAATTACCGAAAACAAACAGAAGGATTTACATGTCCAGCAAAGTACATAGAGAGACAGTACTTCAATAAGGAACTCAGAAACATTTAGCACTGGAGATGACCATGAACAACATTGGCTCAGGTTTAGAAGAATAGTTGACCATGCACTTGATAGATATGTATCCAGTAGAACAGTTTATGATGGGAGAGACCCTCCACAGTAGCCAGCCGCTGTGGCTGAGCAGTTCTAGGCGCTTCAGTCCGGAACTGCACTACTGCTACGGTCGCAGGTTCGAATTGTGCCTCGGGCACGGATGTGTGTGTTGTCGTTAGGTTAGTTAAGTTTTAGTAGTTCTAAGTCTAGGGGCTGATGGCCTCAGATGTTAAGTCCCTTAGTGCTTAGAGCCATTTGAACCATTTTGAACCTCCACAGTATATAGTCAATGTAAATAAATGCCTCAAGGAAAAGAGACTATCATATAACAGGTGTAAAACAAAGCATAGGACTATAGAGGGAGGTGATAAACAACCTGGAAAGCTTGTAAGGGATGTTGCAGGTTAGGTTCCGCTGAGAAATATGCGCCATTTCCGCGGTAATTAGTACTGAAGTTAAGAGACCAATACAAAAACTGCACATCAGACGGAAGTAAGGATCGAACACCAGCCAAACGTTGAACAGTCTCGTGAGCTATCATCTACCCAGTGAGAACAATTGACACTAATTGTTTCCGGCGGGCCGCTTGAATTCAACCATGCAACAGTCCGATTGGCTAACTCCAATGCTAATTAACTCAGAAACGTTGCAAACTTACCAAATTATTTTCTGACCAATTATTTCTCAACACATGTACCCAGGAACACTCTTAAAAGCTTTTCAGACTGTCTCTGATCACCCTGTATCTGGCAAAAAGCTGAATGATACTGTTGACCGTCAAGCGGGCAATGCTTGAAGCCTTCAACAAATATTGTAGCAGAATTTTAACGAAGGATATCTCATAAGCCCATACAAATTCTAGTCATATGTTGACTGTCAGTGGTACCAAAGTTAGTACCCAGACACTCATGGAAGGGACAGGGACAGAAATGTAGGAAAGAAAAGCAAAAGCAGAAACACTGAACCCAGTTTTCAAATGCTCCTTTACTACTGAAAATCTAGGCTTATTGTCCCAATGTGTTCTCGCGCCACTGCAAAAATGAGTGATATACATATTAGTGTCAGTGGTGTTCAGAAACAACTGAAATCGCTAAAACTGAAGATACCTCCAGGGCCCAATGGAATCCCTATCAGAATCTACGCTGAATTAGTTGTTGAGTTAGTCCCTCTTTTAAACACAATCTAATGAAGATTCCTCAAACAGAAAACTGTGTCCAGTTGTTGTAAGAAAGCAGAGATCATTTCTGTCTGTAAGAAGGGTAGGAGAAGTTATCCATAAGATTACCGTCCAGTAGTCTTGACAGTCATTTGTTGTAGAATCTTAGACTATATTCTGAGGTCAAACGTAATGAGGTACATGAGGTACACTGAACCAAACAACCTCTATGATAACTGACATGGATTCCAAAAACACTGATCATGTGAAACCCAACTTGCACTTCTCTCACATGATATCCTGAAAGCCATGGATGAAGGCAGTTAGTTGGACGCAATATTTCTCAATTTACAAAAAGTATTTGACCATGTACTTCACCTATGTTTATTATCAAAAATACCTATGTTTATTATCAAAAATACCATTGTACAGAGTATCGTGCAAAATGTGGTACTGGACTGACGATTTCTTGGTAGAGAAAATGCAGAACGTTATGTCGGAAGGAGAGTCATTGACTAAATGTAGATTATTGTCTTGAAACAGAGATGGAACAAGTACCCTTTGAGAATGCTTGTGAATCTTTTTAATTTCAACCATGGAGTACAACAAGCTGTCAGTGTTGTTATTTAAGACCGTTCAGACAATATCAATAATAACCTCAGAGTTTCTGCAGAGGATGCCGTTATCTATAATTCTAATGAGGTACTGACTGAAAAAAGTGGCACAAACATCTAGTCAGATCTTGATAAGAATTCAACATGGTTCACAGATTGGTAACTTGCTTTAAATGTTTGGAAATGTAAAACTGTGCACTTCACAAAACAAAAGAAATGTAGTATCCTATTACTACAGTATCAATGAGAGACAGCTGGTATCGGACAACTCATACAAGTACCTGAGTTACATTTTGTAGGGATACGAAATACCACAATCACACTGCCTCAGTTGTAAGTAAAACAGGCGGTAGACTTCAATTCAGTGCAAAAATATTAGTGAAACACTATCAGTCCACAAAGGAAATTTCTTGTAAATCACTTGTAGGACCCATTGTTCACATATGTTGGACCCATACCAAATAGGACTAACATGGGATATTGAACGTATACAGAGGAAGGGAAGCACAAATGCTCACAGTTTTTTTTTTTAACCGTGGTAGAGTTTCTTAGAGATGGTGAAGAAACTGAACTGGCAGACACTTTAAGATAGATTCAAACGATCCATAGAGAGCCTACTTATAAAGTTCTAAGAACCAGCTTTAAATGATGAATCTCGGAATACACTACGACACCCTTCATATCTCTTCCACAGGGATTGTATGGGCACGATTAGATTAATTACAGCTTGTACACATATATCTGTAAATTCCTCCCGAACTACATACATGTACTGGTACAATGGGAAGTGCCCTCCGCCATACACTTCACAGTAGTTTGCAGGCAAAATTATTTGCTGTCATTCATCTGCTGAGTCATTTGCTGAACTGCAGAAGGAATTGGTACAGATGAGTAGTATCTCAAGATAATGAGCTCTCATCATCTCCATTGCATTCGAGACCTTCTATTAGTCCTGTGCCATATGCTAAAAGTTCAGCTGGTACACAGATTTCGAAAGCATGGAGAAAAGGAATCTGGCAGCTTCGATGGTCAGTATACACAATTACACATTTGTGGCCCTTGTGTAAAATAATGTTAGAAAGCTTAAATAAAGACTTCAAGATGTGTACTGTTTGTTGTACTCCATGCTTGATATTAAAAAGCTCCACATGCATTTTCAAGGGATACTTGTTCCGAGACATTAACATCCTCTTCTCATCAACACTCCAGATACACCTCTGCTCGTACTACTAATTAATTGTCTTGTGGAGCCTGAATGGCCATAATGGAACAACCTGTCTTCTGAACAAGAGGTGCACTTTGATAAATTAAGATGTTCCCTTCTAAGAGTTTTTCACGGCAGAACATACAGCAGTGCATAAAAATTCACCTGCTGTCAGCTTTACACAAGTATTAGTATCATGAAATGAATTGTAGTCTCACAAGTATTTAAAATTCATTTTTGTTAAGAACTTTTCCATGCGAAAAATGAAGTAAATGAAGCTACACATTTAAAAATACATCTAAAGAAGGAATGAATGAAGATAAGGAATGTAACATCTTGTTGCTCTTATTATAAATGGCACACAATCTCACAATGAACAAGAAAATTGGCACTGGGCTACTCAAAGTGGCCATTCCAGCATCTGTCTGACATGATTTAGCAAAATAATGGCTGATTGTGTGGGGAGTTGATGTTCAGTCCTCAAATTCACAAGCTGGGTGTTTAAATTACTCCACCCTCTTGTTCAGTGAAGCTACATCTGGAAAAGGTAAACATGTTTCTAACACCAAATATCGTTCGACACAGTTTGTCACAAAATGGTCTAAATTTTGAACAGAAGACATTCACTTACAGGAAACACAGAGTACATGAAAAAACAGGATAAAAGAATTTAAGAAGTTGAAAAAACTCTGCATAAGCAGGTAAGTTAATTTTCATGACTTGTTTTAAAAGAAACATTAAACTAACTTACCTAACAATAATTTCAGTAAAATAGTGTAATATTTCCTTGTGGAAATTTTACTTATTTTGAGATTCCATTATTCTTTTAAATAAGGAAATTGAATTGTAGCACTGGTGAGATCTTCTTGGGACATCATTCTGGTCACAACACCATTGTGAAGCAGCATTTCAGTGTGTTTCCCTACTGTCATCTTCAGGCAGTGTCACATACCTGTGGGGTGTGACCTGTTATTACTGCACAACTGCAGCCCCTTTCCTGAGCAAGTACCAGCTGCACCAACCACACGCCTCCAGAAGTGTGTGCCCCTAACATCTGGTTTTGGTCGTGCAGGATGATGCTGCAGGCATTTTTGTCCTGTAGTTGCCAGTCGTCTTTCCACCACCTGCACCACTCTCAGGAAGGAGCATACCTGATGTACTTGCATTAAGGCAACACCCCATTCATAACACACTTGAAAACTGCTAACCTAGTTGACATGACTCTCACTGCCTCTTTGAACATAGTCACAGAACCCATTAACATGACACAGAAACTTTGTCTATACAAAATCATACATGTCCTTTGCTGGTTGTGCTCTGTACTCTTATTTGTCTGACGGAAGTAACACTTCTTTTATCTACCTAGCACATATTCTTCTCTGGGTCAGAAAATTTCTAATTTATGTTAAATTTTTATTGATATGCAATTAGAAAATAATAGATACTGCTGAAACTCTAAATCTACATCTACATACATACTCTGCAATCCATGATACGGTGCATGGCGGAGGGTACCTCGTACCACAACAAGGATCTTCTCTCCCTGTTCCACTCCCAAACAGAACGAGGGAAAAATGACTGCCTATATAACTCTGTACGAGCCTTACTCTCTCTTATCTTATCTTTGTGGTCTTTCCGTGAAATATAAGTTGGCAGCAGTAAAATTGTACTGCAGTCAACCTCAAATGCTGGTTCTCTAAATATCCTCAGTAGCGATTCACGAAAAGGATGCCTCCTTTCCTCCAGAGACTCCCACCCGAGTTCCTGAAGCATTTCCGTAACACTTGCGTGATGATCAAACCTACCAGTAACAAATCTAGCAACCCGCCTCTGAATTGCTTCTATGTCCTCCCTCAACCCGACTTGATGGGGATCCCAAACGCTCGAGCAGTACTCAAGAATAGGTCGTATTAGTGTTTTATAAGCGGTCTCCTTTACAGATATCGTTCGACACAGTTTGTCACAAAATGGTCTAAATTTTGAACAGAAGACATTCACTTACAGGAAACACAGAGTACATGAAAAAACAGGATAAAAGAATTTAAGAAGTTGAAAAAACTCTGCATAAGCAGGTAAGTTAATTTTCATGACTTCTCCCATTTCATATTGCTCTGAAATGTTACGCCCAAATATTTAATCACCGTAACTGTGTCAAGCGTTACACTACTAATGGAGTATTCAAACATTATGGGATTCTTTTTCCTATTCATCTGCATTAATTTACATTTATCTATATTTAGAGTTAGCTGCCATTCTTTACACCAATCACAAATCCTGTCCAAGTCATCTTGCATCCTCCTACAGTCACTCAATGACGACACCTTCCCGTACACCACAGCATCATCAGCAAACAGCCGCACATTGCTATCCACCCTATCCAACAAATCATTTATATAGATAGAAAACAACAGCGGACCTACCACACCTCCCTGGGGCATTCCAGATGGTACCCTCACCTCCGATGAACACTCACCATCGAGGACAACGTACTGGGTTCTATTACTTAAGAAGTCTTCAAGCCACTCACATATTTGGGAACCAATCCCATATGCTCGTACCTTAGTTAGGAGTCTGCAGTGGGGCACCGAGTCAAACGCTTTCCGGAAGTCAAGGAATATGGCATCTGTCTGATACCCTTCATCCATGGTTCGCAAGATATCATGTGAAAGAAGAGTGAGTTGCGTTTCGCAGGAGCGATGCTTTCTAAAGCCATGCTGATGCATGGACAGTAACTTCTCTGTCTCAAGGAAATTCATTATATTCGAACTGTGAATATGTTCGAGAATCCTGCAACAAACCGATGTTAAGGATATTGATCTGTAATTTTGAGGATCCATCCTTCTACCCTTTTATATACAGGCGTCACCTGCACTTTTCTCCACTTGCTCGGGACTTTACGTTGGGCAAAAGATTCGCGATAAATGCAAGCTAAGTAAGGAGCCAATGCAGTAGAGTAATCTCTGTAAAACCGAATTGGAATCCCATCAGGACCTGGCGATTTATTTATTTTCCACCCATTCAGCTGCTTCACAACCCCAGGGAAGTCTGTCACTATGTCCTCCATATGGGAATCTGTACGAGACTCAAACGGCAGTACGTTTGTACGATCCTCCTGCGTGAAAGATTTCTCAAATGCTAAATTTAAAATTTCAGCTTTCATTTTGCCGTCTTCCGTTGCCAGGCCAGACTGATCAGTGAGTGACTAGATGGAAGCCTTTGACCTGCTTACCGATTTTACGTAAGACCAGAATTTCCTTGGGTTTTCAGCAAGATTTTTGCTAAGGTATGACGATGGTAGTGGTTGTATGCTTCACGCATCGCCTTTTTTACAGCAGCACGAATCTCTACCAACTTTTGCCTGTCCTCATTCTCCCGATCTTTCTTGTACCGTGAGTGCAACTGCCTTTGCTTCCTGAGCATTCTCCGAATTACGCTGTTAAACCACAGTGGTTCTTTTCCGTCCGTAACCCACTTTTTTGGCACATGCTTCTCCAATGCGTGATTTACAATGTGTTTAAAATTTGCCCATAATCCTTCCACGTCCATCGTACCAGAAGTAAATGAAGTCGATTCATTTACTAAGTGGGATGCTAACAACTGCTTATCTGCTCTTTCTAGTAAGAATACTCTCCTAGCCTTCTTGACCGACTTTTTAACTTTCATAACCATAGTCATAATGACAACATCATGATCACTAATCCCCCGTCTCAGCACTGACACCGTCGATGAGATCTGGTCTGTTCGTGGCTACCAGATCTAAAATATTTCCATTACGCATTGGCTGTCGATTTAGCTGCTCAGGACAGTTTTCGGACAATGTGTTCAAAAGTAATTCACACGGCGGCTTGTCTGTTTTCACACTTCACTACTATTGTGGTTGGCTTCATTCCTAAGACTCATCTGATGCAGCTCTCCACACTAGTCTGTCCTGTATAAAACCTTTCACCTCTACACGACTGCTGCAACCTACATTCACTTGAACCTGCTTACTGTACTCAGGCCTCAACCTTCCTCTACCATTTTTACCACACAAACTTTCTTCCATCAGTAAATCGACTATTCCTTGATGTCTCAGGATGAGCCATATCAACTGATCCAGTCTTTTAATCAAGCTATGTCAAAAATATCTTTTCTCCCCAATCTGATTCACTACCTCCTGATTACTTATTTGATCTAACCTTTAAGCATTCTTCTGCAGCATCTCATTTCAAAAGCTTCTGTTGTATTCTTCTCTTTGCCCACATTTCACTTCCATACAAGGCTAAACTCCAAACAAAAACTTTCCAAAAAGAATTACAAATACTTAAAGTTATATCGGATTACTCTTCTTTCAGAAATACTTTTCTTGCTATCGCCAGTCTGTATTTTATACCACCTCTATTTCAGTTGTCATCAGTTATTTCACTCCCCAAAAATCTCATCTTCTACTGTGCTTATTTCCTAATCTAATTCCCTTGTCATC
This sequence comes from Schistocerca piceifrons, assembly GCF_021461385.2. NCBI lineage: Eukaryota > Metazoa > Arthropoda > Insecta > Orthoptera > Acrididae > Schistocerca > Schistocerca piceifrons. The sequence goes on from NC_060142.1 coordinate 664,019,347, forward strand.
CGCTGTTTTAGTTAAACTACAATCCTTACCCTTGTTTTACTTTCTTTTAATCTACTTTCCGTACATTATCCGTTCCATTCAACTGATATTTGATGCCCTTTGCCATCTTTGACAGAACTGCACATTATTGGCAAGCCTCAAACTTGTTCTCTTCGAACTTAAAATCCCTTTCCAAATTTCTCCTTGGTTTCCTTTACTTCTTACTCAATACAAACATTCGCTTCTCAACAACTGCTTCCCTTTCACATCTTTCAACTCATATAACAATCTTCAAAGTCACAGGCTCAGTATTGCATGAATAAAGAGTTTGGCCCCAGCTGCATGAAATTTATTAAATGACAAAACTAATTAAAATCTCTCTTTCTGTAGACACAGAATAGCCTGCTTTCAAAAAACTCACAAAAGACAACCTCTACTGAGATGAATATTTACTTACCATCCTTCAACGCCAAAATGACTGGAGCACTGTTGAAAACACACCAAAAACTGCACCTACCGAAATTATACGAATATCTGAATTCAAAATGGTGGGGCACAGCAATCAGTTGTCTTTTCCTTTCAGGCTTTATTAAAGCAAATCTAGATTTCAAATAGTGTCCAGCCATTATCTATGCACAATTTCATAGTCTCAATACGCGTCCTAGTATATCAGTCCCCTGTTATTAGTATTTTTGTCACAGTTTATTCAAGACTCGACTGAACTGTGACAGAAGCCTGAACAACAGGGGGCTGGTATACTAGGACATGTATTGAAATGATGAAATAGTGCACAGATGATGGCTAGGCACTAGAACTGCCCTAGTAAGGCCTGAAAGGAAAGGATGACGGATTCCCGTGCTCCGTCATTTTGAAAGTCACGTCACAGTCATTGAGCGCATTCCACATTCCTAATGGAAGGTAACTTGGTGAAATATCTGAATCATCAAAAAGTTGTGGACAAGTTACAGGAAAAATGTAAGGTTAGTGTACTGGAACTAGAGAAATAAGAAGGTCATTGCAAGCCCTGGATCTCACATAAGGTGGAACTGAGCATTAGTCACAAGAAGGTTTATGCCAGCAACATGAAATATTGTTGTTGAGTATGACATCTACCATAAAATAGAGCAATGGCTTCTCAAATTCTCTGAAAATCCACTTTCCTTGAAAATCTGAAAATGAAACAGTCTCTCCAATAAGTATTTGGCTCTGCCCATTATCCTGGTCTTAACTTACACTAATCCCCCCCCCCCCCCCCCCTTTTTGCCTTATCTCTTCATTCTGTGCAAATTTAAGCATGTCATCTACATATACTTGAATATTTTCCCTTCTTTTGCACTTCATTTGCAGACACATGGTTCTACACCATTTTGAACAACTCTTCATTTCTCTGTGAGTTGTTTAAAAAATCATTCCAGCATCTGCCATTTTGTTTCAGTATATACACTGACTTGTTAAACTTGCAAGCCTAAGTTTCTTCGCCCTTCTAGATGAAATGTTTTGGCTGGAGCATACATACAATTTCCTTTAATTTGCCCTGCAGATATGTGCTGATCTATATGCCAACCTTTCTCGACACTGGGTGCAATCAGTAAACAAATTGTTCCAAAATTTGAAGAAGGTGCATAAATCTCATTACTGTTTATGTCTTCTACTTGATTAAAACTCTTTGCAACTAAATGACTTCAAAAATTTGCTTCTCGTCTATTGTCTTCTTAAATATCCATCTGTTCTTTACTGGAATTGCACCACATGGTATCAAGACCCATATCCAAGCATCAAGATTCTTCAAGAGTTAATTTCTTCATTCATTGCAACTATCCATTCTGCTGCCTCATCAGAATTAACTGCTTCATGATACAATAATGGTTCGTCATTGTTCCTTCCATGCATATTGTTTACTTGTGCTTCTTCAGTATAAGCCTTCCCTTTGGAAGGTACTGTGAGTGGACGACATTTGCTTACAAGCATTTTTTCTTTTGTCTTATCCTTTCTTGGCCTGCATTTTGTGGAATTTCAGCATGTTCCACGAGTTACTTATTACTTTCATTTTTCTCCTGATATGAGAAACCATACAATTCCTCTTCAGTGTTAAAATCTTCTCTTCCACTTTTTTATATTTCATCTTCAATATTTGTAAATGGTAATGATCCTTCACTGTACACTTCAATAAATTATTTTTGTCCTCTATTTTTGAGATTCTCCAGTTAAAAATGCTTCAAATTCACAGTCCCTAGACTCCACAACCTGTTTTGCTTCTGGTATCCTGACTCAGTATGTGTGGCCATTTAGAGTGTATCCAATAAGAATGGCCAAAAGAGCATATCCAATATGAATACTTTTTTCTGTCCTTGTCGATAATTTAGAGCAACATCATTGTTTGGGTATGTCAACAAAAACTTTGCATCCTGTCATGTGTAAATGGTGTACACTTAGGCTTTCCATTTGTCTGCAATTCATAAGGCACTCTACAGGGTGATTCAAAAAGAATACCACAACTTTAAAAATGTGTATTTAATTAAAGAAACATAATATAACCTTCTGTTATACATCATTACAAAGAGTATTTAAAAAGGTTTTTTTTCACTCAAAAACAAGTTCAGAGATGTTCAATATGGCCCCCTCCAGACACACGAGCAATATCAACCCGATACTCCAACTCGTTCCACACTCTCTGTAGCATATCAGGCGTAACAGTTTGGATAGCTGCTGTTATTTCTCGTTTCAAATCATCAATGGTGGCTGGGAGAGGTGGCCGAAACACCATATCCTTAACATACCCCCATAAGAAAAAATCGCAGGGGGTAAGATCAGGGCTTCTTGGAGGCCAGTGATGAAGTGCTCTGTCACGGGCTGCCTGGCGGCCGATCCATCGCCTCGGGTAGTTGACGTTCAGGTAGTTACGGACAGATAAGTGCCAATGTGGTGGCGCTCCATCCTGCTGAAATATGAATTGTTGTGCTTCTTGTTCGAGCTGAGGGAACAGCCAATTCTCTAACATCTCCAGATACTGTAGTCCAGTTACAGATTCATCACTCGTTCTCGGCCGTCCAGAACTTTTCCTTTTGCACAAACACCCATTCTCTGTAAACTGTTTATACTAACGTTTAATACACCACCTATCAGGAGGTTTAACACCATACTTCGTTCGAAATGCACGCTGAACAACTGTCGTCGATTCACTTCTGCCGTACTCAATAACACAAAAAGCTTTCTGTTGAGCGGTCGCCATCTTAGCATCAACTGACGCTGACGCCTAGTCAACAGCGCCTCAAGCGAACAAATGTACAACTAAATGAAACTTTATAGCTCCCTTAATTCGCCGACAGATAGTGCTTAGCTCTGCCTTTTGTGGTTGCAGAGTTTTAAATTCCTAAAGTTGTGGTATTCTTTTTGAATCACCCTGTATTTTTGTAACATGACTGCTTACATATGCTGCATTTGTTGCAGTGTATATGTCACAGTCAACCATTTGTGCAAACATAATTCTAGACCATTGTCGGTGTAGATTTTCTTCAAGTATTTACCAGTTTATCTTTGTTTCATAAACAGCTCTCTTCATTTCTCAACAAAGCCTCTTTTGAGGGATATACATTTGGTCCAGCAATCCTCACACTTTTTCATCCCATCGGAAAAATAGGTTCTGTCAAACTACAAAATACATGTTGACTGCAACAATCACTTTCTTATTTGATGAAAATTTCCTCCCGGCAAGATAAAGTTTCTATTTAGGGAACAGAAAGAATTCACTTGGGGCTAAGTCTGGTGAACAGGGTGGATGAGGCACTAATTGGAAGTCTATTTCATCAATTTTCGTCATTGTTATCACTGATGTGTGGTTTGGCGCGTTATACTTGTGAGAGAGCACTTTTTAGAGTGCCAACTATGGTCTGTTTTCAGCCAACGCAAGTTTCAGACGATCCAACAATGAAGCATAACTGCGTCCAGTTATGGGTCTACCTCTTTCCATGTAATCTATGATGATTATTCCTTTGAATCTGAAAAATAATGGCTATCAAATTACTAGCTTTGGTGCACTTTCATTAGCCTCTGTTCACTGTTTTGACTGCCATTTTGTCTCTGGGTTGTAATGATGGATCCAGGCTGCATCAAAAGTCACAAATTGACACAAAAAGTCTTGTGGACTGTGATTAAATATTGCCAGACACTATGTTGAAATGTTGTGCCCGATGAGGTTTTGGTCAGCTGTGAGCAATCATGGCACCCACCACACACAGAAATCATAGCCAATACTGTACCTGCCAACTTTTGAAAAGGGCTATCAGTAAAACTCACACGCGACAAAAAATCTAATAATTTTCGACATACCCTGGCTTTACGAAGAAAATAATACTTATGGGCTACAAAATACAATAATTCATGCTTTAAACAGGATACTTCATTGAAATCACATTTTCTTACATCATAGGCCAAACGATTTGTAGGTGAACATAACAACCAAGAAAAAATCCATGTTAAACAGCAGCAGGTGTGGTGAATATTAGTTTGGAGGATACATAACAGGCCTTCTTTGATAAATTAAGAAGATATGAGATAACTGTGAAAGGCTTTACACAATAAAACATGTTTAAAGTAACACAAGCAACAAATAACATAACATACACTGCAAATCAAGCTAGTTTGACTTTAAAGTCATACATGTGGCCATTTAGCTTACTGTAAAAAGTATAGAAAAAATGTTTTGTCATAACAGGAACCAGAACTCCTCGTGTTCAAAATAGAAATAGACTCCAGAGATTCATTGGTCATGGATCATCTGAACTCTGTTCTGTTTTTCTTCACAATGCTGAAAACACATTCACATTCCGCATTGCTGTGGGGTATGGTGAGAATAGAGAGCATTACACCAGTAATTCGGTTATACTTCAGAAGTCCATCAGCTCCACAAATTCTTGATATTTGTGTTCAACTGAAATCACCTGGAGAACATTCACTATGTTCGATGTATGAATGCCAATAACTAACTCATCATCAATTCTTCGATTCTGAATGAAGTTGATTGAACTTCAAGCAATGAGGAGCTTTTGACAATTTTGGGTTTAACAAAGTTGGTGAATAACTGATTTAGAAGTTCTAGTAAAAAGTGAACTTGTAGGGAAGAAGTCTGAGGGCCAACACTGAATTTGTCAAATACAGGAATAGTCACATGAAGGGAAGTGGAAAGGACCTTGTTCAAGTTTAAGGATATGAACATAATCACTTTTTTTGTCAAGTGTTGTAGCAGAAGTCTTACTTTTTAGGATGGGTTTGTCACATTTGGAAGACTATACTATTCTTTTAGGGGCGTGCGTAGTAGCAGAATCAAGAAATCTCTTCTTCTGATACTCTATGGATCCACTTTGTTCAGCTCTAGATATTCTGAAAGATGTCAAGCTTGTGGAAATATTTTGGGCTCATAATATTACTTCCTCCTTGAAGAAAGAAAAAAGTGGATCCCACTGGTCCAGTAGTCTATCCAAACAGTTGCCTAAAGATAACCACCTAGTACATATATGCTTCAGAATGTTCTTTGCCTCTTTATTGTGCAAGTTCTGAAATTTCTGAATGCATTCTTTTCTTTTGACACTCTTCTCTGAGAAATAAAATATATCAACAAGGACCTCATCCACTTTAAGTGGTAATCTTCCACCAACTTTCGCAGCTGCTAGATTAATCAGGTGGCAAATGCAACCTATGATGGCAATACCTGGTTGAACTTCCTTCAGAACTGCTGAAAACCCATTTTTGTGTCCTATCATAACAGGAGCATTGTCTGAGCAGAAAACCAAACAGTTTTCAATAGGTATATTATGAGAATTCATCCGTGATAACATCAGGTTACCTATGTTTCACCCTGCTGAGCCCATCTAATGCTGGCATGGATAGCACAGTGCTCACTACTTTTTCCTGCAGAATTTCATAGAATGTAACAACAACAAAATACAACTTGACATTCATATCATTGCTTCCATCTGTTGCGAAAGAAAATGGTTTATTCTGAAGGCACTTAACAACTTCAGATGATGCATTTTTTGCCATTTTATTTACAATGCATGTCGTTTTCGTGTGACCACAGCTATATTTCTGTACAACTTCTGATGTGGGACACATCATCTTAAATAAAGCACTAGCATGACCAGCTGCACCTAAGAGCACAATGTGTTCCACAAAACAAAGTTAACAGACACTTGGCCCTAATTACGCCACTGTCAACATTTCCAGACAAAAAAGGTGTTGATTTGCTTATTATCTTCCTTTGATTTAACATAACTTGTGTGTTTATCACACTTCGCATGGTTTCTTAAATCATTTCTTTCGCCATGTGCAATATTAATATCACACCCACATATTGTGCAAAAGGCAAATTTTCTCCCTTTCTTGATTTTAGTAAGCACAGAAAATCAACAGAATATGATTCTTTGAATGTCTGGAAGTACCTTTTCTTGTTGGATTTATTCATGAATCCTACAATAGGAATATAGCATATGAAAATGTCTGAGAACAAACATCAAAAGGAACCAGGCTCACTGAATGTCACATAAAATTATAACATAAACACTCAAGGCAGTCAAACACTTCATTGAAACATGTCAAAGCACACAAAATCTTAAACCATTAAATGAACACAACCCCAACCTCATGAACAAAGAATATGCACATGATAAAACACACACACACAACACACACACACACACACACACGCGCGCGCGCGCGCGCGCACACACACACATACACAGACACACAAGTGCGCGCGAGAGAGAGACAAATTTAATTAGTCCACACATAATCAAAGAATATGGGCTAAATCACAACAAGAGAACGGAGAGGAAGAAAGAATTTGTGGAGAAGAGCCCATCAACACGTAAGATTCACATGGAAGAACTGTTATCCCAGCTTTAAATTCAATTCCAATGACGACACAAACATCACACTGCTAAGAGTACCAATCATATCAAAGAATGAGTTATCAACTATCATAGGCTTGCTTTTGACTCATGCAAATGATTGATTGTACAGAAGTGGGGTGATCATCAAATGTCAACATTTCAAATTTTTGTCTCGTAGTCATAAAATGACATCTTACATCCGTAAAATGCTTCAAGTTCTAGAAATTTTACTGATAAACCGTAAAAGTTGGTAGTTTTGTTATACACTCGCTCAGTTGAGACGCCTACCATCTCAGCACTCTAACCAATTTTTATTCGGTGGTCCTGCATAACTGTATCATGGATTTTGTGAATGGCTGGAGCACACTTCTTGTTCAGGGTTTGGCCAGCCACATTTAAATTCATTAATCCAAAAGTAAATAATCTTCCACAGTGCTGCATAGTCTGCATGAACTACATACAATACTGTTTTAATTAGTGCGGCAGTCCAACACTTCAAATCAAAATGTTTAATAAAGGCACAAAACTCAGTTTTCTCCCTTTATCATTGTGGTCAACATAGTGGATAATTCAGACGGCTGTCACCAATGAACTGTATGCTGTACATTGTTGAAATTCTTCATACGATCCTTAGAATAATCTAGCTTACCAATCATGAAGGCACAACAAAAACGTTCCATTCTTTAATATAAATTGATCACACATTACAAAACCACTCTCATATCTGTTTTCATCATTCACAGTACTCATTTAACACCTATTGCCACCAAAACTTGGAACATCAATAGGTCCCATGTTCTCCATCAACAGGTTCTAAAGTGGATGTTCATTCTCTCAAATCTTGAGATTCAATTTTCAGAAATGGTCTTAATGTCTATTTACTTACTAAACCGTTGTCACAAGGGTTTATTTCTCATTTTTCACAGTCTGTTCTCAGGACTGCTTCCTTATTTACCATATTGTTGATCGTATTCTGACATGCATCACTAAACACTGCTATATTTCTAGTGATTTTGTATTAAATTCCTTATTTCTCAATACATTCATTCATCTTTTGTCAGCACTTGGCTTCGTATTATGTAATATAAATGATTTGCTGCTCAGTTTTAAATAGTAGTCCTCAGATTCATCATAGATCTTGCAACCTTCACCAAAAATAACATTTCTATTGTCATCAGTGAGCTGCCCCCCAGATAAAAATTGCAAGACCAATCTCAGATAAAAGTAGTGTATTTTTAGCTCCAAATTCTTTAGCCAACCTTCTTTGTTAATTGTCTTAACCCTTACTGTACCTTTCACCATGGCTTCCAGTTTCCTGCCATCTGCTAGGGTTATGATTTCAGCCAAAATATTTTTATCAATTGCTGAAAAATAATTTTAATTTGGAGTTATTTGAAGAGTTGCTCTGGAATCCACTATCCAGTTATCACTATTCAATGTAACTGTGCCACAGTAGGCACTCGTACTAATAGCACCTTGTTTCTTTTGCTCTTTTTCCCATCTTTAGGGCAATTTCTGGATATGTAACAAACAACAGTCCCTTTTCATGTTGCTTCTTTCTTCATTTGTTCCTGTCCTTCATCACACTGTTCAGTGACTTTTTCAGTACCTTTAATTACTGGTATTAGCTTTCAAGAACATTGCAGAATGTTTAGCTTCATTATATTCATGACATCTAGCATTTTCAGGAAGCAGATGCCCTTTAATTATAGCACACTTAAAATCATTATCAGGCAAACAGCACAAAGCTGTAACTACTGTATTGCATTTGCCTGGAAATCAACACAGATTAGTCACTGCTAGATCTCCATCTTCAATTCCATCACCAATGTTCACTAGATCTGCTACAGTTTTAGCAGTCTTACATAATACCCGACACATTTACAAATCTTCATTTTTAGCAAATACAATTTTTGTCTCAGGTGCACAGTGCAAAATTTGCTGTCCTTCAGCATATATAATTTTTGGAGTTCTTCTGATACTGTATTTGGATTTGTCAAATTTTATAAAAGCATTTGCTGCTCATTACACACAGAAAGTATAATTTTTGCTAGCACCTTACCTTGACATGATATACATGCCCTTTTGTAAGCAACTGATGCACCTTCACCAGGTTTCATTTGGTACGACGAGAAAGTGTACTTTACTCCATGTTTCAGAAATAAACCACTTTCAGTTATATATGAACTTCCTTTTTATTTAAGGGAGCACAACCAGTTCCATGATATCAAATTACATCAATCTTTGAAAGTACACTGTAATTGGACAGATAAAAAAATCTATTCACCAAGCGATGGCATGAGAACACACATATAAAAGGTATTAAAGTTTGTAAGCTATTGCAGCGAGTGATTTCTCCTTCTCGCAGAACAGTTGAAGGGAAAGGAAGAGAGGTGAAGGAAAAGGGATGGTGAGGTTTAGGAAAGAGGTAGGGTTCAGAAACGTCACCCAGAATTTCCTGTTCAGGGGAGACTTACTGGGCAGGATGAGAAGGAAAGGCTGATTGTTGGTCACTGCACTGGATGATTTTGAAACCTGAGAGCTTAAAGGTCGAAGGTAAAGTAATACGCAAGACAGAGATTACTGCCAAAACAATATACACAAGTTAATTAGAGTGAAAAGCTAAGTGCACTGAATGTGCAAAAGGTGGATGGGGGTATGGTAAAAAATAGACAGGTCAAAAAATGAACATAGAAAACTAAAAAGGAGTGATGTAAGGAATAGTTATTGTGAACAAATGCTGAGATCAAAGAAATGAACATAAATTAACGTCCAATTACCACCTGCAGATTTCTCAGAAACTGGTGTCTGGTGGAAGAATCCAGATGATGTGTGGTGAAACAGGCACCAAAGTCATAACTGTCATGTTGTACATCATGCTCTGCAACAGAATATTGTGTACTACCAGTATACACCCTCTACCTATGTCTACTCATACTAACTGATAACTTGTTGGTAATCATACCAATGCAAAAAGTCGACCAGTGTTTTCTTAACAGTTGGTACATGTCATTTCACAGGCGTCTCTCCATTTAATAGTATATATTTTGCTAGTCACAGGTCTGGTATAGGAGGGTGCATAGGGCAAGTCTTACAGTGAGGGCAGTCACAGAGGTAGGAGGCATAGGGTAGGGAGATGGGTGCAAAAGGAGCATAGGGTCTGACAAGGATATTGCACAGATTGGTAGGGTGGTGGAAAGCTATTCTAGGTATGGTGGAAAAAATATCGGACAGAATGAACCTATTTTCAGGGAATGATTTTAGAAGTCATAGCCTTGTCCAGGCAGCTGATTGATACTGAGTGGTTGTTCCTATGCTGTTTTTGGAGAGATCAGAGTACCAGGATTGGATGTGATGGCCTAGGAAATTTGCTTTTGAACTAGGCTGATAGGGTAATTATGTCCAGTGAAGGCTGGGGTCAGAAAGGTGGTGTATTGCTATCAAGAGACTGCATTTCAACAAATATGTCTGTCTCAAATGCTACGGCTGTATATGAGGGAATGCTTGATATGCAAAGGATGGCAACTGTCAAAATGTAAGTACTGTTGTTTGTTAGCAGGTTTAATGTGAACAGAAGTGTGTAGCTGACCCTTGGTGAGGATGAGATCAACACGTAGGAAAGTGGCATAGGATTCAGACTACGCTCATGTGAAATTTAAGTGGGAGAATGTTTTTAGAGATTCCCAGAATTTTAACAGCTTTAACATTCGAGGCAAACGTATCTGTTCGGATGTAGACTCTTTACAGCAGTACACCACCATTCTTACCTCAGCCTTCACTGGATGTAATTACCCCATCAGCCTCAATCAAAAGCAGATTTCCTGGGCCATCACATCCAATCCCGCTACTGCTGATCCCTCCAAAAAAACAACACAGGATTATGCCATTTGTCACTTAGTATTATCCTGGTCTTGAATGTATCAATCAGTCACTTTGACAATGCTACGACTTCCTGAAACCATGCCCAGAAATGAGTTCCAATCCGACTGACATTTTGCCCACCAAATCTAAAATAGCTTTTCTCATCACCCTCCCAACCTCCACAATATCCTTATCAGACTCAATGCTCCTGCAGCAGCCATTTCCCTACCCTATGGTTTCTGCCTCTGCGACCGTCCCAACTGTAAGATTTGCCCTATGCACCTTCCTGCCACCACCTATACTAGCCCTGTAACTGGCAAAACATACACTATCAGAGGGAGAGCCAACTGTGAAATGACACATATCATATACCAGCTGTAATGTAAACATTGTTCAGCCTTTAACATCAGCACAACTACCACCAAATTATCAGTTACGATGAGTGGGCATAGGCAGAGGGTGTACACTGCCAACACACAGTATCCTGTTGCACAGCATGCTCCAAAACATGACAGTCGTGACCTCGTTGCCTGTTTCACCACATGTCATCTGAGTTCTTCCTCCAGTTTCTCAGAATTCCGCAAGTGGGAAATGGCACTACAATGTTTCCTTGGCTCTCACCACCCACCTGGCCTTAATTTATGTGAATTTCTTAGGTCTCAGCATTTGTTCACAGTAACTATTCCTTTCTTCCCTCCCTTTTTGGTTTTCTACGTCTTTCATTTCCTGACCTCACTATTTTTCGCCGAGCCCTTCCACCTCTTTCACATAAAATGCAATTAGCTTTTTGCTCTTTGTTAACTCCTGCACGATGATTTTACAGTAGCCTCTGTCTTCCATATTACTCTGTCTTTCACCACTAATCTCGTAGGTTTTCAGGTGTTGTCTGGTGCGGTGCCCAACAACCAATCTTCTTCTTCTCATCCTGTCCCGCAAGTTTCCCCTGACCCAATGTTCTGGGTGACTTTTCCAACCTGTATCCCTTTTCCTAAACATCACCAGTTCTTTTCCTTCACCTCTCTTCCTTCCCCTTCAACCCTTCAGCCAGAAGAAGGAGCTACTGGCTCTGACTTACAAACTTCAACACCTTTTATATGTGTGTTCTCCTGCTGCCATTTGATGAGTAGATTTTTATCCATCCAGGTGCCGATGTATTAGTAAAACACCATAGTACGGAAGCAGGGGAACTCACCTTCTCACAATAAAATCATAGGGGTGTCACGGATCAAAGCGACCAGTTGAAAAAACTGACATATTAAAAGAGTGTTTACTTCATGCTAGGAAGCAGACACAGCAACCCTCCTACTTCCTCACTGTGCAGGGCCAAACTGATATTCAACATGCTCATTTGTGTCCCAGAGGGCACTAGCACCACCACACACATAGTGGGGGAAGTTACAAACATTTTCACACATATCCAAATGTTTCTAACTTTCCTCACTATGTGTGTGGCAGTGCTACTGCCCTCCAGGACACACACAAGTTCGTTGACTAGCACTGTAGCCCTGCATGGCAAGGCAGTTGGAGGATAGGGCTGCTGCCTGCTGCTTCCTGGCATGAAGTAAAAGCACATTTAACATGTGAGTTTTTCAACTGGCCAATTTGTTGCAGATAACAGTATTTTATTTTGAGAAAGTTGAGTCCCCTCCTTCCCACATAATGTGCTTAATGTTTTACTTGTGTATGCACACTTGAAGATGTGACTTTATCACGAAACTCATCATGCTCCTGTAAATAAAAAGAAAAGTTGACCCACATCCAAAGAAGTCTGTAACGCAAGTCTCTGTGGTGGCACCAGGTTCATGAGACTGACAATTTGGATTCTGGTGAAGAGATCTTTACCACCACTGAAAAGGAGGAGGGACAGTGATGTACAATTCTTGATAACAAGACAACATTCCACATTACTGGTTTAAATGGTGAAGCTCCCTGGTAATGTGTCTCGTGAAGCAAGAGGATCTAACCCTGTTTATGCTGAGTCTTCTTTCTAATGGGCATGCTAAACCTCAACAATTCCCTTGGTGCTATTTGTAAGGTAAAAGTTGGTACTTTAGATTTCCTGATCATTTCTCTCTTTTGTCATTGTCAACAACACAAGCACAATTTGACACTGAACACAGACTTACCTCAGTCATCTGCGCTAAACAGTTCCACTTGCAACACCACACACATTTCACAAGGAAATGGCTAATGTGTGAGGAGGAAGAAGAATTTTTGTGCATGTGCAACTGAGTAATCCTATTCAATAATGTCATATGATCGGAAGTTCTCAAAATACTGCTAATATTACTTTTCAAATGTTTAATTAAGCTAGCAATTATGCTTACTTTTCTTTTATTAACAACAACTGCATAAATGAATGAAGTTTGTTCTTTGCCAATTATTAGTGCTACCTCTAGAAAACTATCAAAGATCCCATTGTCAAATAAAACAAACATGTTAACTGCCACATCACTGGCACAAAAATTCTGATTCTCTAAGCACACAATATTTGTAGTAAAAAATGTAATGCAATGCTGCACACACTAATTAATGCTTCATACTGTATATAACATTATTCATAATAGAAATGCAAGAAAATTGAATCATATTTGATGCACAGTAACATGTCATTATAAAATTACTATCAACTGGTAGCTGAATTCTCAGCTGCAGTGTACAGCAAAGTTTTTTATCACGTTATTCTTCGATTTGCCATTTATCTGTTTCACGGAATCGCAACATTGAAGTCAATGACTGGAATAATTCTCTCCAGAAGCCTGTCCATATATTGCTGAACCTATAATAAAAAGATAAATCATTATCAGTAAATGTCTTTTATAATGACATAAGATTTTACTTTTGAATAAGAACTTGAAATGTAATAGAGAATATTTTATGTCACTAGAATGAAATTTTCACTCTGCAGTGGAAGTTTCACATCTGCGCACACTCTGCTGAAGAGTGAAAATTTTATTCTGGAAAAACCCCCAGGCTGTGGCTAAGCCATGTTTCTGCAATATCCTTTCGTCCAGTGTTGCTAATTTTAGAAGTTTCACAGGAGAGCTTCTGTGAAGTTTGGAAGGTAGGAGGCAAGGTACAGGAGGAAGTAAAGTTGTGAGGATGGGTTGTGAGTTGCACTGGGGTAACTCAGTTGGTAGAACACTTGCCCGCAAAAGGCAAAAGTCCCGAGTATGAATCTCGGTCCGTTACACAGTTTGTCTGTCTGAAATAAGTACCTGAAACATGTAGAATGGATAAGAGAAATCTATTGCCTAACAAAAACAGAATATTGATGGACTCAAAACGTGCTCCATCAGCACTCTACACTATTTTCTCTCTATATGAAATAAGTGCTTGATGCAGATGAATACATGGAAGAGAAAGAGTGCATTTATCAAAAGTGAGTGTTTCATACAACCTACAGCACATTTTCTTATAATCATTTTCTTTCTGTGCATTTAACCCAGTATCCCTTTGCAACTGTCCATTCCATAATGACTGAGCCTTGGCTTCGAGCTTCTAACGTTGGCATGTAATATGACGCCATTATCATGAAACATCTAATTTTATTTCTTATGTGAGTATTATACAGGGTGTGCATAAAGTTGGGGAACGGGAACACTTTCATTTATTTGTTGCACAAGAGCCAAACATTAAACACATATCAGATTTCCCCCCCCCCCCCCCCTTCCCCTCCCCATGTATACCGCCACAGCGGAGTTTGGTAATTTGCTGATAGTCAGCACTAGTCGCAAACAAGGCGAGTTCAGGTGCAGAACAAGCTTTCTGTGTGTTGGGAGTTCAACAAAAACAAGTGTGCTACAGCTGTTCAATGTTTAGAACCTACTTGGACATGTTGCAGCAATGGCTGATGCCTCAAATGCAATGGGACTCTCCGTTCATATTTCAGCTGGATGGGGCTCCACCCCATTTTCATTGTGAACTTCATGGGTAGTTGAACATGGAGCTGCAACATTAACTGATCAGCCACACTACAGAAGGGGACAGCTGTTTCATGAAATGGCCTCCCCGATCGCCAGATCTCACTCCGTGTGACTTTTTTCTATGGGGACACATTAAAGATCTGGTGTATGTACTGCCTCTGCCACGTGATGTAGCAGAGCTCTTGGAGAGAATAAGGGAAGCGACTGCTGCAGTCGATGATGCCATGCTGGGATGGGTATGGCAAGAATTCGATTACCCTATTGACATCTGCTGGGTCACTCATTGTTCGCATATCGAATGTTTGTAATAATAATAAAAAAACTAAAAAAAAAAAAAAAAAAAACAACTTTCAGAGTTTCTCTTCAAAATGCAATATGTATGACATCTGTACAATGTTTAGTACTTGTGCAGTAAATAATTGAAAGTGTTCCCGGACTTAATGTACACCCTTTATTTTAGTTGTACAGGGGCTACATACGTAGAAATATTTAAGGAACAGCATGCATTTGAGCATATTTTGGTGATTCTCAACTTTGAAGAGACACAGATGACACATGTAATCACGTGAATAATTTCCTTTGCACAGTTAAAATATACCTATTTACAATGGAATTTCATTGTTTTCCAATTAGCTATTTCATCGCAACACTGTCAAATTCAATACAATGTTATTGAGCTTAGCACTGTAGTTACTGCAGTAGAGAAAAAACTGGTGTAAAGCTTGAACTTTTGTTGGCTATATAACATATTATTACTAATGAATATGCCTGTAATCCTCCAACCCCCCCCCCCCCTCCCCTTCCCAGGAACAAGCTGCAAAGCAGCAACCTCATCGCCCAATATTATACCAGACTGGAACAGCTGAACATATCCTTGGCCGGGGCTTTCACTACTTATCATCACACATGGAAATGAGGAACACTTTACACACAATCCTTCCCAGCCGTCATGTAGTTGTATCCTTCTGCCCATTCTATCTTACATAAAGCCTACTCCATTTTCATGTCACAGCTACTCCCAACTACTTGCCACATGGGAGCCCAGGTGCATGGCCTGCCAGACACACCAACCCAGCACATCTTACTTCAGCCTCACCAGCTACTTCCAACTGCTTGCCACATGGGTGCCCAGGTGCATGGCCTACCAGACACACTAACCCAGCACATCTTACTTCAGTCCCATCACAGGTTTATCCCATTCGGCATGACCACCTGTAGAAGGAGCCACATCATATACTAGCTGTGCTACAACCACTGCACAGCATTTCATGTAGGCATGACCACCACCCAACTGTCCACATGAAAGAATGGCCACTGCCAAATGTGGCCATTAGCAAAGATGACCATCCACACTGCTAAACACAACACACTCAGTTTCAATGGCTGAGTCACAACCCGTTCCATCTGGATCCTTCCTCCCAACACCCTCCCCTCTCAATTACAGAGGTGGGAACTGTCCTTAAACACATCTTTGGCTGGCCACTGTGGCCGAGCAGTTCTAGATGCTTCAGTCCGAAACCGCGCTGCTGCGACGGTCACAGGTTCAAATCCTACCTTGGGCATGGATGTGTGTAATGTCCTTAGGTTAGTTAGGCTTAAGTAGTTCTAAATATAGGGGACTGATGACCTAAGATATTAAGTCCCATAGTGCTTAGAGCCATTTTTGAACACATCCTTGAATCCCACAATCCTACTGGCCCCAACTCGACTACTTCCTGTCCCACACAAATCTCCACCCCTGCCTCACAACCCATCCTGCACTCACAGCCTCCTGTGTGTTCTATCTTATCCTTCCAAACCACTCCTACATGTTACCGTTCACAGTTCCCCCTGCCTGTGGCCAGAACAAGCTCACTTGTGCCACACTCCTATCCAGTGCCTCTGCCTCCAGTTCATCAGTCACCATTTCCCAATCTCCCCCCACCCCTTCCTCAAAAAAAGGGGGTTGCCCTCATTACAGTTGAGCTGTAATCCAGCACAATACTGCCAACCAGACCAGGACAATGCAGATATGCACTTGTATGTGTTTGTATGTATGCTCTATAATTCTGAAGGAGGGTTCGTCTGAAAGCTACAAAATTCCATCTTGTTTATGTATCGATCAATGAGTCAGTGAACTGTTCGGTGAGTTCGTAACATATAAGCTTTCACGGCCGGCATCTTCATTAATTAAAACTAGATGATTACAGAAGATAAAAAAATACCTTTGCAAAACGGAGGCTTACCCCCCTAGACTGGATGGGTTACCTAAGATACACAAGCCCAATGTCCCATTGAGACAGATAGTAAGTGCCATTGGGCCTCCTACTCAAGAGCTGGCTACATACCTTGCTTCTTTGTTGCAACCGTATATAGGTAAAACTGACACTCATATTAAAAATTCCATGCATTTTATCGAAAACCTGAGGGAGATAACAGTTAGTGCAAGTGACATCCTTGTCAGTTTCGATGTAGTATCCTTGTTCACCATGGTCCCTGTTGATGAAGCTCTTTCTTACATAGCTGATATGTTTCCTGCTGATATAATAGCTTTGTTTCGACATTGTCTATCATCAACTTATTTTCAATATAACAACAAGTTTTGTGAACAAATTGATGGGGTGGCCATGGGTAGCCCTCTGAGCCCAGCTATTGCTAATCTATTTATGGAATTTTTCGAACAACAATGCTGCAGTCAGCCAAAAAAAGCCCTTTGAAATGGTATCGATACGTGGATGACACCTTTGTGATATGGAATCATGCTGAAGAGGAACTAAGTGATTTTTTTGTGCACATAAACAGTTTCAGTCCAAAGATACAATTCACCATGGAGAAAGAGAGTAATGGACAGATGAATTTTTTGGATGTATTGGTTATTAAACGAGCAAATGGGACTTTAGGGCACAAGGTATATAGGAAAGAC
Source organism: Schistocerca piceifrons (assembly GCF_021461385.2). Classification (NCBI taxonomy): domain Eukaryota; kingdom Metazoa; phylum Arthropoda; class Insecta; order Orthoptera; family Acrididae; genus Schistocerca; species Schistocerca piceifrons. The sequence continues at coordinate 664,036,899 of NC_060142.1, forward strand.
ACGCACACTGATTGTTACCTACATAAGGATTCAAATCATCATCCTAGGCAGAAGAGAGGAGTCATAAAAACTTTAGTGGACAGGGCTAATAACATCTGTGAGCCAATTTATTTGCAAGATGAATTAAGCCAATTGCTAACAGCTTTCAAGAGAAATGGGTACACTGACAATGAGATAGATCGAGCACTCCACCCTAGAAGAAAAGTGTCTGAAAATACACGACAACAACAACCGTAGGTTGGAAAAGTTTATCTTCCATTTATTCATAACATCAACGACTGTATTGGGAAAGTTTTGGCAAAGTTTCATGTGGAGACAATCTTTCGACCTACCAAGAAAATTAGTGAAAGTTTAAAATCGGTGAAAGATGCAAGACATCTATGCGCTCTATATAAGCGGGACCTCCAGCACCTAGCAGCCAGTAACCGACTCACCTCGGAAGATGTTGCCTGCAGTAGGCAATGAAACATCAGGAAGGAGAAGTAGTTTTATATATGGACCACGGCAATTCAGCCCGGAAGTTTTAATTAATTAATGTTTGGTGAGTAGTTACCTTTACTCCTTAAATTATTTATAATCCCCCCATTTGTCAGTTAAGTCTTTTATAAGGCAGTCATGGAAGGCCGTGGTGGAGTGTGAGGTTGTCACTCTAGTGCACTGCAACTGTTGTAATGCACAACAGGTGCCTACTCCACCAGCAAAGAGTGGAAACTTTGTTTTCATGTTCCGACAATGCATTACTGCGTACAGTGGCTGTTACACATAGAGGGCAAGAAACTGGCTTTTTAAATGCAGTAAAATGGAAATTGATCATGAAGACTCAATATACAAGAAACTCTCAATACATGAAACGAAATGTGTTTTGTATATGCAACAGTGAATCAAAACATGATCTATGATGTGGAACAATGGGATTGAAATAAATTTTCCAGGACAGCGTGATGAATCAGGAAAAGAAAACTACCTTAATCACTTTAACTACTACCTAAGTTTTTGCTGTTATTACACTCATTTACTTGAATTAACAATGGTTCTGTTGACATGTCAAGACAATGAACACTTTGTGCATATCTGCTGTATTTTGTGATGAATCATCAAATTCCTCCAGACAATTTAGGGAATTTTTTGTAGAGTGAAGTGGTAGAGCTGTCGCATATTATATACCTTAAATGTCTAGTTTATTTTGTTCTAGATAAAGCCCAAATAAGTTCAATGGCACTGAACTCATAGTCTGCCACAAGTGGCCACGTAAGCTAATTTCATTGTCCAGGGTCCACAATACACTCTTCAATTGCAATTCTTGTGAACTAAAGTGCAGCTGCGCGTGTTCCTGTAGACCCGTAAGTTCCTCTAACAATAAGGTGTGGGATTAGAAGAAAGTTCTAGGTTACTGTTTCCCAGTCATTAAATAACAAAATCCTCTTTCTATTTCACAGATAGGTTTTGTGATACCGGATTTCTTGTTTGTGATACAGAGCCTAATCTACAATAATCTTTGGGTAACTTTTGGAGAACACTTCTGAACCCATTCAGCACTGTTCTCAGACTGGTAATCTGCACTGCATTTTTGCCCAATAAAACATATGACACCACTTTACACTAATCCAGATTCATTTCCAATAGCGCACATTACTACAGTTTTCTTTCCAGAACAAGGCAATCTTTGAATTTTCAGCTATTCCACGTCTTAAATACTTCCTCAGTGATAATCATACCCATTTCTTTGAAGGTATTTTGTTCCTGCTATTAAAATTTTCTGGAATGATTTGTACCACATCAAGTATCACCTGTGTATTAAATAATACACTCAGTATTTCACCAGTGTTTACAATTTACCACATGAGCTCGTATCTTTCTCCTGCTATTTGATTACATTGCACTGCCCCAAGCTTTTTGTTGAACATTTTGTCCCTGAAGCCCATGCCAATGGGCTGTTCCATTTCAATCAGAAAATTCTTCCATATCAACTTTTTCTAAATCCCCACTACTGTTCGAAACTGTTTTTCCACAAAGAATTGTGGATTTTCCTTCCTATGACCCTGTGAAAACTCATCCACTGCAAAGTTATTCTGTCTACCAGACTTTTTGCTTTTAATATAAAACTTGAAGTTTCTGAATATTCTCTTGAAATTTTATATCATACTTTTGTATGCTTTTTTTTCTGAGATGATCAGCAGAGTCTATATCTGATAATCACCAAATGACTGTCCACACAAATGAATAGTTATCCTCAAATCGTACCCAAGAGCAAATCTGACCACCAAGTGACAGAACAAGAACTGAACAAACCACGCTCAATGTAAACACTGCTTCACAGTGTGTGCCACTTCCCACCCCCAACTTCAGAAAAATATTCTGAGTTATATAGATGGGAGTCACTGTTACAACACATCCTTTGATCCTGCAATCTTCTTGGCCTCAATCTTCAGTAGCCCCTGCCCCTGTCCCACACACATCCACCCATATCCCCCATGCCTCCCACTTTGTTCCACAAATCAACATCCAGTGTTCTCTCTGGGGTCTGTGCTTCCTCTGTGCTATCACCCAGTCCTTACTCCTTCCCAATTCATTTTTCCTTTCCTTCATGTGTCATGTTCCTATCCTGTTTCATTGATGTCTCTCTCCCTCAGCCAGCACCTTCAGTTCCCTTCGTCCACCCTTTCCCTTCTCTCCTCCTTGTTACTCTCATCCACTCCACTCAAAACAACCCCTCACACCAGTCAGGCTGCAGCATCGGGCTATGTTACCAGTCATGAAAATGTAGATATACATGTGCAGGTGTTGGTTTTTGACAGACAATTATCTCCAAGGGTGGACAATTTCCAAAAGTGTAATGACAGTTTCAACCTTTTTATGTGCTATCAACTGCTCAAGGCCTGAATAATATGGTCACTAACAACCTTTATTCCTTCCATTATTTATTAGATTATGGATGTCTCTACTGACTGAGTGTGGTAAGTTTTTGGGAAGATGAAACCAAGAACATTTGTGAAATTAGTCTTTCGTTATGTTTCTTAAAAACAAAACTTTGAAACCATGTTACTTATATAATAACTGTTTTGTGCTGGGTTAAAAAAAAAAAAATCAGCTCTGGAATAAATAATGTACATAATAAAATGGAATGTCAGATCCCTTAATCGGGCAGGTAGGTTAGAAAATTTAAAAAGAGAAATGGATAGGTTAAAGTTATATATAGTGGGAATTAGTGAAGTTCGTTGGCAGGAGGAACAAGACTTCTGGTCAGTGACTACAGGGATATAAACACAAAATCAAATAGGGGTAATGCAGGAGTAGGTTTAATAATGATAGGAAAATAGGAATGCGGGGAAGCTACTACAAACAGCACAGCGAACACATTGTTGTGGCCAAGATAGATACGAAGCCCACACCTACTACAGTAGTGCAAGTTTATATGCCAACTAGCTCTGCAGATGACGAAGAAATCGAAGAAATGTATGATGAAATAAAAGAAATTATTCAGATAGTGAAGGGAGACGAAAATTTAATAGTCATGGGTGACTGGAATTCGAGTGTAGGAAAAAGGAGAGAAGGAAATGTAATAGGTGAATATGGATTGGGGCTAAGAAATGAAAGAGGAAGCCGCCTGGTAGAATTTTGCACAGAGCACAACATAATCATAGCTAACACTTGGTTTAAGAATCATGAAAGAAGGTTGTATACATGGAAGAACCCTGGAGATACTAAAAGGTATCAGATAGATTATATAATGGTAAGACAGAGATTTAGGAACCAGGTTTTAAATTGTAAGACATTTCCAGGGGCAGATGTGGACTCTGACCAAAATCTATTGGTTATGAACTGTAGATTAAAACTGAAGAAACTGCAAAAAGGTGGGAATTTAAGGAGATGGGAACTGGATAAACTGAAAGAACCAGAGGTTGTACAGAGTTTCAGGGAGAGCATAAAGGAACAATTGACAGGAATGGGGGAAAGAAATACAGTAGAAGAAGAATGGGTAGCTCTGAGGGATGAAGTAGTGAAGGCAGCAGAGGATCAAGTAGGTAAAAAGAAAAGGGCTGGTAGAAATCCTTGGATAACAGAAGAAATATTGAATTTAATTGATGAAAGGAGAAAATATAAAAATGCAGTAAATGAAGCAGGCAAAAAGGAATACAAACGTCTCAAAAATGAGATCGACAGGAAGTGCAAAATGGCTAAGCAGGGATGGCTAGAGTACAAATGTAAGGATGTAGAGGCTTATCTCACTAGGGGTAAGATAGATACTGCCTACAGGAAAATTAAAGAGACCTTCGGAGATAAGAGAACCACTTGTATGAACATCAAGAGCTCAGATGGAAACCCAGTTCTAAGCAAAGAAGGGAAAGCAGAAAGGTGGAGGGAGTATATCGAGGGTCTATACAGGGACGATGTTCTGGAGGACAATATTATGGAAATGGAAGAGGATGTAGATGACGATGAAATGGGAGATATGATACTCCATGAAGAGTTTGACAGAGCACTGAAAGACCTGAGTCGGAACAAGGCCCCCGGAGTAGACAACATTCCATTGGAACTACTGACGGCCTTGGGAGAGCCAGTCCTGTCAAAACTCTACCATCTGGTGTGCAAGATGTATGAAACAGGCGAAATACCCTCAGACTTCAAGAAGAATATAATAATTCCAACCCCAAAGAAAGCAGGTGTTGACAGATGTGAAAATTACCGAACAATCAGTTTAATAAGCCACAGCTGCAAGATACTAACACGAATTCTTTATAGACGAATGGAAAAACTAGTAGAAGCCGACCTCGGGGAAGATCAGTTTGGATTCCGTAGAAACACTGGACACGTGAGGCAATACTGACCTTACGACTTATCTTAGAAGAAAGATTAAGGAAAGGCAAACCTACATTTCTAGCATTTGTAGACTTAGAGAAAGCTTTTGACAATGTTGACTGGAATACTCTCTTTCAAATTCTAAAGGTGGCAGGGGTAAAATACAGGGAGCGAAAGGCTATTTACAATTTGTACAGAAACCAGATGACAGATATAAGAGTCGAGGGGCACGAAAGGGAAGCAGTGGTTGGGAAGGGAGTGAGACAGGCTTGTAGCCTCTCCCCGATGTTATTCAATCTGTATATTGAGCAAGCAGTAAAGGAAACAAAAGAAAAATTCGGAGTAGGTGTTAAAATCCATGGAGAAGAAATAAAAACTTTGAGGTTTGCCGATGACATTGTAATTCTGTCAGAGACAGCAAAGGACTTGGAAGAGCAGTTGAATGGAATGGACAGTGTCTTGAAAGGAGGGTATAAGATGAACATCAACAAAAGCAAAATGAGGATAATGGAATGTAGTCAAATTAAGTCGGGTGATGCTGAGGGAATTAGATCTGGAAATGAGACACTTAAAGTAGTAAAGGAGTTTTGCTATTTGGGGAGCAGAATAACTGATAATGGTTGAAGTAGAGAGGATATAAAATGTAGACTGGCAATGGTAAGGAAAGCGTTTCTGAAGAAGAGAAATTTGTTAACAGCGAGTATAGATTTAAGTGTCAGGAAGTCATTTCTGAAAGTATTTGTATGGAGTGTAGCAATGTATGGAAGTGAAACATGGACGATAAATAGTTTGGACAAGAAGAGAATAGAAGCTTTCGAAATGTGGTGCTACAGAAGAATGTGAAGATTAGATGGGTAGACCACATAACTAATGAGGAAGTATTGAATAGGATTGGGGAGAAGAGAAGTTTGTGGCACAACTTGACCAGAAGAAGGGATCGTTTGGTAGGACATGTTCTGAGGCATCAAGGGATCACCAATTTAGTATTGGAGGGCAGCGTGGAGGGAGATCAAGAGATGAATACACTAAGCAGATTCAGAAGGATGTAGGTTGCAGTAGGTACTGGGAGATGAAGAAGCTTGCACAGGATAGAGTAGCATGGAGAGCTGCATCAAACCAGTCTCAGGACTGAAGACCACAACAGCAACAACAACATAATAAAAGCAAAGACGATTTTCATCTGATGCTACAGATGAACTGTAGTTCAGATAATGAACTCATGAAGGAATAGTAATATTGCTTCTTTAGTTAACATCTCAAGAACTGCCACTGATTCTGATGTATACTGTGAAAAATCTACGCAAATTGCAGTGAACAATACAGAATCAGAGGCAAAGTGAGTGCTTTGTGTTCCTACATAGCACTGACATAGTTTTCATGTTATGAAGAAGAAGAAGAGGAAGAAAGCATTGCCTGCAAGGGTATAGTTCGTAAACTTTTGATCACTCATCCTAGAAATGAGATCTGACATTTTTGACTGTAACTTTTTCTACGAAAACTGAAAAAGTATTTTCAGGTATAACATATGAACCTTGCCAAAGATGGGGAGGCTTGCATGCCTTGATGATACGGATGCTGTAGGTGCAACCACAACAGAAGGGTATCTGTTGAGAGGCCAGACAAACCTTTGGTTCCTGAAGAGGGGCACCAGCATTTTCAGTAGTTGCGGCGGCAACAGTCTGTATGAAACTTCCTGGCAGATTAAGGTAGCGCACTTGCCCGCGAAAGGCAAAGGTCCCGAGTTCGAGTCTCGGTCGGGCACACAGTTTTAATCTGCCAGGAAGCTTCATATCAGCGCACACTCCACTGCAGAGTGATAATCTCATTCTGGAAACAGTCTGTATGATTGACTGATCTGGCCTTGTAACATCGACCAAAACAGCCTCGCTATGCTGGTACTGCGAACGGCTGAAAGCAAGGGGAAACTTCAGCCGTAATTTTTCCCGAGGACATGCACCTTTACTGTATGGTTAAATGATGATGGCGTCCTCTTGGGTAAAATATTCTGGAGGTAAAATAGTTTCCCATTCGGATCTCCCGGCCGGCACTATTCAGGAGGAAGTCATTATCAGGAGAAACAAAACTGGCGTTCTATGGATCACAGCGTGAAATGCGAGATCTCTTAATTCAGTAGGTAGGTTACAATATTTAAAAAGGGAAATGGGTAGGTTAAAGTTAGATACAGCGGGAATTAGTGAAGTTCAGTGGCAGGAGGAACAAGACTTCTGGTCAGGTAAATACAGGGTTATAAATAAAAAATCAGATAATGGTAATGCAGGAGTACGTTTAATAATGACTAAAAAGATAGAAACACAGATAAGCTACTACAAACAGCATAGTGAAAGCATTACTGTAGCCAAGATAGATACGAAGCGCACGTCTACCAAGTAGTACAAGTTTATATGCCAACTAGCTCCGCAGATGATGAAGATAATTAAGAATGTATGATGTGATAAAAGAAATTATTAGTTAAGGGAGACAAAAATTTAATAGTCTTGGGGGACTGGATTCGATTGTAGGGAAAGGAAGAGATGGAAAAGCGGTAGATGAATATGGAGTGGGGGTAAGGAATCAAAGAGGAAGTCAGAATATAACTTATAACACTTGGTTTAAGAATCTTGAAAGAAGGTTGTATACGTGGAAGAGGCCTGGAGACACTGGGATGTTTTACATAGATTATATAATTGTAAGACAGAGATTTAGAAACCAAATTTTACACTAAAAGACATTTCCAGGGGCGGCTGCGAACTCTGACCACAATCTACTGATTATGAACTGTGGATCAACACTGAAGAAACTGCAAAAAAAAAAATACTAAGGAGATGGGACCTGGATAAGTTGACAGAAGCAGAAGTCGTTGACAATTTCAGAGGGAGCATTAGGCCACAATTGACAAGAACATAGGAAAGACATACAGTAGAAGAAAAATGGGTAGCTTTGAGAGATGAAATTGTGAAGGCAGCAGAGGATCAAGTAGTGCTAGTAGAAATCCTTGGGTAACAGAAGAGATATTGAATTTAATTGATGAAAGGAGAAAATATAAAAATGCAGTAAATCAAGTAAGTGAAAAGGAATAAAAACATTTCAAAAATGAGATTGATGGGAAGTGCAAACTGGTTAAGCAGGGATGGTTGGAGGACAAATGTAAGGATATAGAAGCAAATATCACGAGGAGTAAGATAGATACGGCCTACAGGAAAATTAAAGAGACCTTTGCAGAAAAGAGAACCACCTGTATGAACATCAAGAGCTCAGATGGGAAACCTGTCCTAAGCAAAAAAGGGAAAGCAGAAAGGTGGAAGGAGTACATAGAGAGTCTATACAATGGTGATGTACTTGAGGGCAATATTGTGGAAATGGAAGAGGACGTAGATGAAGATGAAATGGGAGATATGATACTGGGAGAAGAATTTGACAAAGCACTGAAAGACCAAAGTCGAAACAAGGCCCTGGGAGTAGAAAACATTCCATTAGAACTACTGATAGCCTTGGAAGAGCCAGCCATGATGAAGCTCTTCCATCTGGTGAGCAAGATGTATGAGACACGTGAAACACCTTTAGACTTCAAGAAGAATATAATAATTCCAATCCCAAAGAAAGCAGGTTTGACAGGTGCGAAAATTACCGAACTATCGGCTCAATAAATACTGGTTGCAACATACTAACAAAAATTCTCAATGAACGAATGGAAAAACTAGTAGAAGCCGACCTCAGGGAAGATCAGTTTGGATTCTCCTGTCCTGGAGAAATAATTCCAATCCCAAAGAAAGCAGGTTTGACAGGTGCGAAAATTACCGAACTATCAGTTCAATAAATACTGGTTGCAACATACTAACAAAAATTCTCAACGAACGAATGGAAAAACTAGTAGAAGCCGACCTCAGGGAAGATCAGTTTGGATTCTGTAGAAACACTGGAAGACGCGAGGCTACACTGACCCTACAACTTATCTTAGAAGATCGGTTAAGGAAAGGCAAACCTACGTTTCTAGCATTTGTCGACTTTGAAAAAGCTTTTCACAATATTGACTGGGGTGGGGGTGGGGGTAGAGGGGAGGGAGGGAGGGAGGGGGAGGGAGAGAGAGAGAGAGAGAGAGAGAGAGAGAGGTGGGGGGGGAGAGAGAGAACAAATCCAGCGGACACTGTTTTAAAAATATTTATTCTGATCGCATACACAAAGAAAATGTTATACTGAAATATATATTTCCCTCAATTTTTTTGCACGCAATTTGAAATTACAGTCACCTCAGAGAACTTAAAATTCTCACACTCTTTATTTGCAGGCTACATAACATTTTCAATAAAAATACAAAGAACAATATGTCACCTGGCAACTTTACCATTTCAGATACTTCTCGGGCTCCTTGGATTCTTTTTCCAGATCATGGTTCGACTTTTTTCTGTTCTGCAACTTTCTTAGAACTTGTGCTCTGTTCCGCCAGCGTGCATGAATCTGTCTTGCTAGGGCAATGCTGTCACCTGCAAGGAATAAAGGCATTCAGTGAGTGGCACAAACAGAGATACACTGTGTATATGTAGAATAAGTAACAACTATTTTGTGGGAGTACCAAAGGAGAATGGCAGATTAGCCATATTATGAATAGCACATAAATGTTGTATATTTTACAGCAATAATTTAAAAACACTGATGACTGGTATTGAGCTGCACTATTTAGGAGTATCCTTCCATCTAGTCCTGGAGAACACAAGGATAAAAACGTGGGATATTGAGCATCAAGAACGACAGATCCTCCATTTTGTAGTAGATACAACAGAAATTAAAGCACAAGATGGAGTTAGCCCTTTTCCAAAATGCCATTTTCTTGAGATACTACGGGCATACTCGTTGTTCAGTTACATTTCTGAGTTACATAGCAGCTCACAGCTGCTTACAGTCTGACTTGCTGTTGTATTATTTGTGTGGAGGAATTCTACATGGAATAAATTTGTTTTCCTTCAGTATCTCGAAACATTCATTTTGGTACTTAGCCCCTTTTGAATTTGCAGTCTTCATTTATTGACAGTTTTCCAAAATGTCCTAATAAAGCATCCTGTGTTCTTTGGGTGAATATGGCATCATTCTTAAAAGGTCGTTCTTCTTCTCTCATGGTAAGCACTGGCAGTTGTCAACTTACTTTAGCTTCATAGTTTCTGCTGTAACATTGTCCACCAGTGTAGCTTCAGGCCAGCAGGTTAACAATCTATCATTGTAAGTATGTAATGTTGGCTGTTGGATGATGGCAATGGACCAATGATGTTGATGTTGAGGTGACTGAAATGGACCATTGTGATAGGGAGGCTCCCTATCGATGCTTGCATGTGGCGGTGTATGCTGCTGCATTGGCATTTAAGACAACACCTTGCCCATTTGCGGCAGTCTTTCTGTGTACCCGGCCACACGTAATGATTAGTCACTAGGTAGGTTGTCAATGGAATACCAAGGTGGCACAAGTTATGTAGAATACTGAAGGTAAGTGGTAGGAATGGCCGTGGTTTTGATGTTGCAATGTCCACAATACAGCCTGACATCACTCGTTGGAATTTGGATAAGTTGCAGATCCAACACCGATTTTCCTGCTGATAAAAGTCCTTGTAGTTTCTGAGCCGACTGTGGAACAACGGTAAGCTTGACGTAATCAACTGTGCTAGAAATGCTTTCAACCCGAGACAAACAATCAGCCACTACACTGTCAATGCTGGAGATGTGCCAAACATGTGTAACGAATTGTGAGCTGAACATAAGCCGATTTTGTTGCCTAGGTGAACAGTTTGTGTGGTTCTGGGGAAAGGCGTAAGTTAGCGGTTTGTGATCATTGAAGATAATAAAGTCTCTAGCTTCCAGGTGAGGTCTGAAGTATTTGATAGACTTACAAATGGCCACAAGTTCTCCATCATAGGCACTCCACATTTTTTTGAGGGTAAGAGTTTGAATGAGAAAAACACAAGTGGTTGCCATATGTCACTACACTGTTGTTGCAATGTTGCACCAATCGCCATCTGGCTAGCATTAACCACTCATGCCAAAGGTGCAGTGGCTCAGGGCGTTCCAGTAGTGCAGCATCTGCAATGTTCTTTTTGGCCACTTCAGATGCCACACACACGCTATGAGTTCAAGCTATAGGCAGGTTACCCTTGTTCTCTGGGCCGGTGAGTGCTACAATTAACGGTTCCTGTGACTTGGCCAAGTGTGGCAAGTGATGGCGATAAAAATTTAACATACCAAGGATTCAATTCAATTTCTTGGCCATATTTCAGCATGAAATCCGTAATATAGCTTCCACCTTCTCTGGCAGTGGTAGCAATCCTGCTGCTGTTATTCTATTCCCTAGGAAACCCTCTTGGGGCTGGCCAAAGACAAATTTGGTGGTGTTCAGGATGACGCCGTAGTGGTCCAACTGCTTACCACTTCACTTAAATGCTGTCAATGTTGCTCTGCTGATGATAAAAAAACTAAAATCCGTCCACGAAAGCGAAAGCAAACGTTAGACCTTGTAGCACTGACTCAATGAAGCATTGCCATGTCTGACCAGCATTCCTGAGTCCACAAGTCATAAATTTGCTATCAAACAGGCCAACAGGACTGATGATTGTCGTCTTGGGAATGTCTTGTTCAGCTACATGGATGTGTGTATGCTTTTGCACAGTCCAGGATGTTAGAAATAACTGCACCACTCAATACATAGTTATAGTCACGTAACAATGGCCTGGGTATCCACCCAGTATTGTTCTGGCATTTGGGGTTCTGTAGTCATCACAATGCCGCCTTGCACTACCCTTTATCGGGATCAAGTGTAGCAGTGAGGACCAGGGGCTGTTGGAAGGCTGCATTACACATTCACAAATTGCACTGTCAAACTCCGCTTTCGCAATTTTAAAATGATCTGGAGCCAAACATCATGATCTGCAAGATGTGGGGGGACTGTTGGGCATCTCTATGTAGTGGACAGGTGCTCCAGGGGGTCGTGTCAGAGCCGGTAATCCATTCAGCAGCTTTGCATACTCGCCGTACACCACTTGCATTACTTTGTAGTATGAATGGCTGTATTCTGCTGAAATCCGGACACTGTCAAGCCTATGGTGCTGTCAACTAGGCATGAGTACTTGATGGCTGGCAGTAGATTATAATAGGAGAGGAAGTTCACTCCAATGATAGGTTCGGTGATGTCTGCAATGCTATAATCCCACATGAAGGCTTGGTGTAAACTCAGGTCTAGTTGCAAGCACAGTGTGCCATACGTTGTTATGACTGAGTTGTCTGCAGGGGACAGACAGAAGAACATGGGTGGTTGCTTCCCGTGCAACATAGTCCATGGGTAAATAGACAAATTGAATCCAGTGTCTATGAAATATTTCAAGCTGGACCGTCGATCACTAACAAACAGGAGTGGGAACACTGATCGGCAATCTGAGGAGGAGTCTACTTCTGACTGCCATTGTCATTTGGGTTAGAATAGGGAGGGCTGTGCATCTACAAGCTTGCTTTCTGAATTTCCGGTGATACCAGCAGATAATTTTCTGTTCAGGTTCAGTTGTGGAAGAGGTCGTCCATGACCTGCTGCACAAGCATTGGCAGTATCAATTCCAGCTTCTGTCATTGCTTGGGTCATATCAAGATAACAGTTTGTTACTGGTAATCTGTTATGTCAATGGATCTACCTTGGCCACCACAGCGTCATAACCTGTGTGTGAAACATTTGCCAGTGCAATGATTGCACCGACAGGAGCCAGTGACACTGCATCCTGGGTTTTATTGGCCAACTCTGCTACTACGTCCAAGGATGTGTCAGACTTGACGCTATAATTGCTTTGACAGGTGGTGACAAATGACTGCTCTATACTGCATGCAGTAAGCTGTCCAGAAAGGTTCCCAAGTCTACTTTGCTTCTTAGGTGCTGCAAATACTGCAAAGGCTTTCTGTCCCCAATACCTTTCCAAGTGAGAACTTGACTGATTCAATCTTCCTGCAATGCTTACACTATAGAAAAATCTGGCCTCTACCTGTGCAATCCACAAAGCTGGATTGTATGGCCACGAAGTTGGTAGTCTTACAGCCAATCATCACATGGTGGGGTTCAGATCAGTCATTTTGCAAAACTCTTCTGTAAATGCTCGTTAATCCAATGATACTATGCAAGTAAATCATGTCGGTGTCACCACTTTGTCAGTACAAGCTGAGCAGATTGTTGTTCGGGCATTAGAACCTGCATCTACTTATTATGACATAACCACACTACACAAAAACTCTTTCGAAGAATATTAACGTTAGCTTTATTGATCACAGCCACAGAAGCCGGTGAAAAATATACAACTTGTTTGATAATTCCGAGCTTGCAATTGAAAATAACTTAACATGAAGGGGGAAAAAAAAACATCAGAGTTATCTCGGAACTATGCATGAACTAACTACCAGCATGAAAGATATAAAAGAAAAAGTGTAATCAAAGAATAACAAAAGCAAAACTCAGCACCTCTGGTGGCTGGTGCAAAATGTTTGACGACACAATTATTTCTAAACACAAGCACACGACACAGGCAATACAACACTACATAACTGTGCAATTTTGCCACATCCAGAAATGAGATATTTATGGTCAACACATTCAAAAATACAAGACACTAAAAACATGTACATGAATAGAAGAATTTTGTTTTTATTTTGGATTTTTGGTGAAGAAGTTGTCATTCCATACACTCAGTTCTTTCTTCAGGGTGATGCTAGGTACTTGACTGAGAAGTGCAAATAAACGAGATGCGATTTCATTGCCTGCCCTGCCATCTTCCATCGCATTCCACATACACACTGTTGGATCACCAGTGTCATGCATATTATGTACACTGAAACTGTGAAATGATAGTTGCCACAGAGAGATTATGTATGAATGTGTAAGAAAAGGTAGAACATACACTGTTGGAGGTCTATGGACAGTGTGCGAGTATCACTGGAGGACATATGGACATCATTCCTCTTGTCAGGTAATGGCTTGAAACATACCTCCTATTGACAGCAAAATCTTGTTTTTCACAAAATCGTCCAAGTCATTTCTAGTCTTCAATTGCAGATTACTCTTACAAATAAAGGAGAATGTAAGCAAGAAAACAGAAGACAGTAAACTAAAGTAGAGTACTCTTTGGTGACAAACTATACAGTGGTCTAAGACACAATTTCCAGTACAAGAACTTAAGCTAAAGTTGTCAGTAGATTCTTAATAAGTGGGAAAAGAGCAGCTGAAAAAGGTATAGACACTTTCTTATTCTCAGTGGGCAAAATTACCCTTAAACAGCAGAACAATCACAATTGTCAATGACATGGTGATGCCCCAAAAAGAAAGTAAGGAAAGTACTGCATAAAATACAGGGGAATGGAATACATTGGAAATGTGGCCCCTAATTGAAAAATGTTACAACAATCTCTCCACAACAAAAAGATTCCAGATAATTCCCCAATTCAGATTACCAGGAAAATAGTGTGAAGGGGAAGAGGTGATCATGAGAAGAAGATTGAAACACTAATGAGAGGGTAGCATTCTACAAGATGGAGCATGGGATATCTGAAATATTAATGTGGTACACAAGTAAGAAAAGGAATATAATGACATACTACATGTAGTTGCAGTCACTGAAGTAAAGTGGAAATGAGATAACAGTATCAGATAAGAATAATAACAGGTAATATCAACTGCATCAGAATCAGTGTAACAGGATTAAGGATTATTTACAAACAGGAAGGTAGAATAAAGAGTGAGTCACTGCCGATAGTTCAGTGCTCTCTTAAATCAAAACCAAACCAACACCAATAATTATAGTTCATGCGTTGTGATGTTATTTATCACTCCGGAAGACTGATGTGTAACCCTACATCTATCTTGTCAACGAAGTATGCATACAAGCTATAACTGATACAAATGTCTTTGGTGTAATTATGCTGGGGATGATTCGTGAAGAAACAGTATAAGAGTGTAAAATTTGATTCATGTCAGTCTCATTTAGACCTGGAGAGAATAAGATATGTTATGTGCTTTTATTAAGAAAGCCTTGTACAGAAGAATTGAGTGTATTGTTATTGAAGAAAATATGGAGAATATCTTTGAAGAAACTCCTTGTATGTATTTTCAAGAATTTGATGTTATATTAAAGCATCTTACTTCTAGCATTACTCCACACCGCAAGAGGAAAAGAAGAAAGAATTTACAAATGCCATGGTCACACTGTTCAATAACAAAAGCTCAATTCTGTGTCCTGCTGAGAAGACGCAAAACAATTAATGCTGATAAAGAATGTTAACAACAACAGGAGGCTGGGAATTAATCATGAAGAAATTACAACTTTAAATGAATATTTACTGAAAAGTTATCATTGTTGTCAGTGATAACTGGGTAAAAAACAATGTTAAGAAGAAGTATGTAGCTAAATACAAGCATGGAAAGTCAAGCTTTTAAGGAATAATTTTGATTATAAGCAACAATCAAATTTATTTGCAAAAGATACGCCACAGAAGATTATGAAGTTGTTGGATGGAGAATTGTAATTGTAAAATTGTAACTGTTTTAACTATGTGTGAGTGCTGACTTGAATGGGAAAAATATTGATGCCTCTGGCAGATTTAAAGGCTCGGGGTGGTGAGTTAACTACTGAATTAAATGTGAAAGTAAAGGCTCAAGGGTGTTAAAATTTGAACAAGCTATTGCTGAAACAAATGTCAAGTTAAATATGACAAAGATCAAGATAGACCTGTGCCATTAAAATCTAGAAATAAATAATAGAATCTCCAAATTACAATCTGAAATTTCTACTTGAACAAGGGAGTTACATTCTGATATTACTGAGTGATGGGAATTGGAGAGGAAAGAGGTTAACGAACAATTTAAACAGATCAAAGATATCATGGAGCAGGAGTCTACTGACACTACAATCAGACTAAATGTTTTAGAGCGACAGAATGACTCGGGCATAGCTGAAGTCTCAGGCTCTACTCTTACAATATTCCAGAAGCACATTAGTGATTTAACTGAACTACTAATACAGGAAAAGACTGAATCATCTATTGATATACCTCATTTGTCAGATGAAACACACGATAAAAGGAGAAATTCCGAAGGTTTTGGGATGAATTAGCTACAACAACAAAAGAATTTTATAATAAACAAGCATAAATAAAACTGTGGGTTCCCTACAAAAGCTCTAGAAAAACTCTGTTTAAAGAATGGGACAAACCTTTGTAAACAACCGTCAAAATTTGAACCTGAATGGATTGTTCATCCTACATACCTCTTCGGGGTAATTTCTAAATAACTGCCAAACAGTGTGGTGATTCCGGTGATTCCAAGAAGATTCATGTTGTCCTTAGTTATTTAGAAGGCAAGTGGGTGAATGGGGAACAGCCCATTCTCGTGAATTTTCTTCTTGGGGTGATTTTCAAGACAAATTTAAAAAGAAGTACTGGTCATCTCAAGAAAAGTTAGCAACTGAATTATTAGACCCTAGGTAATATAATATTAGTTGGGGTAGCTGTAGGAAGTATACAGAATGGCATGCAGCAAAGTCCAATATATATAAGTCATTTAATAAAAGTGTTAGTATATAAATTGCACTACCATGTATGAAAGGAAATATAGTATTCATTTTGAGAATGAAACATGGTCCAGGTAGACTGTCTCCTTTTTACTATCTATGTGATTGGCCAATTCCAACCTTTGGTCTTTTTCAGACACCTGTAATATGTTCAAAAATGGTAACATTGGTTTATGCATCAATTGTCTACAACCTATGACAAGTATACTTTATAATTCAAGCTACTTACATATCTTAAGATTTCAGCTTCATTTTGCATTATAATAAGTTGCTGGTAAATGTGGGCAGGGATTCATTGATTGATTTCTTTATTAATCCATGTAACAATTTAGATTGTGTGGATTTCGTCAGCAAAATCCTATACAATACAATATACCTACAATTTATACACATAAAATTAATATTTACACACATTTCTAAAGTATCTTACATTAGTTTTATATCCTTATGTAATTTTCTTATAGTACTGTACAATTCTGGATTTCATATTATAATTATTTCCTCATGTATTACAATGCAGGCTACTTTAATTACGCTACATGTTTTAATTCAGATAATCCGTTACTGCGTAATAACCTTTATTTAATAAAAATTTTTTTAGTTTTGTTTTGAACTGTCCAATTGTGTCAATATCTTTTATATTTTGGGGTAATTTATTGTATCATTTAGCGGCATTGTACAACAAGCTCTGCTGAGTTTCAACTTTATTTTTCCTCTCTAGATGCAGATTGGATTGGTTTCTAGTTTCATAGCTGTGTACTAAAAAATTTTTAACACAGCAGTCAATATTTTGTTTTACATACATAATACTTTGAAAAATGTATTCACAGGGGACAGCTTTTGGAAATGTTCAAGGCAGTGAGCCCTACTGCCACTCCAGGTTATTATATGAATTGCTCTTTTCTGTAATTTGAAAACTATTTGAATATTTTTACTCTTGACTCCCCAAAATAGTATTCCATAAGTAATAACAGAGTGGATATAAGAAAAATATACAGATCCGACACATGTAGTATCACACACTGCAGTCAGAATTCTAAGAGCATAGCATGCTATAGCGATTCTGTTAGTATTTTAATATGTTCTTCCCACTTTAACTGACTGTCAACATGCATACCAAGAAATTTTGTGTAGTCTACACATTCTATAGTTTCATCGTTTAACTTAAAGTTCTTATAGTGTGGTTTTTTGCAGACAGAGAAGTTAACAGTTTTTGTTTCTTTAAAATTTAGTGTTAGTTTATTATTGGATGCCCACTCACGTACACTGTTTAGTGTTTGTTCGGCTTTTTCTTTCAGTGCATCTGGTGATTTGTCACTGATTAGAACATTTGAGTCATCTGCAAACAATATTGTTTGCCCATGCTTGATGCTCTGTGGGAAGTCATTTATGTAAATGAGGAATAGTATTGGGCCAAGGACACTACCCTGTGGGACACCTATATTTACATAATTTGGGTCTGAAGTATACTTTACAATATAGTTTGAGCAATTTGAAATATGTGAGATTTCAGTTATCTGTCTTCTATTTTTTAGATATGACTGGAACCACTCTTTCAAAATCTAACTTATTTAACAATATTTTGTGGTCTATTGTATCAAACACTTTAGTTAGATCAAGAAATATGCCTGTTGTGTAGTTCCCTTTATCTAGTGCTTCTAGAATGTGTTTTGTGAGGTGTGCTGTTGCCGATTCTGTGCTTTTCCCTGATCGAAATCCAAACTGGTCAACAGAAAGTAAGTTGTATTTATTTAAATAATTCATTAGCCTATCTTTCATAATAGTTTCTAATATTTTTGCAAAGCATGAGAGTAGAGAAACTGGTCTATAATTTTCAATTTTTCCTGCATCACCTTTTTTGAAGAGAGGTAGTAATTTAGCATATTTTAAATAGTCTGGAAAGTAGCCCTGCTTGAAATATTGAATTATAATATCAACTAAAGGTGGAAATAGGCTCTTGATACAGTCCTTAATTATAAAAATGGGGATTTCATCCAGACCAGCTGAGTTTTTGTTTTTCCAGTTTGCTGACTGCTTTGTAGACTTCTTCCTGTGTTGTAGGGAATAACACCACTGAGTGTGATACACCATTATTTGGCTTTTTGACCTGAGGGGCTGTTAGAAAATTTTCCTGTAATTTTATTCCTATGCTACTAAAATAATTATTTATATAGTTTGCCAAATATATTGGGTCTTTTATTAGAGTCCCTTCCTCTTTGATTTTCAAGTTTGACAGATTCATTTTCCTGGTACCAGTTTCCTGCTTTACAATCTTCCCATCCTGCCTTATTTTTGTTTTCAGCAGAGAGCACCAGTTTGGAGTTATGAGCTCTCTTTGCTGCAAGCAATATTTTCCTATATCTTTTATAAAACAGTGAGAAAGCAGGATTAGTTTGGCTGTGTTTAGTGGAGCTCAGGTACTTAAGTGTTTCAGAAGATTTTTTGATGCCTTTCGTGACCCACTTGTTTTTTCCTGCTGTTGATAATGGACATAACACTTTAAGAAATGTTTCTTCAAAATTTAATTTAAACAATGTCATGAAATTTTTGAATTTGTCATTTGCATCCACCTCTGAGTATACTGAGTCCCATGTTTGTCCTGCTATCTGTTTCGCAAAGTCATATCTATTTGTTTAGAAAAAAATCGTCTGTAAATATGCATTTTCTTTGTTTCTTCTGGAGCCACTTTTATATTAATGATTTGACCTGAGTGATCAGATAATCCTAGCTCAGCTACCACCATCTCACAGTTTTCTTTGGCTAAATCTGTTAATACCTGATCAACAGCTGTCTTTGAGTATTTTGTTGTTCTTGTTGCACTGTTAACCATTGGAACTAGATTGAAACTTTGAGCAAGACTCATTACTGAGTTCCATGTAGCATCAGGATTCAGTTTATCTACATTTAGGTCTCCACATATGAAAATGTGGTTCTTTGGAGTGGATATCTTGTCAAGAACATGATTAAGTTTGGAGAAAAAGATGTTGAAGTCTCCACTAGGAGATCTGTATATACATAAGATGATCAAATTCCTACACCTGTATTGGTCCCTGATTTCAACTGCTGCCAGTTCAAATTGTTGCTCTTCACTGATTACACCTAAATTGCTTCTGGTCTTATATTGATAATTTTGTTTTACATAAATACAACACCCTCCACACTTCATAGAAGGCCTACAGTATGCACACGCTAAATTATAAGACTGCAAGACTAATTGATTAACTTCAGCCTCATTGCACCAATGCTCAGTGGGACAAACAACTGAGCACTCTGTAGACTCCAGCTCCACTTCTAGCTGTTGGGTCTTATTTGCTAGGGAACATATATGTTGGTGAATAATTTTTGCCAACGCTATTTGCATTCCCACTTTTTTTCGTCTTAATGTCGTTCTGTATTGGTTCAACTGCTTCCTTATTACGATCACACTCACGTTTTTTGTTGGCATTCTTGGATAGTCACCCCCTGCAGACTGTATTAGTTTCCCCTATTTTTTATAATTTTACATAAGTCCAGGAGCATTTCGCTGAAAGTCATTGCACCTAGTCTGTTTAGGTGCAGGCCATCCCTACCAAGACATTTGTCGTCGAGAAATTTATTTGGGTCAACAAATACAACACCAAGTTCGCCGCAGTGTTCCCTGATGCCAGAGTTTATTTTGTTTATATATGCGTTACTCACTGATCTTCTTTGAAGAATTCTGTTGATAACAATTCTGGAGCTGGTAAACAAACCTTTGGCTGACCGAATTACATTACAAATATCATTTATGAATTCTTCTTGTCTGCTGCTTCTAATCTTACTCCTGTGCTTCCATGGCACAAAAATGACACACTCTTGTAAATGGTAACGTCCATTAGCCGACACAAACAGAAAGGTTCATCGTATAGTCAGAGCTGTCATGATGCAACCAAAGATGTTTATAAACCTACCTGTGGATGGTCAATAACATTAGTAAACTACTGGCACCATATTCACTAGCATATTATGTTGATTATTCACACATATTATCTTATTAAAAGTTGTGTATCAAAACCCATACATCATATGTAATATTAATACATCATATGGTACATTAGAACCCATAACAGATTATATACATATAAGGCGATCTTTTTTTAACACTTGTTATAATAAAACTAGAAAATCATAGTTAGCTTACACCTTGTCAGTATCATAATTTCACAATATACTGCATTATATCTATTAGAACCTACAGGTGCTATGTGAAGGGAAAGGGACCAACTACACAACTTAATGTGAAATGGAAGTACAGTTTTGAGGAAAATGGTCTCATATAGAGCTCATACTTTTAGGTCTTATGGTACCAGCTGATTCATAGGTCATGTGCCATGTACACATGAAACATTCATTGTTATGTTGACACCACTAGAAAATAAACCAGACATCCTTAGGTGGCATGTCAGTCATACAAAAAACTACAATCTCCATTACTAAATTATTAACAGGAGGAACAGGTTGATTTAAACCAACATAAATATTTATTCACAATATACTAAGTTGAAATTCCAATAATATTACATACATAAAATATCCAAATTCCACACAGAGCTGCCTAGTGTTATAAGACCTACATATATGAGCTCTAAAAGAGTACCATTTTCCTCAAAACTGTAACTACTACTTCCACTTCACGTTATGTTGTACAGCTGGACCCTTCTCCTTCACATAGCACATGTATGTTCCAACAGTTGTAACGCAATATATTGTGGAATAACCAAATTGACATAGTGTAAGTTAACTGTGGTTTTCTAGTTTTATTATAACAGTGTACAAAAGATAAAGTGAAAAACAGCTGTCTAGCACATATTATATAATCTGTTACTGGTTCTAATGTACCATGTGTTGTATTTGTCACTACATCATTATTGTTTTACTTTATAGACTGACAGGCACCAATCTATTATAGTCTCAACTGTGTACTGTAATTTCTAATATTACATGTGGTACAACATATGATGTGTACAGTTCAGTCCACTACTTTTAATAAAATAATGCATGTGAGAATAACCAACATAATATGCCAGTGAATATGGTGGCAGTATTTTACCTAAAGTTATCAACCATCCATAGGTAGGTTTACAAAGATCTTTGATTATATCATAACAGCTGTGACTGTACTACGAAATGACATCTTTATGTTTGTGTCGGCTAATAGACATAACCATGTACAATAGTGTATTGTTTTTGTGCCACATACACACAAAGGTAGGATATATTTCTATCCACATATACCAGCAATATATTATAATGTAAAATGAAGCTGGAAGCTTACGATATGTAAGTAACTTGGGTTACAAAGTATACTTATATGTGAGAGCTTGTAGACAATTGATGTATAAACCAGTGTAATCATTTTTGAACGTTATTACAGCTGCTTGAAAATGACCAGAGTTTGAAATTGGACAATGACATTGATAACTAAAAGAATACAGCCTGCCTGGACCATGTTTTCATTTTCAAAACAAGTTTCAGCCATGTACTCCCACAAAAATAAAACTTTAAAATGTTAAGATATGGTACTGTGGATGAGCAAATGTAAATGGATTGTTGACTTTTATAGGGGGCCTGGATATGTAAAATAATGAATAAGGGGATTATAACCAAGATAAAAACTCATGATGTGACAATAACACAGGAACCTTTATCCACCTCAGTTCCAATGTAATAATGGAGCAAAATATTGCAAAATTAGAAAACAGCATAATAATAATAATAATAATAATAATAATAATAATAGGCTGAGTAACCAAGATCGAAATATAAATTAGGTATTTAACACTGACAATGAGCACAATGTGTGTCCAAATAGATCCACTGACAGGCAGGTGATGTATTCACCTTCAGACTACAACGCACGTTCTGGAGCAGCAGCCAGCTTCCAGGATGTAACACTGGAATAATAGGATCTCACATAGAAAAAGTCGTAGCACTCACTTATCCGATTTCTAAACCTGAGTGGTTACTTGGAGAAAAGGGAAGCAAAACAGAGGAAGAATGCGCAAAACCAACAGTATCCGGAAATATTTTGCGAATAAAAGTAGATACTCATTTAGCTACTAGAAGCAAAATACCTATCGTTAATATCACAGGAGTTATTATCACCAATGAGAAATAAGTATTTATGTGCTGTACTAACAGTAACTGGAGTACACACTGTAGGACAACAGTTTCAGTGTGTGTCATGGGACCCGGGAATATGGGCATGCATAGCAGAAGAATTTTGGGTGGAGAGGGGGTATGGCGAGGAGATTCAGGCCTGATTGACATAGTTTTGCAGGACTATGTTGGTGAGAGTTAAAGATTGGCAGAATCTAAAAAGATGGAGGTCACTGTGGGAGGAGGGACTGCAGCCAGAGATGGGTAATCTGATGGTGCGGCCATTTGTGGGATCCCTTGAGCCAAGTAAAAACAAGGGAACAGTATATGGGACTGGCTCTATCACACAGATGTCTATTCCACCAATGCACCAACAGTCTTTTTAACTCGCTAGTTTTCCAGTGCCACCCCCGTCCCCAGCCCCCTCCCTCCCCTGCGCACTGTCTAACCTAACCAACTGCATCTAGCTGACCTACCCTTGCCCCACTTCATCCACTTATGCTCCCACCAGCAGCATTTTACTGTCCCCCTCTCCCTCCCTGCCCCAGTCTCCTCTTTGTCCCCACCACCCATTTTGTTTCTCCCATCATGAGCTGCTGCTCAGTCTGGCCTCGGCAGCCAGAGACTGTGGTTGTGTGTGTGTGTGTGTGTGTGTGTGTGTGTGTGTGTGTGTGTGTGTGTGTGTGTGTGAGTTGTGTTTGAGTGAATGTGTGTATGTTGTCTAATTCCAATGAAAGCGTTTTCGGCCAAAAGCTTACTTGTTTGAAAGTCTTTTTGTAGTGCCTATCTGTGACTCAGCACCTCTACTACATGGTGAGTAGCAAACATCATTTTTGTAATATTGTCATTATTCCATCTGGGGTTTTCAGATAAACATACTGAAACTGAACATGACAACAGATCAATCAGTATAGAGGAATTGCTATCAAGGTCTGAGGAATCTGCATGCTTTAGTTCAATGGATTGAACAACGTGATATTGGTGGGTACTATTAGATAAGGAATCAACACCAAACACAGGATTGGTATTTGAGGGCAAATCTTACCAATTTAATGTGTTACCCTTTGGCTTGAACATCTCAGCTTTTTATTTGTGCATCAAATAAATACTTAGGAGATGAATTAGTACAAGAATTAATTACGTAGTCTGAAGTAATACCAGTGTCTAAGACTTGGAAAGACAACTATTAACTGCTAACGCCATAGTATACATTTCAATGTCACCTGCAGAAGACGACAACACAGAGAGGTATATGAGAGAACTGAACAGGTATTTCAGTATGCAAAGGAGTTGAAAATCTAATAATCATGGGGTAAGAGGTAATGTTCTACATTCTAGCCCTGGGCCCAACTGACTGCCATATCTTCTGCCAGTGGTGTCAACAGATGCAGTATGGGGGACATGTGGACAGCACACCATTGTCCCAGTCATTGTTGGGTTTCTTGACCTTACCATTGCTACTAATTGGTCGAGCAGCTCTTCAATTGGCCTCATGAGGTTGAGGGCATCAAATACCAGTCATCCCACCAAGGAAAAATCCCTAGTAATACTGCGAATTGAACTAGGTCCCCCAGACAATAATCATGAAGAACTGGAATGTTACTCTAGGGGATGGAACAAAATGCAGAGTTCAGGAGACTGCAGAGTTGACAAGAGAAAGGAGTGAAGACAAAGACTTCTTGAGTTCTGCAGAGAATTTCAGCACTAATAACAAATATAAAGTGCAAAAATCACAAGCAGAGGAAGTTTACTTGAAAAATCCCACGAGAAACAGGAAGATACTAACTCAATTAATTCATGATGGGATAAAGTTCCCAAAATTAGACATTGTACTGTAATACATATCCAGGAACAGATATAGATTGAGATCACAATTCTGTATGACAGGTAATCCAGTTTAGTTGCAGTTAACAGAAATAAGAAAGGTAATTGAGGAGAAATTGCAGGAAACAGAAGAAATACTTGAATAAATACAAAAATTTGCAGGAACAGACAGTAACACAATAATATATGCAACATAAAAGTTTAATCAACAGGTTGCACTAGGAAAATACAGTGAAATGGCTGCAGAAAACATGTGAAGAAATTCAAAAGGATAATCCGTTGGAAGAACAGATTCAGCACACAGAAAAATCAAAACAGCTTTACGAGAGTTTAACAGCGAAGGCATCAACATTAAATAGTGCAAAAGGAATTCCACTGTTAAACGCTAAGGAAAGAAGAAGAAACGAAGGTAGGAAGGAAGGAAGGAAGGAAGATGGCGTTCAACGTCCCATCCACATCAAGGTCATTAGAGACCTAGCACAAGCTAGGATTGTGTCAAGGATGGGAAAAGAATTCGACTGTGCCCTTTCAAAGGAGCCATCCCGGCATTTGCCTGAAGCAATTTAGGGAAATCACAGAAAATCAAACTTTGGATGGCCAGATGCATGTTCGAAGCATTGCCCTCCTAAATGTGAATCCACCAAGTAAAGAAGAAATGATAATTAAATCAAGACCCTAAGCTGCCAACAGGTGTTGATATACATCAACGGGGATATTTGAAAATGTGTGCCCTGACCGGGACTCAAACCCGGGATATCCTGCTTACATGGCAGACACTCTATCCATCTGAGCCACTGAGGGCACAGAGGATAGTGCAACTGCAGGGATTTATCCCTTACACGCTCCCCGTGAGACCCACATTTCCAACTTAATGTCCACACACTACATTTATAGTGTCCCTGCCGATTACACTCATTACTCGCGACAGAACAGATACCATCTTCATATATCATGAAGCAAAGAAGAGATTGGTGAGTAGAGTACACTGAGGGTCTCTATGAAAGGCTTTTGTTATCATGACAGAAGAAGAAGAAATACAGGTAGGAGTCAGTTTTAAGGATATATGGATCCAGTATTAAAGTCAAAATTGAAATAGCTTCAGAAAGCTTGTGATCAAGATAACATTCCTTTGGAATTCATGAGATTAACAGAAGAAGAGGCAACCAAACAACATTTAACTCATTATGTAGAATCCATGAGATTGGAAATAGATCATTCAACTTTTGAATCAAAATCATTCACACAATTCTAAAGGTAAAAGCAAGAACTACTGAACAATCAGCTTGACAGCTCAAGCATACAGGTTGATAGTCATAATAATTTACAAAAGCATGGGAAATAAAACTGAGAATCTTAAATATGACAACATGTCTGGCTTTAGCACAGGGATGCACCAAAAACACAAAACATTATCTTGCCTAATACAGTATAGGGAACCAGTTGGCATTTAAAACAGTTTCCATTTATTTCAATACAGGTCCAGTATGGTTTTTAAGGGCATCTTAAACAATTCTTCTTGTTAAACAATGGTAAGTTAAGGTAACAATGATGGAGGTGGATAGTGATCACACACCCTTCTCTCTAAAGCAGACCACAACTGGTTACTGTTGTGGCCTTTGGAGATATGACAATTCATCCTCGTGCTCATAAAACCAGATGTGGATGATGTGAGCTGTGCACAAAGGGCCCTGTCACTTTGGAACATAGCAATACCACTGGGGAACAAATATTGTACCATAGGATGGACCTGATAAGCCAAAATGGTCACACAATCCTTGGTAGTAATACAACCTTACAGAGTAACTATGGGGTCCATGGAATACTGTGATATGACTGGCAAAAGCACCACCAAACCTCCACCATGCTTCACTCTTACAACGTATACTTGGTCAGAAGTTGGAAACAGTGTGAAATGAGACTCATCTGGCCAAATGACTTTCTTCCATTTCTCTATGGTTCGTGTTTTATGGCTTCAGCAATTCATTTTCGCTTTACAGTCATTTGTATCACTTAAGAGTGGTTTTGGGATTCCTGCTAACTCAGCAATTCTCTGCTCATGGAGCTCATTTTGTGTTGTTTTGGTGCAGATAGGGGTCATGAATGTAAATTCAGCTCTGCAGTGACTTTTGCAGATATTGTACTCTTATTTCTTTCACAATCCTCTTCAATGACCATCTGTCATGATCACTCAACACACACTTCCATCCACACTGTGGCTTAATGGATGCTATTTCTCCACTTTCCCTGTAAGCAATATAAATCTTGAATACAGGGTGAGTCACCTAACATTACTGCTGGATATATTTCGTACACCACATCAAATACTGATGAATCGATTCCACAGACCGAACGTGAGGAGAGGGGTTAGTGTAATTGGTTAATACAAACCATTAAAAATTCACTGAAGTATGTTTTTTAACACAAACCTATGTTTTTTTAAATGGAACCCCGTTAGTTTTGTTAGCACATCTGAACATATAAACAAATATGTAATCAGTGCCGTTTGTTGCATTGTAAAATGTTAATTACATCCTGAGATATTGTAACCTAAAGTTGACACTTGAGTACCACTCCTCCGCTGTTCGATCGTGTGTATCGGAGAGCACCGAAAGGGATCCAAAGGGAACGGTGATGGACCTTAGGTACAGAAGAGACTGGAACAGCATATTACGTCCACATGCTAACACCTTTTTATTGGTCTTTTACACTGACGCACATGTACATTACCATGAGGGGTGAGGTACACGTACACACGTGGTTTCCGTTTTCAATTACGGAGTGAAATAGAGTGTGTCCCGACATGTCAGGCCAATAGATGTTCAATGTGGTGGCCATTATTTGCTGCACACAATTGCAATCTCTGGCGTAATGAATGTCGTACACGCCACAGTACATCTGGTGTAATGTCGCCGCAGGCTGCCACAATATGTTGTTTCATATCCTCTGGGGTTGTGGGCACATCACGGTATACATTCTCCTTTAACGTACCCCACAGAAAGAAGTCCAGAGGTGTAAGATCAGGAGAACGGGCTGGCCAATTTACGCGTCCTCCACATCCTATGAAATGCCCGTGGCCCGTGTTTGTTACAACACGCAACTGAACACCGGAGGTTTCAAGCGTCAACTTTAGGTTACAATATCTCCGGATGTAATTAACATTTTACAATGCAACAAATGGCACTGATTACGTATTTGTTTATATGTTCACATGTGCTAACAAAACTAATGTGGTTCCATTTAAAAAACGTAGGTTTGTGTTAAAAAACATACTTCGTGCATTTTTGTATGGTTTGTATTAAACAATTACACTAGCCCCTTTCCTCATGTTCGGTCTGTGGAATCGGTTCATCAGTATTTGATGTGGTTTACGAAATATATCCAGTGGTAACGTTAGGTGACTCACCCTGTATAGTGCCTCTTTAAACACGAAACACTTCAGCCATCTTGTTTACAGAAGCACCCAACACACAAGAAGCAACACTATGCCCACATTCGAATTCACTTAGCTTTGATATAAAGCACTCACAACAACACAGGACATTGTTCTGACCACGACTGACACTTGCAACATATTTAGGACGCTGCATACATGATACAAAATAGCCCCCAATCGGATCTCCGGGCGGGGACTGCAAAAGATACAGACAATGTGAAGGAAAAGAATCCCAATTTTAACATAGCCACTTGGAATGTGAGAACACTGCTTCAGGTGTAGCAAGCTAGAAAATGTAAAACTTGAAATGGAACGACTGGAAATTGATAGCCTAAGCATATTGAAGATGAAATGACCCCAACCAGGTGATTTCTGGTCTGGAAAATACAGAGTCGTTCACTTCGGAACTGACCAAGATAGACCAGGAATGGGTGGAGTTGGAATAACTTTGAGGAAAAACTATGGCTCATGTGTCAAGGGATATGTACAATATAGCTCCCGAATAATACTAGTCAAACTTGAAACTAAACCAAAGAACACTGTGATAATACAAAGACACATGCCAACATCCAAAGTAGAAGATGCAGCCATTGACGAAACATACGAAGAAATAAGTAATGTAATGAGAAATGTTAAGGGAGATGAAAACCTGATTGTTATCGGGAACTGGAATGCGATTGTGGGTGCAGAACCAGAGGAAGGAATAGTTGGCAAATATGGACTTGGAAGAAGAAATGAAAGAGGAGATCGACTAATAGAGTTCTGCTCAAGGCACCAATTAGTTGTTGAAAACACACTTTTCCAACATCACAAACGAAGCAGATACACATGGAAAGCCCTTGGAGACCTGAGGAGACAAGAGATTGATTACATCCTAGTGAAAGCACATTTTAGGAACCAGATAAAATATTGCAGGAGCTATCAATCTGCAGAAATAGGCAGTGATCATAACCTGGTCCTGATGAAAAGTTCACTGAGATTCAAACATTTGAAGAAGAAGCCAGTAAAACTTAAATGGGAACCAGAAAAACTGAAAACTGAGGGACTAGCAAAGCGCTACGCTCATGAAACAGAGAACCTAGCTAAAAATTTTCAACATAGTGGAGTAAATGAAGACTGGGATCAAATTAAATCTGGTATACGCAAAGCAGTAGAAAAGATAGCTGGAAGAACTGAACACAAAAACAAGAGGAAATGGATTGCAGCAGATATTACTGAGCTTACAGAAAGCAGGAAATTATACAAAAATGCAACTGATGAACAAGGAAAAGCTGAATACAGAAGACTAAGGAATTTAATTAATAGACAAGCTAGGAAAGCAAAAGAAAATTTTCTTGAAGAAATGTGCAGGGAAGTGGACGAAAATATGCAAAACAGAAGAATTGATTTAGCCTACAGAACAGGAAATCAATTTTTTAGCAAACGTAAAACAACACTCTCAGGCACAATAGAAAACAAAGAGGGGAAAATGTTGTTTGGTAAAGACATGGTGAAGAGTTGTATGCTGGAACACTTCTTTCAGAGGAAGTAATCGGAAGAGAAGAGTAAGTAGATGAAGATGACGAGGGAGATGACGTTCTGCAAGAAGAATTTGACAAACCTCTTCCAGGTGTACCGGTATGAAATGAGCGTTTTTTGGTGAAAATGAAACACTAATTTTGAATTGAAAAGTAAAAACATTTTATTCAAAGTACTGACCATTGCTTTCTATACATTTTGACCACTGTTCTGCCAATTTGTGAACACCACGCCGATAGAAATGTTCATCTTTTGAAGCAAACCAATCAGACACCCAATTTTCGACTTCTTCATAGGAATCAAAGTGTTCCTCAGCCAATGCATGTCCCATTGATGAAAACAAATGATAGTAGGAAGGGGCCAAGTCCGGTGAATACGGTGGGTGGGGTAGCAGCTCCCAGCCAAGTGTTTGCTTTGTGTGCAGGTGCATTGTCATGTAAAAAAATCGCTTTGCCATGTCTTCTGGCCCATTCTGGTCTTTTTTCGATCAATGAATGGTTCAAATTGATCATTTGTTGTCTGTAGCGATTAGTATTCACAGTTTCACCAGGTTTTAGAAGCTCATGATATACCACACCTTTCTGATCCCACCAAACACAGAGCATTGTCTTCTTGCTGAATCGATCTGGTTTTTCAGTCAATGTTGATGGTTGTCCCGGATTAACCCATGATTTTTCCCGTTTAGGATTCTTAAAATAAATCCATTTTTCATCGCCAGTAATAATTCGATGCAAAATTGATTTTCCTTCATGTCTTTGAAGCAAATTTGACAAATGGTTTTTCGGTTATCCATCTGTCTTTCATTCAATTCATGTGGCACCCATTTTCCACACTTCTGGATCTTTCCCATAGCTTTCAAACGGTCAGAAATTGTTTGTTGTGCAACATTTAGCATTGCTGGCGCTTCTGACTTAAGTATCATCTTCATCCAATATTGCTTGCAATTCAGTGTCTTCGAACTTTTTTGGTGGTCTTCCACGTTCTTCATTTCTTACACCAATATCATTATTTCTGAACCATTGATACCATCTTTTGCACATTGCTTCTGATAGAGCATGATCACCATATGCCTCGACAAGCATTCGATGCGATCTGCAGCACTTTTTTCAAATGAAAACAAAACATTAATGCTTTCCACAAATCATCACTGTCTGGTACAAAATTCGACATTGTTAACACGATAAAACATATGATGTTGTTTGTTCCATGACTTGATGTATACTAAATATCTTTGACAGATGTCATACCAACCAAACAAAAAAAGAAATTAAGGCTCGTTCACAACAAATGTTCCCTATCGACACATTTGTATCTTAACGCTCATTTCATACCGGTACACCTGGTAAAAGAACTATGGGACAACAAAGCAACGGGTATTGATGACATCCCTGCAGAACTAATAAATAATGCTGGTGACAGTTTGAAAATGATGCTGCTTAATCTTATTAGCTCCATCTATAACACAGGAGAGATACTGACAGACTTCCAGAAATGTATCATTGTTCCTACACCAAAGAAGGCAGCAGCTACAAAATGTGAACAGTGCCGAACTCTTAAGCCTAATATCACATGCATTAAAAATTTTCATAAAAATAGTTCTGAAGAGAATTGAAGAAAAGGTGGAGGATATGCTGAGTGAAGATCAGTTTGGTTTCTGAAGGGGATTGGGAACGAGAGAGGCGATTCTGGCACTGGGACTCGTTATCAAAAAGCAATTACAGAAAAATAAACCAACTTATATTGCCTTTGTAGACATGGAAAAGGCATTTGATAACGTTATCTGGCAAGAGACTTTCAGAGTGCTGAGGAAAAGTGGAATAAAGTACAAAGACATTGGTGTGATACTCAGATTCTATAAGAATGAGGTGGCAGTGATTAGCAACTGTCACCAGGAACAAGAAGCAAATATTAGAAAAGGGCTAAGACAAGGATGTGCTCTGTCATCTATTATATTCATTGCTTGCATCCAGGAAGCTATAGACCAAGTTCAAGAAACTACTGAGGTGGGGATCAAAATTAATGAGCAGAAGATAGACATGCTACGTTATGCAGATGATATTCCTATAGTCACGGAGAGAAAAGAGGATCTAAAGGAAGTCCTCAGAACAATGGAAAAAATTCTATGCAATCGGTATGGAATGAGAATAAACAAGAAAAAGACTAAAGTGATGGTATGTAGTACAGGAACAGAATATGAACCTCTGAGAATGAGAATTGGAAGAGAGGATCTGGAAGTGATAGAGGAATTTACTTACCTGGGAAGCAAAATCACAAGGGATGGTAGAAGCCGGAAAGAAATTGTGAGCAGAATACAAAAGGCCAAATTTGCATTTAATCGGAGAAGGGACTTACTCACCAGCAACAACATCAGTCTGAAAATAAGGAAACATATCATGAAAGATTTCGTTTGTAGTGTGGCCCTATATAGATGAGAAACTTGGACAATTGGAAGAGAAGAAATAAGATGGCTAGAGGCCCTGGAGATGTGGTGCTATAG
Organism: Schistocerca piceifrons; assembly: GCF_021461385.2. Classification (NCBI taxonomy): domain Eukaryota; kingdom Metazoa; phylum Arthropoda; class Insecta; order Orthoptera; family Acrididae; genus Schistocerca; species Schistocerca piceifrons. The sequence goes on from NC_060142.1 coordinate 664,068,652, forward strand.
AAAGATGATGAAGATCAGCTGGAGAGACAAAGTAACAAATGAAGAGGTGCTTAGAAGAGTATAGGAAACCAGATCTCTGTGGAAGCACATCCAAATAAGAAGAGACAAACTTGTAGGGCACATCCTACGACACAACAACATCATAGGAACAATAGCAGAAGGAGCTATTGAGGAAAGGAATCGGCGGGGGCGACCAAGGATCTCATACAGGATCGTGAGTGACGTTGGATGTAACACATATTTGGAAATGAAGAGGAAGGTAGACAGAAGAGAGGAACGGTGCTTTGCTGCAAACCAGCCTCAGGGTTGAACACTAAAAGAAGAAAGCATACATAACATTTGTGGTCAAGTACAATAACACAACCTGAAGGCTTGACTAGCATATGCATTTATTTTCAAGCATGCTTTTCTTGCTGTGTTCCCATATTTTTGTCCATCCCATGTGCACCAGAGAGATATTTCTCACATTATACTTGATAATAGAAGAAAGACTTAAGAAAAATAAGGACACTTTCGTAAAACTTGACAATCTAGAAAAAATACATGACAATGCAAAGTGAAAAATGAAAAGTGCATGTGGTTATTGCCTCGCATTGGGTAGACTGGTCATCTGGTGCACGTCTTTTTTAAGTGACATCATTCCAACAACTTGTGTGTTGCATCGGATGAAATGATGATGAAGACAACACAACACCCAGTCTTCAACCAGAGAAAAATCCCCAACCCGGCTGGGAATTGAACCAGGGCCCCTCGTGTGGCATTCTGCCATGCTGACCATTCAGCTATGGAGATGCGACAATGTAATGTGGTATGCACTATAATGGAAGATGGTTACTGTACAAAACAAGAGGGAACAATGTAAATGAAAAACCAAAGGAGGCATGCTCATATTAAAAAGAGAAAAAGGCAGGGATACAGTCTTTCTCCACTACTGTTCAACTTCTATACCGAAGAAGCAATTAAGAAAATAAAAGTGATTCAAAAGATGGATTACAATTTAGGATGAAATGATATCAGTGATAAGATTCACTTATGGTATTGAAGGGAAGGAAGAACTAAGGTTCCTGCTGGTGGAATGAATAGTCTACAAGGCATCAAATATCATCTGAGAGTAAAGCAAAAGACATTGAAAGTATTGGGGAGAACCAGAAATGAGAATAGTGAAAAACTTAAAAACAAAACTGTGGGCCATATAACAGACAACACTGAGGAAGTTTGCTATCCTGAAAACAAAATAATGTATGAAGCATGCAAGACATAAGAAGCAGAGTAACAAACGCAAAGAGAGCATTCCTTGATCACAGTAATCTATTGGAATCAGACATAATCTGTAATTTGAGAAACAAATTTCTAAAGTGAACATCAAGAGTACATTCTATGGAAGTGTATCATGGACTATGGGAAAACTGGAAAAGAAGGGACAAGGTGTAGTGTTACAGATGGTTGTTGAGTATGAAGTGCAGTGATAATTTCATATGAGGAGGTTCTCCAGAGAATCAGCAATAAAAATATTATGTGAAAAACTCAACTGGAGGAAGTGACAGGATGATAGGACGCATGTTAAGACATCAGGGAATAGCTTTGCAGGACAAAGAGATTGTAATATGTAATAAAGCTCAGGAGAAATTGCAAATGTATGCTCCATAATGAAATGCTATATAACACAAAATGTTCTTATTAACATACATAAAATGTTGGACAATGTTAATAAATAAGAGAATAAAAATAAAAATACAAGAAACAATAATAATTATAATTACAACAACAACAACAGTAAATACTTATAAAGTTCCTCTCAGTTCTCCTTTCCTCACTGAAGCAAGAATCAATAGTTCTGAAAGCTAGTTTTGGCTTTTTCCCACTTTTAAATGTGTCTATCAGCAGCATTTGGAATTATACCTCGGGTGATGCTGATGGAATTAGATTAGGAAATGAGACACTTAAAGTAGTAAAGGAGTTTTGCTATTTAGGGAGTAAAATAACTGATGATGGTCGAAGTAGAGACGATATAAAATGTAGACTGGCAATGGCAAGGAAAGCGTTTCTGAAGAAGAGAAATTTGTTAACATCGAGTATAGATTTAAGTGTCAGGAAGACGTTTCTGAAAGTATTTGTATGGAGTGTAGCCATGTATGGAAGCGAAACATGGACGATAACTAGTTTGGACAAGAAGAGAATAGAAGCTTTCGAAATGTGGTGCTACAGAAGAATGCTGAAGATAAGGTGGGTAGATCACATAACTAATGAGGAGGTATTGAATAGGATTGGGGAGAAGAGAAGTTTGTGGCACAACTTGACTAGAAGAAGGAATCGGTTGGTAGGACATGTTTTGAGGCATCAAGGGATCACAAATTTAGCATTGTAGGGCACCGTGGAGGGTAAAAATCGTAGAGGGAGACCAAGAGATGAATACACTAAGCAGATTCAGAAGGATGTAGGTTGCAGTAGGTACTGGGAGATGAAGAAGCTTGCACAGGATAGAGTAGCATGGAGAGCTGCATCAAACCAGTCTCAGGACTGAAGACCACAACCACAACAACAACAACAACAACAACAACAACCTCTTCTAGGTTAATTACTGGCCAACCATTCTCTCCCCTAGTATAAATCCACAGTTTTTATTCTCAGACAGTGAGATGCATGTCAGTCCATCATCAGATAACAACTGACTAGCATCAACAGAAACAGAAACCCAACTCCAGACTATACATATTTCTTGCAGTTATTAATATCTTCTGTTTTCAAGGTTCAATTTCTTGAATATTTGTGTCTTTGTGGACCATAGTCAGGTGTTACATGAAATGGAGCGATAATCTGAAAACTTGTTAATAATAAGCTCATACTAGTGGAACAAAATGCAATTTGTTTCCTTTTTACACTTTAAAAACAAATTATCTTTGTTGTTCAACATTGCTGAAAGTTTATCAGAAAAAAGTTATGTAGCTGCTTTCATTCACTGTTTATGATGTTTGTGTGAATCCTAGCACTTTTTACTGATGTCTTATAATGATAAGTAATGTCAAATAACATACTTATTTGGAAATGCTACTAAGCTGTTATTTTATATAATCTTTTTAATCACCCAACTCCACACTTGTTTCAAGTATTATTGTTCCACATCACATATATGTACATTTCCCCAACTGTTATCTCTCTCTTATATTTTACAGCTTTTTTATGCTGTCTCTTCTTTCTACTGCCTTAAAAAAATTGCTTTTTTCTTCTTCAATCTTTGTTGTTGACACATTTTGTCAGATCGATGTTTGTTGTTCCAGAAACTTCTTATCTAACCTTCAAATAGTCCACTGCTGTCTTTAGGTTGATTTTCAGGTTTTCAGAACTTGTTTCTTCCTGTCCTGCTGAGTTTCCTTTGATCAGGGATCAATATCCACTTTCCCATTTAATCCATGAACAGTTGTCTTCTATTTTTTAAACTGAAGGGATCTCTACTCTCAAATTGAGTATTTTTTGAAACTTTTTTATGATTTCAGTCCCAGTCAGCATTTTAAATGAACAACACAAAACTGTTAGACCTATGAATGAATGCAATATAAGAGAGTTTAGAACTAGAATAAGGTCAGTTAAGTGGAATGACATCTTATACAAAGATATGTGTGTGACTAACACAAGAAAATTATTTACAGAGTAAATTGCAAGAATATTTGATGAGTGTTGTCCTAGATCATGAGAGGAAAAAAAAAAAAAAAAAACCAGCTTATAAACCGCAGAGACTAAATAATTGGTTCACACTATACCTCAACAGCATCAGGATTATGCTTCTTATGTTTAACGACAGACCTCATAACAGCAGCGAGTACAAAGAGATGTACAATACAATAAGAAAAATTTATAGATCTGAAATAAGTAGGTTAGAAAATTTAAAAAGGGAAATGGATAGGTTAAAGCTAGATATAGTGGGAATTAGTGAAGTTCAGTGGCAGGAGGAACAAGACTTCTGGTCAGGTGAATACAGGGTTATAAATACAAAATCAAATAGGGGTAATGCAGGAGTAGGTTTAATAATGAATAAAAAAATAGGAGTGCGGGTAAGCTACTACAAACAGCATAGTGAACGTATTATAGTGGCCAAAATAGACACGAAGCCCACGCCTACTACAGTAGTACAAGTTTATATGCCAACTAGCTCTGCATATGATGAAGAAATTGAAGAAATGTATGATGAGATAAAAGAAATTATTCAAGTAGTGAAGGGAGACGAAAATTTAATAGTCATGGGTGACTGGAATTCGAGAGTAGGAAAAGGGAGAGAAGGAAACATAGTAGGTGAATATGGATTGGGGGTAAGAAATGAAAAAGGAAGCCGCCTGGTAGAGTTTTGCACAGAGCATAACTTAATCATAGCTAACACTTGGTTCAAGAATCATAAAAGAAGGTTGTATACATGGAAGAATCCTGGAGATACTGAAAGGTATCAGATAGATTATATAATGGTAAGACAGAGATTTAGGAACCACGTTTTAAATTGTAAGACATTTCCAGGGACAGATGTGGACTCTGACCACAATCTATTGGTTATGAACTGTAGATTGAAACTGAAGAAACTGCAAAAAGGTGGGAATTTAAGGAGATGGGAACTGGATAAACTGACCAAACCAAAGGTTGTACAGAGTTTCAGGGAGAGCATAATGGAGCAATTGACAGGAAGGGGGGAAAGAAATACAGTAGAAGAAGAATGGGTAGCTCTGAGGGATGAAGTAGTGAAGGCGGCAGAGGATAAAGTAGGTAAAAAGACGAGAGCTAGTAGAAATCCTTGGGTAACAACAGAAATATTGAATTTAATTGATGAAAGGAGAAAATATAAAAATGCAGTAAATGAAGCAGGCAAAAAGGAATACAAACGTCTCAAAAACGAGATCGACAGGAAGTACAAAATGGCTAAGCAGGCATGGCTAGAGGACAAATGTAAGGATGTAGAGGCTTATCTCACTAGGGGTAAGATAGACACTGCCTACAGGAAAATTAAAGAGACCTTTGGAGAAAAGAGAGCCACTTGTATGAATACCAAGAGCTCAGATGGAAACCCAGTTCTAAGCAAAGAAGGGAAAGCAGAAAGGAGGAAGGAGTATATAGAGGGTCTATACAAGGGTAATGTACTTGAGGACAATATTATGGAAATGGAAGAGAATGTAGATGAAGATGAAATAGGAGATACGATGCTGCGTGAAGAGTTTGACAGAGCACTGAAAGAGCTGAGTCGAAACAAGGCCCCAGGAGTAGACAAAATTCCATCAGAACTACTGACAGCCTTGGGAGAGCCAGTCCTGACAAAACTCTACCAACTGATGAGTAAGATGTATGAGACAGGCGAAATACCCTCAGACTTCAAGAAGAATATAATAATTCCAATCCCAAAGAAAGCAGGCGTTGACAGATGTGAAAATTACCAAACTATCAGTTTAATAAGTCACAGCTGCAAAATATTAATGCGAATTATTTACAGACGAATGGAAAAACTGGTAGAAGCCGACCTCGGAGAAGATCAGTTTGGATTCCGTAGAAATGTTGGAACACGTGAGGCAATACTGACCCTACGACTTATCTTAGAAGAAAGATTAAGGAAAGGCAAACCTACGTTTCTAGCATTTGTAGACTTAGAGAAAGCTTTTGACAATGTTGACTGGAATACTCTCTTTCAAATTCTAAAAGTGGCAGGGGTAAAATAAAGGGAGCGAAAGGCAATCTACAATTTGTACAGAAACCAGATGGCAGATATAAGAGTCGATGGGCATGAAAGGGAAGCAGTGGTTGGGAAGGGAGTGAGACAGGGTTGTAGCCTATCCTCGATGTTATTCAATCCGTATATTGAGCAAGCAGTAAAGGAAACAAAAGAAAAATTTGGAGTATGTATTAAAATCCAGGGAGAAGAAATTAAAACTTTGAGGTTTGCCGATGACATTGTAATTCTGTCAGAGACAGCAAAGGACTTGGAAAAGCAGTTGAACGGAATGGATAGTATGTTGAAAGGAGGATATAAGATGAAAGTCAACAAAAGCAAAACAAGGATAATGGAATGTAGTCGGGTGATGCTGAGGAAATTAGATTAGGAAATGAGACACTTAAAGTAGTAAAGGAGTTTTGCTATTTGGGGAGCAAAATAACTGATGATGGTAGAAGTAGAGACGATATAAAATGTAGACTGACAATGGCAAGGAAAGTGTTTCTGAAGAAGAGAAATTTGTTAACATCAAGTATAGATTTAAGTGTCAGGAAGTCGTTTCTGAAAGTATTTGTATGGAGTGCAGCCATGTATGGAAGTGAAACATGGACAATAAATAGTTTAGACAAGAAGAGAATAGAAGCTTTCGAAATGTGCTGCTACAGAAGAATGTTGAAGATTAGGTGGGTAGATCGCGTAACTAATGAGGAGGTATTGAATAGGATTGGGGAGAAGAGAAGTTTGTGGCACAACTTTACTAGAAGAAGGGATCGGTTGGTAGGACATGTCCTGAGGCATCAAGGGATCACAAATTTAGCATTGGAGGGCAGCGTGGAGGGTAAGAATCATAGAGGGAGACCAAGAGATGAATACACTAAGCAGATTCAGAAGGATGTAGGTTGCAGTAGGTACTGGGAGATGAAGGAGCTTGCACAGGATAGAGTAGCATGGAGAGCTGCATCAAACCAGTCTCAGGACTGAAGACCACAACAACAATGAAGACGATACAACTTTTATCAATTCAGGACAGACTCTTGAATCTGTACGAGAAAAAAATAATATAATATTTGAAAAATTGGTTCATTGGTTTAGTGTGAACTCCCTATACATAAATGAAACAAAAAATGAGGAAATATTCTTTAATTTGAAGGTATCAAACAAAGAAAATAAGTCTGTGAAACTGTTAGGAATGATGACTGACCAGAAACTTAGCTGGGATAAACATATCCGTCTGTTCTAAACTTGCACGTGCTACGTTCCTACTTTATAAGCTTAGGAATAATGTCAGCGAAAACTTACTGCTGCATTCATATTTTGCTTATATCCACCCCCATCTTTCATATGGTATTCTGCTCTGGGGCAATTCTCCCAATTCAGTATCAATTTTTTAGATGGCAAAAAAAAGCTCTTCGATGTATAGTGGGTTTATCTCCTAGGGATACAAGCAGGGAATATTTCAAAAAACTTAACATCATGACAGTTCTTTGTTTGTACATATATTATTGCTTATTACATGTAAAAGAAAACATAGCTCAATATCCCCTTAGGTCATCTGTCCATACCCATAATAGAAGACGAAACCACACAATTGATCTGCCATACTCTAGATTGTCCAAGATACATAATAGTTATAAATATGTGGGCCTAGAACTGTTTAATATGCTCCCTAAAATTGTACAAACAGTATCTAAAAATAAATTTAAGACAACATTGGGTCCATGGCTCAAAGGCAAAGCATTTTACTCAGTTGATGAATATAAAGATTGTAATATGACAGATTTGCTGTTTTAACATAGAGAAAGGTACCTCTGCCTGTAGTAGGACCTAAATTTGGAGAAACAATATCTAACATATAGGCATAGACCTATTTCAAGTGCTCTATATTTGTATCAATATCTTAGGATAATGACATAGTGTTATCAACATGTATATGATAATGACATAGTGTCATCAACATGAATACTCCCTGATTAACCCCTTCATGGCCAAAATTATTGAGCAATTTTTTTTAATGAATGGAGAGCAGATAGTAGTTAACAGATAGGTATATTCATCATACAGAATATCAAATTTGCTCCAATGGTGAAAGTGAGGTCACACAACAAGGAGGGAAATATTCTTCCCACTGCCCTTCCTTGGAGTTAAATGACAAAAACAACTTTTTCAATATATGTCATATTTATTTGATAAATTTATTTCTCTTGTTATAATGATTGTTCACAATTACTTGCCACGAAATTTTTTGGAACATGGGTCTACGCAAAGTGGTATTTGACAATATGTACAAACACAGCGAGTGCTCTTTTCCGCAGCTTTGGTACTACAATGACGGCACCTACAGTAGGTTTCTTCTAAAATGGGTAGATGCTCCACTACAGCCACATGACGAACATCTTCAGGTATTTTACCCCTTTTTGCCAGAAAGACAGGTTTTTGTCCACATCTTTTTCAGGATGAGAAGCCAGCGATCAATTGTCTGGCTAGATGGATCCTGTATGTGAGATGATCATGCTGTCCACTTTCTCTTTTACTTATTTTCCTCAGGATAAAACTGTTCACTACAGCAACGTCCACCACAAAATAAAATATTCTGTGCCACCAGTTTACAGAATGTCTGCCAATAACATACCTTTCTCGTAATTGATCAAACTTATCGACACCAACCATTATTTTGTCGTATTCTGCCACAACTTCAATACTAGTACCATCCTTGTTTTTCCTCTTCACTGTGGCTGTTTCTCTTGGGTCATCAATTGAGGACAGGAAAGTGACTGGATGGTTATCCATCCATTTTACTGCAGAATGGCTCCTTTTGTTTCAAACTGGAAGTCTCCTCGTTCCAATTTTGCGTTTTCCTTCATAAATTTGGGTAAATCTTTCCTGTTGGTCTTCACTGTTGCACATCCATACACACCCTTCTTCAAAGGTGTCGACATCAATTTCATGGTGGTGAAGAACCTTTCAAATGCAACTACATTATTTTTATTATTTATTTCCTTCGTTAGATCTACTACAACCCTTTCGCCCAATGTCAAGTCACTATATGCCTATACTTGCCTGTGTAAACATCAAAGTTCATTATACATCCAGTGAGTGAATCTGACAAGCACCACACTTTGTAGCCTTGTTTCACCGGCTTCATTGGCATATACTGTTTCATAGATGATTGTCCTTTGTAAGGAATCATCAATTCATCCACCGACATAAATGATGAGGGCTCACAATTATTCTTACAGCTCTGTAAAAGCTTTTCAATCAATGGCCGTAATTTATGCATTTATCATATTCTGGATGATTTCTTGGCTTTGCAGTTTCGTTGTTATTACAGTGAACATTCTCTACAATCTTTTTAAATCTTTTACTTGTCATTACATTAGCAATTGGCTCTACTTTTAGTAAAGGATCTGAACTCCAGAAATTAGAGAGAGCAGGAAGTTGATGAATTCCCATTAGAATAAGACATCCTATATAAGCTCTCGTTTCTTGAGTAGTTGTGTCCACCCAGGTTTTAGATGGATATCTACTACCATGATTTTGTTTTGCATGCAAGTTTGTTTCATTTACAATGAGAGTGAAAACATCATCATCAAAGGACGTAGAAAAATAAGTGAGCTCCCGATCATTGGCACTACAGAGAAATTTTGGTTTTCCTTCCATTCGTGTTTCAAAGTTGTTCTTTACATTGTTGAAGTAATAACAGTGACTGTTCCATTCTTCTTCACTTTCACTGTCCAACGTATCACTACTGGCAACAGTCGGAAGCACGAATGATTCACTGTCATGTTTATCACCATAAATGTCTTGTTCCACAGAAACATGTCTTGAAGCACTGGTGACCGTGTTATCTAGAACATTCAGTTCATCTGCAGAACCTTCATCTCCTTCAGTTGCTGAATCACATTCATCAGGTAATGAAAATAATATATTGTAAATTTCGTCAACATGTTTGGGATTGCTGAGGTCCAGGGAATGAGACATCTGAAAGGATAACAATGCCATGAAATAGAGAACTGGAGAGTGTAAAAAATACTATGACAGATTCAACGGAAGCAAGCACTTGGTGTGGTATGGTAAACTTGACATTCTTTAGTAACATAATGATCTGTGCATTATTTCTGAAACCCACTAAGTCAAAAATGTCAAATAAATGTGGTAAAATATAGAAATATTTGTTCTAGAGACGTAAAACAATGGGCTACCAAAGAGGCGGTGGGAAGGATACTTTCTACCAACAAAATCAAATACTACAATTAAAGTCCACAAGTAATGTAAGTAAAACACATTTTACAACAGGGAACACCAAATAATAAGACACCATAGCAAAAATCAGAAGTATTTACCTTATACTATACCTTTGAGGAAAAAAATCACAAAATTTCACGCAAACAGCACTGAAAGGCTGGAGCAACATTCAGCTATACAATGCCTCTGAGTGAAGGTACAGCAAAAACGGCGGGAATTTCTGATTGGAAGTAGTACCCTATACTTCCAGAATGAGATTTTCACTCTGCAGCGGAGTGTGCGCTGATATGAAACTTCCTGGCAGATTAAAACTGTATGCCCGACCGAGACTCGAACTCGGGACCTTTGCCTTTCGCGGGCAAGTGCTCTACCACCTGAGCTACCGAAGCACGACTCACGCCCGGTACTCACAGCTTTACTTCTGCCAGTACCTCGTCTCCTACGTTCCAAACTTTACAGAAGCTCTCCTGCGAACCTTGCAGAACTAGCACTCCTGAAAGAAAGGATATTGCAGAGACATGGCTTAGCCACAGCCTGGGGGATGTTTCCAGAATGAGATTTTCACTCTGCAGCAGAGTGTGCACTGATATGAAACTTCCTGGCAGATTAAAACTGTGTGCCCGACCGAGACTCGAACTCGGGACCTTTGCCTTTCGCGGGCAAGTGCTCTACCATCTGAGCTACCGAAGCACGACTCACGCCCGGTACTCACAGCTTTACTTCTCCCAGTACCTTGTCTCCTACCTTCCAAACTTTACAGAAGCTCTCCTGTGAACCTTGCAGAACTAGCACTCCTGAAAGAAAGGATATTGCGGAGACATGGCTTAGCCACAGCCTGGGGGATGTTTCCAGAATGCGATTTTCACTCTGCAGCAGAGTGTGCGCTGATATGAAACCTCTGGTGCGACCAAATTACTCTGATGTGAATAAATTAATTTGCTGTGGCAAGAAAATCTATGTGAAAGCTCTGCTGCAGTTGCAGAAATTCAAGGAACAAGCACCTTCACTGCCCCCCACCCCCCTGCATCACCACCAATTCACACATGGGGTTCTTGACTTAATGCTGCTGAGTTTTACTGCACCATTTACCACAAAATGAAGACAATCTTTTGTGAGCCTGATAGCAATGAATAAAGTGGTATCAAAACTGTGAAAGAAGTCTGTTTAGATACCTAGTCTGGAAACTGGCATTCATCAACACCAACTTTTCAGTACACCAAAAGCCATTGCACGACTGAAAGCTGCTGGTACTCAACTGTGTGACATCTTACATATTGTGCATACGTGCAGAATGAGTTGAGACAAGCTCATGGTCATGTGGCTGAAAAAGTGAACAACAAATTGCAGAGTGTTCTCCAGCAAAATACTGGGTTTTCTAGAATGTGCAAAATTTTTGACAGTCTCTCTGAGAATGACACTATGAAGATAATGAACCAAAGCTGGCCTACAGTGACCTAGCTCGTCTGCAGTGGCCTTGCTGCCTTCAAATATGCTCCTGTGACATCCTGCAATATAGAGAGGAGCTTTTCCAAGTAGAAAAGTACCTATAGCGACAACCATAGATCTTTGAAAATGGAAAACCTGAAAATGCACCTTGTTATAAATATAACTGCCAGTTACTTTTGAACACTGTAAAAAGTAAGTATTATACTTGCAATTTGTTTAAAAGTGAATTTTTTATTACACAGTATATAAAAACCAACAAAAATGTTTTTAAATAAATTCATATAAAGTTTTATTTCACTTTTAAAGTCATATTTATATAAGTTTTAGGTCATAAATGCTTGCATATTTCACTGTTTTTAGGTCATAAAAACCCAGGCCCTAAACAAAATTTCATCTTTATCTGATATACTGGATGACCTACACTATCTCCAGTTACTAATTTCTCATTCCCTTTCTCTTATGCTTCATCAGTTCACAGTATATATGAAATTGTTAAGGCTTTCATGCCCAATTGTTAACAAACTGGCTGTTGGCTTCTGTTTCGGGTTCTTTGGCTGACCTTTCCTGAAGATTTTTTCTGACATTTCGCCAGCATGAGTGGCTGGTATTATCAAACCTCACCCTTGATTACTGGGTATGGTCTGGGGTCAAGCTTGCAGCCACAGATTGTATGTACCTGGCGCGCCAACATCCTAGGCCTTTTCTGTAGTCATTACTGCTGTGGTTCTCCCCTTGCTACCTGCAACAGTCATTTGCTGTAGAACAAAAATAAAGGATTTGTTCACATTGAAGCTTTGGAATCATCCTTGTTGAAGCTATTATCATGTTTTTTGGGTTTCTATAGCTTCCCTAAATAAGTGGGTGTGGTAGCTCTTCTCCACAGCAAGGACTTAGGTGCCAGCAAATTCTGTTGCGTGGTCAGTCCCACATAGCATGTGCTCCGCCACAACTGATTTCTCTACTTGTCCCAACCTGCAATGCTACTTATGTTCCATGATGATGATGATGATGATAATTTGTGGGTGAGGGCACTGAATAGCAAGGTCATCAGTGATCTTGGATGAATGATATACAGACAACTGTACTGAAAATCTATTAAAAATAACAATAAATTGGTACACCAATTTGCATTCTCCCACAAGAACTGAAAGGCAACACTGATAAGGTGAGCATCAGAAAAGCCCTCAATAAAATTCTAACAAACTCAGCAGAATACATAGACAAAATCAAGGATAAAACAACAATACAGACACAGGTCAAAAGGTGACAGATGAATTTGGGTGGATGACTACTTAGAAATAATGGGTGACCAAGCCAGTCTCTTACACACTAAAACCTCACACCCAATGTTTTGGGAAGAATTCCAGACAGCACACAGAAGCTTAAAACACGAACCACACACACCTCATTATCAGTTAAAATACAGGGCCAGTCCTGAAGGAGACCCAGATCAACCCTCAGACCATCATATAAAACACAATCAATTAAAACATGTCATATTAACAGCTGTGTCCCACATCTGTGACACACTTGGGGCTCCTCACAATAGAAGAGAAAGCCACATGTCAACAGGCAATATCCCACTCTGAGCCATGTAAGGGCTAGTAATGCAGCTCATTGTGGTATAAAGGAACTGAACCATGGTCACACTGAAGGTTTTACGGAACATACTGTACAATTCCTCACCTCCAGAGCTACTGGGCCTCCCATCAATACATGGTCTTCTTGGCAGCAAATGAGGTGAGAGCTTGCAGGGGGACTGAACAGTGAGCAGGAGTTGGAAGGGAACAAGCCTCCTTGGCAGCTGCACCGACGAGTTCATTTGGTTTGAGGTTGAGTTGTTTGGGGGAGGAGACCAAACAGTGAGGTCACTGGTCTCATCGGATTACGGAAGGGCGGGAAGGAAGTCAGCCGTGCCCTTTCAAAGGAACCATCCCCATATTTGCCTGGAGAAATTTACAGAAATCCCAGAAAACCTAAATCAGGATGGCCGGACATGGGATTGAACCATTGTCCTACCGAATTGGGGGGGGGGGGGGTAGGCATCCATGGAATCCTCATTGATAGAGCTATAACAAAATATTAGCCTTCCAGGAAGTATTGTAGGCCTTTTCCAAATATAATATGACACCAATCATGTGTTGCTTGCAGGGGAAAGAATGTTGAATTGCTTTGACCACAGGTCCAACTGTTTCAATAAGCTGTACTTATCAGGTTGTGTCCAAAGCCGGATCCTTATCATTTAGCTACAAAATAGCAGGTCAGCAACTGGAAGCAGTTAATTCCATAAATTATCTGGGAGTACACATTAGGAGTGATTTAAAATGGAGTGATCATATAAAGTTGATCGTTGGTAAAGCAGATGCCAGACTGAGATTCATTGGAAGAATTCTAAGGAAATGCAATCTGAAAACAAAGGAAGTAGGTTACAGTACGCTTGTTCGCCCACTGCTTGAATACTGCTCAGCAGTGTGGGATCCGTACCAGATAGGGTTGATAGAAGAGGTAGAGAAGATCCAACGGAGAGCAGCGCGCTTCGTTACAGGATCATTTAGTAATCGCGAAAGCATTACGGAGATGATAGATAAACTGCAGTGGAAGACTGCAGGAGAGACACTCAGTAGCTCGGTACAGGCTTTTGTTGAAGTTTCGAGAACATACCTTCACCAAAGAGTCAAGCAGTATATTGCTCCCTCCTACGTATATCTCGCGAAGAGACCATGAGGATAAAATCAGAGAGATTAGAGCCCACACAGAAGCATCGTTCTTCCCACGAACAATACGAGACTGGAATAGAAGGGAGAACCGATAGAGGTACTCAAGGTACCCTCCGCCACACACCGTCAGGTGGCTTGCGGAGTATGGATGTAGATGTAGATGTAGATCCTGGATAGACCTGGTTATAAATGACTTATACAATTCAGCCACTCACTGTCTACCCAATGTCTCACAGTGATGTTAGCAGAGACCCCTGCTCTCGTACAGTTGCTATGTGGTTGTGAGTCGTGCCCTGAGATTCCCTGATGGCTTTCCATTCTTAACTTCCAGATATGGACCTACTGATGGAGTTCAGGAACTCTTGTCAAGACCTCTGATTACTCTCCTGAATTAGGTGACTCTCCAACCAATCTAGATAAAGATAGCTGTACAGAACCCTCAAGTATCAGTGTAAGATCGAAAGAAATGTCTCGCACAGGTTAGAGTATTAAAATCCTGATGGTAAACTGCTGAAGCATTCACAACAAAGAGCCAGAGTTTGAAGTACTCATAAAAAGCAGTGAAGCTCACACAACACTAGGTACAGAAAGCTGGTTGAAACCTGAAATTGATAGCAGTGAGATTTTTGGGTATATCGAAAGGATAGGCAGATGGGAAATGGAGGTGGTGTATTGTTACAGTAGACAAGAAAATCAAACCCACTGAGATACAAATTGAAGCAGCATGTGAGACTTTTTGGGCAAGACTTGGTATCAGGTGTGAACATAAAACAATAACTGGATCCTTCTATTGTCCACCAGACTCAATTCCTGCTGTAACCAAAGACTTTAGAGAAAACCTCAGTTCACTTGTACATAAGTTCCCCAATCATACTCTAATCATCGATGGAGACTTTAATCATCCAATAATTAACTAGGAAAACTACAGTTTTGTAAGCGGTGGGTGTGATAAGAGATCTTATGAAACATTACTAAATGCCTTCTCTGAAAACTACCTAGAACAGATAGTTAGAAACCCTACTCATGATGGAAATATATTGGATCTAATGGCAAGAAACAGGCCAGACAACTTTTAGGATGTCCACATCAAAACTGGTTTGTGACCGCGATGCAGTTGTGGCAACAATTATTACCAAAGTACAGGGGGCAGCTAAAACAAGCAGACAGATATATATGTTCGACAAACTAGACAAAAATTCAAATCAGTAGTTTCAACCTAAATGAAGAACTTGAAACTTTCAGCACAGGGCAGGAGCGTGTACAAGAACTATGGCTCAAGTTCAAAAGAATAGTCAACCATGCACTGGATAGCTACGTCCCCAGTAGAACAGTTCATAATGGGAGGGTATCTCCATAGTACACAGTCACTGTAAAGAAACTTCTAAAGAAACAGAATTATTGCATAATAGGTGTAAAACAAAGTGTAGGGTTATAGACAGAGAGATGCTAAATGAAACACATTTGGCTGTCAAGACAGCAATGTGTGATGCCTTTAATGACTACTGTAGCAGAATATTGTCCAATGACATTTCACAAAACTCATAGAAATTCTGGTCATATGTAAAGGCTGTTAATGGCACGAAAGTTAATGTCCAGTCCATAGCGAAAGAGACAGGAACTGAAACTGAGGTAACAAAGCAAAAACTGAAATGCTTAACTCTGTTTTCAAATATTCCTTTACAAAGGAAAACAAGAGAATTGCCCCAATTTAATCCTTGTATGCTGAAAAGATGAGTGAAATAAATATTAGTGTCAATGGTACAGAGAAACACCTGAGATCATTACAACTGAACAAAGTTTGAGGCCCTGGCAGAATCCCTGGCAGATTCTATACTGAATTTGCAGCTGATTAAGCCCCTCTTCTAACTATAATCTATCATAGATCCCCTGAACAAAAAACTGTGCCCAGCTCTTGGAAAAAGGCTCAGGTCACACCCATCTAAGAGGAGGGTAGTAGAAGTGATCCATAAAACTACCGTAGACATCAGTTTTTTGTAGAATCACAGAACATATTCTGAGTTCAAACATAATGACGTATCGCGAATAGAATGACACCCTCAAAGCCAACCAGTATGGATTTCTAAAACATAGCTCATGAGAAACACAAATCTCACTTTTCTCACAAGATACTGAAAGCTTTGGATCAAGGCAACCATGCAGATGCAACGTTTCTTGATTTCCAAAAAGAATTTGACTAAGTACTACACTTATTGCTAAAAGTACAATTGTATGGGGTACCAAGTGAAATTTGTGACTGGATTGAGAATTTTTTTGCAGGGAGGACACAGCATGTTTATCTTGGATGGAGAATGATCATCAGATGTAGAAGTAACTTCGGATGTGTCCCAAGGAAGTATGTTGGGATCCTTGTTGTTCATGTTGTATATTAATGACCTTGCAGACAATATTAACTGTAAAATCAGGCTTTTTGCAGATGATCCAGTCATCTATAATGAAGTATTATCTGAAAGAAGCTTCATCAATGTTCATAAAATTATTTAATTGGATAGATAAAAAAATCTACTTACCAAGCGGCGGAAGCACACACACATAAAGAAAGGACTGTTGGGATTGGCAAGCTTTCGGAGCCAGTGGCTCCTTTTTCAGGCAGAAGGGATGAAGGGGAATGAATAAGGGTAAAGGAAAAGCAGTGGAGAGGTCTAGGAAAAGGGTCAGATTTCGGGAAAGTCACCTAGAACCATGGTCAGGGGGGACTTACCACACAGAATGAGAAGGAAAGACTAATTGTTGGGAACTGCATTGAACAAAATTTGAAAATCTGAGAGCTGGGTGACTTTCCTGAAATCTTCCCTTTTCCTACAGCTTTCCAGTCATTTTCCTTCACCCTTCTTCCTTCCCCTTCAACCCTTCTGCCTGAAGGAGGAGCCATTGGCCCCGAAAACTTGCCAATCACAACAGTTTTATGTGTGTGTTCTTCTAGCACATGGTGAGTACATTTTATCTATCCAATTAAATAATTTTATCTGTAATTGATTGTTTTTGTTGTTGCATACATATTCAGTTAGATCTTGATAAGATTTCAACATGGTGCAGAGATTGGCAGCTTGCTCTAAATGTTCAGAAACATAAAATTTTGCACTTCTGAAAACAAAAAAATGTAACATCCTATGACTACAATATCAATGAGTCACTGCTCGAATCAGCCAACTCATAGGGATCTGAAATGGAATGATCACGTAGACTCAGTTGTGGATAAAGCAGGTGGTAGTTTCGGCTTATTGGTGGAATACTGGGGAAGTGATCATCACTCAACAAAAGACATTGCTTACAAATCACTCATGCAACCAGTTCTAGAATATTGCTCAACTGTGTGGGATCCTTACCAGATAGGACTAACGGGGGATACTGAATGTGTACAGAGAAGTGCAGTACGAATGGTCACAGGTTTGTTTAATCTGTGGGACAGTGCCACAGAGATACTGAAGGAACCGAATTGGAAGACTCAAAGACAGACGTAAACTAATCCGAGAAAGTCTTAACAAATAATCATCTTGTGGTGTTGGATTTCTTCTTTAATGTCTGTGCTTGCTACAAAACGGGAAGAGGAACTCCACCTTATGCAAGACACCTTTTTTTCTGTTTTGTTTCATCCAGACATGTTTCAGCACATTTTGTGCTATCTTCCGTGGGTTCTTTTTTATTTTTTAACTGTAAAATTGTTGTTACAAATTAACATTTAGCAAAACTTTTGGTTCATAACATTTACAACTGTGAATGAGTAATTGTTGTAAAATATTATACATCATTTGTTCACAGTTCACAGTTGAGATATTTATTAACGATCTGATGCACTATGTGTAGTATATAACATTATGTCAAAGTTCTGTTTATAGCTAATTGGCAAAAAGAGTGGATGCACGGATTAGTTGACATATCTTACATGATACTATTGGACATTTATTTTGGTAGCTATTCTGCTATACAAGCTACAACTTCTCATCTGCAAAGGAGCAAAATGTAATTTTTATTTTTCTGTTTATTAAGCATTTTCAATCTGAAATGAATATATATCATGTTTTTCGCATGTAATATACGGTTTTGATATTGTCGTGCTTTTTCATATGTTGCTATCGATGTGAATAGGCAGATTTCGTGGCCTATGGTCACCTGACACTGCACTTTCGCCGATTTTTTAAAGCGGGTTTGGCTCGGCGAGGTGTGCATGTTTATGTTTGTGTGTGTGTGTGTGTGTGTGTGTGTGTGTGTGTCTGTTCAGGAGGGGGGGGGGGGGAAGAGAGAGAACTTTTTTTTCTCTCCTGAGTTGTTTTGGTGTGGGTGTTATTTGTATAGTTCTTCTATTGTGGCGAAGAGGGTTTTATAACACAGTGATGTGTATTCATTGAGTACTTTCCTTCCTTGGGCTATTGATTTTTGAATGTGATAGATTTCTTCTATAATTAATTTTTGGTTCAAGCTGTTACTAGAGTAGTTTTAAGAATGTGTAAGTCCATTTCAATGCTTGTTGGGTGGTGATTGTGTGCTATCAGGTGGTTTGCAAATGTTGAGTGTGAGCTATTGCTTTTCAGTGCTCTGAGGTGTTCTGTGTATCTGATTCTGAAATTCCTGCATGTTTGGCCCACACATACAGACTGACAGCCTGTTGGTGGTATTTCTTCCAAGTCTGCTTTGCATTGTGTTGTTGGTTCTGTACGCTATGTTGAGTCCTTGTTTCTTTAGTATATTACCCACCCTGTGCGTGACTTTGTTGTTGTAAGTCATTATGTGCCATTTGTTCCTTAATGTCTGCTGATTTGTTGTGTGTGTGTGTGTGTGTGTGTGTGTGTGTGTGTGTGTGTGTGTGTTTCATGGTTGTGTTTGTATTTTGTGGTTTTGTCTACTCTCTTTGTATCATACCCATTCTCCTGTGCAAATTGTTTTATTGTATTCAGTTCTTGAGTGTAATCATGTCTGTTCATGGGTATTTTGTTCAGTCTGTGTAGTACATATCTAAAGCTGGCTTCTTTGTGAGTTATGGGGTGACTGGATTGGTTATGAATAATGGTGCTGGTGATTGGTGATTGTGGGTTTTCTGTAGATTGTGAATTCATGTTTATTGTTTCTTTTGTGTGTGGTGAGATCTATGAAATTAAGTTTTTCATCTGTTAGTGTTTCAATGGTGAACTGTATTTGTGGGTGGATGGAGTTTATGCTGTCATGAAGTTCTTTTATGCGAGGCTGTGGTTCATCTATTAAGCAGGTTATGTAATCTACATATCTGTACCGATATATTATTTTGTACTGTTTTGGTACTACTATTTTGCTAAGGATTTGTGTTTCTATCTCAATGAGGAAAATGTCAGCTAGGAGGCCACTGATTGGGGATCCCATGGGTAGTCCATCTTGTTGAGAGTAAAATCTGTTGTTGAATGTGAAGTAGTTTTGCTCTGTGATGAGCCTGAGGACGGCTGATATTTCTTGTATGTTTGTTGTGGGTATGTTTTCTTGTAGTTGAAGGTTTCTTTCTATGATGTTGATGGTTTCTTCTGTTGGAATGTGTGTGTACAAAGAAATTGTGTCAAATGAAATCAATGTTGCTGTGTTTGGTATGTTTTCATTTCTTATTTTTCCTATTAAGTCACTTGAGTTCTTTAGACTTCTGTTTTCAGTGTATTTGTATACTGACTGTAGCAGAGTGTGTATGTGTGTTTGGCTAGGTAGTATGTTGGTGCTTTGGTAAAGTTTATCAATGGATATATGGGTATTCCAGGTTTGTGAACGTTAGGTAATGATTTTAGGCTGGGGGCCTTGGGATTTTTCTGTATCACTCTTTTAATCTGTGCTTCTGTGAAAACAAAGTTTCAAGAACCGGCTTTAAATGATTACTTTAGGGATAAACTACAACACCCTAAATATCACTCACGTAGGGATCGCGAGGATAAAATCAGAATAATTACAACAGGGATCGTGAGGATAACATTAGAATAATTACAGTATGCACAGAGGCATTCAAACAATCATTCTTCCCATGCTCCATGCGTAAATGGAACACAAAGGAACCCTAACAACTGGTGCAATGTGACATGCCCAATGCCATGCACCTCACAGTGGTTTGCAGAGTATAGATGTAAATGTAGATGTCCTTTGTTTTAGCACACACCATCCAAAAGTTTGCAATACTCAGACCTGTAGGGCACGAATTGAATCTCCACATAGCTGCTCTCCTGTCCATGACTGCAGAATGACACTCACCATTCCACCAAGGAACAGGCTGCCACCCAAGTGTTCCTGTTGACTTTGGAATAGTGGCATCACGGCTTGGTGAATCACGGCTATAATATGATCTACCCAGTCCTGGATGCTGTCACACTGCTTGAGAATGGCTAACTGCTTTTAAAGCATCCAGTTAGCCTTTCTGAACAGCCATCTGGTTGGGGTCTTTTCGAGATCTGCTCCATCGAGCAGATAGATCCAGATAGGGTAGTGGTTGCTACCATGAAGGTTGTCGCCCAGTCCCCACAAAGCAGTGTCTGCAAGGGCAGACAAGCAGAGCAGAAGAAAAGGTCTATGGCCATATACAAACCAGTACCAGAGCTAAAATATATAGCTTAGCATTTATCAATATGATGTCTGTAGCGTGTTTGAGATCCTCAAACATCTGACCTTTGGGGCAAGTGATGCTAGAACCAAACAGTGCACTGTGTACATTAAAGTTACCAAAAAGGAGACAGGGACAAGAGAGTTCATCAAGAAGATGTGTGAGAACCTCACTGTTAACGGGCTCATGGGGTGGTTGGTACGCAGAGCACACCGTGACAGCAACACAGGCCACTATTTGAACAGTGACCACTTGGAACATTGTGGTTAAGTGTACAACTGAGGAGTGCGAAGTGTCCTTGATGAATACTGCTATCCCACCTTTCACCCAGTCACCAGTAATGTCATCTTTTTTGTAGAAGTGATAGCCTCCAAGTACAGGTGTGTCAGTCTATTTAAAATGAATCTATTGGAAACAGAGGCAAAAGGTCTCTCCTGTATGAGGAGTCTCAAGTCCTCCAGACTGAGTCCTGTATCCATTCATATTCCATAGGAGTATGGGTGGGATGGTGTGCCATTTGTAGTACAAGAGGAAGTGGAAGAGCTGCCTGGGTCTGGTAATGAGGCATTGAAATCCATGATGTTCTTCTCATCAGTCAGTCTGCTTTGGGACTGGTTTCTCATCGCTCACTGCAAAAATATTTCTGGTCTCTTTTGCCACAGTTGTCTGGATCGCTATGTCTTTACTGACTTTGTTTTGGCATGTAAAGGTGTAAGTACGGATGCTGGTTGTGGAAAGTGGTGTGCTGGAGGTCATTCACATTGAAACGTCAACTTTAGGAACAGGTTTCTGCACCATGGAGCCATAAGAAGTGTCAAAGACAGAGGAGTTTCGTCGCCTTGTATTCCTTTTTAGCTTTTGCATAAGGGATCAACTTGGTCCATTTTTATTTCCCGAATTTTGCTTTCCTCTGCGAAAACAGGACAGTCTCAGCTCCAGACTGTGTGGCTTCCAGAGCTCTTGATGCAGATGGCTGGAGATGGGCAAGTCATTCCCAGTTTGATGGTCAGCCTTTCCACACTTCCCACTGGTCTCTTCACCTCTGAAACTCAGCACTGTATGGCCAAAATGCCTGCATTTGTAGCAACACATAGGATTAAGTACGTAAGGCATAATCCTAAGTTGAAAGAACCCTGCCATGATGTGCTCAGGCAGTGTTGGAGAATTGAAGGTCACAATGAAGGTGGCAGTCTTCTCAATTTCTCTATTATTCCTTCATGTCCTTCCACATATGCTATCCCTTCTGTTGCCCATTCTTGTTTAAACATATTCTAATTTTTGACTCCTTGTACCCCATTACTAATCATAATTTGACTATTGGGAGGACTAGCCTCCATCATTTGTTTGCATGAGTGGGTGTGAGCACTCCCAGACGGTACACCCATCACACTGGGAGTTGATACATTTGAATCCAAGGGTTCCCACAAGCAGCTAGGGAACTAAGGGTCCACTCAGATAGAATCTTGCTTCCCTGGATAAGCCTTGTACAACTCAGGTGCAGCAGTTTCCCCAGAGGTTGCCCGATAACAACTGTTCAACCTCAACAGCCGTGCATCTGATTGGGGAGCAGCACACCTTCAGACTCAGGGGTTTTTATACAAATTTTTACCATCCTCACAATCTGAGAAGTTAATCCCAGATACCTGTTTCCTTTGACACACAATACTCCACTGCTATACCACACAGTGGTCACTGAAGCACGCCCAGAGATTACAGTGACACAGGAAGTCCCCAGCTCAGAAGCCCCAGGGTCGCCAAACCTATACCCAGCAAACAAATGCTGAGCCTCTGAGGGCATAAACTTTTCCACATGTACAGGACATGCGTATATTCCCGACACTGGCAGTGGATCCCTTCTATCCTTTGCCGATCTGAGAAACTCTATGAAACTCTTTGTTGGTTTATAAATAGTCTTTACACATGGTACGAGCAATATTTCACCGATTTTGTCCCTCAGCCTAGGTGTGTATGGCAGGAAGGCCATACCTGACACATCTTCTTCTGCTGTATCACTTTGCCATGTTTTAGATGACACTGCTTATGTAACTCGTATAGTACTTTTTGCTCCTCTGAGCAATTTCCACTTTTGCATCTTGTGTATGAGGTGCTGTGGCTCACATATTCATCTTGCACATGGTATGAGCATATTATCCCTCTTTGCTGGCTTGGGTGATAATCAGACAGTTTGTGCAGGTATCAGTCTACCTGCATTGGTTTTCAATAGATGCTGTATCCCAGGTTCTCACCACTTCATAAACAGCACTTTCAGAAAGGGGTAGCTGTTGGTCCTTACACCCTACATAGTCAGTTTTATGTTGGCATGGAGACGGATGTCTTATGAAGACACCAAGCTGTCCCTCGCCACTGCTTCACACATCAAGATGCCAAATCCAGCACCAGTGTTTCGAAATGTTCCATGAAGAAGAGCTTCGTATGTCTTGTGGGAAAATGAAACCAATATACTTCATACAATCAATGAATTCTTTGCAAAAAGAAGAAATGACATCAAAGCTGACCAGGTGTGTTGCACAGGTTCCTATGTACATCCGCTGAGAGAAAAGATGCCTTGATTAGATGATTCTGCTGCATCAGATCCGCACTTAGTTTCAGTACTTGTTGGATCTCACAGGTCTTAAGTTCTTCTGCTCATAATCTTCAGTCTTCATTACAATCATTTCATTTCCCTTGTCTGCAGGCAGTACCAATATACCCTTATTGGCATTAAGGAGGAGGAGGAGATTAGTGTTTAACATCACATCGACAACGATGTCATTAGAGGTGGACCGCAAGCTCAGATTAGAGAAGGATAGGAAAGGAAATCAGCCGTGCCCTTTCAAAGGAACCATCCCAGCATTTGCCTGAAATGATTTACGGAAATCATGGAAAACCTAACTCAGGATGGCCAGACGCAGGTTTGAACCATCGACCCCCAAATATGAGTCCACTGTGCCACCTCGTTCAGCCGGCATTAAGGCCCTTGACAGCTTGTAATTCTTATTGCTTCAGGTTGCAAGCATAGACACACTTGAAACTGACAGGATTCTGCACCAAGCAAAACCTCCAGCTTGCAACCTGAGATGTTACAAAGAAGCTTAAAGCCAACAACAATATACTGGTACTGTCTGCTGACAAGAGAAATGTGACCACTGTAATTAAGATTACGGATTATGAGCAGAAGATTCAGAACCTATTATATCTGAGGATGTGCCAAAGACTAAGTGCAGATCCGATGCAGTGGATCACATGGAATACAAATCAGTTATTCAAAGTGTCTTCTGTCCCTGCGAACATACAAAGGAAGCTGTGCAACACAGAAGCCCAACCATCTCGGCTGTATGGACTGGCAAAAAGTCCACAAGGATAATGTTCCACAAAGACCGATTGTAAGTGCTCCTGACTCGCTGATGTATAAATTGACAAAACACTTGGCTTCTCTGCTTCAGCCGCACGTAGCAAAGACTGACACACACAGAAAGGACTTGGGGCATTTCACTGAGAAACTGAAGAAACTAAAACTTGGACCAAATGACATCCTGGTCAGCTTTGACATCATTCCTTCGTTTACTAAAGTGCCACTCAACGAATCTCTGGAGTACGTCGGTTCCATTTTCCTGCAAGACATCACCTAGCTCTTTCATGCATGTCTCAACACGAGATACTTTATGTGGAATGGCAACACCAATGAACAGCTGGAAAGTGACGCCATGAGTAGTCCACCAGTCCAGTGGTGGCCAACTTCTTCACGGAACATTTTGAAACATCGGCACTGTACTTGGTACCTTGTAAGCCTAAAGTGTGGTACAGATACATCAGAAATGCCTTCACTGTATGGAGCCATGGTGAGGAACAGTTCAGTGAATTTGTAACGCATCTGAACAGTCTCCATGCCAACGTAAAATTTACTATGGAAGAAGGAAAGGACCAACAGCTACCTTTTCTTGCTGGTTACAAGGGTTTGTGAGAACCTAGGACACAGTGTTACTGAAAACCAATATACACACAGGTCAATCCCTACACAAACTGTATAAACACCAGACAAGCCAGAAAAAGAGTGGCAACTAATACACTCGTAACATGTGCATGTAATGTAAGCCACAGCACCTCTGATGCAAGATGTAACACCCGTCTACTGCATAAAACTATGGGAGAACCTGAAGCAGAAGACAGAACCCAGAACTGTGACAATGCCACAACCAGACAGCAGGCACTGGTCACTGAACTATGTGATCAGCTCCTGTGTTGTCAGACTGTGATTGCTGGAACCAGCTCACAGGCCAGTGGCCAATACCCTGCCAGCTCAGTAGCATCAGCAGACATAGCTTCCGTAATCACATGCATTCCTGTTGTTTGAATGAGCGAGTGACTGACTGCCAATTACATCAGACTCCAGCCACTGCCCCGTTACAGGTAGTTTGCAGTGGTCCACAAACACAGCCCTTCCCCAAATACGGCACTGCGATCCAGCATTTAACTGCTGGCCCAGATGAGTATGTTCCTTTCCTCATAGCAGGGCCACAGACAGTGCCTGTCGTGTGTCAGCCGGTGCTGTGAGTTCTACTGACACAGCACTGGAGCCTCCATGTAAACTCTGCTCCCATCAGGACCACTACCCATCGCCGGAGTCCGGCTGCAGCCCACTGCTGCTCTCCAGTCAACAGTTCAGAGACAGACTATGGGCAGCACCCCGACCTGCTGCTATGTCTGTCACTGCTGCTAAATCGCTTCCGGCAGCAAAGCCCACGTCTGGTGACCCTGGTCCATCGCTGTCAAGTCGGCATGCTGAATTGGAATACCGCAGAGTAAGCAGTTCTTCACACTTGCGCCTCTGGCCATGACTATGCCTGCCATTCAGTGTGGAATATTACATGCAGAAGGAAACACACTGCAATGACTGTGCCAGCTGGATGGAATAGCTAAGACGTGATGTGTTTCTTCTCAAGCTTGTCCACAGTCACTTGTGACCAGTTAGAAGGTTGGACTGAAGCTGTATAAACTAGTAAAGAAACAATAAAGAAGGTTCGTATCCTTATGCAAATCTGCCTCTCTGCCTCTACTGCTTTCCACCCCACCCCCCCTTTACTCCATCTAAAGAATCCAGCCCGCACTCAAATGAATAAGTTTTTCCTATTACACCTGCAAACCATTCCAAAGAGCAATGGGTACACCACCAGTTACAAAAGAAGTGTCACAAAATCTAAAGGTGTATTTCGATAGGATATATTTTACAACACTATTTTGATTCAACAGCATTGCCATCAACATTGCTGTGCTGAGGCTGCAATGGACAGCAATTTTGCAGTATGGCTGGGCAATATTGTTGACGTTTCGAGCTGTTGCAGATAGCTGCCAACATATTCCTGAAAGGTAGGCAGTGTTGTTCACCACAAGGGTTGACAATATTTCATATTGGAGGGAAAGTTCTATTTCTGTCCTTGCCTGTAAAGGCTTCCCTCTCGCTCTCACCTTCGTTTCCTACTTCTCTCACTGACAGTGCTGCAGTCACGCATCTAAGCAAAAACAATATCATTTTGTAAAAGACTTCATATTTACGCCAGTGACTGTAATACTTTCTTTATTTCACGATTGCAATTTTGGCTTTAGGCCATTATCAAGTGAAGATGTTATGGTTATTAGGTCATGTCAACCTAAAATGAGCTGACACATTTATATGTCATAGTCTTTACTATTAAATACATTGGTGATGCTGTTACATAGTGCGAGCACACATATCCATATGTCATACAACAACATAGTTTGTAGACACTCATGTTCGTTGGCCCATCACTAGTCATATATGCACTCATATGCATATCCATATGTATTGCATATCCATATGTATGGCATGGAAATGTGTGCTCGCACTATGTAACAGCATCACCAATGTATTTAATAGTAAAGACAATGACATATAATTTTTTTTTTTTTTTTTTTTTTTTTTTTTTTTTTTTTTTTTTTTTAGGGCGCAAAACTGCTACGGTCATTAGCGCCCAGTCTGTGACTTAGGAAAAGGCAGAAATGGGAACGAAACTCAAAAAATTGGAGAAACTAAAAATAGAGGGAGAGCTTAAAAAAACCACTATAGAAGGGGGTTGGTTGTCCTCAAAAAGAGCTTCAAATGACTGACGTCATCTCACTGGCACTAATAAACTCGAGAACGCGATCGGCTGAGCGCGTGTCATCTGCTAAAATGGAAGATATATCAGGCGACAGCTGTAGACGAGTGCGTAACGAAGTAAAATAGGGGCACTCAAGTAAAAGGTGTCTTACCGTCCACAGCTGAGAGCAGTGGGGACAGAGTGGGGGAGGATCACCACTTAAAAGATGTCGATGGCTAAAAAGACAGTGCCCTATCCGGAGTCTAGTTAAAATTACCTCCTCCCGACGACGCGTTCGGGAGGAAGAGGTCCAAGCACAGGGAAGAGCTTTCACATCCTGCAATTTATTATTGGGAAGTGTTGACCAATGTGCGTGCCATGAAAGAGTAACACGACGACATAAAACACTCCGTAGATCGGTGAAGGGAATTGTGCGAATAGCTGGCTGAAGAAGAGAGACTGCAGTCTTGGCCGCTATATCGGCCGCCTCATTTCCACAGATACCAACGTGTCCTGGGATCCAGAGGAACGCCACAGAGACGCCTCCCAAGTGGAGCAAGTGGAGGCAGTCCTGAATCCAGTGGACCAGAGGGTGGACAGGGTACAGAGCTTGGAGACTGAGGAGAGAGCTGAGAGAGTCTGAACAGATAACATACTGTATCCACTGATGGCGACGGATGTATTGGACAGCCTGGAGAACAGCGTAAAGCTCTGCAGTATAAATCGAACACTGGTCGGGAAGCCGAAATCGATTTGGGGTGTCGCCAATAATATAGGCACTCCCTACACCTAATGATGTTTTCGAGCCATCAATGTAAATAAATGTGGCTTCCTTAATTTGTGCACATAGAGCAGCAAATGCCCGACAATAAACAAGTGAAGGGGTACCATCCTTGGGAAATTGACAAAGGTCACGGAGCAGGCAGGTCCGGGGACGGAGCCAAGGCGGTGCTGTACCCCAAGTTGTCAAGAACGTTTTAGGTAAGCGGAAAGAAAGAGAATGGAGCAGTTGACGGAAGCAGATTCCCGGCAGTAGTAAGAGGAAGGGCGGCCTGCATACCCTAAATCCAAGGAGGTGTCGAAAAAAATGTCATGGGCCGGATTTGCAGGCATGGAAGACAGATGGCTAGCATAACGACTCAGAAGGACTGCTCGCCGATTGGACAGTGGAGGTTCAGCAGTCTCAGCATGAAGGCTTTCCACAGGGCGGGTGTAAAAAGCTCCAGACACTAAACGTAATCCACGGTGGTGGATAGAGTCGAGACGTCGAAGAATAGACGGCCGAGCAGAGGAGTAAACTATGCTTCCATAGTCCAATTTCGAGCGCACTAAGGCGCGATAGAGGCGGAGAAGGACCACTCGGTCTGCTCCCCAGGAGGTACCATGCAGGACACGGAGGGTGTTGATGGATTGCAGACAGCGAGCCGAAAGATAGGAAACGTGGGAGGACCAGCACAGTTTTCTGTCAAACATAAGACCCAAGAATTTAGCGATGTCCGAAAACGGAAGGTTGACAGGTCCTAGATGTAAGGAAGGTGGAAGAAAGTCCCGTACGACGCCAAAAATTAACACAAACGGTCGGACTGGGGGAAAAGCGGAAGCCTGTTTTGATGCTCCAAGAGTGGAGGCGATCAAGACAGCCTTGAAGACGTCGTTCAAGAAGGCTGGTCCGTTGAGAGCTGTAGTAGATCGCAAAATTGTCCACAAAGAGGAAGCCCGAGACATCAGGAAGGAGACAATCCATAATTGGATTTATGGCAATGGCAAACAGTACAACACTTAGCACGGAGCCCTGGGGTACCTCATTTTCTTGGGAGAAAGTACGGGAGAGAGTAGTGTTCACCCGCACTCTAAATGGGCGCTCTGCCCTAAATTCACGAAGAAAAAGGGGCAGCCGACCTCGAAAGCCCCAAGAGAACAGTGCGCGGAGGATGCCTGTCCTCCAACAGGTATCATATGCTCTCTCCAGATCAAAAAATTTTGCTACCGTTTGGCGTTTCCAAAGAAAATTGTTCATGATATAAGTGGAGAGAGCAACAAGATGGTCAACTGCAGAACGATGCTTTCGGAAACCGCATTGGGCAGATGTTAAAAGACTGCGGGACTCCAGCCACCAAGCTAAACGGCAAATCACCATACGCTCAAAAACCTTACAGACACTACTTGTGAAATAAATGGGGCGATAGCTAGAGGGGACATGTTTGTCCTTTCCAGGTTTCAGAACAGGAACGATGATAGCTTCTCTCCATCGTCTGGGAAAAGTACTGTCAGTCCAAATTTGATTATAAAGGCGAAGGAGGTAACGCAGACTATGGGTTGATAAATGCAGCAACATTTGGATGTGGATACCATCCGGTCCTGGGGCGGAGGAGCGAGAAGAAGAGAGTGCACGTTGGAGTTCCCGCATGGAGAACACAGTATTATAGCTTTCGCGATTTTGAGAGGAGAAAGCAAGAGGTTGCACTTCCGCAGCGCGTTTCTTCAGGAGAACCGCTGGTGGGTAATTTGAAGAGCTCGAAATCTCAGCAAAGTGTTGACGCAATGAGTTAGAAATTGCGACGGGGTCCATGCGCGACAGTGAGCCCAGAGACCGGGCAGAAACTAGGCGCGCCACATAACCGTCGAATCCAACTCCAAACTTCCGAGGAGGGAGTGAAGGTGTTACATGAGCTAGTAAAGAAGTCCCAGCTTGCCTTCTTGCTATCGCAGATGACACGACAGCATCGCGCACGGAACTGCTTATAGCGGAAACAGTTGGCCAAAGTAGGATGGTGGCAGAAAACGCGAAGAGCACGTCGCCGCTCACGTATTGCATCATGGCATGCCTCGTTCAACCAAGGAACTGGGGGACGCCGGGGCAATTCGGAGGTGCGTGGTACTGAACGTTCTGCAGCAGTAAGAATAATGTCTGTAGTATGTGTGACCTCATCGTCGACGCTAGGAAAGTGACGGTCATCGAACGTCGCTAGAGACGAAAAAAGTGTCCAATCGGCTTGGGCAAACTTCCAGCGTCGGGGCGCATATATGGCAGTTGAGGCTGCAGTCTAAGTACACATGGAAAGTGGTCACTCAAGTGTGTATCATCAAGGGTGAACCATTCAAAGCACCGAGCTAGCGGAACAGTACCGACCGAAAGATCCAAATGAGAGAAATTTGTCGCGGAGGCAGACAAAAATTTAGGGTCCCCAGTGTTGAGGCAAACAAGATCCACTTGGTGGAAGACGTCTATCAATAGTGAGCCACGTGGACAAGGATGTGGAGATCCCCAAAGTGGGTGGTGGGCATTGAAGTCCCCAACCAGCAAATAGGGGGGTGTAAGCTGACCAAGAAGATGAAGGAGATCAGCTCATGCCATTGGTGTGTCCGATGGAATGTATACAGTACAAAGAGAGAAGGTGTATCCAGAAAGGGAAAGACGGACAGCGACAGCTTGGAAGGAAATGTTTAAGGTGATTGGGTGATAATGGAGAGTATCATGGAGAAGAATCATTAAGTCCTCCATGTGCTGGAGTGCCTTCAACAGAGGGGAGATCAAATCGGACGGACTGAAAATGGGGGAGAACAAAGCGGTCGTGGGGACACAGCTTTGTTTCCTGAAGACAGAAGATGACTGGCGAGTAGGATCGTAATACGATCGACAATTCATCCTTATTGGCTCGAATGCTGTGGATATTCCAGTGGATAATGGACATAGGGTGAACAGAAAGTGGAGGAATGGGACCAAGGTTGCCGTCAACTCAACAACTGCTCAGAGCTTGCGACCGACAGCGTGGAACGGCATTCAGCCGAAGGCAGAAGATCCTGATTCGTAGATTGTTCAGGAGCAGCTCCTGCCACCAGCGATCGGCCGGTTAATCGGCTGCCAGCAGTGCGCCTCGGCGACACAGAAGACAGCCGAGGGCGGCTACCGCCAGGTGGTGCTGTAGATGAGACACGCCTTGGTGGAGAAGGAGAGGAACTGGGTTTCTTATTAGCCTTCTTGGAAACATGATGTTTAGATGAAGGAGGAACCGATGGTTGTGAAGTTGGGGTATGTAACAAATCTTCACGAGTATGCTCTTTTGTGGAAGTCTTGGTGTCTGACTTTTGGGATCAAGATTTAGCAGAACCCGATGAAGGGTGAGCCATAGAGTGATCAGGCGAAAGTGGGGAGGTTGAACGGGTGATCTTTGCGCTGGCCGATCTGACGACCGTGGCACTAAAGGAGATCACAAGTCTGCGTGGCCGCCTCCTTTGTTGGCCGAGGAGAGGCAAGGACAGCACTGTATTTTCCTGTCTGAGGCACAGTGGGCTTTCGACTGGCGAATAATTTTTGAGCAGCAAAGGTCGACACCTTTTCCTTCACTCTGATTTCCTGAATGAGCTTTTCGTCTTTAAAAATGGGGCAATCGCGAGAGGAAACAACGTGGTCACCCATACAGTTGATGCAACGAGGGGATGGAGGTGGACAAGCACCGTCATGGGCATCCTTGCCACACGTAACACATTTGCCCGGATTGGAACAGGACTGGCTGGTGTGATTGAAACCTTGACACCGATAGCAACGCGTAGGGTTTGGGATGTAAGGGCGAACGGAAATCTCACAGCCCGCTTTGATTTTCGATGGGAGCTGAACTTTGTCAAATATCAAGAAGACAGTACGGGTTGGAATGATGTTCGTGTCAACCCTTTTCATGACTCTATGAACAGCCGTTACGCCCTGGTCAGACAGGTAGTGTTGAATTTCCTCGTCGGACAATCCGTCGAGGGAGCGGGTACAAAACGACCCCACGTAAGGAATTTAAAGTGCGGTGCGCTTCCACCCGGACAGGGAAGGTGTGTAGCAGTGAAGTACACAGCAATTTTTGTGCCTGGAGGGCACTGACTGTTTCTAACAACAAGGTGCCATTTCGTAATCTGGAACAAGACTTTACATGACCTGCAATTGCGTCGACACCTTTCTGAATAATGAAAGGGTTGACCGTGGAGAAGTCGTGACCTTCGTCAGACCGAGAAACAACAAGGAACTGTGGCAACAATGGAAGGACTGTCTGTGGCTGAGACTCATTGAACTTACACTTGTGAGCAAACATAGTAGAAGATGAGGAAACCATTGCGAAAGTATCCCCCATGATTACCGGTGTCTCCGATGGCGCGCTCCATCCTTGTGGGGGCCCTCTCTGAGGGCACTTCCACCTTAGGTGATTGTTCACACCTCAGGTCACACCTCCCAAGAAACGGACGGAGGGACCAATCGGCACTTTTGGAAGGTATCAGCTCGAGTAATAGCCCCTTCCTGGGCCTGGCCGTTACCAGGGGGTACGTACGTGTCCTACCTGTCTACCCAGGGCAGGGAATTACGCATTACCCTGTCATCGGCTACGCATGGAAATGCGTGGGTCGGCCTTCAGACATGCACAGGGAGGAAAAAAGAGAAAGGGGAAAGACAAAGGGAAAGGAAAGAAGAGAGGTCTCAAACGCCGCAGTGGAGAAAAGGGCAAAGAGAAGAGGTAAGGAAAAGAGAAGGACAAAGGAAGGACGAAGACTGGCAAGCAGAGAAAGCAAAGAATGTGTTACACTTTCGAATGTCCGTCTCCAGACGTAGGCACAAAACATACTCCCAGAAGGGGAGAAAGGGAAGGAAAGAGGCAGAGGTGAGGGGAGGGGGGGGCGAAGATGGGGGATGGGGAAGGATGCGGAAAAGGAAGGTATGCAGCCCGAAAAGGACGGAGGGCCACATTAGCTTGCGGTCCCATGCTCGCTATGCACGTATCCACAAAAGAGTTGAAGACCCCCTGGGGGGACATATAAATGTGTCAGCTCATTTTAGGCTGACACGGCCTAATAGCCATAACATATTCACTTGACAATGGCCTAAGGCCGAAACTGCAATCGTGAAATAAAGAGTTACAGTCACTGGTGTAAATATGATGTCTTTTATAAAGTTCTACATGACTGTGGATCCCAGGTATAAAAAGTTAAATAACATTTTGCTTTTGTTCAAAAGCTCGCATGCATACATATAGCCACATATTCTCTCAAATGGTTATATCTGTGTATTTACCCATTTATACACTGTTTATCACTTTAATATTTAATTTCAGTTTTAAGACAAGATGATTACATTTAACCTCTAAAATGTATAAATGCTTGTTAATAGGTGGATACCACCTAAAACCCAATAAATAAAGAAATTAAAGTAAAAGTCACTTGTTTTGTAGTAGTTTGTTGTCATAAACTTGTTGTGTACAGTAATGGAGAAGTAGAGAAATGAGAGAATTATGAATTTTATAAATGTGATTCATCTACTACTGGATCTATGGGATGTCGAAATGATTGTATGTTAAGACTACAATATGAAATAACAGTTAGCTGTTGCTGATGAGCTCAGAATCACATTTGATGAAGCATACAAAAAATTTCAAAGTCTTCATACCTATGCTAAATATGAGATACAAAATTTGCATTGGAAGAGTGGAAATGCTGCCACAAGTTTCATACTGTCTCAAGATGTACCCACCGGGTATTGCACACTTCTGATACCATGAGGTTTATTGAAGAATAGTGAACTTTAAAGAAATACACTAAAGTTCTGCGTAAATCATCAGTAGCTAAAAATTGAAAGTGATTGCTAATCAGGTTGTCATCGATGTACACTGCCTTAAATTCGCATCAATATTAGCAATTCTCAGAGAAATTATTTGTATGAGATATTCAAAATCGTATTCCACCATTCTGTTAAAATTCTGGAGCAGGTATGTATCCAGCACCAGTTCACTAACTAAATTTTCTGAAGCGTTCTGCTTACTTAAAGAGCAATGCATACTCAAAGCCTGGTTTCTCTTGTTCTTTTCAACTTGATTTCTTGTGTGATGCAAAAGCAATAGGACTGCACTCAGTTTCGCAAGCTCGCGTTTATCCATTTAGTGGTAACAGCATGGCCCCTTGTAAACACTAATGGTCCAGAAATGTGTTACTGGAAACGCTACCTGGCAATAGTAGGCAGTAAAGTTGAGTACATGTAGCTGAAATTCATGTGGCTACAATACTGCCGAACAATAGTTTCATGATATACTACCAGCAATATGAAATTTTTATGGCCTGTATAAATGCACCTTCACACTCTGCGAAGTGACACATTGGAAGAAGAAACATGAAGTATGGCCTTACAGCCATACATGCCCAAGGTGATGGGCAGAATCAGCTGTATATTGCGCAAATATGGTGTAAAATTATTTATAAGCTGACAAAGATTATCAGAGATTGTCTAAGATTGGCAAAGAAGACAAGGGATCTACTTGCAAATATATTGCATACCTTGTGCATGGAGAAAGTCTATGTTGGAATAACTGGACAATCTATCAACACTACGATCACTGAAGATAAGCAGTATTGCAGACTGGAACAGGTGAAGAAACTGGTCGTGGCGAAGCACACTTGGTGGGAGGCCATCTTGGATTCTTGATATAAAGCAAAAGCCATTGCAAGTAGTAAGGGGAGAACAGCAGCAGTAATGACAATGGGAAAGCCCTCGGACATTGGCACACCAGGTACATAATATAATCTGCGGCCATGAGCTCCAGGCTGTCACCAGCAATTTGGGGGGGGGGGGGGGGGGGGGCGTGAAGTTTTAACAATGGAAGCCACTCATGCTGACAAAACTTCAGAATAATCATAAACATCGAGCAAAGAATCTGAAAGAGAAGTCAACAGGCAATCTGTGGGTTCAGTGTACAGTAGTTCAATTTTGCTTCATCTTGTTAGTATCTATGCTGTATTTATTTGCATTCATTTTTTCAATATAGCAATAAATATCTTCTATCACCATCTTCATTACCACCACCTTCACCGTCACCATACTGATCAAGTGAAATAATAATAATAACAGCTGCACCATCACTGTTGATTTTAGATGATCAATTCAGAAAGAAAATAATTGCCGCCACTTACCTTGTGGTGTGTCGGGGAATTCTGAAGTATCTAATGTAAATGGCTCTTCAACTTGGCTGAAAAGATCTTCCCTAAATGTTGTTATATTAAATGTTACATTGTTTAAAAGGGTATCATTGATAGCTTCTATAAAAAACTGCCATCTTGGTGCGTAGTAATGAGACACAATCCCTGGAAATTTAAAGATTCTTCAGTAATTTCATACATGTCAGAGCTTTCTTAGTAAAATTCAGCTATCTACAAGTCTCACCTGACCACTGCTTGGTTGCATAATCAGTTATTTCTCCATCAGGTCCCCAAAGAGTTATCTGGTTGCGTGCATTGTATTCATACAGAGACTCCTCCTAGAATGAAAAGAAAAATGATTTAACAAACATAACCTCTTATTTCATCAACTTTTATTTAAATAAAGGTAGATGATAAATCTGTAATCTTTATTCAGGATGATAAGGATATTAAGAGTTATGTGAAATTAATAATGAGCTTAACATATGGATTCATTATAATATTTTACTTTATTGATAAAATAAAGTAATCTTTGAGAACATAATTTAGCAGCTTTTCTAAAATAACTATCTGTTTACATCACCCTAAAATTGAATTACACTTTCTTGCATGTATAAATCAGTTGTCAGATGTATTTCTCATGAATGACTGATGTACACATATTCAGTATTTGTCTACCATTCTATTCCACATGCACCTTGCACTTCTGTGGCATTGATACCAGTGTGAAATTCAGCTGGCACCATAAATATCACTGAGATGTTCTACATACATATAATTAAAGAATACTGTTGATGAGGACTACAACTATACACAAACCCAAATACAGTAATACTTTACTTAAAAAAAGACTGGTAGCATACTGAATTCACTTATGTTAGAAATTAAATCTCATTTCTCTTCCTGGAGCAATACAACAACATGAAACCAAGAAAAAGATTTGTAAGAGAGTAAAATGAAAAAAAATGGGAAATTCAATTTTTTATCCAAGAGACAAATCTAGGAAGGGAAAGGACTGGTCAGTAAAGGAAAGGAAATAGCAACACTTCACATTCTCATTTTCCATAGTGACACCCAAACATATTGCACTGGAAGAAAGTGTTTTCTGCACATCCCATATATCAAGTCAATGGATAGTTGTTTGAGCGGCAGAGTAAGGACGTACCTGTTGCAAATTAAGAGCAAGACTTTCAAACACTACACATCTGCTGTTCTCACCCAAGAACACTGTACTTTCTTATTCGGACAGTACACACACAGGCTAGACACAATACAATTAACAATAGACAAGTGGCCAGCAGACCCTTGCACTCCGGCCTATGTAGTAATTAGTTCCAACTGGGGGCAAGGCCGAAAGGCTGCGCATGCAACTGCTGTTGTATTAGCAGGCCAGATGGCCTCTAGTGGTCAAATCAAGCAAACTATGAAGCAGCGCACAAACAAAATTGTTAGTTACAGCAGTCCTCTTCCTTTGCGAAGAAGTGAGCATTGTGCTCACATCCACATCTTTTGTGGTCAACGTAAGTTGTTCCAGTATGCGACGTGCTGCCACTAGTGAGTAGAGTTGAAAATGGGGCAAGCACGGACAGGTGCGGCACCCGCCCCCCTGTGAGAGGCCATATGGTAGGACATGCGACACTAGTACAACTTCCATTTCCACATCTGGCACCAACCACAAGGAAAGACGTGGCAGCTATGGGTGGAACAGGCAGTGCCAGCTTTGATGGAGGCAGCTGTGGTGGAGGTTTCAGCTACAACAGTGCGAGAGACAGGGTCCTACACATAGGAGACAGTTATGAAGACACTGACAACAGCGGTGGAGAAGGTGAAGGCACCGACTGTGACGTGGGAGATGGCTAGGCACCTGGTGAGCACCTGCGCCCATGCCAAGTCATAGCTGCTCAACGTGTTATGATGGCCTCCCTCAGCCATGTGGATGATTACCGCCAGCTCCCATTTCTGCCAACAGCCAAACCTGCAAGCCTAAACAGCTGCGCCAGGCCAGAAGCAATGCAGCACCGGTGCCAATGGATGGCCAGGGGTTGGCTGGAGCAGACATAGCAGTGTCCAGGGCTGGCAACCATGCAACAACTCTACTGGACTCTTATCATCAACACAGGTGAACCTATACGACCTGAGGAACCAGTCAAGAGCTACTTCCAACAACACATCTGAAGCGTATTTTTTCATAAGAGTCTTACATGGTCATAGTAGTTGTCCTGCTTCCCTGTTCAACTGAGGGTGGAAAGGAGGAGCCATGACATGGTGAATGCCACTTTTTTTTTTTACAAAAATCTTCGAATCCCAGAGATATGAACAGGGGCTGTTGTCAGTAACTAATATTTACATTCCACAGCAAAAATTTTGGACAAAGCTGACATTGTTGCTGCCGCAGAAGAAGGCAGATAGTGCACCATATATGGAAACTTAGAACAAGCATCAATTACAATAACCAGCAGGAATTCAAAAAAAGGCCCACAACATCTACATGAATTTGCTCCCAAGGCTAGTGAGGAACCAGGCACAGTGACAAAGAAGCATGAGGAGCTGCCTGGTGGGAAGCACACTGTGGGCAGGCTGCAACAACTTGTGCTGTTTCCCAATCAATGTCTGACCAAAAAACATGTCTGTGTGAAAACACTTTTGTACACCCCAGTGGTCCTTATGCAATAAACACATAACTTCATCCCAATGGGTGGATGGGACTGCAACCATGAGAGCAGTGTCCTCTGTAGCTAACAGCAGCAGTCCTTCCCAAGCAGAAAGACAATTTTATAATGCAAAATAATTTATCAAATGATCAGAAGCACAGCCAGGAAGTTTGTTCCAGATAGTGATGTCGCACAAAAGAAACAACTTTACTTAAAACAGGATCCGTGGCTATGAATGCAAAATTTTAGTTCCAGTGATTCGAAATCCAACAATGGCATGTTGAGCTTCCACAACTAAATGAAAATAAAGCAATTCCTCTTTATAAAACTTTGGATCTGGACAAGTCGGGAAATGCGATAAGGTGTCAGCATTCACCTGTTAACCGTAGGTGAAAAATGTGTCTCATAATCATATCATGACACAAAAAGAGTCTGCCACTGTAAGCAATGTGCGGCTTTGGAAAAAATGCCGAAGGGTTAGAAAGAGACATCAGTGTTCTGTGTTATGTGATCAGGTGGTGAAACTTAACACCCGTACACAAAAACATGAAATTTTTTTGGAGTAAACATGACCTCCAAAGCCTCTTTCTCTATCTGTGAATAATTATGTTGCACTGAATTTAAGGATTTAGAGGCATATGAAACAGAGTGTTGAGATCCATCCACATACCTATGAGCAAGGATGCCACCAAGACCAAATTGGCACACATCCATGGCTAACACAAGGTGCTGGCCCGGCTGAAAAGTGACCAAACAAGGGGCTGACTGCAGCTTCAATTTCAACAACTTGAATGCCCAGTCACAAGCCAGTGACCAGTAGGAAGTAGCATCTTTACGTAATGATGCATGGAGTGGTTGTGCCAGCACCATCTGGTATGAATTTGTGATAGTTATTTTGTCTAAAAGGCCTGTAAGTTCTTTACAGATATGGTGTGTGGCAACGCAGCAACAGCATTAATATGTTGGCGCAATAGTTTGCGGCCAACACACGACACTTCAAAACCCAAATAAATAAACTGTGGCTTGTTCAAATTGCACTTCAACCCTACAGACTCTAAAACAGAAAACAGAGCATCAAGGTTCTGCAAATGTTCCCCTGTAGAAGCACCAGAGACTACTATGTCATCTAAATAGTTGATGCAGCCTGGAACTGATGCAATAAGTTGCTCGAAGAAGCATAGGAAAACAGCTGATTCACTTGTCACACCAAAAGGCAAATGCTGGTATTGATGAAGCCCAAACAGGGTACTAATAATGAGAAGGAGTTTAGATTCCTCAAGAGTGGCAGCTGTAAATATGCCTCTGCTACATCAATCTTTGAAAAATAATGCCCCCTCCCCCTCCGATAATTTTGCTAACAGCTCATCATGGCACAGCAAAGGATAGGTGTCAAAGATTGACTGTGCATTAATAGATTTTTTAAAATCACTGCAGAGGCATAATTTACCAGTAGGTTTTTTGACTATCACCAGTGGTGCTGATAATTCAATGGAATAAATAGGTCAAATCATACCAGGGGATCATCTAATTCTGCTTTTATTTGATCCTGTAAAGTTATCGGTACCAGGCAGGCCTGGAAAAAATGGGGCTGGCAGACTGTCTTATCGTAACATGAGCCAGAAATTCTGCTGCACAACACAGCCCTGGAGAAAATGAGAGGAAATTTCCACAAAGAGTCTCTAACCTTTGATATGGGACTTGATCAGAAACCAAATGCACTTCATCATAAATGGAGAATCCAAACCATTTAAATGCATCCCAACCAAACAGATTTTCCATGTAAGCATTGTCCACAACCAGGAATGTTAATGAACAAACCATGGCCTTGTAAGCCACAGGTGCAGAAAACTGTCCAAGAATAGGAATCTGTTGTTTGTTATACAGTAATTCATCAGCTTCTATGATGCTGGAGTCAGAGGGGGATAACCCACAACCACATAAGCCTGACAATTCACCAATGTTGCTGCTGCACCCGTGTTCATTTGCATTCTCAATGATTTAAGACAAGCACTTCAGAGTATTACTTTCTTTGAGACACCATCACTGCTGACACACTATTCACACCCACATTCATTTCATGTTCATTCGGGTTTAGAAAGGAGTTATATACAGAAGCAATGTGTCCTTTCTTATGGCACCTATTACATGTTGCCTAGTACTTGGGACATGTCTGTTTGTGTTGAATGAAGCAGTACGTTCCTTTTCAAACTGACTGAAGGCTGA
This sequence comes from Schistocerca piceifrons, assembly GCF_021461385.2. Taxonomy (NCBI): domain Eukaryota; kingdom Metazoa; phylum Arthropoda; class Insecta; order Orthoptera; family Acrididae; genus Schistocerca; species Schistocerca piceifrons. Next base: position 664,108,194 of record NC_060142.1, read on the forward strand.
GGGGTGAGGGGAGAGGGGGGGGGGGGGGGAGGGTGAGAGAGGAACTGATTTCTGAAACTTTAGACCAGGCTTCTATTTGACTACCTGCAGCCCGTGAAACTTCAAATGACTAAGCTATGTTTTATACTTCTATAAGCATAGGATTTTCACACTGTAGACCTCACTCTAAAACTTCCTTACCAGGAGCAAAACATGTAATTACATCACAAACTATTTGACCTGCATAGAATTCTTTCTGAACATTTGACACAAAATTACAATGGCTAAGTCCATGTTTTTCTTCTGCCCATACTGTGTATGAGCGTTCTGGCAACTTTTGCCGGCTGTAAAACTCCACACAAGCAGCAATAACATGAGTACGTTTACAGTAATAAGCAGAAAGTAACTCACACATCTGATCTAAAGAAAGACTTCACGGTTCTTGTAAGGGGACGAGCTGACACAACAACTGATACATGCAAGGTGAAATCCATGACAAAAACAGGGCCTAGTAGAAGTTTCCGTCTGTTATCCCAAAAGCCTGGCGTTTTTTGTAAGCATCCCATCCTTCTGATGCATTGTTGTATACAGGGAATGGCGGAAAATACGTTGTTGTTGGGACCACAGGTTGTGCCAATATAGTCGCTAAACTGGAAATACTAACAGTCAGTGCCTGCTGTTGTTCGAGAAGAGATTTAACACTGCTTGCGTGAAAATTAAGCTCAAAAGACCAATAACCCAAAAAGTGTTTTAACCCAAGAACACTGAAAATTATTGCTCGAACTGTACACCCACATATGCACACGGAAGGCAAGGTAAAAGACAATTAACAATACATATGTGGCCAACACAGTCTTGCGCTCTGGCCTGTATAGTAATTAGTTCCAACAGGGAATGCAGACAGCAGGCAGCGGATGCAACAGCTGTCATATTAGCAGGCCAGGTGGCCTCTAGTGGGCAAACCAAGCAGTAACTCCATGCGCGACCTGTGAAGCGATGTACACACAAAACTGGCAGTTAGCACCTGTATTTTGGAACCTTACAAACTCACTACAAAAGAGGTATTACAGTAAACTTCGACTCAACTAGACATTCCATGCATCACCACTGGAACTTGTTGTTTATTGTTTATTTGCTGGAAAATCCACTGTCCATTCATGTCCCCCTCCTCCCCTTCCCAGCCACCATGAATCATGGACCTTGGCATCAGTGGGTTGGCTTGTGTACCTCAGCAATGCAGAAAACAGTATCACACAATGGAGAGATACCTGTTGAGAGGCCAGACAACCATGCAGGTCCTGAAAAGGGGTAACAGTCTTTTCAGTAATTGCAGGGCCAACAGTCTGGATGATTAACTGACCTGGCCTTGTAACATCAACCAAAATGACCTTGCCATGCTGGTAATGCAAATGGCTGAGAGCAATGGCAAACTACACCCATAATTTTTCTCAGTGGTATGCAGCCCTACTGTATGGTTAAATGGTGATGGCATTCTCTCTCATAAAAAAACTTTTGAGGGAAAACAGGGTGTGGACTACTAAGGAGGATGTTGTCATCAGGAGAAATAAAACCAGTATTCTACAGGCCGGAGCGTGGGAAATCCCTTATTCAAGCTGACAGATTAGTAATTTTAAAAAAAGGTAATGGGTACGTTGAACTTAGATGTAGTAGGAATCAGCAAAGTTAGTGGCAGGAGGGTGTAATGTAATTAACTGTCGGAGATAAACTTTATCTCATGCGAAAAGTACGATGCCCACAGTAAAGAGCTAAGGTAACTTCATTATGTTGCCAGAAAGTGTGTTTAATTTATTTAATTATGAATATTTACTTTTATGATAAATAATAGATTCGTTTGAGATGTTAAATGTTGTATATTTATATGTATCTTTGGAGTTTATTAAGGTCAGTAGACCAAAGAATCTGGAATGCAGGAATGTCTGCAACTTCCGGGCACATTTTGGCTTGCCCGCCACTTCTTTGTCGGGATTGGAGGGAGATGGACGTGTTTACGTGACCAGTACAGTGTAATGCATTTAGAGTATCAATGTTCATAGTGAAAATGTTGTAGTTACTAAACAAAAAGTATGAATAAATATAATTTTTAACTGAAAGTATTTTGGATCCGGTAGTGTTTATTTCAAACAAGAAGAAAACCCAGGACATGCTTGTTGAAGTAATTATTTTGCAGACAAAACTTCGAAAACCCCTAGACAAACGAGATCTGCAGTGTGTAATCTTTCAGCAGCCACTAATAAATAAGTCTTGCTGAAATTGTGCTGGAACTACTCGTATTATTCTCATTCAAAGACACGTGGTGAGAGTGTGGTTCTACCACAATATACCACGTAAGATTCCACAATTGTTCAGTTGTGAAGAAACGAGATAGGCAACAACCAGTACAAGGGACAGGACTTCTTGTCAGGAGAAAACAGGGTTATAAATACAAAATCAAATAGGGGTAATGCAGGAGTAGGTTTAATAATGAACAAAAAAATAGGAACACAGTTAAGTTACTATGAAGAGCAAAGTGAACGCATTATTGTACCCAAGATAGACACAAAGCCCGTGCCCATCTCAGTAGTATAAGTTTATACACCAACTATCACTGCAGATGATGAAAAGATTGAAAAAACGTGTCATGAAATAAAATATATTATTCAGATAGTTAAGGGAGATGAAAATTTAATAGTCAAGGGGGACAGGAATTCAATAGTAGGAAAAGGAAGAGAAGGAAAAATAGTGGGTGAATATGGACAGTGGGAAAGGAATGAAAGAAGAAGCTGCCTGGTAGAATTTTTGCACACAACATAATTTTATCATCGCTAATACTTGGTTTAAGAATCATGGAAGAAGGTTGTATATGTGGAAGAGACATGGAGACACCGGAAGGTTTGAGACTGATTACATAATGGTCTGACAGAGATTTCGGAACCAGATTATTTTACTGTGAAAGACATTTCGAGGGACAACTGCAGACACTGACCACTATCTATTGATTATGAACTGTGGATTAACACTGAAGAAACTGCAAAAAAGATAGGAAATTAAGGAGATGGGACCTGGATAAGTTGACAGAAGCAGAAGTTGTTGATAATTTCAGAGGGAGCATTAGGCCACAACGGACAAGAACAGAGGAAAGACATGCAGTAGAAGAATGAGTGGCCTCAAGGGACAAAACAGTGAAGGCAACAAAAGATCAAATAGGTAGAAAGGTAAAGCCTACTAGAAGTCCTTGGATATGACAAGAGATATTGAATTTAATTGATGAAAAGAGAAAATATAAAAATTCTGTTAATGAAGCAAGTGAAAGGGAATACAAACATCTAAAAATGAGACTGACATGAAACGTAATATGGCTCAGCAGCAATGGCTAGAACTTAAATGTAAGGATTTTGGGGCATATTTCATTAGGAGGAAGATAGATACAGGAAAATTAAAGAGGTGTTTCGAGAAAAAAGAAGCAGCAATATGAATTCGAGAGCTCAAATGGAAAATCAGTGCTAAGCAAAGAAGAGAAAGCTGAAAGGTGGAAGGAATATACAGGAGATGTATACAAGAGAGATGAACTAGAAGGCAGTATTATAGAAAGGGAAGAGGATGTAGATAAAGATGAGAGACAAAATATAAGAGTGCAAGAAGAACTGGACTGAGAAATGAAAGACATCAGTCAAAACAAGGTCCCTGGAGTAGATGATGTTCTGTCAGAACTACTGAAAGCCTTGGTAAATCCAGCCATGACAAAACTCTTCCATCTTGTGAGTAAGGTACGTGAGAGAGGTGAAATACCCTCTGACTTCAAGAGGAGGAGAAATGTGGAAACATGCGAGCCAATGCATGACTTCTCTTAAAAGACGGGTCAAGGAAAGGCAAACCTATGTTTACAGCATTTGTATACTTAGAGAAAGCTTTTGACAAAGTTGAGTGGAATACCCACTTGAAAATTCTGAAAGTAGCTGAGGTAATATACAGGGGGCAAAAGGTCATTTACAAATTGTACAGAAACCAGAAGGCAATTATAAGACTCGAGGAGCATGAAATGAAAGCAGTGGTTGAGAAGGTAGTGAGACAGAGTTGTAGCCTGTACCAAATGTTAGTCAGTCTTTACAATGTGCAAGCAACAAAGAAAACCAAAGACAAATTTGGAGTAGGAATTAAAGTTCATGGAGAAGAAATGAAAACTATAAGGTTTGCTGATGACATTGTAATTCTGTCAGAGACTCCAAAGATTTGGAGGAGCAGTTGAACGAAATAGATAATGTCTTCAAAAGAGATTGCAAGATGAATGTCAACAAAAACTGAAAGTCAGGTAATGGAATGCAGCCAAATTAAATCAGGTGATGCTGAGAGAATAAGACTAGAAAGTGAAACACTTAAAGTTATTGATGAGTTTTGCTGTTTGGGCAGTAAAATGACTGTTGACAGCCAAAGTAGACAGGATATAAAATGCAATCTGGCAATGACATGAAAAGTGTTCCTGAAGAAGAGAAATTTGTTAACACTGAATATAGATTCAAGTATTAGGAAGAGTTTACTGCATGTATTTGTCTGGAGTGGAGCCATGTATGGAAGCGGAAACATGGATGATGAACAGCTTAGACAAGAAGAGAATAGAAGCTTCTGAAATGCTGTGCTACAGAAGATCGTTGAAGATTAGATGGGTAGATCACACTAATGAGGAGATACTGAATAGAACTGGGGAGACAAGAAATTTGAGGAACAACTTGACTAAAAGAAGGGATCAGTTGATTGGACACATTCTGAGAGATCATGGGAACACCAATTTAGTATTGGAAGGACATGTTGAGGGTAAAAATCATAGAGGGAGGCCAAGAGATGAATACAGTAAGCACATTCAGAAGAATGTAGGTCACAATAGTTATTCAGAGATGAAGAGTCTTGCACACGATAGAGAAGAGACAACAACAGCAACAAAAACAACAACAAATCTACTGTAATGGAAAACGAGTTATCTCATTTTGGATTCCAATAATTTTGTAATATCTCTCATAGTGCATCCTCTGTGATAATCTTCTGAAAGCTCTCCAAGTGTATGCCATTTGTATCTAGTCAGCAATGAACTGAAATATTTGGGTAAAGGTCCTTTCTTGAATTTAATGATTACTGCCTGTAAATACATCTCGTTTCTGGGAAAGTATGTAAAACAATAAACTAGAATGCATGCAATTCTTTGAAAATGGGAAACCGAAATTTTAAGCTGCTAATGGTTAAAGAAATAACGAATTTCTCTGCATTCAGTGACTGGAAGCTTTTATCCACACATTCCCTCATCATCACCATCACAGGGTATCCACACATTCCCTTATCATAGCCGTCACAGGGCTCTTCCACGTACTGAAAAATCTTAGTCTTAAATGGACTGTTAGGGTTTAAAAATAAATGGTCACTCACACAGTATTATAGAAGGATCAGGAGGTAAACAAATGCACACTGTAAATTAATATCAGTAGAATTAGGTGTGAATCCTAGTACTACATCCAGATTTAAGCTTTCCGCATTTTGAATAAATGTCTGAGTGGCATCATCATCTTGTACAGCCTCGTTCTTCTCAAAAATATGGGAACAAAGAATACATCACAGGGAGAGTTCCCATCTCCACAATTCAGAGAAGCTCATATTTTTAGCATTATTCCTACCAAAGACTGATACACATTTAGCTTTCAGCAAAAGCCTTTTTCAGAAAACAAAAAACAACACACATTCATTCAGACGAGCAAGCACATCTCGCGCACATATGACCGTTATCTCCGGCACCTTGGACCACAATGCAATTGTCACATTGAACAGAACCAGCAATGTGGAGGGTGCAGGAAAGGGGAAGAGGAAGGGGAAGGGGAAGGGATAGTAGAGTACGGCTGGCACCAGGGGTAGCATCGTGAGGCTGTGGGGCAAGGAAGTGGGAAGGAAAGGGTGGCAGGAGCAGGAAATGGTAAAAGAGAGGAGCAGGGAAGGGGAAGACAGGTGAGGTGAGTGCACTGGCACAGGGCAGCACACAGAGTGGATGTGAATAGGGAGGAGCTGATAGAACAGAGGGGGAGGAAACTATTGGGTGGAGCGTGTGGGGACAGTAGGTTACTGTTGGTTGAGGCCGGTATAATTTTTGGAGCAGAGAATGTGTTGTAAGGGTAACTCCCATCTGCACAGTTCAGAAAATCTGGTATAGGAGGGAGGTACGAGATGGCCCAGATTGTAAAGCAGCCACTGAAATCAAGCATCTTATGTTCAGCTGCATGTTGTGCCACAGGGTGGTCTATTTTTGCTCTTGGCCACAGTTTGGCAGTGGCCACTCATCATTGTGGACAGCTGGTTGGTAGTCATACCAATAAAAAAAGCTTTGCAATGATTGCAGCTAAGCAAATATATTACATGGCTGCCTTTCCAGGTGGTGCAGACTCTGATGGGGCAGGACAGGTCTGCGACAGGAGTGGAATTGGAACTGCTTAGTGGGTGCATTGAGTATGTCTTGCAGCTGGTCCTCCACAAAGATATGATACCTATGGCAACGGGTTGGGATGATGGGAAGATGGGGGATGTGTGGAGAAATGGCACGGGAAATCTGTTGAGGACTAGGTCTGAGGTAACATCCTTCCCTAGGTCACCAACCTTTCAGCAGAAGAAAGGACAGCAATACACAATCTCAAAACAAATCCTGACCTAATCATCCTATCTGCAGACAAAGGTTCCACCTTTGTCAATATGAATGAATACCTGATGAAAGCCTCTGCCAATTATCTGATTTCGCCACCTATACGCTCAGCTGAGGGATCCCATCCTGGAAGTCCAACATAACCTCCAATCCCTGCTTAAAGCCTTAGGCTCTTCTGAGAACATCTCCCCTATATGCTCCCCAAAATCCACAAACCCAACAAACCTGGACACCCCCTGTAGTTGGTTATTATGCCACCACTGAAAGAATTTTGGCTGTCACTGACCAACACCTCCAAACAATTGCCTGCAATCTAGTCTATGTCAAAGATCCCAACCACTTCCTGTGTTGACTACCCAACACCGCCACCTCTTTACCTACTGGATCCCTACTCTTTACTGTTGATGCCACTTCCCTATACACCAACATCCCTTACGCCCACGATCTTGTCGCTAAGCAACACTACCTTTCTCAACATTCTTCAGGCTACAGATCCACCACCTCATTCCTCAAACACCTTTCTAACTTTATACTAACTCACAGCTACTTCTCCTTTAAATGGGCCAACTAGAGGAGACCTTCCTTGCTCTCCAAAACACCAAACCCCAAGTCTCGTTCTAGTTCAGGTTCATTGATGATACCTTCATGATCTGGACTCAGGGCGAAGACACTCTATCTTCGTTCCTTAAAAACTCAACACTTTCCATTCAATCTGCTTCACCTAGTCTTTCTCAACATGCTACTTTCCTGGAAGTGACCACCTCTCTGATGGCTCCATCTACACCTCATCTACACCTCAGAGACTTGGCCACCTGTGAAAGCAGCCATGTCATATACTAGCTCTGCTGCAATCATTGCACAGCTTTTTATACTGGTACGACTACCAACCAGCTGTCGACAAGGATGAACAGCCATCACCAAACTGTGGCCCAGAGCAATGTAGATCAACCTGTGGTACAACAGATAGCTGAACACAGAATGCTTGACTCAAATGGTTGCTTCACAGCCTGGGCCATCTGCATCCTCCTCTCCACCACCAGCGTTGCTAAACTGCGCAGATGGTAATGATCCTTACAACAAATTCTCCATACCTAAATTATCCAGGACTCAAGCTGTGGTAGCCTACTGTCCCCACACCCTCCACCCACAAGCCACATTGTACCAGCGTACTCATCCGTGCCCAATACACTGTCATGTGACCATGTGGACTGTTGATGCCTCAAATTCTCCTCGCCAATAATTATAATTATTCCTATTGATCCCACATCCTCCCTCATCATCACATATCTTCATGTTTTATTTCCTACAGCTACCTGTGCCACACAAACATGTGATCCTCGATCTAACCAATCCCCCTTCTCATCCTCTTCCCTTATCCCAATACACACATTTCCCATACCTCTTGCATTCCCTTTCTCCCATGTTTTTGTATGTTTTTAATGTATTTGTGTGTATTTTTACACAGTTTCACACATTTTGCTATTTTTACAAATTTGTGCATATTTTATATATCACTGTGTGATTTTGCATGTCTTTTCATATTTTTATGCTTCTTTTCTGTTATGCTGCTACCCTCACATTTCATTTTCCTTCATTTGCCCACTTCCGTATCATTCCACTTTCCCTTACGCCATGCCTGTCACAATGGACCCCTGCTCCAGCATTCTGCACCAGTTCAGAATGTATCCCTTTCCACGGCTAAAACACAGTCCCACATTCTGTTTCTTAAATATTGTCCAAACCATGGAATCCTTCCCAATCCATAAAAATTCTTTTCTCTGGAACTAACTCCTCCTTTCACACTGTTCTTCATATTTTCTGATTCTGGAAAGCAACATGGTAAAATTGGAACAGAGACTGGAATAGAGATGATAACAACAGCACAAACAGGATTGGGTATTAATTTAGGAAACAAAAAGCTAGCTTGGGCCCCATCATCGATCCGCAAGTTAGAAGCTTATGAAACAAATAACAAATGGACCAGAAATTACAATAATACTGACACACAAGAAAAAAACACTACTGGAGTGATCAGTAGCTACCTTAAAGATATGTGCTATCCTGTTGACATTATATCTATTGAGAAAGAAGTATGTTCACCAGGTAAGGCAAAACACGCAGATAAAGTAAGAGAGTGCATAGAAATTGGAAGAGAGGATTCAGAAGAAATTAGTTCATCAGAATTCTATAACTGGGTAGAGACTTGTCATTGGTTGGATGCTGAAGTAAATGATTTATGTAATGATTTTGGAACTCAGAAACTAATGGAAGAAACAGGTAAGAAAAAAGTGAATACTGTGTTAATTGACAGCAACTTAAGTGAAGCTATGTATTTAAACAATAACGAAGTAGCGAATGATGATGTTCGTAATAAGTGTGGTGATACTGATGGCATTCGTGATAATATTGATGACAATGAATACAATGGATTGAAGGTAAGCGATGACGAGAACAATAATGAAGAAGAAAAGTACTTTGTTTATTTTAAAGAAGAATTGGAGGCATAGGTATTAGCCAGGATGCACACGCATAATAGTGGCAATCATGTTGTAGAGGTACCCAGCAAATGAAACTTTATTTAATTAGTAGTAAGGAGGTATGTATAGATGATCATACTAATTCAGTTACCAGTTATGACATTGACAGTAGATGTCTTAATAATATGAATTAAAATTAATCTTTTTATATAATATGTAGTTAAATAGTGATGCTACTGAGAAAGTTGAAAGTTTTGGAAAGATGATTAAAAATCTGTGTTCAACTTTATCCAAACTGTTGGTATCAAATTAAATATGTTATTTTAAGGCAACTTAAAGGACAGTACCATAGTGACTGTACATGTGAAACATGTAAGTGTACATGCATTGAAATTCTCAGTGACAATGACAATGATGTCTGTGTTAATTAATGAAAGTCTACCAAGGCAATGAAATGGTAAGAACAACAGTGATTTTGAAGACATAATGAATAGCTTGCAACACGCTTGCACAGGACTTTCACCTTTTGAAGTCATGTTTGATAATAAAGTAGCAAATCTTATAATCTGAATTAGCAGATTTTCCACCATGTGATGCCATGTCTGCTCAAGAACATGAAGCAATTGTGAAAGAAACCATGAAAAAGCAGGGAGAGATATGAAAGAAGAGAGATGATAGTAACGTTAAAATAACTAAATTCAACACTGGAGACTATGTTCTTGTTAAATCACTTGAGAAACCTAAAATTTTAACGTCTGCATTAAAAACGTTCTTCAGCATCTATATCGGTCCATTTGAGGTCATAGCGAACCCGCATCCCAATGCTTACTGGTTGATTTATCCAAATTCTAAAAAAAACTTCTTGGACTAAGAAATGCTACCTCAGTGAAGCCATAGAAACAAAAAGTTTTCTACATTATTTAATGAACTACGTAGTTATAGTTTCTCATAAATTTTCCTGTAAACAATTTGAATGTGGTAACTTATTATTTTTGGTTATGCTATGTCACTTTTCTACATGTTGTTAATAAGTCAAGATTTGTATTTTATTATGTCCTTTCACAAAAAGTATTAGCTTTTTTACAGTGTTATTTGTCAATGTTTGGAGTAATGTTTTAACTAACTGCTCACTTAAAAAGCTGAAGCTTTGAGTACAAGTCTCAGTCAATTCCTGAGCATTTATTATCCACTTCTTAACACAATTTTCTTTGCGGTATATAATGAGTTAGTACTTGTGACATTTCCATGGTATATATTAATCATGATTTTTGCGTAAAAAGACTATGGAATCTGAAAAATGACAATTACTGTTTACAACATTTATTTCTGCTGTCTAGAATTAGTTGTGCTCCAGTGAAACTTTACGATATTTCTTGTGTACTAGTCTTGGGAATGTTGTAACATCAAGTTGAACACATATATTTCAAAACGACACAACACGTATAAGTCACAGAGCAAGTTGACAAGCAATACATGTGAAAACGGTAACATTCAAATGAGCACTGAGTCCAAGTCTAGCGGCCGCTGCCTGGCTGGCCGCTCTGGTGGCACAGCTGCTGTATGGCTGGCAGACAGCGCCGCACGTAGAGGACGCGCGTAATTGCGCGGCGGCACTTTGATCGGCGAGTCACAACACTTTTCCCCCCTTTGAAATTGTTGCACTGGTCTTGATGGAGTTGGCCTGGAGATAGCTAATGTCCATAGGCATTATTTGACTGGCCGTAAAGTATCAAGGAGGAGGCTTCCCGTACGGACGGAAGTGTCCCCGATGATAACGGGTCGAGATGACAGGAGACGTAGGGGTCGAATCTGCTGGGGCCCCATGCACCAATCTGCCCATTGCGGCAAGTCCAGTTGATATAACAGGAGACATGGGCGATGTGTCGGCATCTGTAGGAGGAGGAGGCGAGGAGATTGGCTCCGACAGAGGATGGTCATCCGGTTCCTGCATGGGCACGTCTGCTGGTGGCATCCGTTCTTGTGCTGGCACTGCGATGACTGTGAGAGGGCTGCGTTGTGAATATTGAGAGATGCCAAGATCCCGAGCGTCAGGTAGAGCCGAGGTGGTGTAGCAGCATTCGGAACAGGCGTTGGCGGCACACGAGGCCGAAGCTGGTCCGAATGATGCACTGTAACACCTGTGTCCGTCTGGATTTCATACAGGCGTTGGCCATGGTGTCGTAAGATGCAGCCCGGACTCGATTTTGGCCGCCTGCCATATCCTCGTACCCAGACAAGGTCGTCAGCGGTGAACCGGCCAATTGAAGGCAGGTGGAAGGCCGCAGAAGATGAAGTAGCGTGCAGGGCTGTCGGCCATGTAAGAACTCAGCCGGGCTGTGGTCGCCCATGGGGGTGAAACGGTAAGACGCCAGAAACTGGAGAAGCACATCATCAGCAACAGAAGAAGTCAGAAGTTTCCGCATCTGAGCCTTAAATGTGCGGACCAGTCGCTCAGCCTCACCGTTTGATTGTGGATGGAACGGCGGGGTCGTGACATGCATAATGCCGTGCTGAGCACAAAAATCCGCAAATTCGGAAGAGGCAAATTGCAGACCATTATCAGTAACAAGAGTAGAGGGGAGGTCTTCCAAAGAAAAAATGCGGGCGAGAGCACTTGTGATTGCCGCGGTGGTAGGCGACGTGCAAAGTTAGAGTAGGCGTCAATTACGAGGAGCCAATAAGTACCTAAAAAGGGTCCCATGAAGTCAGCGTGAATAAGCTCCCAGGGCTTCTCAGGCAAAGGCCACGGTGATGCACAAGGGCCGCAGGCAGCGACCATGTGTGCAATTTCAGAGTCGATGCCAGGCCAGTACACATGACGGCGCGCCAGAGATTTTGTGCGAGACACCCTAGTGCCCTTGGTGAAGGAGGTGCAAGACCGAAGCACGCAAAGACGCAGGTACCACAACACGCGGCGAAGCATTGTCAGTGGAAAGGAGGATAACACCACCCCTAGCCATGAGGCAGTAGCACAAAGCGTAGTAGTTCCGCAACGGATCAGAAGTCTTAGCGGATGGGCGATCTGGCCAACCCTTCTGAATACAGCGTAAAACCCGGGAGAGGGTAGGGTCACAACCCGTAGCAGCCGCCAGCCGGTCCTCGGTGATGGTGAACCTGTCTACAACCCACTGCTCGGCAACATCCAGGTGGAAACACAGGCATGGGGCCTGTTTCAACGTAGTCTTCAATTTCTGGAAAGCCGCATCGCATGACGCGGACCAGTGAAAGGGTACGTTTTTATGCAACAGGCGATGCAACAGCTGAGCCACCGAAGCAGCAGACAGTAAAAACTTGTGATAGTATGCTATTTTCCCCAAGAAGGCCTGCAGTTCCTTAACAGGTGTAGGGCGAGGAAGGGCATCGATTGCAGCGACAGTATGCTGAAGCAGACGAATACCATCGTGAGAGAGTTGAAACCCCAAGTACGTGATATATGCCTGAAAAAATTTTGATTTCTGAAGATTACTCTACAGACCGGCAGTCTGTAAGACATGAAAAAGTGTGCAGAGATTTTGAAGATGTTCATCAGTGGTGGAGCCAGTGACAACAATGTCGTCCTGATAATTTATACATCTAGGGACAGTGAGCAATAATTGTTCCAAGAATCGCCGAAAGAGAGCAGCGGCCCTGGCAACCCCGAATGGCAATCGTTGGTATTGATAGAGGCTGAAAGGCGTGTTAAGGACCAGAAACTGCCGGGAAGCAGTGTCGAGAGGAAGTTGATGATAAGCTTCTGACAGGTCAATTTTAGAAAAATACTGGCCTCCAGCAAGTTTAGTGAACAATTCTGCAGGTCGAGGCATAGGGTAAGTGTCGATAAGGCATTGAGCATTTACAGTGGCTTTGAAATCGCTGCAGAGACGAATATTATCATTTGGCTTAGCAACGACAGGAAAGGACCACTCACTGGAAGTGACAGGAAGCAAGACCCCTGAAGCAGTGAGATTATCCAGCTCCCGTTTGAGCTGATCATGAAGGGCCACAGGAATGGACCGAGCCCGAAAAAACTTAGGCCGAGCAGTGGGTTTGAGCATGATATGAGCTTCAAAGTCGTTTGAACCCAGGAGAAAAAAGGGATGAAAATGTCGTCGACAAGGAATTCAATTGAGCATAAGGAATTGCATCAGAGACAGACACTTGAGATGCAGCGAACAGTTGAAACTAGCCAGTACTGTGGAATTAAACATTTAGTTTAAATACATTGACTGCCTCTGCGGAAAAGGTTAATAAAAGTCAAATGTTTTTAGCAAACAGACAAAAATAAATTCATTGTTCTGCAAGGCGATTAATGCTTGACTGTCAGAAAGGCGGAAATAAAATTAAATCTGAAACTAATGACAAATTTCAGCCTTCCGTAATTATGTGAATGCGTTTTAATTCACTTGATAGCTCCTGGCCACAGATATCCGTTAAGTTTTCATTTGATGTGAGAGTAAACAAAGGGGAAACAGCAAAATCACCAAATGTAAACACGGGTCATGTGGAGACTACCCAATATATCTCTGCGCATCAGCCCCGGATCTACGACATTTGCGAACCGGGTCAATACTAAAAAGAATACAAATTTCAAAATATGTTCATCTTGTAGCGCACAAAGTCTGAAACATAAAACAAATGTATTCGAGGAAATGTAAGGCATATTATTTGGTCTTAAGTATGCCAAAGTGCAGTGCCACGCCTCTTCATAAAGCATTTTTCTACCGCACGTCCAAACTATATTCAGGAGAATGGAAACTGAAATGTCCTATGGTGCTTCTCCTGCCCCCAGTCCACCGGTTTGACAGCCTGCCCCTCTTTAAAAAATCTCACAATTAATAGTGGATGGGATTATTTGTAATCGAGAGAACAAGAACTCTTCAGAAAATCTGAACTCTTTATTGCCTACTAGTTAATAACTTGCTGTTTTGTGTGACATAAAATTAAGTATAGGATATATAAAACCAATACTAACAAGGGATACGCAAGAAATAAGAAATTACACATTTCTTCAAACCTTAGCTCGTAGCATTTTTTTCTCTCTAATCTTGCTACAGCTTTACATGGCGTGCTTTCCTTTCTGCGAAAGAATTACCTCATCAAAGTTCGTCAAACGTTTTGCTACATGAAAAATGAAATGTCATTATCTATACTCAAGCCTGGTGTGGTTTCTCGATCTGATTACGTCTATTTTACCACTGTCTGCTGGATAAAACAAAATAGGCCGTTCTAATTCGGCAGCAGTTTAGTAACACAACCAAATAAACGAGACTGTTTTGGCACAAATGGCCATTTTTATAACACGACAGAATATAATCCACGAAGTACCAGTATCACATGCCTATTAGGCCTACTACAAGCAAAAAGCTTTATATGAGGAAATAGTTTTACATTTCATTCATATGCACCAGCTTCTCAAGCATGAGATCGAAAAGTAGTATTACGAAATTTTTATATAAATTTGGAATCGTCTTATTCTTCCATAATTTGTGTGATGTCCCCGTTTCTTCTCCTTCCTCGTTCTAACAAACAATCTTGTCATCACCAATTCTGTAGCTATTCCTGCCACTACCAAAATTTGTTCGCCGGTTAACTTCACTAACCCTGCCAGAATCACAGGTTTAGTTATCCCGCGATTATTTTCCGGTTAGGCGTTATTACGTGTTCGAGCAACACGTTTTCCACATTACTTTCAGAATAGAACTTACGCGGCTGCTAGCTGGGGACTGTACTACTGGTCCTTACTAGCGTAGCAATCTGGCCAAAAATTTTCTGTCAAAATTTCATTTTCTTGGATACACCAAGAAGATAAAATGTAATCTTTCTCACCTGTTATTCCTGTCAGCCATTTATTTCCATTCTGGTAGTCTGAATCTATGGATTTTGCTAGTAACTGTAACAATGCTGATCATTCGCAAACCCAATCAACCACATAATCGGATATCGATTGGAATTCATCCGTTCGGCTTTACTCCGCTCAGCTCGTATAGCCCCGTCACCTTTTGTCTGCAGAAAGTTTATTTCTAGATGCGACAAGGATTCTCCTGACCAGATATCACGTATACTATGCATGCATTCATTCATTCAAAAGTCAACTTATAATTCATTCAGAAATCAACTTAAAATGTGTTCAAAAACGTTCAAAAACCAACAGGGAAGCGTTTCAAAATCATGTGAATAATCGATAGACAAACGTGCGCTAGGTGCTAGGAGCTTTGTGAAACAAGTTTTTTTCCTCAAGAATATGAATTTGGCGCCCCCTTTCCCCGGTAGCATCTAGCTGCTTGCTGCGACTGCTTGCACAGCCAACAGCCATATTCCTGTAGCCAGAAGCGGGAGAATCTACTACTCAAATGTGGCTCAACTGTGCATGTGCATGAGCCCGCTCGTAGCTGCTAAAACAAATCGAATGTAAACAGTTGCGACTTAATGCTCATTGGAGGCAATTTGTTGTTAAGAAGCATTGCATAGTCTTCCTAAAGCCTTTGACACATTTTCAATTGGCAGACGCTTGCATGATCAGTGTGCGTCATTGTTGTATTTGGCGCATTTGCTTTGCAATTTAAGTTATTTTCGTTTTTCTCTCTCTTTTATGTTTTATTGTTGAAGTATTATTCTGCTGTAGCGGGATATAGTAATATCCTTTGTTAGAGTATCAGTTCTTACCAGTCAAAATTACAAAAATTTAACTGAAAACTAAAACAATGAAAAATTCCCAGGATTCTAGGGTTGTGTAGGGATGCACAAGTATATTTTGTAGGTTCGGTAGACAGTGGAGTACCATGTGGGAGGGGTGGGAAGGACAGTGGGCAGGACATTTCTCATTTCAGGGCACTACAAAAGATAGTCAAAAGTATTTCTTTGTGAAATTGTTTCAATAGAATTTCTTCAGTATACTATTTCACTTTGATTTTTTTCTGAAATTCCACAATTTCTCTTACACCAAAGAAACAAAAAATGTGATATCAACATAGACAAAGGTGTGTTTTCATCTTCCAAAGACCCAGTTTCTCATGGAAATAATTTCCATTATAGAAAAAAGAGGAGGTTAGGATTTTCAAGTTCTTCTGACAATGACGTCATTGAAGACAAAGCACATGCTCAGACTGAAAGGCAAGAGAAACTAAAAACAGCTATGTTCCTTTCAAAAGAACCACTCCCGCAGTTGCCTTAAGTGAATTAGGGAAATAAAAAGAAACCTAACTCCGGACTGAGCGGCATGTATCAGAACCTCACTTCTCGCACATACAAGTCCATGTCTTAACCAGTGTACTGTCTCGATCACAGTTATTTATTGAAAAAGAAGGCCATAAACATTCTGAAAATGCTTACAACCCTAATATAAAACTAATATAACAAGTCTTTCTGCCAAGATTAAGCTACAAGAACAACTCACGGATGGAAAGTTATTTTATGCAACTGTTGCCATTTTCATTTTGATTAAAATTACTAATATTCATTGTCAAACAATGGGAAATCTAGGATACGAAAACAAAAATATTATGAAAAGGACAGATTACTACTCACCAATTAGAGCAGATGGTGAGTCACAGACAGGCACAACAGAAAGACTGCTACACATTTAAGCTTTCAGCCAAAAGACCTTCTTCTAAAGTAGAAAACAAACACACACACACACACACACACACACACACACACACACACACACACTAACAAAAACATAACTCACACACACATGAATACTGTCTCTGGCTGCTGACTTGTGAAAATAAAATAACATATATTATTAAAAAAAAGAAAATATTCACAAAATACTTAGTGTCAATGACTAACATACCAGCGGTGTTGTGGCTAAAGCCTTGGCACTCTTTAGCCATGCTCCCAAAAGAAATGCCTCACTGGAACCCAACAGTGTGTCCAAATCACCCAGCAAACTGAGGAAATCTTCAGCATTTTTCCTGAAAGGTACCAGACTAACTATAGAATCACTGATAATAATGTAGAACAATTTTTCACATTTTACATAAGAATAATCACTTACTGAAATGCTTGTACATCACCAGTAAAATACCCATTCCTGAAGCGTCTGTATAATCCACTTCCCAGCACTTGTAGGTACTGTCTAGTGACATCAACAACATCATGCTTGTAACATGAAGAGTTATTAAATTCCTCTGATGCTAAGAGTAGTTTATCCCATGCAAGAACAACCTCGGAAATATTGTACCATACCTGTAAATTCCACAATTCATATATAATCAATATTCTTAGCTATTTATGAACTAATTCTAGAGAAGAGAAACACATATAACAAAAATTCTGGAGCTGCTGAATCTCTGTAATGTATGACAGTAAAGAATTTTCACTACTTCTATAATGGTTTCAGTGCCAGATGTGTGTGTGTGTGTGTGTGTGTTTTAGCTTTATAAAGAAGAGCTTTGTGCAGGTAGTTATTGCCCCTCTTATGACATACTTATAATACTTTTTTCAGCAACTGCTATGCAAATATGGGAAAATAAAAGTTACTTTCAAAAGACGTCCCTAAAGTGTTTGATATATGTAAGTCTAGCAAGAAAGTGGAAAATTAACACGAAAGATATTTACTGTTTCTCAAATTTTACTTAATTTTTGAGTCAGAAGTTTCTTACAGTTTTGCAAGCCATGCCATACTATTTCTATTAAAGTCTGAATTATTAATGCAGCTTACTAGACTCCTATTTTTCTGAAACATTCCAAGACATGAGCAACAAAATGCCAACATGCTGAAGCAGTACATGCAGCTTGAAATACTTACATGGTCACTGCCCACAGGTGCAGTACTGCAGCAAAAACAGACAAACTTTAAAGAAAAAAAGTGTTAAATAACTACCATTAGCACAATCTCTACGAGAAGAACTGAAAAGTATTAAGCTGGAATGATACCAGTACTTACGTTGCGAAGCCCAGAGACCACGAATATACACACCCACAACTGTTACATGCACTATACGAAATATTGTAATATACACCCACATGCAAAAAAATCTCAAAACAATGTGGTCCTGTATTTTCGTTATGTATAGTAAATCATATTAAATGAATCCATCATGAGGGGAAAGAACACAATAACAAATCCATAACATGTCTGCAAGATGCAGCATTAATTATATTATCCAGAATGAATTAAGAATGCCCTCTTTTCAAAGACCATCATGAATTAAAATAACAATGGCAATAAGTTGGTATGTACATTTTCAATTTTCAGAAGTGCACTAGAAGTAGTAAGATTGTACTGCAAGCAAAGTAAGTCTCTGTGCATAAACAAACTAAACTCCACACTCCTTCCATAAATGAGCTTATGACCATGTTTATGTTCAAACTTTAGTTGTGAATCATTCAACCAGTAGTCGAAGGTTATCAAGCTTATAAGTTCCATTAAGTCCTTGACATTTTTTCTCTACAATAAAAACGAGTTGTCAGTCCTTGGATTAGACTAATATTTCATTGAGAACTGACTGGAAATAACAATAACTTTTATTGAATATAATTTCCTCACAGATAAACACCAGATGCAAAGATATTAATGTATTACATTAACAGAAACAAATCTATTAAACTTCATTGGAGAACACTAGGCATTAATTTATTGTTTGTGGATCACTCTCCATCCAGTGTTGCAACCTGCCCACCATTAAATTTTCAATCGTCATAAACTTGGTCAGATATCTGACAGGAATAAATTTTCTTTACAAACAGGCAATTTAGCAATAAATCAAAGCTTGTTTTGAAGATAATTTCCAAGAATGATTGCCCACTGAACGCATCTGTACCTAACGATATATATTGAACATGCAACTCTATGTCAACCACACAACTCTAGAGGCATAAATTAAGGTAAACGTTTAGCATGTTGCTGGGGAAACACAGTTTACTGTGAATAGCAATGAGAGAAATCATGGCAAATTTGGGTGCCGATACACTCACATGGCAAAATCTAAATCCTCCCTTACATAATGTGTAAAGTGGTTTGAAATTTTGTTGGGTATTCAGATAGCTTCCAAATGATGATAGCAGGAATTGTGTAGAATGTCATGGACTCCACTCTATGAAACTTTGCTAGAAAGCTGTGGATGCTGATTTTCCTTTCCAACTGTACTGCATCCAGTGTCACAAAAGAACGTCTATAATAAAGAACACATCATTTTCACAGTTCCAAGTTATCCATCGAGAAAAGCATCATTTTAGGCTTATGTTGGATAAGAGACTATATACTACAAATGACAGCTTCTGAAACACAACTGTCCACAAACACCATGTGTGACTACTGTGGTTTCTTCAGAGAAGTTTACTACGTTTTAGTCACGAATGAGAGTGGTTCAATCACTAGCCAAAACAAGGTTGTTGAAATAGGTGACTCACATACAGCTACTGGAAAATACCAAAGAGGATGACCACTGAAAAATGAAGGTGAACATATTTGTGGGTATTTGACAGCATTGAAAGAGAATCCCACAAGTGCTTTACAGTTCAAGTTTATTGGGGGGGGGGGGGGGGGGGGTGTCTCCGATAAAGCACTTTTTATTGCCAGGCACAAAAGTGATAATGGCTTTAAGTCATACACACCTTTAAAAAAAGTAAGCTTTCAACACGAATTTGTGAATCATTCTGCTGAATCTGTGTTAATGGACAATCCATCTGACCACAGACAGAACATCAAACACTTGTGGAAATCTGTTAAGTCGTCAATAAAAAGAGAGGGACGTCCAGGAGTCAGGGACAAGGGACGTCCAGGAGACAGGGACAAATTCTACCTCTTACAATACCTTTATTTCCACAACTTAGGTTGCATGTAAAAAAGACCCTTCTGATACTCTCCCAATATTTCTGACTGACATAGCAGGAGTGTACCCTGGTTATGGGAAAAAAGGATTGCTGCTGGCAGCTTACACAACATGAAGAATAGTGTATGAAGAAGATGTGGCTGACAAGTAAAGTTACTACTTTCCTTTGTAATTAGTTGTAACTTAGTAAACATTTGTCTTTTGTCATTGCTATAGTGAATATATATAGGGGCTCACACAGTCGATAAGCAATCATTCCTGGAAATTACTGTTTTGAAAGTATAGAAGCACCAAATCAAACTGGTTACCTCTACACATGGCACCAAGGATACCATCCATGAACAGCACAAGCTGGTTTTTGCACACACAGTGTGTATTAAACCACTGCTGACTTCCGTGCAGAAGTCTATTTTTCCAGGAAGTCATTATGTTTCACTTGACACAATGTTCCTAGGATTCTGATAAACATATATGCGAGTGGTATAAGATGGTAGTTCTTTGGATAAATTCCACTTCCTTTTTTGTAGGTGGGTTTCACCTGCCCTCTTTTCTAATTACTTAGAACACGTCTGTGTTCAAGGACCTACGTAGATTAGATTAAATTAGATTAATACTAGTTCTATGGATCATGAATACAATATTTCGTAATGATGTGGAACGAGTCAAATTTTCCAATACATGACACAATTAAGTTAATTTAACAACATAATTAAGTTAATATAACAACTTTATTTTTATTTTTTTAGAATTTTTTTTTCTTAATTTATATCTAAAAATTCCTCTATGGAGTAGAAGGAGTTGTATTTCAGAAATTCTTTTAATTTCTTCTTAAATACTTGTTGGTTATCTGTCAGACTTTTGATACTATTTGGTAAGTGACCAAAGACTTTAGTGGCAGTGTAATTCACCCCTTTCTGTGCCAAAGTTAGATTTAATCTTGAATAGTGAAGATCATCCTTTCTCCTAGTATTGTAGTTATGCACACTGCTATTACTTTCGAATTGGGTTTGGTTGTTAATAACAAATTTCATAAGAGAGTATATATACTGAGAAGCTACTGTGAATGTCCCTAGATCCTTATATAAATGTCTGCAGGATGATCTTGGGTGGACTCCAGCTATTATTCTGATTACACGCTTTTGTGCAATAAATACTTTATTCCTCAGTGATGAATTACCCCAAAATATGATGCCATATGCAAGCAATGAGTGAAAACAGGCGTAGTAAGGTAATTTACTAAGATGTTTATCACCAAAATTTGCTATGACCCTTATTGCATAAGTAGCTGAACTCAAACGTTTCAGCAGATCATCAATGTGTTTCTTCCAATTTAATCTCTCATCAATGGACATACCTAAAAATTTTGAATATTCTACCTTAGCTATATGCTTCTGATTAAGGTCTATATTTATTAATGGCGTCATACCATTTACTGTACGGAACTGTATGTACTGTGTCTTATCAAAATTCAGTGAGAGTCCGTTTACAAGAAACCACTTAGTAATTTTCTGAAAGACATTATTCACAATTTCATCAGTTAATTCTTGTTTGTCAGGTGTGATTACTATACTTGTATCATCAGCAAAGAGAACTAACTTTGCCTCTTCATGAATATAGAATGGCAACTCATTAATATATATTAAGAACAACAAAGGACCCAAGACCGACCCTTGTGGAGCCCCATTCTTGATAGTTTCCCAGTTTGAGGAATGTGCTGATCTTTGCATATTATGAGAAATGCTTATTTCAACTTTCTGCACTCTTCCAGTTAGGTACGAATTAAACCATTTGTGCACTGTCCCACTCATGCCACAATACTTGAGCTTGTCTAGCAGAATTTCATGATTTACACAATCAAAAGCCTTTGAGAGATCACAAAAAATCCCAATGGGTGGTGTTCGGTTATTCAGATCATTCAAAATTTGATTGGTGAAAGCATACATAGCATTTTCTGTCGAAAAACCTTTCTGGAAACCCAACTGACATTTTGTTAGTACCTCATTTTTACAGATATGTGAAGCTACTCTTCAATACATTACTTTCTCAAAAATTTTGGATAAAGCTGTTAGAAGGGAGATTGGACGGTAATTGTTGACATCAGATCTATCCCCTTTTTTATGCAGAGGTATAACAATAGCATATTTCAGTCTATCAGGGAAAATGCCCTGTTCCAGAGAGCTATTACACAGGTGGCTGAGAATCTTACTTATCTGTTGAGAGCAAGCTTTTAGTATTTTGCTGGAAATGCCATCAATTCCATGTGAGTTTTTGCTTTTAAGCAAGTTTATTATTTTCCTAATTTCAGAGGGAGAAGTGGGTGAGATTTCAATTGTATCAAATTGCATAGGTATGGCCTCTTCCATTAACAGCCTAGCATCTTCGAATGAACACGTGGATCCTACTATATCCACAACATTTAGAAAATGATTATTAAAAATATTTTCAACTTCTGACTTTTTGTTTGATAGTTTCTGGGTCACTACTCTTTCTTGCTATCAGATACATTTCCCTTTTCCGGTTACAAGACATTTTTGTACCCTTAGTAAGCCATGGTTTGTTACATGGTTACTTACGAGTATATTTAACTATTTTCTTGGGGAGTTATAATCAAAAATGGAACTAACACACTGGTAAATTCTGTATAGAGGCTGACTGTTTTGGAGCCTTGTTGAGGTTTAGTGATTTGCAGTGCTTTTTAAAAGCACCAGTACTGATTTTTATGCCAATCACCTTTCCTGACATATGGAACTTGAATGGTGGCAACATTTCTTGATTTTTCATGATGCGACTTTTAAAGAAAGAATTCTATCATTTTGGCTTTTGTTTTGCTATTTTTTATGTTATTTTCTGTCTCATCCATTTCTGGACACATTTTTGGGTCACAGTCAGTTACAACACGTAACCAAAATTTCTTGGAATATGACATCATTCCAGTGATAACATTTACTGTGGCAGTTACTGATGGCTTCAAGCATTTTGTTACGGAGAGTAAAGGCTGTTCTCTTAATTTTTGTCTGCGGCATGGTTATCAATTTTGGAGCAACTATGGCTTCCTCTTCAGGCACTTTAACAATGTTATTGATGTGATAAACTGTGGCATCCTCTAGTACAGCATCTAAAAGCTTATTGATGAGCTAGTTAGTTGGAGGTTCTGTGGGCCATTTTACATGATAGACCATAATTATGTGAAATGACTCATTTTACACTCACACTGCGAATTAATTTGTACATATAGTTAACACACATTTCAGCAATAGAAATTCTTCAACAAGATACATATAAAGGATATACCATAACATTAATATTAACAAAACATACATGTGGTGGTATATCACATCTATTGCAATGCGAAAGAGCCTGAATATGATGCTGTAGTTGCTTTGAAACTGATAGCAAATAAATAGAAAACAATAAACACAGCTAAGTGGTAGAACAATAGCCTTTCATCTCCCTAGCAAAATATTTAAAGCTGACATTCCCAATTTCCATTGCCATGGAAACAACAAGAAAATTTCAAATATTGTTCTTGATGTAGCCACGTGATTTTCAATTAACATCTGTGTATCTTTGGATTCATGCTTTGGATTGTACTTATGGTGCCTTAGGCACTGCTTCTTACAAAGTTCCTCAATATTATTAGTACACCAACTTGATATCTACCATCTTCAATCATTACAAAAAGGACCTATTTTTCTTGAGCTTGACTGCCTATTTGTTTGAATCTTAACCCCAGCCCTTTATTATCTAACATAATAATACAAATTGTTTGCTATACGCATAAAAAATGAGTCCTACAAATGTGAGTTTCAATTCAGTTCACGTATCCACTAACACTGACAGAAATGTAGGTGACCATTTAGTGCAGCAAAATTGTTGTAATGTTCACAGTTGGTGCAAGCCCAGATATGCAGGTGAGCAAATTCAGGTGTGAAGTTGAAAGTAGAACTCTCTATAGACAACAGCCAGATTGATCAAAGTAAAAATCTGTAAACAAGGCACAGTGTCAACACAACACTGCAATGGTGCATAACCGTATGCTTCATAAGTATATGTGAACTACTGGCGGTCTAGTGTACAATTGTTCACTAAGAGCAGTACTTTACTCTTGATGACCTCTGCTAGTGATGGGCTCACATGCAGGACACCTCATTCCAATAAAACAGTCTATGCTATGACTGTTTAGATGATTCCATTTCTGAATCATTGCTCGATGGGGATATGGCGAGTTCCTTTAATGATGTTGCAGCACAGAATACAAAGGGGCAGAAACTTTAAAAATTTTATTAAAACCCTCTCACACTACCACAGGCAAATTCAAGTCACGCCAGAGACAGAGTCAGAAGAATGAGGCAAGCTAGAATGTCACAAATGGGTCAGGCCAACAGCACTGCACAGAGTACAGATGCACTTGCAGCAGGAAGTAGACTGCGACAGAAAACCAAAGGAAGGGAGACAAGCATATTTATTAGCTAATAAGACACATTGCAAGAGACATTCTCTCTTTCATAAGAGCACATACTGAGGGACCGACACAGCAGTTAACGGCCTCTTGGTGAATATAGCAAATAAGGAGGACACATTTAATAATTACAAACAGAGCTTTGCATCACAGCCTCATGCTAGCTCCTTTTAAATACTCCAGATCTTGTCATGAGTTGATCATTGTGATTGATGGCATTCACAATAATAGCACATGATTCCATGACTGCAATACTGTACTGATTCTACGTCCTAAATGCTCCAGCACAGTCTATGGACTAGCCAAAGATGTACTCAAGATGATGGACTTCACCTGATGAACTTCAAGTTGCTCGCTATCAACCATCTACTGATGGAGGGGCTGACATCTTCTGATAACACCACATTGCAGAGCACTGCCAGTACCAAACTACAATGCAGAAGCCAGCAACAAGGCCTCGTGGGATCTACGTTCCTGTTCAACGTTCAGACACCTTTGGGTGCTAAAACCTACCGACCACATGACTACTGATACCAGGTACATCACAGATGTATCATCAAGGGTCATCGTAGAATTTGGAGCGAGACCAAGAATGCTCCAGCAGTCAGTGCAAGAACCACTTCGCGCTGGGTAATAGAAGAGATTGCTCACCAGCAGTCCGCCACAACGCCAGTGTTACTGACATCTTCTCCTGGGCATGGAAACGCTGAGGTGACTCAATGGATGTCAGATAGAATCCAAACTGCAGCTGAATGGGCAACAGCCCAGGCTGGTGTGGAAGAACGGCGACTTGTAAACATTGTGAATAAATATCTTAAGTCAAATAATGTTTTACTAGTGTTAAAAACACTTCACAGGTACCCAACAGCTATCCTGACTTCAAAGTTATCTGTGTCTGAGGAATGAATAATCTTCTCCTCATTCATTCACTGAATATTTAAACCTCTGCAGCTTATTTTTCTGGTCTTTTGTACTTCAGTATACAATTTTGCTACAACCGCATTGTAACCAATGATCTCAGTGTCCGTGTCAACATCCTCATACAGATCTTATCTGGCTGCTGCCACAGATCTGGTATATTTTAATCTTAGTGTATGGTTCTGACCCTCTACTCCTAGCAATTTTCAACAAAAACTTTATGTGTGTTTATAGGAAATTTTATCTCAACAAACAACGTGAACCTGTAACTTTCTCAATAATTAATTCAGTTGTTATCAAATGAATTCAAAACATACATACGGAGAATCTCCCAGAAATTATCAGTTACTTCTGCAGAAGCATTTGGCGGCTGACAGGAAGGTTCCAACAACAAATTAGTTTCTTATTCTTGTCGTCTGAGCCATTACAAATGAAGATTCAACTCCTACTTCACTTCATTTGCATTTCTTGTCTGCTACTACAAATACATCAGCTCCCAAACCATGGAACTTGTATTTTTGCTACATACTTACATTTGTTGACTATTATCAGTTTCTAGTCATAGCAAAGTCTCAATGCTTAGTATTATTTGGGCTCCACAGCTTTTCGATAGTGCTTCAAACTTTGACTCTTCGTTGCAGGTGCTTCTCCATCTGATCACTAAAATCATGGTATTTTCACCTCTTCTGAAGCCCTCTGCAGAATTATTTGTTCTGACTGCATGGAGATATTCTATTCTAGGTGAGCTGTGTACCCATTCCACGCACAGCCATTCTCTAGTGTGTAAAACAGCCCAGATTCATTTAGGGAGACCCGCACCCCTCTATCACATGGAACAAATTTAGGAAGTAATAATCTATGTTGCCAGAGAGCAGCCAAAGTTTCTGGCTCTGCCTTTACACTTAGCTCCAAATCAGAGGTCTGTGGTTTGTTTTAGAAACAATGATACAGATTGTGAGGTTTGTCAAAATACCACAAGACACGGCTAATTTGTTTTCACATTCTCACAGACCAAAGAACCACAGTTTTAATCTTTAACAAGTTCATACAAGCTGTGAAACACAGAATAAAGAAGTTGATCATAATCACCAGGTGTGGCAGTAAGTTGTGTACGTCACAGATCTTTCTTGCCTAACATGCTGCCCTCATTAATTTACGTTGTTCATAACAAGAGGTTGTAAGGAGTTTTTGTTACAAATTTTCAATACTTTGATATCTGAAAGAAATTCTAGTGGGGTGAATGCAAGTGTAAGGAGAGTATTTTTATTTTATTTTTTGTTCTGGTGAGATTTTGTATTTTTTTCCAGAATAAATTTCAGTCATCAGTTGCAAATAAATTTTATCACATTTCATCAGTTTTGATAAATTAAGTTGTCATTTTCAGAGGCTTATTATTAGTTTAGCTGACAACAATACCTTCTTCATAGAAGGATAATGCCATTATATGTCCAGAAATTTACATAATTATTATATGTGATTTATTTTATACACTGACTGACAGTTTACAATAAGAGATACAAAGATGTGATTCAGTTATTATAAATTGGCAGTTAATGTTTAAAATAATCACATACAATAAGTATGTAAATTTCTGGACATATCATGGCATTATCCTTCTATGAAGAAGATATCGTTGTCTGCTAAACTAATACAAAGATTCTGAAGATAACAAATTACTTTGTCAAAACTGGTAAAGCATAATAAACTTTATCTGCAACTGATGCCTCAAATTTATCCTGAAAAAATAATACTGCAGTTGCTGAAAATTATACCACAAATAAAATAAGAGACTTGTACTGGTTTGGTGGAGAGTTTTCTTCCCCATAGGTTACATAGCAGGCAGGATACGACATGGCAGAGCCACTCTTTAAGAAAATTCCCAATGCATAAAGCTGGTCAAGAATGAGAAATAGTGAAGACATTAAAAGGAGCTGAGTTGGGGCATTTGGAACCTCAGTTGGAGATGTTGTATACATTAGTTATAGGCCATATCAGATCACCTAGAAGCTCAATTGAGAAGTCTCCAAAGTGAGAATGTTAATTTCACTAATAAAAAGGGAAGATCTGTGAAGTTCAAACAGGAAAAATAGTAAGTAAAGTAAAAAAAACCTGAAGATTCTCTATGTCAATATAAGTGGTAAACACATTACGCATGGAATGGAAAGCACTGTAATCTACACAATGCCATTTGGCGGTGGATTTTCGAATCAAAGATTTATAGTGACAATGGGAGAAGAAAGTGACATGACATTTGATCAGTTTAATTTGATTCAATGATTTCAGCACCTGGATGACATTTTATAAGACAGCACACACTCAGATGTTCACAGAGGGGACTTAGTTAAATTAAGAGTTGACACAATCACATATCTTAGGAAGGTTATCTTGGTTCTCCTGCTAAAACCAGCTTTATTTCACAATTACTGCCCTAACAAGAGAAATAATAGTTAATGAGGTTGTTTCAAATGGTGATCACTAGTTTCAGCATAATAATGGTGACTGAGCACCTCAGCCGTGAATTAAATTACTTGAAGAAATACAGCAGCTCTCTCTCTCTCCCTTTCTCTGTCTATTTCTATCTATCTATCTATCTGGTGGCTAAGACACATTCCCCTTCATCATTTGGCTTAGCACAATTACACAGCTGAATGAATTTTATTTTGACTGCTGATGCAGACCCTTACGAAATAACAAAATCATGATTTTTGGCCACCTTGTTACTGAGTCATTTATTAACATCAAAATTGCTTTTAAGAGATACTTGTTTCCCCCCCCCCCCCCTCCCCACACACACACACACACACACACACACACACACACACACACACACACACACACACACACACACACAAGCACTGTTCAAACTGATCACAGTTTCAGTACAGCATTCGACATATTTTCAACTTGCCTGCTTGCTTGCTTTGGTCAGAAAGTTATGGTTTTTTCAGGCACCCAGAAATAAAAATACTTAAAAAGAGATGGACCTGATCAAACTGCCATAAGCCTGCATGTATTTCATACATATTTAACTCCATTCTATAACAATATGTCATTTTACTCTTCTTCCTAGAATTTGGACAATTTTTTTTAAGTTCTTCTGCATATTTTTCATAATAAAATATAGATCTTCTATCTTTACACAGAGACAGAAAAGAAAAGTTCTACTTACTATTAAAATTCCAACAGTACATTTCAAATATAATGCTCATTGATGATCTATGAAATTTTGTACTCAAATTCCTCAAAGTGCTACAAATTTCAGCAGAAAAGTCAACAATTTATATGAACAAATTACTGCCTATTTTGCATAATTAAATAACTTCAAATACAGACTTTACTTACAGGCTCACTCAAGAAAAATGATGGTGAGACGGAGATGATGCTTTGTCCACGCATAGAGTAACCTGTTGTGCAGTTATACACCGATCCCTGATGCATTGTGAAGTAAGAAGAGCAATGTATGCATAAGTATAGTGTATCAATTACAACATACAATAACGAAATGAAGTTCTGAAACAGTTGTGATTACAAAAATAGAGATGGAATGAAAGTATTATATTAAAAATTTACATATTTGAGCAGCATCATATCTTAAACATAAATTCTGTGGTTTTGGTCACTGCATTTACAGATGGTATCATATTTTTATTGTATTAAAATTCTTCTTTATCAAAGTTAATTGAAGGAAATAAATAGCATGGAATATGATGAACCTTATGTTATCAAGACCCAGTAAAGTGAAATAAAAATAGCTGTAGGCACACTTCTGTGTACTGACAACAGACCAAATATTGCAGATACCATAAATCATCTATAAAATCAACAGAATAAAACAGTAAGGACATGAATTTGCAGGATTTCCACCAAAATTCTTTAGCAAGTACTGTATGTCCTAAAAAAAGAGCAATGGCTGTAATTTCCACTTTCTAGAAATGCATAAGCAATGTAAAACAGAAAAAGCAAATAAATAGCAGAAAAATAAAACATAAAACATTCTACAGTGATGCCCTAATAGGTGGTCACAGCACACTGAATGAAAGACTACTTTAGTAATTTGATTTAGCAAAACAATGAATATGTAAAAGGAGTTGTGTGAGAGAACGCACACAGACTGATTGTGTTGTGGTTTGAATAGACAAGAAATATTAGCACCCCTGGCTCACTAGCACAGGAAAAGAATTAACACACATTACATTGTAAAGAGACTATTGTTACCATGGAAAAAACAGGCACTAAATGTGACTAATTAACTGTCTGAGAGCAGAAAATTCTGGACAGAAATGTGCGGAGTCATACTGAGCTGATTCTACATGCTTGGCTAACCCGCTAAAAGTGCACCAGCCCAGATGTGTGGTTATTTTATGCAGGACAATGCAAGATCGCACATCACCAACACTTCTCTGTCAGCAATACAGAATGTTTTTGATAATCTTTGGGAAATGTTAAAAGACAAGGTGTATGCAACCAATCCCCACCACTCAAAGAGATGGATGATAGGGTTCACCCAGTCACTTCCCTGATTTCGGCAGCCAAAATTCGTCAAGTGTTTGGTAATGTGTTCACGAAATGTCAAGCTGCTATTAGCACAGAGGGACATCATTTTGAGCACCTACTGCAAATAAAGGTAAGTTTAAGTTAATCAGATGGCAACACTATTTATGGTTAATTCAGTGGAAGCACACGAGCAGCCGACTACCAGTGGCGCCCGGCGGGTGTGGTGGCAGCAGCCAGGGCCATGCTGTGCAACCCATGGGCCCCTCCCAGGTACCTTTTGAGAGACACCCTGTATAATACTTCTTAAATACATTACAGAGGTAAAAAAGTACTGAGTACAACAAATTAAATGTATCTTTGAAGTAAATAAATAACAAATTGTGTAACTTTTTAAGAAGTAAAACAAAATCCATGTCTTATTGTTTAAGGTACCTAACATACATATCTTTTAGTATTATTTGATTGGATAGATAAAAAATCTACTCACCAAGTGGCGGAAGAACACACAAACACACACACTAAAGACTGTTGTGATTGGCAAGCTTTCAAAGCTATTGGCTCCTTCTTCTGGCAAAAGTGTTGAAGGGGAAGGAAGAAGGGTGAAGGAAAAGGACTGGAGAGGTCTAGGAAAAGGGGTAGATTTTGGGAAAGTCACCCATAAGCCCAGGTCAGGGGAGACTTACCGTACAGGATGAGAAGGATGCAGTCCCCAACAATCAGTCTTTCCTTCTCATCCTGTACGGTAAGTTTCCCCCGACCAGCGGTTCTGGGTGACTTTCCCAAAATCTACCTCTTTTCCTACACCTCTCCAGTCCTTTCCCTTCACCCTTCTTCATTCCCCTTCAACCCTTCCGCCCGAAGAAGGAGCCACTGGCTCCAAAAGCTTGCCAATCAGAACAGTCTTTTATGTGTGTGTGTTTTGCCTCTGCTTGGTGAGTAGATTTTTTATCTATCCAATTAAATAATTTTATCAATAATTCATTGTTTTCGTTGTTATATATTTTAGTATGATGTATAGTAGAGAACATATTTTATTCACTCCTCATAAATTATTAATAGTTTATAAATTATTAACTGTAATTGATTGTTGAAAACGCATTCCTTTTCAAGAATTATGTTTTACTGTAATTTTACTTTTCATTTCCTTGCTTTGAGCAAAGCAAAGCCATTGATTATGTCATTGAAAAATTTAAGAGCCATGTGGTAGTCTATCAACAGGATAGCTGAATTTGAGTCTGCTTCACCTTTACTTGACCTCAAGTACCTGTTTTGTCACTTTCAGTTTTCTGAAGCTGCTGTCACTGGAACTATCATAAATATCCTCAAAGCCATTTTGATGTTTGGATAAGCATCTTGTAACCCATACTTTGAAAATGGAGGTGAATATCCATTAAAATATCAAAATGAGAAGCTGCATCAGTGCTCCTCTCAGCTGTTTCAACTGCAATTTGAAAGCCGCTATTTTGTTAACTAGATCAGTTATATTGATATTTCTACATCTCATCTATACTCTGCAAACTACTGTGAAGTGCAATGCAATCCCATTGTACCAGTAATTAACATTTTTTCCTGTTCCATTCACATATGGAGTACAAGAAGAATGACAGTTTGAATGCCTCTGAGTGTGCAGTAATTATTCAAATTTTATCCTCACAATCCGTATGTGAATGACATGTAGGGGTTTTTAGTATATTCCTAGTCATCAATAACAGCCAGTTCTTGAAACTTTGTTAATAGACTTTCTCGAGATACTTTATGTTTATATTCAATAGTCTTCCAGTTCAGTTCCTTCAGTATCCTTGTGAAACTCACGGATGGATCAAACAAACCTGTTACCATTCGTGCTGCCCTTCTCTGCATGCCCTAAATATCCCCTGTTAGTCCTATGGTATGAGTCTCACACATCTGAGCAATATTCCAGAACCAGCCGCACAGGTGATATGTAAACAATCTTGTATGTAGACTGATTGTGCTTTCCCAGTATTCCACCTATATACTGAAGTGTACCAGCTGCTTTACCACAACTGAGCCTATGGCATCATTTCATTTCATATCCTTACAAGGTATTACGCCCAGGTATTTGTATGAGTTGGCTGATTCCAATAGTGACTCACTGATATTATAGTCACAGGATACAATGGCTTCTTCATTTTGTGAAGTGCACAATTTTACATTTCTGAACATTTATAGCAAGTTGGCAGTCTTCACACCACTTTGAAATCTTATCAAGATTTGACGGAATATTTATGAAGATTCTTTCAGACAGTACTTCATTATAGACAACTGAAACATCTGCAAAAAGTCTGAGGTTACTATTAATATTGTCTGCAAAGCCATTAATATACAACATGAACAGCAAGGGTCCCAACACACTTTCCTGGGGCACACCTAAATTTACTTATACATCTGACAATGACTCTCCATCAAAGATAACATGCTTCATACTCCCTACCAAAAAGTCCTCAATCCAGCCACAGATTTTACTTGATACACCATATGATCGTACTTCTGACAATAAGCATAGGTGTAGCTCTGAGTCAAATGCTTTTTTGAAATCAAGAGATACTGCATCAACCTGGCTGCCTTGATCCAAAGCTTTCAGTATGTCATATGGGAAAAGTGTGAGTCGGGTATCACATGATCGCAGTTTTCAGAATCCATGCTGGTTGGCTTTGAGGATGTCATTCTGTTCGAGAAACCTGATAAGTTTGAGCTGAGAATTATGTTGTAACATTCTACAACAAATCAATGTCAAGGGTATCGGACAGTAATTTTGTGGATCACTTCTGCTACCCTTCTTGTAGATGGGTGTCACGTGTGCTTCCTTCCGACTACGAGGCATGTTTCTCGTTCAAGGAATCTACAATTGAGTATAGTTAGGAGATGGGCTAACTCAGCCACAAATGCAATAGAGCTGATAGGGGTTCTACGGGACCCTGGAGCTTTGTTCAATTTTAATTATTTCAGCGGTGTCTCAACAACACTGACAGTAAATACTGATTTCACTCATCTTTTCAGTTGTACAAGGACTAAACTGGCCAATACTCCTGGGTTTTCCTTTGTAAAGCAACATTTGAAAACAGAGTTAAGAATTTCAGCTTTTGCTTTGCTAACCTCAATTACAGTTCCTGTCTTACTATGGACTGGACACGATCTTTGGTGCCAGTAACAGCCTTTTGCATATGACCAGAAAGTAGTAGTTGATGGCTTCACGCATTGCCCTCATGACAGCCAAATGCGTTTCATTCACCATCTCTCTGTCTATAGTCCCATGCTTTGTTTTACACCTGTTATGCAGTAGTCTCTGTTTCCTTAGAAGTTTCTTCACAGTGACTGTATACCATGCTGATAAATATCCCGTGTGACCCATGTTCCATAATAGTGATTTATTTATGATGATGCTCAGACGAAATGTCACTGTGACAACACTGTGCCTTTACAGTCTTGGGCCCACGGAAAGGCTTCCCCTTCGTTCTTTGGGGGGGGGGGGGGGGGGGGGGAGGGAGAGGAGGGTCAGGTTTTGCACCCCATCCATGCCTGCGCACTTGACAGGGGTCTATCTCATCGTGCCCTTGGTACGCCCTGAAAATGGAGTGGGGAGGTGCAATGACTGCAATGGGATGATAGGAATGATCATTAACTCACAACTACTCGAATTGAAATCCTACCAAATATGAAACCCATCTCATGTAATGAGGGTAAAACTGAACTTGGGAGGAATTGGTAACTCAAGAACTAATACAACATGTCTAATTATGAAGAGGCTATTGTTACCTCAGAAAAACAGGCACTAAATGCAACTAATTAACTGTCAGAGAACAGAAAATTCTGGATGGAATACAAAATATAAGCAATGGAATGAGTTAAAACAATTTCTCTCTCTCTCTTTCTCTCTCTCTCTCTCTCTCTCACACACACACACACACACACACACACACACATATTTCTCTAGTATAGAAGCTGGAATTAGTTGAATGTTTATCTTGGATGGTGCAGTGGACTGAACAGGAGATAAAAAATGGTTCAAATGGCTCTGAGCACTAAGGGAATTAACTGCTGAGGTCATCAGTCCCCTAGAACGTAGAACTACTTAAACCTAACTAACCTAAGGACATCACTCACATCCATGCCCGAGACAGGATTCGAACCTGCGACCGTAACAGTCGCGTGGTTCCAGACTGTAGCGCCTTTAACTGCTTGGCCACCCCGGCCAGCGAACAGGAAATAAGAGGAATGAGAACTGCAAGAGAGGAGGTGTGGGGGAGAAAAGTGAGGAAGTATGATATCAGTACAGGACCACAGAAACCACACTCAGATAAATGCAGGAGCAACATACTACACCACTGATGGACAGATGTTGTTTGGCAATGGTCGTTCATATGGGTAGAAGTCTGGATCATGATCATAACCTTTCAAAGTGGAATCTATCTGTTCAAGTTCCATCAGTCTTTAACACTTATCAACCTAAACCTAAAAAGCAAAATAATAATTTTATAGTACAGGTTTTCATGAACTTTTTTTTTACCAATTCACAACACACTACTTCTCCACAATTCCAATTGTCAGCAACACATCTCCCATATCAAAGTCCTTGCCCTCAAAAAACTTCACGAAAATGCACACTGCCACCTCAGCAGACTGTCAACCCTATGAATCTCATACTTCCACCTTGAAATTCAACTGAACTATCCACCACACTTACAAAACAATTCATAAAACCTCACTGACAACCTCTTGCAGCTGCTAAGCTGTGCCTTGCTAACTTGCTACTGCAGCCACATCCCTCCCAACAGCAAACATGCCACAGACAGACATCCAACACAGTAATCAACATAACCTCAAAGGCTCTCACCAAAGATCACACCTTTATCCTCACACCAAAATTCAGTCATGCTGGACTGTTGCTTTTCTACGATGGGAACACTTCTTTGTAAAATGTGTGACGCACTGGAACACACAACAGAAACAGTATATTACTGGCTTTCGAGCTCTTGCTCTTTCCCTAGTAGAGAAAAAGTGGATACATCTAACAAAGGAAGAGCAACAGCTCAAAAGTTAGTAAAATACTCTTTCTGTTGCATGTTTCTATGCACCACACGTCAGTCAGCTATATGTGAGTGGTGGCCTTACATTTATTTTACCAACTATCTATCCAGGAATTTCAAGTGTTATATATTTATTTGACACATGCTCAACAGACCAATATCAGCACAAAACTAATGTCAACTTCAGCCTTCTTCAGTTTGTACCTCCATTGAACCTTGTAATTCCAACACTCCCATCTAACATGCCCTAATAACATCCTACGATATTTTAATTTCCAATCTTGCCTCAACTTCCTTCTCCACGGCCCTCCACAATTAGTCCAATTCATGGCCAAACAGGGAACCTCATTCACCATTTCAAAACTGATACTGCCCTTATCATCCTCCCCACAGACAAGGGCATCACCACCTTGAAAAGCCACAACCATTTGCAAAAGTCAGTGATTACATGGCCAAGGGCATCAGCCATCTGTCTGGCACATGTACCTGCTGCACTCAACCCAACCCAATTCAGAAGTCGTGCACAACTTCCTACTGCTTCTCAATACCCCCTGCCCTTCCCATAACTCTCTTTGGAATGCTGCCCTTCTCATTCCTACCAATCACTGAACACTCACTTTCTCCATGCTTACCAAGATAAGTAAATAATAATCACTCAGTATGTCACACTATAGCTGGTTCCTGCACCTCCAATGAAATGATCTGTGGTTCTGTAGACCAGAACTACAACCTATAACTTGCAGCCTAGCCTCATATATCAAATACACTACCCACTTTCTCATCCTGTTCTCCACAGTTCCTGTTGATAATGGAAACTGGGTAGATAACATTAGAAAACATGCCAAAGAGCAGCATAGATGCGAATGGCTTAATGCTGTAACTTATGGAGAACTCTGGAGGAGGCTTCATCCATCAGAGGATGTCATATAGATGATGATGACGACGACGATGATGATGAATGAGCAAATTATGTAAATCATAAATTCAGTTTGTATCCATGGGTTTCTGCCATTTGTAGTGTGTGTTTTAATCAACATGAATTGTGAAGATACATTATTCTCATCAAGGGTCAAAAAATTAAGGAAGTTATAAGTCTTTCAGTTAGTGAACAGGTAATCTAGAACAAGCTCCACTCCCCCTCCACCTTCTCTCATTCTCCCTCATCCCAATCAAAATAAATTTTTGTTCTCATGGACTATTACTAATTTTGATATCTAAATATTTAAGCAAATAAATTTTACTAACAAAATAACTACATTATCAAAATAAAGGAATACTTTACTGAATCACTGTCTTAAACAATTTCTTCCACTAATTATTTCACAATAAAATCTTCTGTGATATCTCTAAAATTAATTTTAAGTAAAAAATCATTTTCAGTTGGCATAATTGCTGCTCAATGACAATTTTTGAAACACTTATGTTTTAAAACCTACTCTTACCTGTAGCATTTGTGACCCAGAGATATTTGTAAGTCTTAACACTAAAATGAATACATTAATTGCAACTTATTTGCAGAAATGAATTTATACCACCGTGATGGGTGAATTTTTTGAGACTTTCAATATCTCATCTCATAGTTACAAGATGATTTAAAAATAGACCATTTCCTCTGCAAATTCCTATTTCATACACAAGAATAGGTCCTACAAATATTTAGGCAAAATCTGTAATTATGGCTTGAAATTCCACTGGGATGTCGGTAAGGAACGCAAAGAGGAAATTAACTTTGTTATAAAGATATGAACAATGAGAAAAATTTATATATACATGGTCTGGTCACATAAATGTCACCACCACCTATGTTCAACACAATGTGCAGTAACACTCAGGGATGGCAGGTGGCAGCACTAGTAGTGGAGGGTATAAAAAGCTTGTCAAGAGAATGGGGAAAACAATGCAGTCGTCGTCGTCGTAATGCAGAAACAGAGTGATTTATATGACATCCAAAAGAGCACGATCATTGCTTTTTGGGCCAAAACAACTACGTTTGTAAACTCTTTGCATGTTGCTGTGGTTAAAGCGTACTGCGCATGACAGAATGGTGCAATCCACAAAACAGCACCAGGCAACTGTGGTGCACCCCAAGTCATAGATGACAGGGGTGAATGATGGCTGTGGAGATGTGTACAGAAGAATAGATGTGCAACTATTAGTCAACCGACCACCCAGATGAACAAAGGTGCTACCAACAGTGGTTCCTCGATGACCACTCGTTGAATGTCGCTGCACATTGTACTCAGCAGGCACCTGGTTCATGCATCTGTGCTGACTGCTGTTCATCAGTGTCGAGGGCTGGAATTGGCACACCAGTTCCGCAACAGCATGTCCACTGAGTGGTAACAGGTGGCCTTTTCAGATGAATCACATTTTATGCTCCATCAGCATGAAACGTCTGAGAGCAAATACCTGGCAAAGATCACTGAAAGGGTCCAAGCCAGAGGAGGGAGTGTTATAGTCTGGGGAATGCTTTTGTGGCATTCTCTGGGTGATCATGCCATTCTGTAAGGTACAATAAATAAACGAAAGTATGCATCTATCCTTGGGGATGATGTCCACTCCCACATGCATATTGTTTTTCCTTGGCATGATGACATTTACAAGTAGGACAATGCAACATGTCGCACAGTTCACAGAGTACATGCGTGGTTTGGAGAGCGCCAGGATGACTTTACTGTACTCGCCTGGCCAACAAATGTGGATCCTCAACCGAGAAACGTTAATACAGCTGTCACGGCATCGGAGATGGCATAGCTTCAGATCCCTGTCAGTACTTTCCAGACCCTCATTGACTCCCTAAATGCACATCTCGCAGGATCCCGCACACCGAAAGGTGCATATTCAGGTTTTTGACAGGTTGTCACATTAAATAGATTGGACAGTGTAGCTTATCAAGTATTGACACGAGAATTATTCTTCTGAGTAACCACTGCTGCAATTATCTTTCCTCTGCACATAAGTTCGCCTTCCTGTTTTGGTGGATTGTACTTTTGATATTTTCATTTACCTTTTTCTTGTAGTGATGAAACATGTCTTTTGTAATGTTAATTAGTAAATGAAAATAAGTTCAGAAGTTAGCAGCCTTTGTTTCTTTCATCAGGATTTCTTAACACAATATGTAAAGTCTTGAATAACAGCCCATAAACATGCTGTAATGACACCCCCCCCCCCCTCACCCCAATCCATCTGTCTGTCTCTCTCTCTCTCTCTCTCTCTCTCTCTCTCTCTCTCTCTCTCTCTCTCCTCTGAGGTCTGAACATTGTCTCCAAAATCTTCTATTTACTGATGACGTGGTGATAACATCTTGATTGCATCACCTTTATACACCACCTTATCTCAGTCACTGCGATCAACATTGTCTCAAAAACTTTCTTTTTATTGATGACATGGTGAGACAACATCTTGATTGCATCACCTTTATACACCACATTATGTCAGTCACTGTGATAGTGCAGAACCTCTGCTACAAGCGACAGAATTGCAATAAGAAGTGTTAGATGAAAAAAGGGGACATTTCTTCAAATGGAGATAAGCTACTGGTGTGTGGCAAGGGATTGAGAGTAGGAGTCATAGAGACCCTCCTGAAAACATGTGGCCAGCAGAGTGTTATTGATTTGCAGTGATTGTGCACAGAAGTGCCCACCATATGCAAAAGTATTGATGAGTCACAGTAGGCCTCTCAAAAGCAAACATTTGAAGTTGATGCCAATGAGGAACAGCTGTCTGCCTCCGGAAATTGCAACTTGCTGGAATAAATTAACCTTCATTATTCTGCATCATTTCATCACAAGGAACTTCCTGAAGATCCTCGTTTTGTTTTCATTTTAAAATAACAAAGTCAAAAGGTTCCAATATAGTTCACAAATATATTTTAGATTTTGACTGGT
Source organism: Schistocerca piceifrons (assembly GCF_021461385.2). Lineage (NCBI taxonomy): Eukaryota > Metazoa > Arthropoda > Insecta > Orthoptera > Acrididae > Schistocerca > Schistocerca piceifrons. Next base: position 664,146,874 of record NC_060142.1, read on the forward strand.
GGCATGCCATACAGATTCAGACATTACTTTTGAATCTTTCCCTAATTAACTGCTTCTCCTTGAATTGTCTTTAAAATTAATCAATAAAATTTCATAGTGGAAGGAATTAACTACATATCTAGGCATAATGCAACTGTCACCAAGTAGCAGATGCATTGAATAGCACACATGAGAGAAAAAGGGGAGCTGAGAAGGACAAGGTGATGTGCATGGGGAACAATGTTGAGGTTCTGGAGAAATGAAAATACAGTGTATTCACCTGAGGTCCAGATCACAAGGAAATTATCAGTGAATCTTAACCAGGCAAGGTATTCAGGAGTCTAACTGGCTAGAAAGAATATTTAAAGATGGTTCATAAACAATTTGGTGTAGGACAGTGGAATTTGAATGCCTGTAGCAGTGCCAGGTATTTGTCTGCAAGTGACATTACCAAAGAAATAGTTTTGGTTGAGGATGTTGTCTTCAGTCCGAAGACTGGTTTGATGCAGCTCTCCATGCTACTCTATACTGTGCGAGCCTCTTATTCTTTGAATAACTACTGCAACCTACATCCTTCTGAATGTGCTTACTGTATTCATCACCATACTTCCCTCCTATACTTAACTGGTGATCCCATGATATCTCGGAACACGTCCCATCAACTGATCCCTCCTTTTGGTCAAGCTGTGCCACAAATTTCTTGTCTCCCCATTTCTATTCAGTATTTCTCATTACTTACATGATCTACCCATCTAATCTCCAGAATTCTTCCATAGCACCAAATTTCAAAAGCTTCTTCTTGTCTAAGCTGTTTATCATCCACGTTTCACCTCCATACATGGCTACACTCCATACAAATACTTTCAGAAAAAACTTCCTTACACCTAAATCTACATTTGATGTTGACAAATTCCTCTTCTTCAGAAATCCTTTCCTTGCCATAGCCAGTCTACATTTTATATCCTCTCTACTTCAACCATCATCAGTTATTTTGCTCCCCAAATAGCAAAACTCACCTACTGCTTTAAGTGTCTCATTTCCTAATCTATTTCCCTCCACATAACCTGATTTAATTCAAGTACATTCCATTATTTTTGTTTAGCTTTTGTTGATGTTCATCTTATATTGTCCTTTCAAGACACTATCCATTCCGTTCAGTTCCTCTTCCAATTACTTTGCTGTCTCTGACAGAATTACAATGTCAAACAAACAAACTCAAGCTTTTTATCTCTTCTCCCTGGATTTTAACTCCTATTCCATTATTATTATTATTATTATTATTATTATTATTTACTGCTTGCTCACTCTACTGATTGAACAACATTGGGGATAGGCTACAACCCTGTCTCACTCCTTTCTGAACAACTGCTTCCTTCTCATGCCCCTTGAACCTTATAACTGCCATCCGGTTTCTGTACAAGTTGTAAATAGTCTTTCGCTCTCCGTATTTTATCCCTTCCACCCTCAAAATTTCAAAGAAAGTATTCCACTCAACATTTTCAAAAGCTTTCTCTAATTGTAAGTCTACAAATGCAATACAGTTTTGTCTTTCTTCAATCTAGCTTCTAACAGAAGTCATAGTGTCAGTATTGGCTGGTGTGTTCCAACATTTCTCCTGAATCCAAACAGCTCTTCCCCGAGATCAGCTTCTACCAGTTTTTCAGTCTTCTGTAAAGAATTCGTGTTAGTATTTTGCAACCATGTCTTATTAAACTGATAGTTCAGTAATATTCACACCAGTCTGCACCTACTTTCTTTGGAATTGGAATTACGAGGGCGGTTCAGAAAGTAACCTCCGATTGGTCACAGTGCGGGTTGTGGGGGGAGTAGCGACGCCATCTGTGCGTTCACGCACTCAACAGGTCAGTCAGCATCAAGCCGTGGTCGAGTGAACGTCGTACCTGCGCTAGTTTAGTTTTTGTGGCAGTTTGAAATGTGTGCTGCAATAGAAAACCCCGCCAAATGTGAAGTGCGTGCTGTCATAAGGTTTTTTACAGCCAAAGGATATTCTGCAGCAGCTATTCATCATGAGCTTTGTGCTGTGTACGGACCAAGAGTTATGAGTGAAGGAGTTGTCCGTGAATGGGTACGTTTATTTAAAAGTGGACGAGAAAACGTTCATGATGAAGAGAGGAGTGGTAGACCATCATTGGTGACTGATGAACTCGTTCAGACAGTTGATGCAAAAGTTCGTGAAAATCGACGTTTCTCAATGTCGGAGTTGTCTACTGGTTTTCCACAGATTTCTAAGACTCTCTTGTACGAGATAGTGACAGCAAGATTGGGTTACCATAAGTTCTGTGCACGATGGGTGCCCAAAATTCTTACCGACCACCACAAAACTCAAAGAATGGCCTCTGCATTAGACTTTCTGTCACGTTATGAGGACGAAGGAGAACCATTGTTAAACAGAATCGTGACCGGTGACGAAACCTGGATTAAGTATGTGAACCCTGAGACAAAAGAGCAATCAAAGATGTGGGCACATTCAAATTCGCCTACCAAACCAAGAAAAACCTCGCAAGATTTTTCTGCCAGAAAACTGAGGCAACGGTGTTTTGGGATGCCAAAGGGGTGTTGTTGGTTGAATTCATGGAACGTGGTACGACCATTAATCAAGACGTGTACTGTGAAACAATAAAAATGTTACGACGGGCTATACAGAACAAATGCCGTGGTATGCTGACTTCCGGTATCGTTTTTTTGCACGATAACGCCCGTCCTCACTCTGCTCGCAGAACAACGGCCCTTCTTGAGTCCTTCAAGTGGGACGTTAACAACCATCCACCTTACAGCCCAGACCTGGCGCCAAGTGATTATCACCTCTTCATGCATTTGAAGAAATGGCTCGGGTCACAGCGGTTTGATGACGACGAAGAGCTCAAAGATGCGGTCACAGGCTGGCTCCAGGCACAAGTGGGTGATTTTTATGCAGAAGGAATTTCAAAGCTTGTGAAGAGATACGATAAGTGCCTCAATCGCTATGGAGACTATGTAGAAAAATAGTGCAAAGATGTAGTTGTAAGATGTATATATTAAAATATTTTTATTTAACTTGGTGCATTTTTTTAAATCAACCGGAGGTTACTTTCTGAACGGCCCTCGTATATTCTTCTTGGAGTCAGAGTGTATTTGGCCTGTTTCATACATCTTGCTCACAAGATAGAAGAGTTTTGTCATGGCTGGCTCTCCCAAGGCTGTCAGTAGTTCTAACAGAATGTTGCCAACACCCAGAGCCTTGTTTCGATTTAGGTCTCTCAGCGCACTGTCAAATTTTTCACGCAGTATTCCATCTCCCATCTCATCTTCATCTATGTTCTCTTCCATTTCTATAATACTGTCCTCATGTACCACTCCTGTGTATAGACCCTGTACAAACTCCTTCCACCTTTCACGTTTCAGATTTCCCTTCTTTGCTTAAGCCTAGTTTTCCATTTGAGCTCTTGATATTCATACAGGTGGTCCTCTTTTTCAAAGGTCTCTCTAATTTTCCTGTGGGCAGTATCTAACTTCCCCTTAGTGATATATGCTTCTACATCATTTCATTTATCCTCTAACCACCCCTGCTTAGCCATTTTGCACTTGCTGTTAATCTCACTTTTTAGGCATTTGTATTCCCTTTTGACTGCTTCATCTACTGCATCTTTGTATTTTATCCTTTCATCAATTAAATTAATATCTCTTGTGTTATCCAAGGATTTCTACTAGCCCTCGTCTTTTTACCTACTTGATCCTCTGCTGCCTTCATATTTCATCTCTCAAAGCTACCCATTCTTCTTCTACTGTATTCCTTTCCCCTGTTCTCGTCAATCATTCCCTAATGCTCCCTCTGGTTATTTCAGTTTATCCAGGCCCCATCTCCTTAATTCCCTACTTTCTTGGAATCTCTTCAGTTTTAATCTACATTTGATTACCAATAAATTGTGGTCCAAGTCAACATACGCCCCTGGAAATTGTCTTACAATTTAAAATCTGGTCCTGAAATCTCTATCTTACCATTATATAATAGATCTGAAACATGCCAGTGTCTCCAGGTCCCTTCCACATACACAACCTTCTCTCACGATTCTTAAACCAAGTGTTAACGATGATTAAATTAATCTCTGTGCAAAATTCTACCATGTGTTTTCCTCATTCGTTCCTTTCCCCGAGTCCAAATTCACCTATTTTTCCTTCTCCTCCTATCAAATTCCAGTCCCCCATGACTATTAAATTGTCGTCTATCTTAATTATCTGCATAATTTCTTTTATCTGATCATTAGACCTGTGACTCTTAGGTTCTAAAAATCTTAAATTAGGTACCTAAAATAGGTTCAATCACTTACAAAAATGGTTATAAAAATCAGAAAACACGTCTCCAAAATCTGACATTTTATTGTCCAAAGTCTGACATTTTATTGTCCAAAGTCTGACATTTTATTGTCTAGAAAGATAAATAGATCAATGAAAATCCACATTATATTATTTTCCACGTCCATAATTACAGTCACAGTAAATAACTAACACTTTCTCTAGATTTTCCATTGAGATACTGCATTTCGTCTGTTAATAGCATCTTATATGCTGAGAATGAGCATTCCACGTCAACAGATGTCACCGGAGAATGTTTAAATAATGGTATTAGGCACAATGGGACTGCACACTCATGTTCTGCTGATTTACCTGATAAGATGTCAGCCACTGTGTCCTTTTTGTCTTCAGTTTCTCAATAACTTTCATACCAATAGAACCTGGGACCAAGTTGATTTTTTCTGTCACCTCTTCTATTAATCACAGATGCATGTAGACTGGTTTCCCTGAACACTCTAGCTTTTATAATAGGGAGCCAGAGTGCGTAATGAGATTTTATGTATGCAATGTCGTTGTAAATTGTTGGATCCTTTAGAAGATCCTAAGCTGAAGTAATGCTCAGTGTCTCCTCTTGCAATTTAAGAACAATGTTCTTAACATCTTCCAAATGCTCACTGTAATATCCCACGGCCTCTAGCCACGTTCACCAGTGAGTAAGTATGGGTTCTGGTGGAAGTGGTACTTTGGGAAGTTCCTCTCGAAATAACTGAATTCTTGTAGGTGCTTTAATAAAAACCTTTTTGATGGTTAAAACTAGCTTATTTACATGTAGAAATTCGAGACGTGCCGGCTGGAGTGGCCGAGTGTTTCTAGGCGCTACAGTCCGGAACCGCACAACCGCTACGGTCGCAGGTTCGAATCCTGCCTCGGGCATGGATGTGTGTGCTGTCCTTAGGTTAGTTAGGTTTAAGTAGTTCTAAGTTCTAGGGGACTGATGACCAGAGCAGTTAAGTCCCATAGTGCTCAGAGCCATTTGAGCCATTCGAGACGTATCATCTCAGCTACATGATTCATGGCATGGTCAAGACGTGTGATACGAAGCAAGGCTGGGTAAAACACTTTCAACAATTTAACAGCAGCAGCTATCGTGTAAGCAGCTGCATCAGTGTAGGTTACAAGTACTTTATTTTCATCTAGACTGTTGGGGAAAAGTAATTTGAGGACTTTATTAAAAAAGTGAGCAATTGTTTCCCCTGTTTTTTTTTTTTTTTTTTTTTTTTTTTTTTTTTTTTTTTTTTTTTTTTTTTTTTTTTTTTGTTCCCCAGATGAGGTACAGAGTGAGTGTCAGGATCTAAACTTCCAACAATCAAGTTAGCCACACCTTGTCTGTCAGTTGTCTCATCGACAGAGTTCCACATGTATGAATTGCCTATACCTTCCCTTATCCCGCTCAATGTATTTTCATATAAAGTATCTACATAGTTCTTTCTCAGTATGGAGTCTGATGGAATGCTGCGGTGACAGTATTTCTCTAGAAAACTTTTGAACTGGCTATTTTCAACTGCACTGAATGGTATGTTTGCTGCAAAAATGGCTGTTTGTTGCATTTGGTTTAGTTACAAATGTTTATTTCAAGTTTGATTTATTTTTTAAATTTGCCTGGTGTTTACTCCCCGCAACATGTTGACTTAAATGCGACCTCTGTTCAGAATGTACCTAGAAATAAAAAGAAATGAGAAATACTTTGTGCAAGAATTTACGTACAAGATCCACTTAGCAAAATTAAACTACATTAAGGGTTTAGAAACAATATATTTGCATTTGAACATGCCTGGCCCAAGTTAACTCAGGAAGAACAGTGGAATCACTGTTCTCTGAGTGGGCATCGCAGATAAAAGTTAAAATTTTACTCACATCTTTGTTGCACAAATTGCAGTGAATAACTCTTCTGTCTGCAGAGAAATCAGGAAATTCTTGTAACCACTGAGGAATAAGAGATAATTTGGAGCTGGCTTCTTTTGGCATGCTTGACTTTCCACAAATACACTGTCGCTGTGCAATATTTAACCACATCCAAGCAGCACGCTGACCGACTGCATGAAGACAGTGTAGGTGTTTTAAACAGGCTGTTCTGACAGGGCAGGAAGGTGCTGGAGGCAGATCACAAGGCTCCTCCATGCCCTGCCAGCCCATTTGACGGTTCACAGTAAGCGACAATGCTCTGTGGAAGAGGGTGGGCTGGAACAGCCTGGCATATGCTGTCTTCATCTGACTTACAATTGGTGTTCACGCATGCAAACAAACCAGTTATTATTCAGTCACTGTTTTCTAAGAAGCCAGGAAGACCAGAAGAGTAGTTTTAGTCATACAAATTTTATATGACTGGATTTTTAAAAATTAGATACAGTCATGTTCTAACATGAAATTAGGTATTTTTAGAATTTTTAAAAAGAGATACAATCAGGTTCTAACGTGAAATTAGGTATTTTAGGTACTATAAAATAACAATTTTTGATAAAATATTTGCGTAATTCTTAGCTGGGAAGACCACGAGAGAATGTTAGTTATATAAATTTTTATTCAAGTGGATTTTTAAAATTTAGGTACTTTTAGGTGCTATAAAACTAGCGTTTTCAATCATAGATTGGCATAGTTCATGTACGTACAACTTTTACTGCCTTTATTTAATGAGGAACAAAAATGTCTTTACCTAAAATCCGAGGTCTACTGATCATACATTTCTTCAATCTCTTCATCATCTGTGGAGCTTGTTGGCATATAAACTTGTACTATTGTGGTAGGTGTGGGCTTTGCGTCTATCTCGGTTACAATAATGCATTCACTATGCTTTTCATAGTAGCTTATCCGCATTTCTATTTTTTATTCATTATTAAACCAACTCCTTCAAGCTATCCACTCCCATTTCTAAATTTTCTAACCTACCTGTCCGATTAAGCGATCTGACATTCCACGCTCCGATCCGTAGAACAACAGGTTTCTTTCTCCTGATAATGACAGCCTCTTGGGAGGACTATATTTTACCTCCAGAATACTTTACCCAAGATGATCCCATCATCATGATCATCATCATTTAACCATACAGTAGAGCTGCATGACATTGGGAAAAATCACAGCTGTAGTTACCCTTGCTTTCAGCTGTTCACAGTACCAGCAGGGCAAGGCTGATGTCGCAAGGCCACATTGGTCACACCAACAGTACAGCTGTTGTTGTTGTGGTCTTCAGTCCTGAGACTGGTTTGATGCAGCTCTCCATGCTACTCTATCCTGTGCAAGCTTCATCATCTTCCAGTACCTACTGCAACCTACATCCTTCTGAATCTGCTTGGTGTATTCATCTCTTGGTCTCTCTCTATGATTTTTACCCTCCACGCTGCCCTCCAATGCTAAATTTGTGATCCTTTGATGGCTCAAAACATGTCCTACCAACCGATCCCTTCTTCTAGTCAAGTTGTGCCACACACTTCTCTTCTCCCCAATCCTATTCAATACCTCCTCATTAGTTACGTGATCTACCCACCTTATCTTCAGCATTCTTCTGTAGCACCACATTTCGAAAGCTTCTATTCTCTTCTTGTCCAAACTAGTTATCGTCCATGTTTCACTTCCATACATGGCTACACTCCATACAAATACTTTCAGCTATCTTTATTATTGAGGCATGCAAGCCTCCCCACCAGTGACATGTCAGGCTGGGTAATGTTTTATGGTGGTAAAACTATGGGATTTTGAGATGTCAGCATAGAGGGATGTGGCATTGATGAGTGACAAGCTGAACTCCAAGTAATAAAGTGACAGTAACTGTGGAGAGTTGATGAGAAAATAGTTAATGTATTTGACGGAGGAGGATAGGGTGCAAGCTACAGGTTGAGGGTACTTGTCTACAGGAGCAAAGACTCTTTCAGAGCGCCTGCAGGAACCAGCCACAAGTGATTGGATTTATATATTTTGGAAAGCATTTAAGAACTGTGTGTTGAGTGATCGGTAGTAAAAAGTCTGGCTAAAAATGAAAAGTGGAGTATTAGGGGTAAAGTGAACAAATTAGGAGCAGCTACTGAATACGAAAGTATGGGTTTTATAGAAGTCTTGTGTGCCCTGTGCTGTTCTCGGTTAACTCTGCTGTAAAGGGCATAAACTAAGATCTGAGAAGGTTCATTCACGTGGATCCAAAATCTCATATTGGTGCTGGGGAGATGGAAATGTATTTCTCGTGGTCCATACCTGAATAGGAGGGCCAAGGACAAATTAGCAAATCTGTTTCCAGAAAACATAAGGGGGACATCAGCACATGAAGGCAAATCCCTGTGGTTATTGGAGACAAGTGAGAAACCTGCTTGAGGTCCGATTCAGAATGACACTATTAAAAGAAATTAAATTGACAGAGACTCGCAGTTCATCTTATAAGAATAGAAGGAGAGGAGAAATCAACTTGTTTCATCGAAATATTAGGTGGATGAGGGAAATAAACTAAATAGATTTTTCATTTGTTTAGAAAATCTTAGCAGTTGGAAAGAAATTCATGTAATTTGTCAGTCTGAACACTACAGAGCCACAGACACAAGTAAATTCTATGTAGATCAGGATATAGAAGCATATGCCTGAGAGGTAGTATTTGAAAATGTAATACTTTCAATAGTTACAGTAATCAGGTCCCCCCCACCCCCTTTTATTCGGAAATTTTCACGAAAAATGTTGGCTTATTGTGCAGTCTGTCAGACAGAACAAAGGGATCATTAATTAGTGGTGACTTTAAAGTAAATTTCTTGAAGAAATCTGACAGAAAGAGTGATCCAGAGGTACTGTTAGTCAAGTATAATTTAGTATGCAACATGTTAAAGATTGGTGAAGTCAAGGGGCCTCCAGGAAGAAGGTTGGACAGATAGGAAACTCTGGATGTTGAGAAGCAGAGCGCAAAGACTGTTTCAAGTAAAAAAAAAAAAAAGACTGCATATATAACAATCAAAGAAAACAATGAAACTGGTAAATGAAAAACTAGTTAAGACTTTAAAAGAAAGTTTTTAAAATGTTGACTGGAGTATTGTTTAGGAGTGTAATGCTGACTTAAGTCTAAATCCAAAATATTTTTTAATGCGTTTGCATCCATATTGAAATTAGTTTACCAAAAAGATAGTTAAATGCGATAGTGGGAAGTCATTTAAAAAATCCTGGATCACTACTGGTATCAGAGTATCTTCAGACCAAAAATAGGACATGAACAAAAAGCCTGAATAAGTAAAGATTTAGAAATACCTCCATGTTATAAACATAACTGTAAAATATTAAGAAAAGTTGTGAAAAATTAAGGAGTATGAATATCTTGTCTGAAATTGACACATCAGACAACAAAATAAAAGATAGATAGGGAAAGAAGGCACAGAAGATGACATTATTTCTGTCACAAATTATGGGAACACTGTAAAAGAAAGTTCGTGTGTGCCAGATATTTTTAATAATTACTTCTTAGAAATAAGCGAATTATAATTTGAATTACAAGTGGACCAAACAACTGAGACAGCTATATATACATTTACACACATAACAAAGTTTTTAAATGATAAAATAGTTCAGATCTTCTGTGATTTATTGCAGGCATTTGTTTGTGTCTTTTATCACATATATTATATGTTTGTTTGCATGGCCATCTTCTGCAGCAGCTGTTATTATCTGTTACTATAGCCGGGTGTATACATGGAGAAGGAAAAAAAATCCCGGTTGAAAATACACTTTTTCTGTGTTAAGTGACAGTATACTTTTCCTCAGCACTGTAAAACTTATCAATCCTTTGATGATTTATGTTTTTATACACCATCATAGAATTACCCGGCACTTTATAAAATGAAACTGAGGGGAAAAAAACGTTTTGGAAAGACCTTTGTCGTGCAGCAACATGTACGCTGTATATTTTCATATTACAGAAGTATAAATTTCAATTCCACCAAACATCGCATGTTACTTTCCGAAGCACTGAAATCGAGATTGCGATGTGCTTTTGTAAGCATCATACCTCATGACGTGATCTCGCCAGCCGATGACAGCGGATATTCTGAGCATAGGGCAAGCGATGTAGTCAACCAATAGCAATATCACTGTAGCGCGTATACACAAATTAAAGTAAATAGTTTAAATTAATATACATAGCGTTGCTATAAGAAAAGAAAACATTTCACATATAATATTGGTCTCGAAGATTAATAAGCTGCAAGAGACGCTAGGCTTTCACATATAATATTGGTCTCAAAGTTTAATAAGCTGCAAGAGAAGCTAAGCTTTCACCCATAATATTGATCTTTTTTGTGCATGTTACACTTTAAGCTACATCACACAAATGTGACAGTAAAATTTTTAATAACGACATAAATGTCTGATCTCCTGGGATCAAATTTTTTCTAATGGTCATCCACAAAGAACTGATTTTAATGATTTTTAAATGAGAGGTAAACGCTCTGTGATTTAAGAAATTCGCTGTACATTCTCACACATAGTTCCGCTTGCATAAAAGGAAATTTACTTTGAACTAATGCTGTTCAAACAACCATTCGCAATATTTTCCTGCGACCTGTAGAAATAGGTTCGTTTCAGCAGTTGCCAGAGAGCGCCAGGTAATAGGCATCACCGCGCTTGCGCAGCTACTATGGCGCAGGAAGCCCCTATGCTTGTACGTTGTTGTTGTTGTTGTTGTTGTTGTTGTTGTGGTCTTCAGTCCTGAGACTGGTTTGATGCAGCTCTCCATGCTACTCTATCCTGTGCAAGCTTCTTCATCTCCCAGTACTTACTGCAACCTACATCCTTCTGAATCTGCTTAGTGTATTCATCTCTTGGTCTCCCTCTACGATTTTTACCCTCCACCCTGCCCTCCAGTACTAAATTGGTGATCCTTTGATGCCTCAGAATATGTCCTACCAACCGATTCCTTCTTCTAGTCAAGTTGTGCCACAAACTCCTCTTCTCCCCAATTCAATACCTCCTCATTAGTTATGTGATCTACTCACCTAATCTTCAGCATTATTCTGTAGCACCACATTTGTTCTATTCTCTTCTTATCTAAACTATTTATCATGCATGTTTCACTTCCATACATGGCTACACTCCATACAAATACTTTCAGAAACAACTTCCTGACTCTTTAAATCAATACTCGATGTTAACAAATTTCTATTCTTCCGAAACACTTTCCTTGCCATTGCCAGTCCACATTTTATATCCTCTCTACTTCGACCATCATCAGTTATTTTGCATCCCAAACAGCAAAACACCTTTACTACTTTAAGTGTCTCATTTCCTTATCTAATTCCCTCAGCATCACCAGACTTAATTCGACTACATTCCATTATCCTCGTTTTGCTTTTGTTGATATTCATCTTATACCCTCCTTTCAAGACACTGTCCATTCCGTTCAACTGCTCTTCCAAGTCCTTTGCTGTCTCTGACAGAATTACAATGTCATCGGCGAACCTCAAGGTTTTTATTTCTTCTCCATGGATTTTAATACCTACTCCAAACTTTTCTTTTGTTTCCATTACTGCTTGCTCAATATACAGATTGAATAACATCGGGGAGAGGCTACAACACTGTCTCACTCCCTTCCCAACCACTGCTTCCCTTTCATGCCCCTCGACTCTTATAGCTGCCACCTGCTGTCTGTACAAATTGTAAATAGCCTTTCGCTACCTGTATTTTACCCCTGCCACCTTCAGAATTTGAAAGAGAGTATTCCAGTCAACATTGTCAAAAGCATTCTCTAAGTCTACAAATGCTAGAAATGTAGGTTTGCCTTTCCTTAATCTTTCTTCTAAGATAAGTCGTAGGGTCAGTATTGCCTCACTTGTTCCAACATTTCTACGGAATCCAAACTGATCTTCCCTGAGGTCAGCTTCTGCCAGTTTTTCCATTCGTCTGTGACTTATTAAACTGATTGTTTGGTAATTTTCACATCTGTCAACACCTGCTTTCTTTGGGATTGGAATTATTATTTTCTTCTTGAAGTCTGAGGGAATTTCACCTGTCTCATACATCTTGCTCACCAGATGGTAGGGTTTTGTCAGGACTGGCTCTCCCAAGGCCGTCAGTAGTTCTAATGGAATGTCTACTCCCGGGGCCTTGTATCGACTCAGGTCTTTCAGTGCTCTGTCAAACTCCTCACACAGTATTGTATCTCCCATTTCATCTTCATCTACATCCTCTTCCATTTCCATAATATTGTCCTCAAGTACATCGCTCTTGTGTAGACCCTCTATATACTCCTTCCAACTTTCTGCTTTCTCTTCTTTGCTTAGAAATGGGTTTCCATCTAAGCTCTTGATATTCATGCAAGTGGTTCTCTTTTCTCCAAAGGCCTCTTTGATTTTCCTGTAGGCAGTATCTATATTACCCCTCGTGAGATAAGCGTCTACATCCTTACATTTGTCCTCTAGCCATCCCTGCTTAGCCATTTTGCACTTTCTGTCGATCTCATTTTTGAGTCTTTGTATTCTTTTTTGCCTGCTTCATTTACTGCATTTTTATATTTTCTCCTTTCATCAATTAAATTCAGTATCTCTTCTGTTACCCATGGATTTCTACTGGCCCTCGTCTTTTTATCTACTTGATCCTCTGCTGCCTTCACTATTTCATCCCTCAAAGCTACCCATTCTTCTTCTACTGTATTTCTTTCCCCCATTTCTGTGAAATGTTCCCTTATCCTCTCCCTGTAACTCTGTACAACCTCTGGTTCTTTCAATTTATCCAGGTCATATCTCCTTAAATTCCCACCTCTTTGCAGTTTCTTCAGTTTTAATCTAGAGTTCATAGCCAATAGATTGTGGTCAGAGTCCACATCTGCCCCTGGAAATGTCTTTCAATTTAAAACCTGGTTCCTAAATCTCTGTCTTACCATTATATAATCTATCTGAAACCTTGTAGTATCTCCAAGGTTCTTCCATGTATGCAACCTTCTTTCATGATTCTTGAACCAAGTGTTAGCTATGATGAAGTTATGCTCCGTGCAAAATTCTACCAGACGGCTTCCTCTCTCATTTCTTAGCCCCAATCCATATTCACCTACTATGTTTCCTTCTCCACCTTTTCTTACTGTCGAATTCCAGTCACCCAAGACTATTAAATTTTCATCTCCCTTCACTACCTGAATAATTACATTTATCTCATCATACATTTCATCAATTTCTTCATCATCTGCAGAGCTAGTTGGCATATAAACTTGTACTACTGTCGTAGGCGTGGGCTTCGTGTCTATCTTGGCCACAATAATGCGTTCACTATGCTGTCTGTAGTAGCTTACCCGCATTCCTATTTTCCTATTCATTATTGAAGCTACTCCTGCATTACCCCTATTTGATTTTGTATTTATAACCCTGTATTCACCTGACCAAAAGTCTTGTTCCTCCTGCCACCGAACTTCACTAATTCCCACTATATCTAACTTTAACCTATCGATTTCCTTTTTTAAATTTTCTAACCTACCTGCTCAATTAAGGGATCTGACGTTCCACACTCCGATCCGTAGAATGACAGTTTTCTTTCTCCTGATAACGACATTCTCTTGAGGAGTCCCCGCCCAGAGATCCGAATGGGGGACTATTTTAACTCCGGAATGTTTTACCCAAGACGACACCATCATCATTTAATCATACAGTAAAGCTGCACGCCCTCGGGAAAAATGACGGCTGTAGTTTCCCCTCGTTTGCAGTACCACAACAGCAAGGCCGTTTTGGTTCGTGTTACAAGGCCAGATCAGTCAATCATCCAGACTGTTGCCCCTGTAACTACTGAAAAGGCTGCTGCCCCTCTTCAGGAACCACACGTTTGTCTGGCCTCTCAACAGATACCCCTCCGTTGTGGTTGCACCTACGGTACGGCTATCTGTATCGTTGAGGCACGCAAGCCTCCCCACCAACGGCAAGGTCCATGGTTCATGGGGGGATTGTACGTGTAAAACATTAAAAGATCTTGTATTATGTCATTAAAAAAAAAAAATTTAAGACATCAGAAGATACTCCAAGAGCATCGGAATTTGGTGAACCATACTAAAATGCAAATTTGGCTTACAGTGCACATTCGTATGCCCAGATTCGGATGTAAATTTTCTTGGAGAACCAGTTCTGAATTATCCCATGTTTGGTTCTTTATTATGGCATAATGCCATACGTGCTAGAAGATGAAAAGATGCACTTTTGAAATGCTGCAAACAGTTGAAACTAGCCGATAGTGTGGAGTTAAACACTTCATTTCACTTCAAATAAATTGACTGCCTCAGCAGAAAAGATTAATAAAAGCCCAATTTCTTTAGCAAACCAACAAAAGTAACTTCCTTGTTCTGCAAGGCGCTTAATGCTTGACTGTCTGAAAGGTGGAAATAAATCTTAAACTAAAATTTTAAATCTTTAATTCACTTGATAGCTCCAGGCAACAGAAATCCGTTTTGTTTTCATTTGACGTGAGTGCAATAAATGAAGAGGAAACAGCAAAATCACTAAACGTAAACAAGGGGTCACGTGGAGACCATCCACCTTCCCACTACAACTCAGACTGCTCTGTGCATCAGCCCCGGATCAACGATATTTCCGAACCGTGGCAATACTATATAGTGGTGTCCCCCTCTCCTCTCTCTATAGCGTTTGAGGTAAGATGATAAAAATTTTAAAAAATCGACTCTTCAAAAATGTTTACATTTTGTTGCACACATCTTTCTGAAAAGCCTGATATATATAAAACATATGTGTTCAAAGAAATCTAGGACATGTTATCTGGTCCTAAGTGTGCCAAAGGGCAGTGCCACGCCTCTTCACACAGCATTCTTCTATCGCACATCATTGTATTTCGCTCTGTGAAATTCAAACATATAATATTTTGTAATGGATGCCATCAATCTGCATTTAGGGCAGCGGAAATTAAAATGTCTTGTGGTGTCGTCCTGCTCCCACTTGCCCAGTTTGACATCCAGCCCCTCTTCTTATTTAGAAAAACAAAAAACTCTCAATTAATAGTGGAAGGGATTATTTGTAATCCGGAGAACAAGAACACTCTCTAACCTTGCTACAGCTTCACATGGTGTCCTTTCCTCTCTGCGAAGGGATATATCTTCTTCTTCTTCTTCTTCTTCTTCTTCTTTTTTTTTTTTTTTTTTTTTTTTTTTTTTTTTACATGACAGAATAGGTACCAATATCAAATGCCTATTAGGCCTACTACAAGCAAAAAGCTTTATGTTCGGAAATAGTTTCACATTTCATTCATACGCTCCAGCTTCTCAAGCACGAGATCAAAAAGTAGTAGTATGAAATTTTTGTATAAATTTGGAACCACCATACTCTTCCATAATTTGTGTCATGTCCCCATTTCTTCTCCTTCCTCGTTCTGGGGGAACAAACAATCTTATCACTAATTCTGTAACTATTCCTGCCAGTGTCAAAACTTATTCTCCGGTTAATTTCACTAACCCTGCCACAATCAACTGTTTAGTTATCCCGTGTTTATTCTCTGGTTAGGATTTATTACGTGTTTGTACAACGCATTTTCCGCGCTTCTCCTAGAATAGAACTTATGATGGCTGCTACCGGCGTCTGTACATCTGGCCATTACTAGTGTACCAGTCTTACCAAAAATTTTCTATCAAAATTTCATTTTCTTGGATACACCGAGAAGATAATACGTAATCTTTCTTACCTGTTATTCCTGTTAGTAGTTTATTTCACTGTGGTAGTCTGAATCTATGGATTTCGCTGGTAATTATAACGACGCTGATCATTCGAAAACCCAGTCAATCCCATAAACAAACAGCGATTGACATTCACTGGTTCGGCTTTATTCCGCTCAGCTCGTACAGCCCCCTCCCCTTCTGTCTGCAGGAAAGTTTATTTCTAGATGAGACAGGGATTCCCCTGGCAGAGACATGACGTACACTATGCACGCATTCAAAAATCAGCTTATGATCCATTCAGAAACAAACTTAGAATATGTTCACAAATCTTCAAAAATCAACACGGACCCATTTCAACAATCGATAGACCAACATGTGCTGGATACTAGGCGCTTTGTGAAACAAGGCTTTCTCCTCAAGAATATGAATTCTTGCCCCCCATGGAATCTGGCAGCTCGCGCGTGGCAGTAAAATTTTTCCAGGTAGCATCTTGCTGCACTGCTTATACAGCAGCCACTTCTGGTAGCCATCCGCTCATACGAATCTAATGTAAACAGTTGTGACGTCACACCCATCGGAGGCAATTTGTTGTTATGAAGCATTGCACAGTCTTCCTAAAGCCTTTGACACATTTTGCTGTTGACAGACACTTGTATGAGTACTGTGTTGTTGTTGTATATGGCGCATTTCCTATGCAACTTAAGTTTTATTTTATTTTTTTTTTTTTCTTTTTTTCATGTTTTATTGCTGCAATATTATTCTGTAGTGAGTGGCAAGATACAGAAATATCCGTTGTTAGAGTATTGTTTCTCAACAGTCAAAATTACAAAAATTTAACTGAAAACTAAAACAAAGAAAAAATTCTTGGAATTCTAAAAAAAGAAAAAAAAGAAAAAAGAAAAAAAAATCTCGAGTTTTTCCCGGTTTTCTCCCGGATGAAAAAATTACTGGGTTTTTCCCGGTTGTCCCAGGTCGTATACACCCTGTCTTGGCCACAGTTTGGAGATGACCATTCATCCTGGTGGGTATCTGTTTAGTAGTGGTACCAAATTAAAAAGCTGCGCAATGATTGTAACAGAGGTGCTATATGACATGGCAGCTTGCACAGGTGGCCCGGCCTCTGGTGGGGTCGGATAAGCACTCTTGTCATTTTGTTGGTTATCCCACCCTGTGTGAAAAATGTTTGGTGACCTCTGGCATGAGGTATCCAATGAAATTTGTTACTAGAATGAGTGTTTACTGGTAGGGAGTACACAGCAAGTTGTCTTGGATGAGGAGTCATTGACAGGTGCAGAAGTAACTTCAGGTGTGCCCAGGGAAGTGTGTTGCGTCCCTTGCTGTTCATATTGTATATTAATGACCTGGAATACAATATTAATAGTAACTTCCTAATTTTTTGCATATGATGCAGTTAACTATGACGAAGTACTGTCTGGAAAAAGATTGCGCAAATATTCAGACACAGACCTTGATAAAATTTCAAACTGGTGCAAAGATTGGCTACTTGCTTTAAATTTTCAGATATGTAGAACTGTGCACTTCACAAAACAAAATAAAAACATAGTATGCTATGACTACAATATCAATGAGTCATAGCTGAACCCGTCAAATCATAAGGGGATAACAATTTGTAGGGTCAAGAAATGGAACGATCACATGGGTTCAGTCGTGGTTAAGACAGGTAGCATACTTTGCTTAATTGGCAGAATAATGGGGAAATGTGGTCAGTGACTGCTTGCAATTCACTCATGCAACCCATCCTTGAATATAGCTCAAGGGAGTGCGACCCATACCAAATAGAGCTAACAGAGGATATTGCATGCATACACAGAAGGGTAGCACAAATAGTCACACATGTGTTCGACCTACAGGAGAGTGTCACAGAAATGTTGAAAGAATGGAACTGGGAGACTCTAGAATACAGACATAAACTATCCTAAGAAAGCCTGCTTACAAAGTTTCAAGGACCAGATTTAAATAGGACGCTAGGAATACAGTGCAATGCCCTAAATATTGCTCCCATAGGGATCATGAGGACAAGATTAGAGTAATTACAGCACACACAGAGGCTTCTGGACAGTCATTCTCCCTATGCTTCATACATGAATGGAACAGGAAAAAGCTCTAATAATTGGTACAATGGGATGTACACTCTCCTATGCACTTTGTAGTGGTTTGCTGAGTATGTATGTAGCTGTAGATGTAACAGATCTGCATTACCATTCAATGAGTCTATCTTTGGCAAAGACGTGGTTGAAATATGCACCTCTAAAACTGTGAAAATCTACCCATGGAAATAAAATGTCTGGCGGGAAACAGAATTGTTTTCAAATGTAGATTACAGATCTTTCTCCTGACAACTCCTATACAATACAGGAATTCTTGAACAAAATTATAACTCATTACTAACAGAAAAACCTGTACATGACCAGTATGTACCCATTATAAATACTTTTTAAATATATAAGGAGCAATCAAATGAAACCCGGTCACGAGTGTAAAGTAACGATAATGGTTTCACTAACTCAAAAATGTAGTTATACACAGTACACATACTCAAAAACAGTCACCAAAACTGTTGGCACATTTATCCCATTGCGACAGTAGCAGGTCGATTCCATCCTTGAAGAAGCTAGTAGGCTGCTGTCGGATCCAGTACTAGACCCAGTCGTACACTTCGTCGTTCCTTGAGAATCAATGTCAATGAATACCTTCTTGGAGGTCCAAACACGTGAAAGTCACACGGTGAAAGGACCGAGCTGTATGGTAGATGTTCCAGAGTTTCCCACCGAAACTGCTCCAATGTCATCTTCACAGCATTGGCCTTGTGTGGGCGGGCTTTATCATGCAGGAGGATAATGCCATGAACAACATGCCTCAGTGTTCCAACTTGATGGCTCGTCGAAGGTTCTGTAAAGTGGCTTGATAACGTGTGACACTGATTCCAGGAACTCGCAAGCAGTGGGGCTTTGTGGTCAAAACAGAAGGACATCATGACCTTACCCGAACTGGTGTGCATGGCCTTAGTTTTCTACGGTGGGGGTAAAGTCGCATGTTTCCACTGCTTGCTCTGATGCTTGCTTTCTGGTTCAAAATAGTGACACCAATTTTCATCACCTGTGACAATATGCAACAGAAAGCCATATTCCTTCTCATGATAACGTCGCAGATGACTCAAAGAAAACCATTTGGATATTGCGCTGTTCGGCAGTCAGTTGGTAGTGAACCCACTGCGCACAGATTTTTCGAAAGTTCAAGTGTTCTTGTACTGTGGTGTGAGCGGTGCCCACACTAATACCCAGTAACCGACAGATCTTGTCCACAGTGATTCTGCGGTTGTCCAAGACTAAAGCATTCACTTCCGCAACCATTTCCAGTATGACGACACAATGAGCCTGTCCAGGACAAGCATCGTCTTCCAGTGACTCACGCCCCTCAAGGAATCGTTTGTGCCATTTCACAACACTCGAATGACTTGACTGTATTCACCATTCACAGCCTTCATCCATCAATACATTTCATGGCCTCCTACTCCCTCTGACTCCAAAAATCGAATCACTCCTCATTGTTCTTGCTTACTTGCCTGCATGTTCGGTAGTGGACTATAACTTGTGTGACCAGCTTCTCTTCAGAATGAAACTACACTTGCATATGTAACATCAACTGGTGCACACGTGTCAGTCTCTCTACCAATAGATGGCGCCACCATACCCGCAGATGCTTGGTGCCACCTTATGTATAAGGCAAAGGTAGACGCACTGACCAGGTTACATTTGAATGAACCTCATATTATTCAAAATATGTGTTCTATGTTTGTTCAGTTGACATGTTCCACATCATGACATTTGTCATGAATATAATCTATGGAACAAGCAACTACCAAACAAACTACCAAATTCTGAAGCCAGATTCTTCCTTTACATAATTAAAAGCCAATTTTCCCCATCGCAACTGCTGAACCTATCTGTCTCTTTTATTATGAAGCAGAAAATGTCCATTTAAAATTGCATATTCATTTAGAATTGATGAAAAGAGAAAATATAAAAATGCAGTAAATGAAGCAGGCAAAAAGGAATACAAACGGCTCAAAAATGAGATCGACAGGAAGTGCAAAATGGCTAAGCAGGGATGGATAGAGGACAAATGTAAGGATGTAGAGGCTTATCTCACTAGGGGTAAGATAGATACTGCCTACAGGAAAATTAAAGAGACCTTTGGAGAAAAGAGAGCCACTTGTATGAATATCAAGAGATCAGATGGAAACCCAGTTCTATGCAAAGAAAGGAAAGCAGAAAGTTGGAAGGAGTATATAGAGGGTCTACACAAGAGCGATGTATTTGAGGACAATATTATGGAAATGGAAGAGGATGTAGATGAAGATGAAATGGGAGATACATTACTGCGTGAGGAGTTTGACAGAGCACTGAGTCGATACAAGGCACCGGGAGTAGACATTCCATTAGAACTACTGACGGCCTTGGGACAGCCAGTCCTGACAAAACTCTACCATCTGCTGAGCAAGATGCATGAGACAGGCGAAATACCCTCAGACTTCAAGAAGAATATAATAATTACAATCCCAAAGAAAGCAGGTGTTGACAGATGTGAAAATTACCGAACTATCAGTTTAATAAGTCACAGCTGCAAAATACTAACGCGAATTCTTTACAGACGAATGGAAAAACTGGTAGAAGCTGACCTCAGAGAAGATCAGTTTGGATTCCGTAGAAATGTTGGAACACATGAGGCAATACTGACCCTACAACTTATCTTAGAAGAAAGATTAAGGAAACGCAAACCTACATTTCTAGCATTTGTAGACTTAGAGAAAGCTTTTGACAATGTTGACTGGAATACTCTCTTTCAAATTCTGAAGGTGGCAGGGGTAAAATACAGGGAGCGAAAGGCTATTTACAATTTGTACAGAAACCAGATGACAGTTATAAGAGTCGAGGGGCATGAAAGGGAAGCAGTGGTTGGGAAGGCAGTGAGACAGTGTTGTAGCCTCTCCCCAATGTTATTCAATCTGTATATTGAGCAAGCAGTAAAGGAAACAAAAGAAAAATTCAGAGTAGGTATTAAAATCCATGGAGAAGAAATAAAAACCTTGAGGTTCATCAATGACATTGTAATTCTGTCAGAGACAGCAAAAGACTGGAAGAGCAGTTGAACGGAATGGACCGTGTCATGAAAGGAGGATATAAGATGAACATCAACAAAAGCAAAACAAGGATAATGGAATGTAGTCAAATTAAGTCGGGTGATGCTGATGGAATTAGATTAGGAAATGAGACAAAAAAATGGTTCAAATGGCTCTGAGCACTATGGGACTTAACATCTGAGGTCATCAGTCCCCTAGAACTTAGAACTACTTAGACCTAACTAACCTAAGGACATCACACACATCCATGCCCGAGGCAGGATTCGAACCTGCGACCGTAACAGACCCGCGGTTCCGGACTGAGCGCCTAGAACCAGGAAATGAGACACCAAAGGAGTTTTGCTACTTAGGAAGCAAAATAACTGATGATGGTCAAAGTAGAGACGATATAAAATATAGACTGGCAATGGCAAGGAAAGTGTTTCTGAAAGTATTTGTATGGAGTGTAACCATGTATGGAAGTGATACATGGACGATAAATAGTTTGGACAAGAAGAGAATAGAAGCTTTTGAAATGTGGTGCTACAGAAGAATGCTGAAGATTAGATGGGTTGATCACATAACTAATGAGGAGGTATTGAATAGAATTGGGGAGAAGAGGAGTTTGTGGCACAACTTGACAAGAAGAAGGGACCGGTTGGTAGGACATGTTGTGAGGCATCAAGGGATCACAAATTTAGCATTGGGGGGTAGCATGGAGGGTAAAAATCGTAGAGGGAGACCAAGAGATGAATACACTAAGCAGATTCAGATGGATGTAGGTTGCAGTAAGTACTGGGAGATGAAGAAGCTTGCACAGGATAGAGTAGCATGGAGAGCTGCATCAAACCAGTCTCAGGACTGAAGACCACAACAACAACAACAACAACAACAACTCATTTAGTGTATGCTGTGGGCAGCAAAAAGGCAACAAGTCATAAAATATAAGGACCATCAAAACTATCCCTTATTGTAACACTCTCAGCGTGTTTCACAAACAAGATAAGTCTTCGCAGAGTATTGGTGCAGTGCAGCATAGCAAATTTAATGCTGAAAGCAACATGAAGCATGCAAGGATTACACTGCAAGTCAAGATGCCCTTAAAAACTCCACTTATATAATCTCCACAGCCCTCTCCGGGGGACACCACCTTGGCGAAGCACTGTCCGTGCGGGTGGAGAGGCTTGT
Source organism: Schistocerca piceifrons (assembly GCF_021461385.2). NCBI lineage: Eukaryota > Metazoa > Arthropoda > Insecta > Orthoptera > Acrididae > Schistocerca > Schistocerca piceifrons. Next base: position 664,169,118 of record NC_060142.1, read on the forward strand.
GTATCCGCAGGAAGCTGAGGGCTATGCCGAAGGTAGAGACCTACTACCGGAAAGGCCTAAGCCGATGGATCAGACTAAGTGTCCCACAACGTACCCTCTTCCCTATCCACTCCTAGTCCTACCCTATTCCCTGGCCCATGCTGAGGGGTGCGTGGCACATGGGAAGATGTGTCACAAATGGAGCCTCAGGAATACCGGGCGACCTCCCTGAGTAATTAGCCTTACACCGCGCGGGGTATTCGTGGTGTGGACCTTCTAGATCCCCAAATCTCGTGGGACCAACATGGACATAATCACAGAAAAAGAAAAAGAAACTGAGGGGCAAATTGAGACCTCAGATACCCAAACATCAGGGACTGAACTGATGGAAGGCACTACCACTACTGAATCAGGGTCTAGACCTGAGCCAGAAGTGGGAACTGTAACCGAGAGGCTAGACCAGATTAAGATCAAAGGCTTGTCTGGGGCCCATAGGAGGAAGCTACTCAGGGAACAGAGGGAAAAGGAAGGAAAAGAATGGCTTCCTATACACAAATGGAGGGAAGTAAAGGGACTAGAACCCAAGACCCCCAGGAAAAAAACTGCCTCAGGTTGAAGGGGACACGCAGACCGCCACAACTTCAAAGACAGGTAGTAAGAGGATAAGGGAGGAATCAAAGACTCCCTCCTCCCTGGATAAGCGAGTCCAGAGAAAACTGAGGCAAGAAATAGGGAAACAGACCTATAGTACTGCAGTCTCGGTTTTTCAGATGGCAGTTTTCCAGGAAGGTTATCCATTGGTGGCCATTACCTCACAGCAGGAGGAACTAGTACAGATGGCCCTCTTTGAAAAGATTGGGGGGGGGGGGGGGGCGCTGGCCCAGGTCCCAACTTCAGGAGGGTCTATCTAGACCGTGGTGCACTCATTTTTGTCTGTGAGGGGGTGCACACAGTAGAATGGCTCAAGGACAAGGTGCCCATGATATCCCCGTGGGAAGATGCGAAGCTGCTGGTCAAGACGGCAGCGGAGCATCTTAACACCGCAAAGATATCATTATGGGTACCCAAGATCCTTAAGGAAGTCACTCCCAAGACTCTGTTCGGGAAAATATGGGCCCAGAACCCAAATGTCCCAACAGAAGACTGGAGAGTGATTAACCAGAAGGTTGCTCCAGAAGGACAAACCATGGTGGTGGAGGTTGGTGAGGAGTGCCTAAAGGCGATGCGGGAGCAGGACCTGAAACTGTTTATAGGGTACTCGCAGGTCATTGTCAGGGTTCTCAAAGACCTCAACACAGCAAAGGAGCCTCTGCTGCTGTGAGCCGCTGCCTGGGGCGACAGGTAGTGGACGTGGCCCTGATACAAGAACCCTATCTATACAAAGGGGGTGTATCGGGCCTCGGAGGCACTGGAGGCAAGCTGATCTATGCTAGAAATCTAAGAAACTCCAGAACAAGAAACTCCAGAACATGCATCTATGTTAGAAACGGCATTTCTTTCATGCCAATGATGGATTTCTGCTCTAGGGACTTAGTGACCATCAAAATGCAGCAATGTGAGGAAGGTTATCACAAGGGAAATTGTCTTGGCCTCAGCATATCTTCCTTTCGAAGACAGTTCTCCCCCTCCCTTGGAGGTGAGGAGACTGGTAGAGACCTGCCATTGGCAAGGTGACCAACTGCTGGTGGGGTGCGATGCCAATGCCCGCAACTTAGTGTGGGGCAGCAAGGACACCAACAGTAGAAGCGAGTACCTTCTTGAATTCCTCTTAGCTAACAACTTAGAGGTCCTGAATAGGGGCAATGAACCTACATTCAGGAATAGCAGAAGGGAAGAAGTAATTGACATAACATTTGGTTCCATGACGATGGGTAGCTATTTCAAACAATGGCACGTGGTGTTGGAGCCATCCTCATCGGACCACACGTACATTAAATTCAAGGTTGAAATGGGAATCAGACTGACCATGACTTGTAGAAATCCCAGGAAAACAGACTGGGAGACATATAGGAGGGACCTTGACTTAGGCTTATCGGAAATTAAAACCACGATAATGAAGCCAGTAGAGTTTGACGAAGTAGCAGAGGCTGGTACCTCTGCCACAGTGACCTCATATCAAGACAACTGCACAACCACCAGGAAGTGCACAAATAGGAGTGTTCCTTGGTGGAACAACAAATTGGAAACGAAAAGAAAACAGGTAAGGAGACGGTTTAATATTGCGAGATGCAAAGGACAATGGGCTAAATATCTAAATATCGAGAGGCCCTTGTCAGTTACAATCTTGCAATAAGGCATGCAAAGGAGGCATCCTGGAAGGCATTCTGTGAGGAAGTGGAAGGCACAGCTGCACAAGCCAGACTTCACAAGATTCTCACTAGAGTACCAACTAATCCAGGAGGTACGTTGAGGAAGGAGGATGGGGAATATACAAAGACAGCACATGAGATGCTGGAATTGCTCCTCAAAACTCACTTTCTTCAATATGCTCTGCCGGATAACACAGACCAGTATGTGACACCAGAGAGACAACGTTTCTCAGACACTTGAAGAGAGGACTGGGAATCGGCCAAGGAGTGTGTGAACTTCAACAAAATCCAGTGGGCGGTGGGAACATTCCAGCCGTTCAAGTCACCTGGCCAAGATGGAATTTTTCCAGCTCTCCTGCAACAGGCAGGAGGAAAGCTTATAAGAATCCTATGCAGGCTATTTAGGGTTAGCTTAGCAGTAGGAATCATTCCCAATGTTTGGAGGGCAGTGAAGGTTGTCATCATTCCAAAGCCAGGGAGAATTGATCATACCAAGGCCAAGGATATGAGACCAATCAGTCTGTCTTCCTTCATTCTCAAAACACTGGAAAAACTAGTTAATGTATACGTTGGGGAGAGGAGGCTAGTAGGGTCCCTCTACACCTGAACCAACACGCATACCAACCAGGTAAATCATGTGAGACAACTCTCCACCAACTCGTCGGAAAGGTGGAAAAAGCACTTAACTTCCAAGAAATAGCTCTCTGCATCTTCCTGGATATCGACGGGGCCTTTAGTAACACGACCTTCGATTCCATGGTAAGGGCAGCAGAGGTGGATGACCTGGGGACCACTATATGTAGGTGGACCAGAGCCATGCTTAGTGGAAGGAAGGTAGAGGCTACCATGATGAATGAAAAGATGGTAATTAAGACCACTAAAGGCTACCCACAAGGAGGAGTTTTGTCTCCTCTATTTTGGAATCTTGTGGTGAACGAACTCATTGAGGAACTAAATTCCACACAATGCTTCTGCCAAGGATACACAGATGACCTTGTCATAGTAATACTTGGCAAATTCACTGACACAGTCAGGAATATGGCACAAGGAGGGTTGGGCATTGTGCAAAAATGATGCAGTAAACAGGATCTGAGAGTTAATTCTAAGAAGACTATCATGGTGCCATTTACAAAGAGACATATTCAGCATGCAAGTTGGAATCTAAAGCTCTTCGATGAAACTCTACCTGTGAAGGTGACAGTGAAATATCTAGGGGTAACCTTGGATGAGAAGCTAACTTGGACCCCTCATATTAAGAGTATCTGCTCCAAGGCAAAAAGCATGTTAGTGAGTACTAGGAAGGCTTGTGGCAAAAACTGGGGCCTAAACCCCAGGGATATGCACTGGATATACACCACAGTGGTTAGACCTAGGATTTCCTATGGGGCCGTAGTGTGGTGGAAGAAGATAGAACAGTGGGTTGCTGCTAAAGAGCTTGCTAAGGTGCAGAGATTGGCCTGCTTAGCCATAACGGGTGGAAGTAGCAGCACACCAACCGCTGGAATGGAAGCCATGCTGGACATGCCTCCACTTCACCTTTGGGTTAAGATGGAGGCAGCAGCTGGGGCATACAGACTTAAAACTGGCCAAAACTGGGTCTCAGTTGGATATCCAGAATCACACACTAACATAGTGAGTGAGGTAAATATAGGTATGGCTGGCGAAATGCCCGCTAACTATACAATAACTCTTAACTGCTTCGACAAGCCTTAAAACATAATAATTGGAAGTAGGGAGCAGTGGGAGAAAACAGTTCGACACCGTATGGGGGACATAGTTTGATTCACCAATGGGTCAAAAACAGATCAAGGCGTTGGGGCAGGGTTGTACGGGGTTCAGTCAAAACTGGAGAGCAGCATCTCTCTAGGGAAACTGGCATCTGTATTCCAAGCCGAAATTACTGCAATCAGGGCCTGTGTGGAAGAAAATATGAGTAGGTGCTACAATGATCGTAGCATCTACATCTATTCAGACAGCCAGGAAGCCCTGAAATTATTGGCAGCTCCTGCAACAAGATCTAAGATTGTTGCAGACTGCCACAGGGCTCTGGTGGAGCTAAGGGGAAGCAATAGGGTACCTAGTGTGGGACCCTGGCCACTCAGGGATCTGTGGCAATGAACAAGCCGATACATTGGCTAGGATGGGGGCAACAACTCCATTTATTGGACGGGAACCTGTCTTGACAATCACCAAGGCAATGATCAAATTAGAACTACAGAACTGGCTTAGGAAACAGCACGTAGGATATTGGACCAAGGTCCATAAACAATAACATGGTAAGGTAATGATGCCCAAGCGATGTTTTAATAGAAGCTCTGTAATCCTGGGATTGAACAGGAAAGAGATCAAACTCATGACTGGACTGATGACCGGCCATGGGAACTTCAAAAAACACCTACACACAATGGATATAATGGAAGAGTACCCTAAATGTAGGATCTGTGGTGAGCGTGAAGAAACTGCATCACACCTAATCTTTGACTGCATGGCATTGTAGAGTAAAAGGTACAGAATCTTCAGGACAACTAGACCTGAAGAAATTGTGTCTAACAAAAAACTGGTAAAGGGACTCCTTGCACTATTCAAGGGCACTGGTTGGCTTTACTAGATATACAGGGAGCGATACCACACAATAAACCTAGTTTCGGAGTGGGTAGTGGCAGGTTAGAACTAAGCTGTTTCAGTTCTGTTAAAATCAAATCAAATCAAATCAAATCAAAATCTCCGCACCAATTACCACAACCCTTTTGCACATCAAATACTTTTAGCAACAGTGAAACTCCTTACCTGTTACTGAATGGAATGGACGGACTTCCTGCTCCCTAGCTACCAGCTGTCAGTGAATATAACAGAATTCAAGCTCTTCAGATGTGATGAAAGGAGAAAATATAAAAATGCGGTAAATGAAGCAGGCAAAAAGGAATACAAACGTCTCAAAAACGATATTGACAGGAAGTGCAAAATGGCTAAGCAGGGATGGCTAGAGGACCAATGTAAGGATGCAGAGGTTTATCTCACTAGGGGTAAGACAGATACCACCTACAGGAAAATTAAAGAGACCTTGGGAGAAAGGAGAACCACTTGCATGAATATCAAGAGATCAGATGGAAACCCGGTTCTAAGCAAAGAAGGGAAAGCAGAAAGGTGGAAGGAGTATATAGGGGGCCTATACAAGGGCGATGTACTTGAGGACAATATTATGGAAAAATGGAAGAGGATGTAGATGAAGATGAAATGGGAGATATGATATTGCGTGAAGAGTTTGACAAAGCACTGAAAGACCTGAGTCGAAACAAGGCCCCCGGAGTAGACAACATTCCATTAGAACTTCTGACAACCTTGGGAGAGCCAGTCCTGACAAAACTCTACCATCTGGTGAGGAAGATGTATGGAACAGGCAAAATACCCTCAGACTTCAAGAAGAATATAATAATCCCAATCCCAAAGAAAGCAGCTGTTGACAGATGTGAAAATAACCGAACTATCAGTTTAATAAGTCACAGCTGCAAAATACTAACGCGAATTATTTACAGACGAATGGAAAAACTGATAGAAGCCGACCTCAGGGAAGATCAGTTTGGATTCCGTAGAAATGTTGGAACACGTGAGACAATACTGACCCTACGACTTATCTTAGAAGAAAGATTAAGGAAAGGCAAACCTACGTTTCTAGCATTTGTAGACTTAGAGAAAGCTTTTGACAATGTTGATTGGAAGACTCTCTTTCAAATTCTGAAGGTGGCAGGGATAAAATACAGAGAGCGAAAGGCTATTTACAATTTGTACAGAAACCAGATGGCAGTTATAAGAGTCGAGGGTTATGAAAGGGAAGCAGTGGTTGGGAAGGGAGTGAGACAGAGTTGTAGCCTATCCCCGATGTTATTCAATCTGTATATTGAGCAAGCAATAAAGGAAACAAAAGAAAAGTTCGGAGTAGATATTAAAATCCATGGAGAAGAAATAAAAACCTTGAGGTTCGCCGATGACATTGTAATTCTGTCAGAGACAGCAAAGGACTTGGAAGAGCAGTTGAACGGAATGGAAAGTGTCTTGAAAGGAGGGTATAAGATGAACATCAACAAAAGCAAAACGAGGATAATGGAATGTGGTCGAATTAAGTCGGGTGATGCTGAGGGAATTAGATTAGGAAATGACACGCTTAAAGTAGTAAAGAAGTTTTGCTATTTGGGGAGCAAAATAACTGATGATGGTCGAAGTAGAGAGGATATAAAATGTAGACTGGCAATGGCAAGGAAAGCGTTTCTTAAGAAGAGAAATTTGTTAACATCGAGTATTGATTTAAGTGTCAGGAAGTCGTTTTTCAAAGTATTTGTATGGAGTGTAGCCATGTATGGAAGTGAAACGTGGACGATAAATAGCTTAGACACGAAGAGAATAGAAGCCTTTGAAATGTGACGCTACAGAAGAATGCTGAAGATTAGATGGGTTGATCACATAACTAATGAGGTGGTATTGAATAGAATTGGGGAGAAGAGGAGCTTGTGGCACAACTTGACTAGAAGAAGGGATCGGTTGGTAGGACATGTTCTGAGACATCGAGGGATCACCAATTTAGTATTGGAAGGCAGCGTGGAGGGTAAAAATCGTAAGGGAGACCAAGAGATGAATACACTAAACAGATTCAGAAGGATGTAGGCTGCAGTAGGTACTGGGAGATGAAGAAGCTTGCACAGGATAGAGTAGCATGGAGAGCTGCATCAAACCAGTCTCAGGACTGAAGACCACAACAACAACAACAACAACAGATGTGTGGGCCTCTTCAGTAACTTTTTCATTGAGCCAGTATCATTTATTATCATAAAATATTCATAAAACCGGTTCTGGCACATTATTGCCAATACCAAAGAATTTTCATAAAAAAATTGATTCATTGAGCCTCAAAGAAAGTACTTCTGTGTGCAAACATGAATGCCAACAATGATGCATACACTTTTGCCAAAATATGAGTACACTTCACTATAAAATATGATAAACTCAAATTTTATCATACAGTGCAGAGGAATGAACTTGGCTTGTAGCAAAATTGTGTGCATCATTGACGACATTCATGAATAAATACAAAACTATTTTCCTTGTCACTGGATGGAACACCATGTGAACATTCATACCACATCTGTCAATGGCAGTAATGAGCCAAAACATGTAATGTGAACATTTTATAATTATTAACTATTCTGACTTAACAAAAAGTTTTACTGTAGGCAAAGTGGGTTGCATGAGTTGAAAGCAGCATTACATCAATCCTTGTTGACACAGTCTTAAGCAAAAGGAGCTCACAAGGAATCCATGGAAGTACACTATAGAAGATCCATCAGTCTCAACATGCTGTCACTAGGATATTGAAATCTACTTAGTGTACTGGAAGTCAATCAAGAATGAAATTCAAGCAAACTTTTCATGAAATATAATCCTTCATACTATTCATCACGGTTTGAAAACATAACAGTGCAATAAATGCAAGACAGTGTGGTAGTGATGAAAGCTGAAAATATAAAATCAAATTGCCTGCCCATCTTTCAATCATCAATAACTCAGTTGTAGCCTAAGAGATGTAAAACTTTGGCGTAACAGTGTAAAACCATTAAAATATCATTGTCATGCACATGGCACATACAGATGCTCTTTATGACTATAGAAACATGCATGTAATTTCAAATACTTTTCAGAGGGATTCCATTTTTCTAAATAAATTAGTCCACAAAGTGTTAGGGAATACTTAACAATGGGCAAGAAACTCTGGAACAAAGGAGTGTAACAACTCTGAATATAACCCATGTCAACCACAACTGCCAAGCTGCTTCCATCTCCAAATTTCTACAAGGGAAAGGCCCTTCAATGTGAAACTACAATTCAATAACGACAGTCTTCTTCCATATAGTAATGGAAATTATATGTAAGAGAGTTGCTGTAATTTGAATCAAAACTGAATTTATTCATCTCATAGGAAGAGATGAAAGGGATAGGTGAAACAAAAGTATACGGGAATCAAACAGGAAAATAACATATTTACCTGAGTATAAGACGACCCTGAATATAAGACAACACCCTCTCCCCTTTTTTAAGAGTGTCTTTGAGAAAAATTCATTTTTTAACATGTTCTGATTAATCAAAATTACAAACTTTTATTTATAGTGAGGTATCTGTCTAATAAGTTAAGATAACACTCATTCTAAATTTATGCGATTTATTGATTGTCTACATTTTGTTCATACAAGCAGAAATAAAATAAACAAAAAGAAATTTTTTACATTAGTTTTTATCTTCATTGCCTTCTTTGTTTAGTTAGACTGTTGTATGGGGTACAACTAATTTTAAACATCACGGTCATCATCTTATCAAAACAGCTGAGAAACTTTTATCTCCATTGCCACAAATATTTGGCTGTTTCTTCCGAATATATTGTTGTTTGTGAGGTTGTGGTCACTATGGAACCCAACAACAAGGTGGTGGGCTCCCCCCCCCCCCTCCCCCCCTTCAAACATACTGTCTGCCCGCCGCTCTCTCATTGGCTGTGTAGAACGAGCAGCTGACACACCCCCAATCATTCCCATCATACCTCACAGTGAACGCTGGCAGCATCGCTGTACAAAACATGACTTTCAACGTCTCTTGCAGAAATGTATGCTACTGTTGAGTATTTGTCCAATTATAAAGTCAATCTGATTTTGAGGGCAAATGGATTCAGGCAAACTGCAGTTTAAACATGGTAAATGTCCACAAAGAGTCTAAGCATGCAGTATACATTGACATGGTTGGCTGCCTGAGGAAATTTCTGCCTGCCCAACATGTCCTTCCCCGCTTCATCGTAGTTCTCAGCCAAGATGTGTCACTGTTACCAATCCAACTTCCCGTAGCGCTGTGCTTGAACAACATTGAAACCTAGATTGCTTTATCTTCTACAGCGCAGATCATGTGTAACAATAGCAACTAATACATAAATAAGAGAGCGCAATCACTGTTCAGTCCAATTCTCAAACTTTCGCTCGTCTGTTCATACTAACTCCACAACGTGTCTTTCCACTGTAAATTAATCTTGCAACAACGATTACAGTCCGTTTAGACCTTAATGTCCCAGATGCGTTCTCACAGACCACTAGCATTTATCGTTACTCTGTTGCTAATGCATATGGATGGGGTAGAAGATTACAGCCTTGTCTAGTTGTCCTTTCCTGAAGCTGTCACAGCTTCCTTTGTCAGTAGTCGCATGGATGTGACTTGGACCTATACTTTTACAGCTGCTTGCATGTAATGGTGTCTCAGACCGCACCTGCGACTTTGCATTATGGATTCGGTAACCAGGTCTTTTTATATGGTTTGAAGAGAGTTTAGGATGTGGTGTTGGATTAGATAGTGACAACAAAATTGAAAGTGAACGTAATTCAGAATAGGTAGTGAAGAAGAATTTGTTTTAGCACTTGTGAATTCCTAGAATGAAACAGGTGACCAAATTGCTGAAAACAGAAGTGTAGAGGCTGAATATTTAGCTAAAGGTTCTGTTACAAATACGTTTAGTTGAAACAAACATCACTGGTTGTCGAAGCCTCTTCTAACAATTCCCACAGGCATTATTTTTCTGCACGTTGAACATAAGTGAGATGAATGGGTGAGTCCTTCACAATTTCTACAAAGACAATATTCAGGTGAGCCACTTTAATTTTTTGAAGAAGCTTGCAAACTTTCTGGGAACACCACAGATAAAAAGCAAGTCAACAACTGTCATGTACCCTGTGAACTTCTTGCAACCATTCACTATGTTTTGTGTGTATCAAAACCAAAAGCAAAAGATTGCTTGCAACCATTCACTATGTTTTGTGTGTAGCAAAACCAAGAGTAAAAGTTGTTGTAGACAGATTGAAGAAATGCAAAACATGCTCTATGTGTGACCCAAGAAAGGAGAGAAATACGTCTTATATTTGTCATCATTGCAAGATGTCAGTCTAACTTGATTTTTTTACAAAAATTTCCCGCAAGTGCAAAGTAAACCTCTGAGAAGGAGACTAAAATCCTGAAAAGCACCAGTGTAAGTCTCATTTTTTTAAAATGTTTTATGTGAGGTTTTTCTTTGTTTTATTGTTACACGTAAAATAAATATAAAAATATACCAGAATTAGATTTTCACTCTGCAGCAGAGTGTGCGGTAATATGGAAATTCCTGACAGATTAAAACTGTGTGCTGGACCGAGACTCGAACTCAGGACCATTGCCTACGCAAAAAGCAAAGGTCCCGAGTTCGAGTCTCAGTCCGGCACACAGTTTTAATCTGCCAGAAGTTTCAATAAAATAAAAGAAAAAATTAAAATTTAGAGTGCGGGGTATTTGAGTTTTCACAGCATTAGCATTATTGTTGTTTCAGTCTTCAGTCCAAAGACTGGTTTGATGCAGCTCTCCATGCAACTCTAACCTCTGCAAGCCTCTTCATCTCTGCATAAATACTGCAACCTACATCCTTCTGAATGTGCTTACTGTATTCTTCTCTTGATCTCCCTCTACCATTTTTACCCCCAATACTTCTCCCCAATACTAAATTCATGATCCCTTCATGTCTCAGAATGTGTTCTTTCATCCGATCCCTTCTTTTGATCAAGATGTGTCACAAATTTCTTGTCTCCCCGATTCTTTCCGTACCACCTTATTAGTTACATGAACTACCCATCTAACCTTCAACATTCTATAGTAGTGTCACATTTCAAAACCTTCTATACTCTTTTTGCACAAATGATTTAATGTTGATGTTTCACTTCCATGTACGGCTACACTTCAGACAAACATTTCAGAAAAGACTTCCTAACACATAAATCTACATATGATGTTAATAAATTTCTCTTCTTCAGAAATGCTTTTCTTGCCATTGCCAGTCTACATTTTATGTCCTCTCTACCTCAGACATCATCAGTTATTTTGCTGTCCAAATATCAAAACTCATCCACTACTTTAAGTGTCTTGTTTCATAATCTAACTCTCCCAGTATCACCCGATTTAGTTCTACTACATTCTTTTATTCTTGTTTCACTTTCGGTGAAGTTCATCTTATATCCTCCTTTGATGACAATGTCTATTCTGTTAACTGCTCTTTCAAGTCCTTTGCTGTCTCTTCAAATTTTTTATATCTTTTCTCTGAAATTTAATTCCTACTTCAAGTTTTTCTTTGGTTTCCTTTACTGCTTGTTCAATGTACAGATTGAATAACATCAGGGATAGGCCACGAATCTGTCTTTGTAGCAGTTCATCTACTTTTATTTCTCCGTCTGTTGTCCTCGGTGTCGATGTACTGCATTGCTACGCTGGCTAAAAAGCGGGCTTTGTAATTCCAACACTTGACTACGGTAAATAATGCAGTTGACAGGTGCACAGTTGTGTTTCACAGTACTTTAATTTCACTGTTCACAACCCCCCAATATTACACAGTTATATGGCCAGTGCACTTTCGTTTAACTTTCCATAAGCCTCATTAACAGTTAGCAGGCGAACTGCTACAAATTGAACATCTATGAGCAGTAAAAACCTAATCATAAAGGTAACAGTTCTTGAAGAATAGAAAGGTACGTATGGAGCAGACACTGTCATTGTTTTTACACACGGCATAATTGTTTAACACTTGTTTCAGAATTAAGATGAAGCACTGTTGTTCCTCTAATCACACAGGTTTCTCGTTTGAAACTCAGCTGTGGACTGACTGTCTCGTGACCAGAAATCAGGCCCTTATATATCCTCACAATAATAGGCACTGTAACTACACACTGTTCGAAGTTTAATTTACAGAAATTACAATTAAAAATTAACTCATTAATTAATTGAATACATCGAAAAATTGATTCTTTTTAACAGTTTCCTCTACTACAAGCGTTAAGATGAATTATTTGTTTACGTTAGGCATTTGTACAGGTTAGTTCATACATTCTTTGTGTGTTTCCCTTGCGTTATCTAGGCACGGACTCGTGTTTCAGTAACTGTTGTTCAACATCGATTAGAATGGACTGGGACTGTGATTGCTGTGTTCGGATGAGGGCTGAGTTGGCATCCCTTCACTCACAGCTGCAGGCGGCACTGACTTCTGTCACGCAGCTTGAGGCTGTTGCCAATGGGCACCACTGTGGGGAGCTGGACTTGGGTATCACGGGGATGTCAACCTCGTTCCGTCTGTCCCCAAATCGGTCTGCCGCTGTGGTTGCCCTGGTTGCTGCCCGCAGTGGGACTGAGTCCTCGCCTGTGGTTGACTGGGAGGGTGTTCCAAGGCGTGGCAGGCAGCGAAAGATGTCCCCAGAGGCTGATCAGAAAGCCTCCCCAGTGCGTCTGACAAACAGGTTTCAGGTACTGTCTCTGGCTGAGCCAGATGCAGCTGCCTGCCCTGTTTCAGAGTCTGATTCTCAGCCTTCAAGGTCCGGGCAATCGCAGAGGGTGGGCTTATTGGTAGTTGGGAGCTCCAATGTTAGCTGTGTAATGGGGCCCCTTAGGGATATGGCGGCTAAGGAGGGGAAGAAATCCAGAGTGCACTCCGTGTGCATTCCGGGTGGAGTCATTCCTGATGTGGAAAGGGTCCTTCCGGACGCCATGAAGAGCACAGGGTGCAGCCAGCTGCAGGCGGTGGCACATGTCAGCACTAATGACATGTGTCGCTTTGGATCTGAGGAAATTCTCTCTGGATTCCAGCAGCTATCTGATTTGGTGAAGACTGCTGGTCTTGCTTACGAGATGAAGGCAGAGCTCACCATCTGCAGCATCGTTGACAGAACCGACTGCGGACCTTTGGTGCACAGCCAGGTGGAGGGTCTGAATCAGAGGCTCAGACGGTTTTGCGACCGTGTTGGCTGCAGATTCCTTGACTTGCGCCATAGGGTGGTGGGATTTCGGGTTCCGCTGAATAGGTCAGGAGTTCACTGCACTCAGCTGGCGGCTACACGGGTAGCGGAGGCTGTGTGGCGTGGACTGGGAGGTTTTTTAGGTTAGAAGGCCTCGGGAAAGTATGGGGTGGGCTGCAATCTCAAAGGGTGCATGGAAAATACAGGACGTGCTTGGATCAAGGAACAGGCAGAATTGTAAATTGTTGTAGTTGTGCTGGGAAAGTCCCTGAGCTTCAAGCGTTAGTAGAAAGCACAGAAGGTGAAATCGTTATAGGTACAGAAAGCTGGCTAAAGCCTGAAATAAGTTCTGCAGAAATTTTTACGAAGTCTCAGACGGTGTTGAGGAAAGACAGATTAGGCAGAATTGGTGGTGTAGTGTTTGTGTCTGCCAGTAGTGATTTATCTTGTAGTGAAGTTGAAGTAGATACTCCGTGCAAATTGGTATGGGTGGAGGTTATACTTAACAGCCGAACTAAGTTAATAATTAGCTCCTTCTACCGAACCCCAGACTCTGATGATATAGTTGCTGAACAGTTCAGAGAAAATTTGAGTTTCGTAACAAATAGATACCCCACTCATATGGTTATAGTTGGTGGGGACTTCAACCTTCCCTCGATATGTTGGCAAAAATACTTGTTCAAAATCGGTGGTAGGCAGAAAACGTCTTCCGAGATTGTCCTAAATGCTTTCTCCGAAAATTATTTCAAGCAGTTAGTCCACGAACCCACGCAAATTGTAAATGGTTGTAAAAACACACTTGACCTCTTCACCACAAACAATCCAGAGTTACTAGAGAGCATCATGACTGATACAGGGATTAGTGATCACAAGGTCGTTGTAGCTAGGCTCAATACTGTTTCTTCCAAATCCACCAGAAACAAACGCAAAATAATTTTATTTAAAAAAGCAGATAAAGTGTCACTAGAAGCCTTCCTAAGAGACAATCTCCAGTCCTTCCGAACTGACTATGCAAATGTAGACGAGATGTGGCTCAAATTCCAAGATATAGTAGCAACAGCAATTGAGAGATTCTTACCTCATAAATTGGTAAGAGAGGGAACTGATCCCCCATGGTACACAAAACAGGTCCGAACGCTGTTGCAGAGGCAATGGAAAAAGCACGCGAAGTTCAGACGAGCGCGAAATCCCGAAGATTGGCTAAAATTTACAGACGCGCAAAATTTGGCACGAACTTCAATGCGAGATGCCTTTAATAGGTTCCACAATGAAACATTGTCTCAAAATTTGGTAGAAAATCTGGAGAAACTCTGGTCATATGTAAAGTACACAAGCGGCAAGACGCCGTCAATACCTTCGCTGCACAGTGCCGATGGTACTGTTACCGACGACTGTGCCGCTAAAGCGGAGTTATTGGACACAGTTTTCCGAAATTCTTTCACCAGGGAAGACGAATGGAATATTCCAGAATTTGAAACACGAACAGCTGCTAGCATGAGTTTCTTAGAAGTAGATACCTTAGGGGTTGCGAAGCAACTCAAATCGCTTGATAGGGACAAGTCTTCAGGTCCAGATTGTATACTGATTAGGTTCCTTTCAGATTACGCTGATACAATAGCTCCCTACTTAGCAATCATATACAATCGCTCGCTCACCAATAGATCTGTACCTACAGATTGGAAAATTGCGCAGGAAGCACCAGTGTTTAAGAAGGGTAGTATATCATTGACGTCGGTTTGCAGTAGGGTTTTGGAGCATATACTGTATTCAAACATTATGAATCACCTCGAAGGGAACGATCTATTGATACGTAATCAGCATGGTTTCAGAAAACATCGTTCTTGTGCAACGCAGCTAGCTCTTTATTCGCACAAAGTAATGGCCACTATCGACAGAGGATCTCAAGTTGATTCCATATTTCTAGCTTTCCGGAAAGCTTTTGACACCGTTCCTCACAAGCGACTTCTAATCAAGCTGCGGGCCTATGGGGTATCGTCTCAGTTGTGCGACTGGATTCGTGATTTCCTGTCAGGAAGGTCGCAGTTCGTAGTAATAAACAGCAAATCATCGAGTAAAGCTGAAGTGATATCAGGTGTTCCCCAGGGAAGCGACCTGGGACCTCTGCTGTTCCTGATCTGTATAAATGACCTGGGTAACAATCTGAGCAGTTCTCTTAGGTTGTTCGCAGATGATACTGTAATTTACCGTCTAGTAAGGTCATCCGAAGAGCAGTATCAGTTGCAAAGCGATTTAGAAAAGATTGCTGTATGGTGTGGCAGGTGGCAGTTGACGCTAAATAACGAAAAGTGTGAGGTGATCCACATGAGTTCCAAAAGAAATCCGTTGGAATTCGATTACTCGATAAATAGTACAATTCTCAAGGCTGTCAATTCAACTAAGTACCTGGGTGTTAAAATTATGAACAACTTCAGTTGGAAAGACCACATATATAATATTGTGGGGAAGGCGAGCCAAAGGTTGCGTTTCATTGGCAGGACACTTAGAAGATGCAACAAGTCCGCTAAAGAGACAGCTTAAAATACACTCGTTCGTCCTCTGTTAGAATACTGCTGCGCAGTGTGGGATCCTTACCAAATGGGATAGACGGAGGACATCGAAAGGGTGCAAAAAAGGGCAGCTCATTTTGTATTATCACGTAATAGGGGAGAGAGTGTGGCAGATATGATACGTGAGTTGGGATGGACGTCATTAAAGCAAAGATGTGTTTCGTCGCAGCGAGATCTATTTACGAAATTTCAGTCACCAACTTTCTCTTCCGAATGTGAAAATATTTTGTTGAGCCCAACCCACATAGGTAGGAATGATCATCAAAATAAAATAAGAGAAATCAGAGCTCAAACAGAAAGGTTTAGGTGTTTGTTTTTCCCACGCGCTGTTCGGGAGTGGAATGGTAGAAAGATAGTATGATTGTGGTTTGATGAACCCTCTGCCAAGCACTTAAATGTGAATTGCAGAGTAATCATGTAGATGTAGATGTAGAAGTCATGAAGTTAACAAATATAAGTACGCAAACAATACTTTTGACAAAATTGTTAATTACTTTGGAATTAATTAAGGGCTGGCTTTGCTAGCATGTTTTCAAATAGACCCAAATAAATACTTTACAACTACTAGCACTTCATCCTTCAAATGTTTACAAATATTACAGTATTTATATATGTTTATATGTCAACAATAGAATTTAACTCACGAAACAATCATTGATTTCTCCTATAATGAAAGACACTAACTAGGAATAGTTCAAATAAATCAGAAAATCAATTACATACATAAAACTAAGCATAAAATTAGATCTGGTCTTATATTCTTTAAAACTGAGGGTCAACCTTTCTCTATAATGAAAATACAGATTATATTCACCTATGTTAACAGTAATTAGTTAATTTTTTTTTTTTAAAAAAAAAGGAATTTAAGTAGACAGATGGCAAACAAGAGGGGAAGTAAAATTATCCCAGCTTGCTTCGTCACACCTTCTCAACCGTTCCTTCCTTTTTTTTGCCCCTCTACTTGTATAACTGCTGTCTGGTTTCTTTGCAAGTTGGAAAAGCCTTTCGCTCTCTGATTTTACCCCTGCTGCCTTCAGAATGTCAATGAGTATTCCAGTCAACATTGTCAAAAGCCTTCTCCAAGTCATCAAATGCCATAAACGTAGGTTTGCCTTTCCTTAACCTATCTTCTAAGATAAGTCGTAGGATCAGAATTGCCTCACATGTTCCTACATTACTCCAGAATCGAAACTGATCTTCTACCAGTTTTTCCATTCCTATTTAAAGAATTCGTGTCAGTATTTTGCAATCATTACTTATTAAACTGATAGTTCGGTAATTTCCACATCTGTCAGCAACTACTTTCTTTGGAAATAGAATTATTACATTCTTCTTGTAGCCTGAGGTTATTTCACCTTTCTCATACATCTTGCACACCAGATGAAAGAGTTTGTCATGGCTGGCTCTCCCATGGCTATTAGTAGTTCTGACGGAATGTCTTGTACTCACGAGGCCTTATTTCGAGTTAGATCAGTCGGTGCTCTGTCAACTTCTTCTCAAAGTATTGTATCTCCCATCTCGTCTTCATCTACATCCGCTTGCCTTTCTATAATATTGCCTTCAAGATCATCTCCCTCTATATATTCCTTCCACCTTTCAGCTTTCCCTTTTTTGCTTAATATTGATGTTCCATCTGAGCTCTTCATATTAATACAGCTGCTTCTCTATTCTCCATAGGCCTCTTTAACTGTCCTGTAGGCTGTACCTGCCTTTAGCTTACAGGAATATGCTTCTAAATCCTTACACTTGTCCTCTGGCCATTCATGCTTGGCCATTTTGAGGCAAATCATCAATTAAATTAAATATCTCTTGTCTTATCCAAGGATTTCTACCTTGTCTTTTTACCTATTTGATCATCTGCTGCTTTCACTATTATTCTCTTAAAATCATCATTAACATTATTATGTAATATTATGTTCATTATCTGCAGTTTTGTGTTTAAACACCCTTTTTTTGTAAAAATAAACTTTATAATTTTTTTGTATATGAACCATGAACAATGGACCTTACCGTTGGTGGGGAGGCTTGCGTGCCTCAGCGATACAGATGGCCGTACCGTAGGTGCAACCACAACAGAGGGGTATCTGTTGAGAGGCCAGACAAACGTGTGGTTCCTGAAGAGGGGCAGCAGCCTTTTCAGTAGTTACAGGGGCAACAGTCTGGATGATTGACTGATCTGGCCTTGTAACACTAACCAAAATGGCCTTACTGTTCTGGTACTCGACGGCTGAAAGCAAGGGGAAACTACAGCCATAATTTTTCCCGAGGGCATGCAGCTTTACTGTATGGTTAAATAATGATGGCATCCTCTTGGGTAACATATTCCGGAGGTAAAATAGTCCCCCATTCGGATCTCCGGGCGGGGACTACTCAGGAGCACATCGTTATCAGGAGAAAGAAAACTGGCGTTCTACGGATCGGAGTGTGGAATGTCAGATCCATTAATCGGGCAGGTAGGTTAGAAAATTTAAAAAGGGAAATGGATAGGTTAAAGTTAGTTATAGTGGGAATTAGTGAAGTTCGGTGACGGGAGGAACAAGACTTTCGGTCAGGTGAACACAGGGTTATAAATACAAAATCAAATAGGGGTAATGCAGGAGTAGGTTTAATAATGAATAAAAATATAGGAGTGCGGGTAAGCTACTACAAACAGCGTAGCGAATGCATTATTGTGGCCAAGATAGACACGAAGCCCACGCCTACTACAGTAGTACAAGCTTATATGCCAACTAGCTCTGCAGATGATGAAGAAATTGATGAAATGTATGATGAGATAAAAGAATTATTCAGGTAGTGAAGGGAGACAAAAATTTAATAGTCATGGGTGACTGGAATTCGAGAGTAGGAAAAGGGAGAGAAGGAAACATAGTGAGTGAATATGGATTGGGAGAGAGAAATGAAAGAGGAAGCCGTGTGGTAGAATTTTGCACAGAACATAACTTAATCATAGCTAACACTTGGTTCAAGAATCATAAAAGAAGGTTGTATACATGGAAGAATCCTGGAGATACTAGAAGGTATCAGGTAGATTATATAATGGTAAGACAGAGATTTAGGAACCAGGTTTTAAATTGTAAGACATTTCCAAGGGCAGATGTGGACTCTGACCACAATCTATTGGCTATGAACTGTAGATTAAAACTGAAGAAACTGCAAAGAGGTGGGAATTTAAGGAGATGGGACCTGGATAAACTGACTAAACCAGAGGTTGTACAGAGTTTCAGGGAGAGGATAAGGGAACAATTGACAGAAATGGGGGAAATAAATACAGTAGAAGAAGAATGGGTAGCTCTGAGGGATGAAGAAGTGAAGGCGACAGAGGATCAAGAAAGTAAAAAGACAAGGACTGGTAGAAATCCTTAGGTAACAGAAGAAATATTGAATTTAATGGATGAAAGGAGAAAATATAAAAACGCAGTAAATGAAGCAGGCAAAAAGGAATACAAACGTCTCAAAAATGAGATTGACAGGAAGTGCAAAATGGCTAAGCAGGGATGGCTAGAGGACAAATGTAAGGATGTGGAGGCTTATCTCACTAGGAGTAAGATAGATACTGCCTACAGGAAAATTAAAGAGACCTTTGGAGAAAAGAGAGCCACTTGTATGAATATCAAGAGCTCAGATGTAAACCCAGTTCTAAGCAAAGAAGGGAAAGCAGAAAGTTGGAAGGAGTATATAGAAGGTCTATACAAGGGTGATGTACTTGAGGACAATATTATGGAAAAATGGAAGAGGATGTAGATGAAGATGAAATGGGAGATACGATACTGCGTGAAGAGTTTGACAAAGCACTGAAAGTGCCTGTGTCGAAACAAGGCCCCGGGAGTAGACAACATTCCATTGGAACTACTGACGGCCTTGGGAGAGCCAGTCCTGACAAAACTCTACCATCTGCTGAGCAAGATGTATGAGACCGGTGAAATACCCTCAGACTTCAAGAAGAATATAATAATTCCAATCCCAAAGAAAGCAGGTGTTGACAGATGTGAAAATTACCGAACTATCAGTTTAATAAGTCACTGCTGCAAAATAATAACGCAAATTCTTTACAGTCAAATGGAAAAACTGGTAGAAGCCGACCTCAGAGAAGATCAGTTTGGATTCCGCAGAAATATTGGAACACATGAGGCAATGCTGACCCTACGACTTATCTTAGAAAATAGATTAAGGAAAGGCAAACCTACGTTTCTAGCATTTGTAGACTTAGAGAAAGCTTTTGACAATGTTGATTGGAATACTCTCTTTCAAATTCTAAAGATGGCAGGGGTAAAATACAGGGAGCGAAAGGCTATTTACAATTTGTACAGGAACCAGATGGCAGTTATAAGAGTCGAGGGCCATGAAAGGGAGCAGTGGTTGGGAAGGGAGTGAGACAGGGTTGTAGCCTCTCCCCGATGTTATTCAGTCTGTATATTGAGCAAGCAGTGAAGGAAACAAAAGAAAAATTCAGAGTAGGTATTTAAATCCATGGAGAAGAAATAAAAATGTTGAGGTTCGCCGATGACATTGTAATTCTGTCAGAGACAGTAGAGGACTTGGAAGAGCAGTTGAACGGAATGGACAGTGTCTTGAAAGGAGGATATAAGATGAACATCAACAAAACCAAAACAAGGATCAATGTAGTCGAATTAAGTCGGGTGATGCTGAGGGAATTAGATTAGGAAATGAGACACTTAAAGTAGTAAAGGAGTTTTGCTATTTGGGGAGAAAAATAACTGATGATGGTCGAAGTAGAGAGGATGTAAAATGTAGACTGGCAATGGCAAGGAAAGCGTTTCTGAAGAAGAGAAATTTGTTAACATCGAGTATAGATTTAAGTGTCCGGAAGTCGTTTCTGAAAGTATTTGTATGGAGCATAGCCATGTATGGAAGTGAAACATGGACGATAACTAGTTTGGACAAGAAGAGAATAGAAGCTTTTGAAATGTGGTGCTACAGAAGAATGCTGAAGATTAGATAGGTAGATCACATAACTAATGAGGAGGTATTGAATAGAATTGGGGAGAAGAGGAGTTTGTGGCACAACTTGACAAGAAGAAGGAATCGGTTGGTAGGACATGTTGTGAGGCATCAAGAGATCACAAATTTAGCATTGGAGGGCAGCGTGGAGGGTAAAAATCGTAGAGGGAGACCAAGAGATGAATACACTAAGCAGATTCAGAAGGATGTAGGTTGCAGTATGTACTGGGAGATGAAGAAGCTGGCACAGGATAGAGCAGCATGGAGAGGTGCATCAAACCAGTCTCAGGACTGAAGACAACAACAACATATATTTTTGAGTGGAATAAATGCAACCTTTCACATAAAAAACTGATTGTTTTGCTGAAATTGTTGAAATCAATTTTTATGGCTATATAATTAATATAATGGAAGGAAACATTCCACGTGGGAAAAATTATATATAAAAACAAAGATGAGGTGACTTACCGAACAAAAGCGCTGGCAGGTCGATAGACACACAAACAAACACAAACATACACACAAAATTCAAGCTTTCGCAACAAACTGTTGCCTCATCAGGAAAGAGGGAAGGAGAGGGGAAGACGAAAGGAAGTGGGTTTTAAAGGAGAGGGTAAGGAGTCATTCCAATCCCGGGAGCGGAAAGACTTACCTTAGGGGGAAAAAAGGACAGGTATACACTCGCACACACGAGTGTATACCTGTCCTTTTTTCCCCCTAAGGTAAGTCTTTCCGCTCCCGGGATTGGAATGACTCCTTACCCTCTCCTTTAAAACCCACTTCCTTTCGTCTTCCCCTCTCCTTCCCTCTTTCCTGATGAGGCAACAGTTTGTTGCGAAAGCTTGAATTTTGTGTGTATGTTTGTGTTTGTTTGTGTGTCTATCGACCTGCCAGCGCTTTTGTTCGGTAAGTCACCTCATCTTTGTTTTTATGGCTATATAAATATATTGGTCTGTCAGACTGCATCTGGGACAAAGTGTGAAAGAAAATGACCTGGGAAGCTAAGGGTTGATATGATTTATTGTGTTTGTTAGACATTTCATTTTAGATTAATAGCCCTTTTCATTTCATCTGAAAGTCATTGTCTTGTTCTAAAGATGATTAAAGGCTGATAACAAGTTTCTCCAGTTTTCTAACTTCTTCTTCTTCTTCTTCTTCTTCTCAGTTATCGAGTTGAGCCTCTATAGACTGCGTGGTAACAACCAATTTCATTTTAGTGTCTAAGTCTTGTTCTTGTTCCCGCTTTGACTTTCCTGCCAGTATCTTCTGAGCCCACCAAAAAATGCCTGTTTATGGTCTTCGGACAAAGGTCCTCCCCGCCTTTGAACGTTGATGCCATTTTAAATTCTTGGTAGTTGTTCATCAATCTTCTAAGTTTGTTCCTGTCAGGAATTTCTCTCTTCTTCAAGAAACCAGTTTTCTAACACATTTACAGCAAACGATTTTCTCATTTGCAAACCAACTTGGCAAGTCATTAGTTTCCCACAACCAAATAAAATACTGACTTAGGGCTCAGAATCCAGTATTGGTTTCTGAAGGACAAGTTTTACGCCTCTGGATGCAGCATAAATATATGTATACAGTATCGATACACGCACGATAAGTTTTACTGCAAACTTGTTCAAATACAACAAAAGTTTGGAAGTTGATATAATTTAATGTTATTTTCTCCTATCTTTCATGAAATTGTCAATTTTTACGCAGAACATTAGACTATTGTAGCAGTTAGTTCATAGTTCCTCACTTAACCCTTCCACTAGTGCCGCAAGTCAAATATCATACAATTGTTCAAGCAATGTTGATACTGTATCGACCACTTCAGTGCTTTCAAAGATCTCGAGCCTATTTGATTGCAAGTATTGTCTGATATGCCCTACCCTCCAGGATTGTTCAAAGTAAATTTGTAGGAAACTTAAAAGCCAAACCTTCATCTGTAAATATAAGACAACCCCTATATTAATCTACTGAACAATGTACAAATGTTGATCTCAGCAGCAATAGTTTGATCTGCAAATAAAAGACGGCCCCATATTTTTCTAATGATAAATGTGGGAAAAACCTTGTTTTATAATCGGATAAATATGGTACACTCGCACAAGTTAAGAGAGAGGCAAAGCTGGGCATAATGAGGTGGAAATTAACAAGATGCTAGAGGCACACAAAAATTCAAGACCAAAAAAAGTAATAATAGTAACAGCATTTGACTTGACTGATAAACTAGAACAGTTGATATTTTCCTTGCTACAAGGTAAACAGATGCTATGCTATATTTTTTTCTTTGTGTCTTTCTTTTACTGTGCTGCTGTATCTTCCTTGATAAAGAATCCTCTGTGAGTTTCCCAATCATTACTATATATTTGAATTGTTAACTGCCCTTTCTACCAATACATAACTCTTCTGGTTATCACATCACTTCTATCATTAGGTTTGTGCATAAGTTCATAGCATTTTTGTTTTGCATGTGTGTTTTCTGGTTGCTTTGGAGTTATTTATTGATTGCCATTTTTTATTTGTAGTTCACTGTTGCTACTTGAGTTTACTTACTATCATTTTGTCTTTGAAGATAGTGAGTGGAGCTGTGAACACAAAAAAATGGAGTGCTAGATGAAGTAGGTTTAATACTGAATAAAAAAATAGTAACTCGGGTAAGCTACTATGAACATCATAGTGGACACATTATTGTAGCAAAAACAGACACAAAGCCTATGCCTACCACAGTAGTACGAGTCTATATGCCAACTAGCTTCGCAGATGATGACAAGATGAAGAAATGTATAATGTGATAAAGGAAATTATTCAGATAGTTAAGGGAGACAAAAATTTAATAGTGACGGGGGACTGGAATTTGATAGTAGGAGAAGGAAAAGTAGTAAATGAATATGGACTTGGGGTAAGGAATGAAAGAGGAAGCCACCTGACAGAATTCTGCACAGAGCATAACTTAATCATAGCTAACACTTGGTTTAAGAATCATGAAAGAAGGTTGCATGTGTGGAAGAGGCCTGGAGACAATGGAAGGTTTCAGATAGATTATATTATGGTAAGACAGAAATTTAGGAACCACGTTTTAAATTGTAAGACATTTCCTGGAGCAGGTGTGGATTCTGATGATAATTTATTGGTTATGAACTGTAGATTAAAACTAAAGAAACTGCAGAAAGGTAGGAACTTAAGGAGATGGAACCTCGATAAACTGAAAGAACCACGGGTTGTAGACAGTTTCAGAGAGAGCAGTAGGGAACGACTGACAAGAATAGCAGAAACAAATACAGTAGAAGAAGAATGGGTAGCTCTGAGGCAGCAGAGGATCAAGTAGCTAAAACAACGAGGGCTTGTAGAAATCCTTGGGTAACAGAATAAATAGTGAATTTAATTGATGAAAGGAGAAAATATAAAAATGCAGTAAATGAAGCAGACGAAAAGGAATACAAACGTCTCAAAAATGAGATCAACAGGAAGTGCAAAATGGCTAAGCAGAAATGGCTATAGGACAAATATAAGGATGTAGAAGCATATATACTGCCTACAGGGAAATTAAAGAGACCTTTGGAGAAAAGAGAACCAACTGCATGAATATCATGAGCTCAGATGGAAACCCATTTCTAAGCAAAGAAGGGAAAGCAGAAA
The DNA here is from genome assembly GCF_021461385.2 of Schistocerca piceifrons. Classification (NCBI taxonomy): domain Eukaryota; kingdom Metazoa; phylum Arthropoda; class Insecta; order Orthoptera; family Acrididae; genus Schistocerca; species Schistocerca piceifrons. Next base: position 664,193,376 of record NC_060142.1, read on the forward strand.
GATGGAAGGAGAATATAAAGGGTCTATACAGGGGAGATGTACTTGAGGGCATTGTTATGGAAATTGAAGAGGACATAGATGAAGACGAGATGGAAGATGTGATACTGAGAGAAGAAATTGACAGAGCACTGAAAGGAGTGAATAATTTGACAGAGCACTGAAAGATCTAAGTCGACACAAGGTTCTGGGAGTAGACAACATTCCATTAGAACAACTGATAGCCTTGGAGAGCCAGCCATGCCAAAACTCTCCCATCTGGTGAACAACATGTATGAGACGGGTGAAGTATCCTCAGACTTCAAGAAGAATATAATAATTCCAATCCCAAACAGAGCAGGTGTTGACAGGTGGTAAAATTAACAAACCATCAGTTTAATAAGTCATGGTTGAAAAATACTAAAACGAATTCTTTACAGACGAATGGAAAAACTGGTACAAGCCGACCTCGAGGAAGATCACTTTGGATTCCGTAGACTTACATTAGAAGATGGGTTAAGGAAAGGCAAACCTACATTTCTAGCATTTTCTAGACTTAGAGATAGCTTTTGACAATGTTGACTGGAATACACTCTTTCAAATTCTGAAGGTGGCAGGTGTAAAATACAGGGAGCAAAAGGCTATCTAAAATTTGTATAGAAACCAGATGGCAGTTATAAGAGTCCCACAGGAACTTACCTAGGGTTACCAGATGCCTGGTAATTCCCGGACATGCCCTACATTTTAATCATTTGTCCGTCATCTGGTGGGAATTTTTGAAAAGTCTCTAATATCCTACATTTTCAGAAATAAACAGTGATCATTAGAAATGATCTGGCATCTGTGAAAATAGAAACGAATAATTGGTTATTAGCAGCAACTGCAAGTTGGTATGGCAACACAGCTACAGTGATACAGCATATACATTCCATAGTAATAAAGAACAATAGATGTGGCTACACAGCATTTGAACTCTGGGTTAATATGGACTTTGGTGTCGGCGGTGCCTGCGTGCCGTGCAGATGTTGGTAACGGTGCGATGAATGGCGGGAAATTGAGACATCAAATCATAATACAGATGTGAAGAACCAATGACTTGATTTTCTCTCTCTTCCATTTGCAGTTTGGTTATTGAAGATTAAGATTGAGGAAAGTCAACAGTTAATTCACAGTACTTTTTACAAGCCGAAATGCTGAAACGAAAATGCAAATATATTAAGACGGAAACGTTTCTCTTGTAGGTGCACAAGATTTGGAAGTACACCTGTCTTCCAAGAAACGTAAAACATCTCAAAATTCTGCCAGTACTTCAGATATTAAAGGTTTCTTTGCTTTCTTTGCTCAGCCCACACAGTCAGCATATCATTTTAGCGCTGCAGAAGCAACACTTGCATTTCATGTTGTTAATCACCAAGCATCATACAAATCCGTGGAGTGCATGATGAAGCTAAACACAAAACTACACAGCAATTCTCAAATTGCAAAGAAAGTTTCGTGCGCAAGAACAATGACCAAAGTGATTATTAATAAAGTCTTTGCACCACATTCTGTTGATGTGGTGATACAACGTCTAAAAGAAATTTCTTTTTTGGGGGTTAGTACCGACAGCAGTAATCATGGTTCCCAGAAAGTATTCCCTATTTTAATACAATATTTTGACCTTAAAGCTGACAGTATGCAGACACAGGTAATCGAAATTAAAACTACATAAAATGAAAGTGCAGAAACAATATCATCAAATGTTCAAGACACTTTAGTAGGGGTAGGAATAGAAAAGAAATGTGTTGCATTTGGTGCTGACAATACGATAACAAATTTTGGTGTTATAAGTCGACCAGAGGGCAAAAATGTATTCACCAAACTATAGTCCTATAGTAATGAAAATTTAGTTGGAGTGGGTTGCCCAGCTCACATTCTTAACAATGCCATTCAGCATGGGTCAGATATTTTAAGTGTAGATTTATAGTGTATTGTTTTCAAGCTGTACACTTACTTTTCTACAATACAGTAAGTACACAGGAACTCAAGCATTATTGTGAGTTTGTAGAAATTAGTTACAAAAAGCTTCTTAGTCACAGTAAAACCAGGTGGTTATCTCTGTTCCCTGCACTTGACAGAATAATTGAAATGTATGAGGCTTTAAAATCTTACTTTTTGTCTATACCCAATGCTCCTAAGTTCTAAAGATTTTCTTTGAAACAGTTTGAGTAAGGCTCATTTATATCACTTACAATCATTGATGTCTGTGTTCCACCATTGGATACAACAACTTGAAAGTGAACAAACATCCATTGTTGAGATGGTCACAATTTTAGATAATGTGTGTTGTCTTCTCAAGAATAGATTAGAGAGTAATTTCATGTCACTAAAGATGAAAAAGTCTTGATACGTGCTAGGGAGGAGGGCCTTGATAAAGAAGCTGACAATTTTGAGCAGGAGGCGGTTTCATTGAATGGCGAATGTCTGGGCTATTTAGGTAAATGGTGTGTGTCCTTTTCAGAACTCGGTTGTTTTAGGTGGTTAAATTTAAATGATAAAGTATGCATGGATGATGTACAAAAGTGTATACAGCTCGTGAGTGATAAAGGAATTGTAATAGATGATGTCAAATGTTGTGATGAGATATGTAATGTGAACCAGTTTTTGCAGCATCATAGCTCTGAACTTGAGAAATTGCCCTGTAATGATAAGTGGATTAGATATTTTAGTGGTAGCAAGCATGAGGACTGCCATTCTGAACTGTTGAAACTAATTCAGTATTTTTTTACTATTCCTGCACATAATGTTAATGTTGAAAGAGTATTTTCACTCTTAACAGCACAGTGGACAGATGAAAGGAACAGATCATCTGTTGATTCAGTCAAAGGTATCGTTTTTGTGAAGTATAATTTTAAAAACTTCAGTTGTTTGGAATTTTTTGATTATATTTCAAACAAACTAAATGTTTTGCACAGGGTTACTTCTTCAGAGAAATATAACTGGCTGCTGTTGATTATCATATTTAACATTGTATGAGTCAGATTTTAAAAAAATTAATGTATATGCCTGTGGATATTATAAATAGCATTTAAATTTGAAATTAAAACAATTTTTTTCATTGAGCAATAATGTCCTACATTTTTGACAAATGTCCTACGTTTTTTCACCAATGTGTCCTAAATTTCCATTAGATAAAACTGGTAACCCTAAACTTACCACCACCTACCACAGTTATAATAGTTGAGGGGCACAAAAGGGAGGCAGTGGTTGAGAAGGGAGTGAGACAGGGTTGCAGCCTGTCCCCAATGTTATTCAATCTGTATATTGAGCAAGCAGTAAAGAAAACAAAAGAAAACATTGGAGTAGGAATTAAAATCCTTGGAGAAGCAATAAAACCTCTGAGGTTTACCGACGACATTTAATTCTGTCAGAGAGAGCAAAGGACCTGGAACAGCAGCTGAACGGAATGGGCAGTATCTTGAAAGAAGGATATAAGATGAACATCAACAAAAGGAAAATGAGGAAAATGGAATGTAGTCGAATTGAGTCAGGTGATGCGGAGGGAATTAGATTAGGAAATGAGACACTTAAAGTAGTAAATGAGTTCTGCTATTTGGGGAGCAAAATAACTGACGATGGTTGAAGTGGAGAGGATACAAAATGTAGACTGGATACGGCAAGGAAAGTGTTTCTGAAAAAGAGAAATTTGTTAACATCGGGTATGGATTTAAGTGTCACGAAGTCTTTTCTGAAAGTACTTGTATGGAGGCATTAAGGGATCACGAATTTAGTATTGGAGGGAAGCATGGAGGGTAAAAATCATAGAGGGAGACCAAGAGATTAATACACTAAGCAGATTCAGAAGGATGTAGGTTGCAGTAGTTATTCGGAGATGAAGAGGCTTGCACAGGATAGAATAGCATGGAGAGCTGCATCAAACCAGTCTCTGGACTGAAAACCATGACAACAAGTGGAGAAATCAAAACATTTCCAACATATTCTTCTGTATGAGTTCAATAGAAGGGTGGCAGCAGCAGAGGCAGCCAGAAACATTTGTGCCATGTTTGGGGATAACACCACTGGACAGAGTATGGCAAGAAAATGGGTTTCTTATTTTAAGGAGGATCTTTTGACATTCGTGACCCCTCACATTCACATTCAGGAAGGCCTTCGGGGCGTAATGAAGGTCACTTAAACGCATTAATCCATAATTATCCATGTCAGCTGTGCTCGAGAAAATGTGTTGAACTGTGATAATTCCATTGTGTGACATTTGCAAGCAATGTGGAAGGTTGTAATATTGAATGCATGGGCACTGCATGCTCCAAGCCAAAATCACAAAAATCAGTGGGTAGCCACATATGTATCTCTGCTTGATCATCATCAAATTGCTTGTGAATAGCACTGATCATTCCTAGTCTGTATTGCTACTGGTGATGAGAAATGGTGTCTTTAAGCTAAAATAAGGAAACGAAAAGAATCGCTGAGCCCAAACAAAGCATCAACTCCCTGTACAAAGACCTGCACACATCCACAAGATGATATTATGCATCTGGTGGTACAGCACCATTGTGGTGTACTACGAATTGCCTCCCTGTGATGTAACCATCAACTGCCGAAATTTATTGTCAACAACTGAGATATCTTGCACACACAGTCCAAGAACAATGACCAGGAAGACTGTGTGAAATGATGTTACCATGTGCTAAGGCCCACCTGCAGTTAGCTAGACTGACAAAATACAATATACAAGAGTTGGGTTGGCAAGTCATTCCACACACACTTTATTCATCTGATCTTCCCCACTCAGATTTTCACCTTTTCTGCTCTCTATCAAACAACATTCAAGGAACTTGCTTTCTGAATGAAAATGCCATCTGAACATGGCTCGACAAGTTTTTCACCTCAGAAACATGTGATTTCTGCAGGAGCGGAATCAAAATGTCACTCCACTTTTATCAGACTGTTGAAAATAGTGAAGGAGAATATATGGCAATATTATGAAAAGGACAGATTGCGACTCACCATATAGCGGAGATGTTGAGTCACAGATAGGCATGACAGAAAGACTGTTAAACAAGTAAACTTTCGGCTAAAAGGCCTTCTTCCGAATTAGACAAAATACACACACACACACACACACACACACACACACACACACAAAAGTAACTCACACACGATACTGAAGGAGAATAGTTGGCAATATTATGAAAAGGACAGATTCTTATCACCATATAGCGGAGGACAGATTGCGACTCACCATATAGCGGAGATGTTGAGTCACAGATAGGCACAACAAAAAGACCGTTAAACAAGTAAGCTTTTGGCTAAAAGGTCTGGTTCCAAATTAGACACAATAAATACACACACACACACACACACACACACACACACACACAAAAGTAACTCACACACGTATGACCACTGTCTCTGGCTGCCGAGGTCACAGTGCGAGCAGCAGGAGAAGCAATCTGGAGGTGGGAGTAAGGAGGAGGCCGGGGTAGTAAGGGGGAGGGATAAAAGGGTAGTGGTGGAGGACCGTAAAGTGCTGCTTCTGGGAGCATACAGGGGTAAGGTGGAGAGTGGGTCAGGCAGCTAGGTGCAGTTCTGACGTTGGACGGAGGGGGACGGAAGTAAATGGACTGTGAGTGCATTGGTGGAATAAAGGGAGTGTAGTGCTGGACTGGGAATGGAGAAGGCGGTAGGCGGGTGAAAGACAATGACTAACAAAGGTTGAGGCCAGGAGGTTACGGGACCATAGGTTGTACTGCAAGGAGAGCTCCCACCTGTGCAATTCAGAAAAGCTGGTGTTGGCAAGAGGGATCCAGAGAGCACAGGCTGTGAAGCAGTCACTTGCTGCAACGAGAAATATGAATCACAGTAGCACACTGTCATTCTGCAATGAATTAGATTACTTTGACACCTTTATTATAAAAAAACGCATCGCAGATCACTGGTCGACTGTGGCACATGTTGACAGCAGGGCGGCAATCTTCTTGAAGATGCTGCTGCCTTCTTCTGCATCACTCTGCCAAGTGTCTGTCACTTTCCGAACCTCAAGGAACACCTCAGGGAACACTACTGCTACCTACCAACTCCATCACACAACTTTTCAAAATTTTATAGAACTCTTTAGGTTTGCTTTTGAATCACACTCGTACTATATACAATCAGAAGTATTTTGATGGTGATAACATTGTTTTTACTGAGCTATCAAGGAATCTCAAAGTTGGTAAAGGAAAGAAAATTAGAAGACAAACACAGTAGAAAGAGACCTTATCTCGACTACAGTAAGCAGGTTTAAATTGATGTAGGTTGCGGAAGTTATGCAGAGATGAAGTGGCTGGCACTTGATAGAGCGGTATATTATTGTGGAGGGCTGTACCAAATCAGTCTTCAGATTTTAGACAGCAACAGCAACGTTGTCTCAGAAAAAAAAAGAGTAGTAGCTTTTAGACACTGTTCCCCAACAATTATGATTCGTGTGTCCTGGAAAATGCATGACAATGTCCAGGGTCTATAGTTGACACAGTAGAGAAAGTATCTTTTAGCTAAAAAAATATAGCATATTTCTTAGGGAACAAAGTTACTTTATATCAAGAATCCAGAGAAGAGGTGTGTCAAGCATCACACTGACAAGTTTCTCATGTGACACAAGAATAGCAGAGAATTTAATAACTTCAAGTAAACAAGTGGTATGAGTTGTTGAATTTTTCCAGCAGATGAATCTCACCCTCAATAACAAGAATACGGCTGCTATGAAAATCTTAAGTCATTAGTGGGAATTTGGGTACTTACTTCTGATCACTCAGTCTGAGAAATTGTGAAATATTCATACAAGTGGAGGACTCACTACAGCATGCACACAGCTGCCCAAAAATATACTATTATAAAGCCACTTTCTGCTGAATTATATATTACAAGCCATTGCTCACATTAGGTCCATACAAACATGCACTATTGAAATTATAGTTTACCAATGATTTAAGTTTCAGACTCGGTCGGCGACAGATTATATATTTTCCTCTGACACGCTGGGAGCCTCTGAAGCTGTACACACTGGACTAACATGAAAAATACATAAATAGCTCATTAACCTGCATAACATCAGTCTATTTTCTGTATGTATAATTATATTCTTAATTCTGTATAAATATTAGGAAATCAAAAAAAGTTGCTGACAGAAACCTGAGTTCATACTGCTAGTATGAAATAGGTAAATTCTACACACAATGGATGGCAGATACATTTGTCTAGCTGAATTACTGACTTCCCTCACCTTTAGCAGCTGCCAAGCTTCATCAGCATTTTCATTGTATGCACCATAGCGTCTAGTTGCATACTGAGAAAACCTACAAGAAGAATATACAGAAAATATAAGAAAACCATGTGCAGAATACTTCATAATTACATATACTGCCAGAACTGAACACAAAAATACCGAGTCAATCACAAGTTGGATTTCAGAATAACTCTTCAAGCAAGATGTCCTTTTACACATTCTTAAATCAAGTAATAACCTTTTTGGTGGTAAAAAAAATCTAAAATCCATTGTAATTTTATCATCATCATCAGATTACTTACGCAAATACGCGCGCACGCACGCGCGCCCACACACACACACACACACACACACACACACACACACACACACACACACACACACAGTGAGCCAAACTATTATGACCACTGCCCACCGTGATGCTGAATACCACCTGGTGCAGCTTCATGCATGTGAAATGATAAGGAAAGGTTATAAGCAGGGGTGAGAAGAGTGAGGGAATCTTTCTAGGGATGATATGGGTTCCAAAAGGCAAAATTCACTGGCCTAAGCAACTTTGAGAAAGGACATACTGTTATAGCGGAGAACCTTGGAGCAGGCATCTCAGAAACAGTGAAGCTTTTCACTGTTGCATAGAGCCTAAAGACCTTAACAAATTAGTCATTTTGATTTACAGAATTCCAGAAAGGGTTTTAGTCACACCATTTCTCTCTAAATTCCAGTGCTTGCTACATAAACGAAACAAAACAGACAGAAGAAATAAATGGTAACAGGAGCCGATTTTAATATAAACATTGCAAATGGCAATAAAGAATCGACAAAATTTATTGGTTCAGTTAAAAAGTCTGCTTTTAAACTAAATTTTTTGGAGTTAACCCGAGAAAATATTCACTCTGCGGCATGCACTGATAACACTGTAACAAAGTAATACATCGCAAATGTATGTAAACTCTGTCTAGACTCAGACTTTCTGATCACTAAGCCTTGTCTGTCTCACTGCCAAAACATGATAAACAAAATGCAAAAAAAACTTACATTAAAATAAGTTTCAGTAAAACAAATATATTGAAATATTCTATGAGACACTAAGCAAAGTTAAATAGTCTCTCGGGGATGGTGATTAAACAACTGGAAACTTTAGTAAATTGTTAAACATTTTTCTTTCTACATCTACATTGATACTCCGCAAGCCACCCAACGGTGTGTGTGTGTTGGAGTATTTAATGAATCTTTCCCACCAAGATCATATTTCAATAAAAGATCAAGTAAGATATGATGGATAACACCAGGAATAAGAATTTCCAGTGAGAGGAAAAGGAAGCTACAACAATCAGCTGAAGTGCAACAAAGATTCTGATTCTGTAAAATATGTTAGGAACTATAAAACTATTTTTAAAAAAGTTGTGAAAGCTTCAAAACAGATGGCAAATGGTAAAATCATTCTAGCACAAAATAAATACATAAAACAAGGGCAGTCTGGTCTGTAGTTAAGTCTGAATCAGATGTCAAAAATTACAGGCAAGACGTTTCAAATAACAAACTTAAGGAAAAATCTGTTGTAAATCCAGCTCAAATACCTGAGTGCTTCAATGAGTACTTCATAAGTGTATCAAAATCTGATTTAGATGAAGCAAAGTGAGCAGAAAGTAAATAGTTTTGGGTTGAAAGGCAATATTAGTTAATGTCTTAAAAAATTCAACAGTGTCTCAAAAACATTTGTTGACAATGTCATACTCTCCTTAAAAAACAAATACCCTGCAGGCTTGGATGGGATACCCACCAAAGCAATTAAAAAAGTTTACAACATAATAGCTCATCCTCTCTCTCTCATAATAAACAAATTGTTCGAGGAAGGTTACGTCTGTAATCGTCTTGAAATATGCAGAAGTAAAACCATAGTTTAAAAAAGGTTCAAAATATTACATGAGAAATTATCTTCCCATTTCTATATTCCCAATCATATCAAAAATATTTGAAAACATTGCAGCTCTACAGAAACAAAGCTTCATCACACAGTATGGTATCATTTCAAGTAACCAATCTGACTTCCAACCAGGTAAAAACACAGTTGATGAAATAAATGAGTTTGTTGGAAAAATTACTTCATGGCTAGATAGGAAAGCTAAAGTTGCAGGAATATTCTGTGATCTTACAAAACCATCTGACTCTGTAAACTCAACAGGTATGGAATAAGAGATATTGCTTTGAAATGGTTTGAATCATATCTCATGAAGAGGAAACAAAGGGTAATAAGTACATCAAATGGAGCAGATTACTTCTCAGAGTGAAAAACTGTGTCACGAGGTGTTCCTCAAGGCTCAATTCTTGGACCAATTCTATTCCTGTTCTACGTAAATGACTTGCCTCTTAATATAAATACTCATGTAACCTTGTTTGCAGATGATACTTCTGCACTAATCAAAAACAAAACTTCTGACAATATACCACAGAGTGTCATGAACACTTTAAGTAACTTGGAAACATGGTTCAACCTAAATGGCTTAAGGCTAAACATCTCAAAAACTCATATGATGAGTTTTAAAACTAATCAATCAAACACTGAAGAAATCTGTATTACTCACAATAATCAAAAAATGGGAGAACTTGACTCAGTCAGATTCTCTGGAATAAACTTAGACAGAAATTTTAGTTGGAGTTCACATATAGAATATCTAGCAAATAAATCAAACAGACTTGCATTTACAATGGAAATTTTAGCCAGTGCCACTCATATGGACACCAGGAAATTAGCATACTATTGCTACTTTGAATCTGTTGTCAGATATGGCACAATTTTTTGGGGAAGCTCAGGAAATGTTACAAGAATTTTAAAGTTGCAAAAAATAATCATTTGTAAATATCCAGTGCACAGCCAAGGGCAACACATCAAAGACCTAAAAACATTAACTGTTCCCTCTTTACACATCTTTGAGGTGTTTCTTTTCCTACACAGCAGAGCTGATCTATTAAAAACAACATTTTGAACACTCATACAACATGATATAAAACTCACAAGAAAATAAAAGTGCCTGACACAATGAATATGAAGCTATAAATTTTAAGCTTTCTAATTGAAAGGCGCTACTACTCAGTGGAAGTTTTCTGAGGGACGAAGTGGTTCTCTGAGCTGGATCCCTAAAATGGATTAAAAATTATAGTGGATGTAAATTATGAAATAGTGTTAGAAAGAACCTTCTATAAATTCCTCAATAAGTAGTGTTGTAAGTGTGATAAAATTTCAAATAAGTGAATTGTAACCTTGACATGTCTCCTGTACATCAGACTTATGTTCTGGAATTTTGAATGTTATGAGATGAATAAAACACATTACACATTTCACATTTCTGTTCACATGCTACTGTCATGAGCACCTATGGGAAGTGGTTGAAGTGTAGTCAAACCATGAGTAGGGGCATCATCCTGGCCAACAGCTGCTCGAAACACAGACTGCGCCTAATACGCAGGCTGCTGGAGGCTGTATCACACTATGCAGGACATTCATCTGGGCTTCCGTGGAACCTGTGGTAGTAACTGAATGTACCATGATAACTGTGAACTACATGAACATTATTGCAGACCACTTGCATTGCTACAGCAATGATATCTTCCCTGATGGCAACAGTATCTTGTAGCAGGTTAACAGTCAGTGCCACAAGGCCAAAATCGTGCACTGTAGCCTGAGCAGCATGACAGTGAAATCACATCACCAAATTGCCCGATCTGAAGCTGACAGAACACATCTGAGACGCCACTTGGAGCCAGATCCACGCCCGCAAACCACCATCCCAGTATTTACAAGAATTGCAAGACCTGTGCACAGACATCTGGTGACCTGGTGCCACTATCAAGGACTTCTCAAATCCATGCCACACAGAATTGCTGCTGTATTGCATTCCAGAGATGGACCAACATACCATTAAGCATGTGATCGTATTGTTTTAGCTCCTTATATTTAAGAAGACATAGAATCAAAACAATTAAATAAAAAGGTTTAAAATGGTCTCACACACAAAGTATGAATGTGCTCTCCCACATGGTGAAGCACTGACAACCAGCATGGCAGCCAACTCTATGGATATTACTTTACAATACACAATGTTTTAATGTTTCTAATGACATATTTGGTATGCCTGCTGTTGACTGATCTATTATCAATATCTGGAGATCTAACCTTCTGAAGATTGATTATCTAGTGGCCAATAGAAGGATCTCGGTCTTCCAACTGTATGGTGGGACGCAAGAGTTTGACATGTCTTCTGTGTTATATTTTGAGTCATGGCATGGGTGTAAACAACCATGTTTTCCTGTCTGCTTAATCCAAATATAGTCTTGGAAGTATGTTTACAGTATGTCACAGTAAAAACTATCCAGGCATCAACATGCTGTGAAATGAAGAACTGGGAATAAAAAAAATTAGTGTCATCTAACATACACTTTTATCTCAAGCCAAATCTGCTTTAAGTAACCCAGGTCCACACTGAACTCAGTGCCTGTTCCCCTGGTCAATATAAACTGGAGCCAACAAAATTAAGAGGTAAGTACTCGCTTTTTATGAGTGGTTGAGACTAAAATGAGGTGTACTGCAATGGATACTGGGAGCTTGTATGTTTTTTTTAATATGACAAAAAAGCAACACAGTCTCGTTCTGCAGTATATATGTCTTTTACATATCTTGATAACCATTCTCATGGTAGTGTTTAGTCGATTATATTGGAAAGAAAGCCAGATAGTCATACAGAGAATAGTGGGAGAAATAATTCTTCCTTTATCCTCTGCTACTCACAGCACTGAATAATGATGTTAATTATTATTCTAATTTCACCCATTATACCAGTAAATCTCTTGAGGGGTCATTGGCCCTTGGAGCGGCTGGAACTGCACTACAGTGTTACAAAAGGTACTGTTGTTGTTATATCTGTAAGAATGGTAGTGGCTGGACATGAAACACTAGCAGCCTGGAGTTTTTCTACCAATTCAAAACTGTGAAAAGTTTTACCTAAGGCACATCCGCATATATATTCTACAGGATGCTCGAAATTGAATTTCTTTACTGTGGCTTGACTCAGCTATGAAAATGTGCAATGGATAGATACAGTAGTAACAAGAGCAAAATACTGAAAATCAAGGTAAAGGTGGCCTGCAGTAAAACTGCATGAAATCTACTAATTTCTGCATTTTCTCCACGTGCATCTCCTGAAATTACCAAAATTTGAATTATTGACACACTCCTCTATTTTTCCAGTCACAGTTTACTAGTAAATTGTTGGCTTTTTGAAGATTACTCTTCACACTACCTTTAACAGCAATGCTGTGATTAAGCCTTTTCTCTGCAGTACCCAATCTTCCATGAGTACTAGGCCAGCAAGGTATGCAGAAGAACTTCTGTGGCGTTTGGAAAGAAGGTAAGGTGCTGGTGGAAGTAAAGCTGTGAGAATGGGTCATGAGTCATGCTTGAGTAGCTCAGTTGGCACAAGCACTGCCCACGAAAGAAAATGTTCTGGCATCAGGTCCTGGTCCAGCACGCAATTTTAATATTCCTGGAAGGTCCAAGTCCAATGGAAGCTGTAGCATTGCTATAGATATTCTTCAGTATATCTGACAAATGTTGAATCAATGCCATTCAAATGGAAGTGTTACTCCACAAGATGGCTATTTAGATCTGTGCCATAATGGCAGCGAGCAGTTCCAGCACAGCCAGCCACATTGGGGATACCTCATCTGGACAACATGCTACCACCATGAACTCTTCTACTTTTCACCATAACCATGAAATGAGACTGGTTAAACAGGACACCACCAAGTGGAGAGGACTTGGTATTCTGTTTTGCTACATCTCCTTGGAAAGTGTCGGGCTTAGTGGCAGTATTACAAAATTCATTCCTTCAGATTTTAAGGGGATTCAACTTGTGACTAGAGGAACTCAGGTTATTTGGGCACTCACTTAGTCAAGAAAGTTTTTTTTCCTTCAGAAGTTAGTTAATGTGTTCATCCCAAATCTGTGAGTTTCTTTCTTTAGTTGCAAATAAAACTGTTTAAATGGTATACCTGGTGAAAACTTCATGTGATATAATTAAAGGAAGGGATATATCAGTTGGCAACAAGGTTTAAAAGAGCAAATTTTCATTCCACACATGCTGTTCGAGGTAGCCACTACAGCCTTCTAGGAATGTTTCAAGATGGCCACAGCCAACGAGTTGGTAGATTTGACACACCCTGTGATCATCCTGCTACAACTAATGCAGCAAACAAATGAGCTACAGATAGAAGAACTGGTGGCATTGACCAGGGCCAGAGCTACACGAATGGGTCGACACAACCATCCGCAATGTCCAGCAACATCATCATCACAACAGCATTTGAACGGGAGGTAAAGCCCTGGACCTGCTATACAGCCCAGATGGTGCAGCACTTCATTGTTCACACTATCAGAAGCGATACGCAGCAACATGCATTTTTGTGCAGTCCTTTTATGTGTACCATCTGATACAACAGTTGCATCCTGAATCAGACCCCACTCCCTATTGTATGCTACACTTAAAGCTAGCCTCACAAAATATTTTGATTCTCTAGTCCATGTGGCGCCAGCCAGGCACAAATTTTTTAGTTGCCACAAGCTACCGTCTGAATCTTATAGGAAATGGATGGCACGGCTTCAAGGTCTACCAAGATAGTGTCATTTCTGATGTACCGATGAACAGTGCAAACAATCCTATGCATCCTTCTTTCGAGACACGTTGCTTCTCTGTGCTCCCAATGATGTACTACACCAAGACTTATTAAAACTGAAGGACCCCCACATTGGATGCCTTCTTACCTATCATATCTGCTTTCGAACAACCAGTACACACCACAGCCTCTTTTCAGGACCCAATTTTTTTTTCCCCCCCCATCTCACCCAGCAGGATTCCAAGGATGACACAGAACCGTACAGCCATGGCTGACCTTGAAGTTTACCTTCGTGTATGGCAGACGAAATGTGCAATATGTGGAAAGGTAGGACACAAGGCAGAAGTTTGTCACTCTGCTTCAAGAATGTCAGTCAACTGGATGAACATAGAACCTCTGAAGCATATTGTCCTGTAGGAACCTTGAACAACAAGATATTGCTTTGGTCCAGGCAGTACTAAAACTTTCCCGAAGTTACTGGCTACTACAGTCAACATTAACACTGTTCCGGTAAAATTTCAGATAGGCATCGGATCCATAGTAACAATTACAGTCTGGCCCACATATCAAATGGTGAGCACACCCCCACTTCAGGGGGTGGCACCCACAAAGTGGCTCTCCCGGCAACACTGGCAAGGATGGGCACAGACATCACACATGTAACATGTCAGAACAAACAGTTTGCCCCTCCCAACTCTACTTTCCTTGTCCCACCACTTATATCCCCTGGTCCTGTGTTCATCTTGATGTTGCAGGTCCTTTTTTGGGCACCTCCTGACTCACTGCTGTAGACACAGAAAAAAATTTCTAGTTGTGACCAGGATGACCTATACATCCTTTGCCCATACCATCAAACCAAGTTTGCTCTTGAGGACCTTCCAGAAACAGGGAATGGCTCACAGTTCACTGCTTCAAAATTTTCCAATTTCTTCACTGCTAATGGTATTGCTCCTGTACATACTGCTCCTTTTCACCTAGCCTCAAATGGGTTAGTGAACAGATTTGTGAGTACCTCTGAGTAGTCTTTGTTAAAACCGACCCACCTATGAGACACTATCCCTTTTATTTTCGTCCTACCATGCTAGACTTCAATAAGGTACATCACCTGCCATAAGGCGCCATGGTGACCCACATTGATTGCACTATCAGTCAACTACCCCATGACACTGGACTCGCATTCGGGAGGACGACGGTTCAATCCCGCGTCCGGCCATCCTGATTTAGGTTTTCCGTGATTTCCCTAAATCACTCCAGGCAAATGCTGGGATGGTTCCTCTGAAAGGGCACGGCCGACTTCCATCCCCATCCTTCCCTGATCCGATGAGACCGATGACCACGCTGTCTGGTCTCCTTCCCCAAAAACAACCAACCAACTACCCCATGTGAGCAAGCCTACTCCCTATCCTCACAAGCCTACTCCCTGTCCATCTCGCTGCCACTGGTTTTTCATACACAATCCCATCTGGCTATGACACTCACCAGTGGACACGCCTGCTGGAGACAAGCATCCATCACTCGACTTATTGGATGTGCTATGGTCAAAGTTGAGCTCCCGGATGGGTTCCATCACCAGAAGCATACCAAGTTCAACTCTATCGAGATCCTTATGGAGGGCCTTACTCAGTTTTTTGTTCCAGACACTCTGATCAACCATTCCACATTCAGAAGTTTTGCAGCAGACATCCCCTAGCATGGACAATAACCGCATACATGATGATCGTTGATGAGCACCTCAGTCACAGCTAATAGACATGGATCAACGATCTGACATACATCCCCTGGAGATTGAATTCGAAAAAGACAAGGAAGACTGCCTCCTCCATCCTGGGGAAGGGGGGAGAGGGAGGGAGGGGGGAGGTTGCTCTGGCGACAAGTGCAACAGGCAACAACAGCAACACACACAATATACATCACATTGATGGTAATCCAGTCCATGCAAGGCAAAAATTCAAACCTGTCAGTTTATAGCACATCAACAGAGGGTGACACCAGAAGCAGGGCCAGCAGCAGGTTCAAGGTTCACGTGCACAGCCCCAATTAGCATTCACAGGTCAAATTATTTCCTACTTCCACCAAAACTAAGTTTGAGCCAAACAAACAAAAGTGTAACTCTGCAAGATGACTACTTAGACCCACGCCACGATGGCAGTGAGCATTATCAGCACAGCCAGCTACAATGGAGAGACGTTGCCTAGATGACGTGCAATATTGATCAACTCTTCTAGTCTTCATTGTCACCGTGAAGTGGGACTGGCCAAACAGGATGCTACCACATGCAGAGGACTTTGTATCCATGTGAAGGAGATGTAGCTGGTTTGCTACATCTCCTACACTTGAATAGTGTCGGGCCTAGTGCCAGTATTGTAAAATTCATTCCTACAGACTTTAAAGGGATTCAACCTGTGATGTTACTTTTTGGAACTTGGATTATTTGAGCATTCAATCAGTCTAGAAAGTTCTTATGTTCTTCAGAAGTTAGTCATTGTGTTCATCCCAATTCTGTGAGTTTATTTCTTATGTTGCAAATAAAACTGCTTAATTTGTATACCTGGTGAATGTTTCATGGGACATAACTAAAGGAAGGGCCATAGCAAATTCCCTTTCCCAGTTTCTCATTTTTCCTCGCAAAGCTTGCCCAATGAACATCCAGTACGAGCTACTGCTCAGTCTCGCTCCCATCCCTTTCATGTCCCTCAAAACTTACAACAGCAATCTGCTTATCTTTGTAAGTTGTAGATAATCGTTCTGTCCCCATATTTTATACATGCTACCTTCAGAAAGATCATGTTCCACTGTTAACAGCTTTCTTTAAATCTACAAATGTAATAAACATATGATGCTTTCCTCCAACCTTCTTCCAATGGGAGTCATAGGGCCGACAGCACTTCATGTGTTCCTACATTTCTCTGGAACGCTTCTACCAATTTTCCACTCTTCTATAAAAAAATCAGTTCATTTTGCAACCGTGACTGATTAAACAGATGGAAAAATGGAAATAAAATCCCATGCTTCTTGAAAGAGCGCAGGGGAACAATGCGGGAGACCCGCACCACCATACTAGCAAGGTCCTAATGGAGGTGGTTTGCCATTGCCTTTCTCTGACTGTAATGGGGATGAATGATGATGATGAAGATGACACAACACCACCCAGTCATCTCGGAGCAGGTGAAAATCCCTGACCCTGCCGGGCATCGAACCTGGGACCCCGTGCTTGGGAAGCGATAATGCTACCACAAGACCGTGAGCTGCGGGCGACTAAATAGATGGTTCTGTAATATAAATACACCTGCAGCACCTGCTTTCTTTGAAACTGCAATTATTACATAATTCTTTAACTCTGAGAGCAGTTCATCTGCCTCATATATCTTACAAACCAGATGCTAAAGTTCTGCATTTGTAGGTTCTGCCAAGAATCTCAATAATTCTGAGGTAATGTGATTTACTATACTTCTTCTTCCCTTTTTATAATGTTGTCTTCAAGATTTTTCCCTTATACTCCCCGTCTATACATTCTTCTCACCTTCCAGCCTTCCCTTCTTTACTTATTATTGGCCTGCCATTCAAGTTCTTGATATTCATACAGCTGCTTCTCTTTTTTCCAAAGGTCACTTTAATTTTCCTGTAGGTTGCTTCCATATTTTCCACAGTCATGCATGCTTCTGCAGCTTTAGATTTCTCCTCTGCTGTTCCTGCTTGGCCATTTTGCACTTCCTGTCAATCTCATATTTTAGACAACTGAATTCTGTTTTACCTGTTTCTTTTGCAAAGTTTATACATTTTTCTTCTTTCATCGATTATATTTAATACCTCTGATGTTATTGAAGGATTTCTACTGAACTTTGTCTTTTTGTAAATCTGACCCTCTGCTGCCTTAAATATTTCATCTCTTAAAGTTACACATTCACTTGATTCCCAGAAATGATGAGTGACGAGAACCTTTATACAAGAGATTTGTGTACATCACTGATAATGAATAATGTTCTGTTACATGGAATAAACATTTACATCACAAGTATTTAACTGATACATCATGGGAACCCAGACTAAGATATCACATCTGACAGCAAATGAATAAAACAGACAGTCCTTTATTTATTTATTGACGGGCAAGGGACATGATGCCACTCTGAGATTAATGAAAAAGAGTAGATAAGAAGTGCATAGTGGAACAAAATTGTTGAGGCTTTTGTGGACACTTGTTGACATATTACCTGTTGGCTTCTGTCTCCAGATCTTCATCCAATGATTGTTTAATGATTTTCCTTCAGTTCACCAGTATGTGAGACTGGGATTGAGAAATGTTTGCCTCTGTTACTGCTGAGGGCAGTGAAAAGTGAAAGTTATGAAGTATTTGAATGTTATGTTACCGGCAATAACTGATGAGGGAAACAGTATATTTTTTTTAACAAGTCATCAGTAAGAATGAAGACCACTGAAGTTGTTGGTGGCTCAATGAATACCAAATAAAACTCTTTTTTTCATACGTTATATTAAAAGGTAATCACCAACCCACAAAAATGAATAGTAAGTTAAGACAACAGAAGTAAAAAGAAAATTTTCAAAAAACAATGGAGTACCCGTTTTAACTTGTGCTCAGAAAATTAATAATGCTGGTGTTGTGTCACATAAAAAACTTTTCATTTTATACATAGTGCACCAGCACATACAGCTTATCATCTGCTTTCCTCTACAAACCATCACTTTCCAGCATTCCTCAGCAACTGTGCTTGCCATAAAGAAATCCATTTAGGATTTAATATCAACTCTTGTTAGTTACATTACATTTTTTCTACATTTATATCAAAAGGAAACAATGAAAACAGTTGGATAACCTATAACATAGCTGCAAGATATCATTACAGACCTCAATGATGTAATGACTGAATGAAAGAAAATTAGCAGATATATTTGTTTCCCAAAGGATTACAGTTTCAGAAGAACTGAATGAGTTATTCAAGAGAAGGAGCTTCACATGATTTATTCAAGATAAAGAGCTTCACAAACTGAGCTAGTCAATAATGTGTTGGTCCACCTCTGGTCTTTACATAAGCAGGTATTCGGTTTTGCATTCATTGATGGAAGTGTTGGATATCATGCCAAATTCTGCAGGTTAGATCATCAAAATCCCTAGCTGGTTGGAGGACCAATTGGGCAACCTTGCTGGCCAAGGTAGGGTTTGCCAATCATGAAGACAAGCAGTAGAAACTCTTCCTGTGTGCAGGCAGGCATTATCTTGCTCAAATGTAAGCCCAAGAAGGACAATAATATGGCATATAATATTGTTGACATACCGCTGTGCTGTAAGTGTGCCACGAATGACAACCAAAGGGGTCCCACTGTGAAAAGAAATGGCACCCCACACCATCATTCCTGGCATGAGGAATACGGCGGGCGACAGTCAGGTTTGTATGACACCACTGTCCAAGGCGTTTCCTGATACGTGTTTGCTGGTCATTGGGGCTCAATTCGAAGCAGGACTCATCACCAAAGACAATTCTACTCCAGTCAATGAGACTCCAGGCCAAAGACATATCTGGAGACATGCTCGAGACATGCTCGACAGTGGTGGGATACCAACCTGACTGTCACCCACCACAGGGTGTGACAACCAGGAGTGATGGTCAGGGGTGCCATTCTTTTCAAAGCAGGACCCCTTTGGTTGTCACCTGCAGCACCCTTACAGCACAGTAGTACATCAATTACACTCCTGGAAATTGAAATAAGAACACCGTGAATTCATTGTCCCAGGAAGGGGAAACTTTATTGACACATTCCTGGGGTCAGATACATCACATGATCACACTGACAGAACCACAGGCACATAGACACAGGCAACAGAGCATGCACAATGTCGGCACTAGTACAGTGTATATCCACCTTTCGCAGCAATGCAGGCTGCTATTCTCCCATGGAGACAATCGTAGAGATGCTGGATGTAGTCCTGTGGAACGGCTTGCCATGCCATTTCCACCTGGCGCCTCAGTTGGACCAGCGTTCGTGCTGGACGTGCAGACCGCGTGAGACAACGCTTCATCCAGTCCCAAACATGCTCAATGGGGGACAGATCCGGAGATCTTGCTGGCCAGGGTAGTTGACTTACACCTTCTAGAGCACGTTGGGTGGCACGGGATACATGCGGATGTGCATTGTCCTGTTGGAACAGCAAGTTCCCTTGCCGGTCTAGGAATGGTAGAACGATGGGTTCGATGACGGTTTGGATGTACCGTGCACTATTCAGTGTCCCCTCGACGATCACCAGTGGTGTACGGCCAGTGTAGGAGATCGCTCCCCACACCATGATGCCGGGTGTTGGCCCTGTGTGCCTCGGTCGTATGCAGTCCTGATTGTGGCGCTCACCTGCACGGCGCCAAACACGCATACGACCATCATTGGCACCAAGGCAGAAGCGACTCTCATCGCTGAAGACGACACGTCTCCATTCGTCCCTCCATTCACGCCTGTCGCGACACCACTGGAGGCGGGCTGCACGATGTTGGGGCGTGAGCGGAAGACGGCCTAACAGTGTGCGGGACCGTAGCCCAGCTTCATGGAGACGGTTGCGAATGGTCCTCGCCGATACCCCAGGAGCAACAGTGTCCCTAATTTGCTGGGAAGTGGCGGTGCGGTCCCCTACGGCACTGCGTAGGATCCTACGGTCTTGGCGTGCATCCGTGCGTCGCTGCGGTCCGGTCCCAGGTCGACGGGCACGTGCACCTTCCGCCGACCACTGGCGACAACATCGATGTACTGTGGAGACCTCACGCCCCACGTGTTGAGCAATTCGGCGGTACGTCCACCCGGCCTCCCGCATGCCCACTATACGCCCTCGCTCAAAGTCCGTCAACTGCACATACGGTTCACGTCCACGATGTCGCGGCATGCTACCAGTGTTAAAGACTGCGATGGAGCTCCGTATGCCACGGCAAACTGGCTGACACTGACGGCGGCGGTGCACAAATGCTGCGCAGCTAGCACCATTCGACGGCCAACACCGCGGTTCCTGGTGTGTCCGCTGTGCCGTGCGTGTGATCATTGCTTGTACAGCCCTCTCGCAGTGTCCGGAGCAAGTATGGTGGGTCTGACACACCGGTGTCAATGTGTTCTTTTTTCCATTTCCAGGAGTGTATATTCTATGCCATTTCTCATTGTCTTTCATGGCATGCCATACTGGGCTTACATTTCAGCAATATAATGCGCATCCGCACACAGTGAGAGTTTCTACTGCCTGTTTTAATGCCTACCAAACCCTACCTTGGCAAACAAGGTCGCTAGACCTCTCCCCAATTGAGAATGTTTGGAACATTATGGTCAAGGACCCCAACCAACTTGGGATTTTGACAATCTATCGAACCAACTGGACAGGATTTGGCATAATATTCCTCAGGAAAACATCCAACAACTGTATCAATCAATGCCAAGCTAAATAGCTGATTGTAGAAGGCCCTGAGGTGGACCAAGATGTTATTGGCTTGTTCAATTTGCGAAGCTCTTCCTCTTGAATGAATCATCCAATTTTTCTTTCTGTTTGGCTGCACATGTCGGATACTTCTATCTATTTCTGTCACATTCAGATAATTTCTTTGTGGTGTGTCTTTTTTTGTCTTAAAGCGTACTTTCTGATTTCAAAAAATGGCCAAAAGAATTCTTCATTAAAGAAATGTGTAATAACGACTGAGGATAATCTCTCCCAAATAAAAAAAAAAGTAATTATCTCAGACACAATTCTACTGTAATTCATAAAAATATATTTTTCTCTCACAAATCTGCTATGTGCAATTGGTTTCACTTACTCGAATCTTCAATGACAACAACACCACTGTTGTGCTAAGCTTCCTTGTAATGAATTATACTTCACGCAGCAAGACAATATGAAATATTTTCAAATTAATGCAGTAAGGAAATCTGAGACACATCTGCAAACTGGATTTTTTCATATCAGAAAAAGAAGATACCAAGAACAACAACATTAAGATGTCTGAACAAAGGATCAATGCCTTATACTGAACTGAACACATCTTTGCGAATTTTTTATAACACTCATAAGAAAATACACATATCAAAAAAAGTTTTGCATCACCTCGGTTCCAAGAGTTCCAGAACCTGTACAGAAAACTGGAATAGAGATCAACATAAACATCATTTCCGCCCGTTTTATTGCTCATGAAAACCACATGTTGCATGTTGTACCACCATACAGTGAGACCTTCAGAGGTGGTGGTCCAGACTGCTGTGCACACCGGTAACTCTAATACCCAGTAGCACATCCTCTTGCATTGACACATGGCTGTATTCCTCGTGGCATACTATCCACAAGTTCATCAAGACACTGTTGGTCCAGATTGTCCCACTCCTCAACGGCGATAAAGCGTAGATCCCTAGGAGTGGTTGGTGGCTCACGTCATCCATAAACAGCCATTTTAAATCCATCCCAGGCATGTTTGATAGGGTTCATGTCTGGAGAACACACTGGCCACTTTAGTCAAGGGATGTTGTTATTGTGAAGGAAGTCATTCCAAAGATATGCATGAAGGGGGCACGAATTGTCATCCATGATGACAAATGACTCGCCAATATGCTGCTGATATTGTTGCACTATCAGTCGGAGGATGGCATTCACGCATCATACGGCCATTACAGTGTCTTCCATGACCACCAGCAGTGTACGTCGGCCCCACATATTCCAGCCTAAAACAGCAGGGAACCTTCACCTCGCTGCACTCACTCGACAGTGTGTCTAAGGCATTCAGCCTGACCGTGTGGCCTCCAAACAGGTCTCTGACGATAGAAGGCATATGCGACACTCATCGATGAAGAGAATGTAATGCCAATCCTGAGTGGTCCATTCAGCATGTTGTTGGTCCCATCTGTACTGTGCTGCATGGTGTCGTGGTTGCAAAGATGGACCTCGCCATGGACATCGGGAGTGAAGTTGTGCATCATGCAGACTATTGCTCACATTTTGAGTTGTAACACGATGTCCTGTGGCTGTACAAAAAGCATTATTCAACATGGTGGTGTTGCTGTCAGGGTTCCTCTGAGCCATAATCCGTAGGCAGCGGTCATCCACTGCATTAGTAGCCCTTGTGTGGCCTGAGCAAGGCATGTCATCAACAGTTCCTGTCTCTCTGTATCTCCATGTCCGAACAACATCGCTTTGCTTCACTCCAAGACACCTGGACACTTCCCTGGTTGAGAGCCCTTCCTGGCACAAAGTAACAAAGTGGACGCGATCGAACCACAGTAATGATCGTCTATGCATGGTTGAACTACAGACAACACAAGCCATGTACCTCCTTCTTGGTGGAATGACTGGAACTGATCGGTTGCTGGACCCCCTCCGTCTGAAAGGTGCTGCTCATGCATGGTTGTTTAGATATTTGGGCGGGTTTAGTGACTTCTCTGAACAGTCAAAGGGACTGTGTCTGGGATACAACATCCACAGTCAACGTCTGTCTTCAGAAATTCTGGGAACCGGGGTGATGCAAAACTTTTTTTATGTGTGTAGACTGAACATATCTTAACATCTAAAACATAAAAGTCGACAGCCTGAAGAATACAAGTAAAGTTACCATTCTTTCAAATCAGCTGGTTCTTCTCTCCAAGACATTTCATTCATGAAGTCATACATAACATAATTCTGATTTATGCCTTCAGGGGTAAGTCCTGTTCCAACCATCGTACTGTTAGCCATACTTCTCCCTTGAAAAACACCCTGAAAACCAAAATTAAAAGATCACTATCTCCACACAGTACTAAGCAAAAAGTACACTTATTAGTCATGCCTAATCCATGTACTGCTTGATGATAAATAATTATGAAAACAGCTAATACATCTTACATCACAGATTAATAGACCTATTTACAAGAGTAAATGGCTTATTTCACATTCAATGGAAAACAAAAATTAATGTGATTTCTATGTTTCAATGGTAATTAAACCAAATGAGCAACTATACAAAAGAAACTTAATTCCTAACATGGTGGAAAACTATGTACTTGTCTATGAGAGAAATATTTCAAGCCCCCGCTCTAAGTCGCAATATTTTAACAAGGAGTATGATTTGTGATCATAGGCCAAAATGATTTCCATTAGTGACACATATCATCCCAAAGTTTTCCCTTCATGACTAACATACGACAGTCTCCTGTCTCTCCTGTTTACATATTTGCACATTAAAATAATTCTATAATGCCATCAACCAAACATGAGAATGAGGCTTCGTTATTTCCTATCTTACTACCCTACCAGGCATTTCCGTATCTTATGGACATCAATGTCTAAACAGTTGTAAAGCTCTTCTTCACTTTGCTTTGATCAATACCAAAGGACACTGTCCAAGAGCTACAAGTGGCAAATGTTTATGTGGCAAATGCTGTTTATTGCTCGACGCCTCAATTGCAAACCAATAGTTACTTTTACTCCTTCCATTGTTTGATCAATTTTTCCATGCAATAACCAGGTCACTAACCAGGAACACAGTGCAAAATAATATTGCTGGACTGTGTATTAACAATACTAAACATAAAACACTCTCATGAACTTGTGGGAAATCCAGTATGGAATATGATACGCACACAGGGATAAAACACTACTCACCAAACAGAGGCAACATACAGCAATGGAAAACCATGACGAAAAGATGGTAAATTCATCAGCTTTAGGACAAAGCCTTCTTCAGAGGTGACGAACACTCAACTACACCTCACATCCACTGTTGTTTCTGATTCTGTCATCTAACTGAGATGAATAACAATCTTGGTTGGGGTGGATGCAGAGGAAATAGATAGGGTGTGGAGTGAGGAGGCAGAACACTGGAATGAGTGAAGGTCATGCTGGGGATAGAAAAAGCATACACATGCAGAGCAGGGTAGGATGGACAATCCAAGAGCTGGAGTGGGTCTCATAGTAGAATAGTGTGACAATCTATCATGGATGGTGTGCACGAAGTATTGTATGAGCATAACCATTACCTGACAGTGGCAACACGCTGGGCCCACCAGTTTAAGCAAGCTGGGTTAATTTTACTTCCCCTCTTGTTTTGACATTAGCCTCCTTAAACTTCATTTTTTCATGTTTAACTAATTAGCATTGACATATGTGAGTATAACCTGCATTTTCATAATAGAGAAATGTTGGCCCTCAGTTTTAAAGAATATAACACCAGATCTAATTTCGTGCTTAGTTTTATGTATGTAATTGATTTCCTAATTTATTTTGACTATTCCTAGTTAGTATCTTTTGTTATAGGTTAAAATCAGTAATTGTTTCGTAACTTAAATTCTACTGTTGACTTATAAACAAATATAAATTCTATACTAATTTTAAACATTTGGGGGAACAACTAATTGTAATCTTAAAGTATCTATTTGGCTCTATTCAAAAACATGTTAGCAAAGCCAGCCCTTAATTAACTCCAAAATAATTAACAGTTTTGTCAAAAGTATTGTTTGTGTACTTATATTTGTTAATTTCATGACTTAAACAAATAATTTGGCTTATCCCTTGTAGTAGAGGAAACTGAAAAAGAACCACTTTTTTGATGTATTCAGTTAATTTAACGAGTTAAGTTTTTAATTGTAATTTCTGTAAATTAAACTCCGAACAATGAATAGTTTCAGTGCCTATTATTGTGAGGATATATAAGGGCCTGATTTTTGGTCACGAGACAGTCAGTCCACAGCTGAGTTTCATACGAGAAACCTGTGTTGGTTAGAACAACAGCAATGCTTCATCTTAACTGCAGAATAAGTGTTAAACAATTAGGCCATGTGTAAAAACAATGACAATGTCTGCTCCATATGTACCTTTCCATTCTTCCAAGAACTATGAGCCTTGTGGTTAGGTTTTTACTGCTTGTAGATGTTCAATAGTAAACTATTGTAGCAGTATGTAGATGTTCACCTGCTAACTATTAATGAGGCTTATGGAAAGTTAAACGATAGTGCACTGGCCATATAACTGTGTAATATTGGGGTGGGGGTGGGGGTTGTGAACAGGAAAAGTAAAAGACTGAGAAACGCAACTGTGCATTGGTCGGTTACATCATTTACAGTAGACAGTAGTTGCACATCAACAACCCATTCAGCCAGCGTAGCGATGCAGTACACTGACACTGAGGACAACAAATGAAGAAACAAAGCGGGCGAGCGTCGTCACATGTGGTACCCCAGGTGAGGACTATTGTACGTGGGCACAACAAACTAGAACTCACAAACTGTGACAGTGAAGTGTGAACTAGGGCAGATTACAGGGATTTAAATGGAAGAGATAATACAGCCAATCAGCACTGGGGTTTTATGGCCACAGTAGGATAGGAACCAATCAGTGAGTGGGTTCTATGGAAGCATCCATTGAGTACAGGAGCAGCACGCAGGTGACACAGCCGACTGAGATAAAGAAGGCACCTTGACGAGAGAATTACAACTTGCCACAGCCATTCAGATCCGAGATGACAACCACAGCGGAGCAGCAGCAGACGTGTGATTAAAAACAAGGTAATTCATTGCAAAAGCTGTTTTGTATTAAGTGATATATAATGAGTGACCTTAATGAACAAGACAGAGTGACTGAGGACAAAGCTATAGAGATTAAGTTGTTAAATGAACAGAAGGACGTGAGTGTGACTGGTTCTGTATACAATAGTAATTATTAATCAGACATGAATGTAACTTTGAAGGATGGTTATGGAAGTCCTATTTTAAAGAGCGAAATGGATGAAAACAGTAGTGAAGTGGATGAGGTTGTTAAGGTTAAGGAAGAGGAATCTAGAAGCAAAAGTGAGCAGGAGCAAAAGTGTACGGCAGACGGAAAAGTGGAAGCGATGTTAAGGCAAATTATGAGTCATTTGAATAGTATGGAAATAGTTTGAAAGAAGACATTCGGAGGCGAGGAATAGTATTAAGAAACTAGTACATAATACTAATAAGAAATTAACATTGAGCAGTAAATCTATAGAGCAGAGAGAGAAACTTTGTGATGACCAGAGTAGCAAGGTGGAGGTTTTCGAAAAATAATGTGCTGAAAATAGGGTTAAACTTGAGAATCAAATCAATCAGATTAAAAATGATTCAGAAACTGAGGTAGAAACCAAGTAGGCAGTAGTGGAAGAGGAAAAACTGGAAAAATGGCTCTGAGCACTATGGGACTGAACTTCTGAGGTCTTCAGTCAAAAATGGAAAAATTAAATGAAAATGTAGATTCACAATTGACTGAAATAGAGATAAACATGGAAGAAGTAAAAAATCTAAAGCATAGCGTAAGTGACAGTGGGTCTGATTCTGACAGCAGTGGTAATGATGATAGCAATGACAAATCCAGTAGTGATGAGGATCAAGTATTCAAATTTATAATTGATAATGATGGCAATGTGTTAAGTAAAGAAAGAATAAAGGAGGATTATGTTAGTCCTAATGAAGAATTAGAGTTTCAGAGTGTTAATGAGGAAGAGGACCATGCTATCTGTCATTTGACTGCGTCTGATAATCATTTTGGTTAGCAGGATGATAGTTTTTCGAGGAAAAAAGATTAATGAGGATTTGTTGTATGAAGAAGATCACATGGCAAGCAAAAAGGAAGTGTGTCACCTTGTAATAACAGCAAGTGTACAAGGTATACATGTTAAGTGTTTACTAGACAGCGGTAGTGATCTGAATCGTATTTCACAGCCATTTTTTGAACCTATTACGAATGCAGAGGGTATAGTAGTAATGCATGTTTCTGGAATAAAAATTATTGGTGCTGCTGGTAAGCTATCAAAGTGTGTGAGACAAGAAGTACTAGTAACTGTGGAATTGGCAGGACAGCTCTTGGAGCACAATTTTTGGTGATTCAAAATTTCAGCATTGATGTAACATTTGGGACTAATTTCTTGTGCAATTAACAAGTAGGGGGTTCAACATTCTGTGTTGGATTCATTATGTGGCGATAATGCTTACCCCAGCTGTGTGTCTCATTTTTCATGTTTCCTGAGTCAGTCACACTCTTCTCCTATCCTAACTGTAATTTATAAGTGAATCAGAATTAGTAAAGTGGTACCATGGTTAATGAATTTCTTTCAAACAAGGAGGTAAGGTAAACAGAAAATGAAAGGTGTCAGCGTAAGTGGAGGATAATAAGTAATCAGCTCATGTGTGCAGCAGCAGAGGCAATAAGCAGTATAAACCATCTTGAATATGAGGTCTTAATGCTAACTGTGGTACCGTCAAACAGGGTGATTTTGGACGGTTTTGTCGTTATTTTGATTGTAACTTTCGTATATATTGTTAGATTAAATTGATTGTTATGGAAGTGGTAGGGTGTATGTGTAGAAAATAAAATATCCCAGAACCAGAAAGTGTATGTGTAGGTATATTTATCTGTGGCAGTTAAATAAAGTGTCAGAAGTCACCCCATGGATTGGGGTGATTTCGGACACATGTGTTTTTTAAATCTCTGTCCGAAGTTACAGTATATAGAGGGCGAATTCGGACAGTTACTGCCTCTTTTAAACTCTACACGCTTTTTATTTGATTTTGGTGACATTTTATACATTTTAAGGTAGCCCATTTTTACGAATAAGTGTTATGGAATGATGGTTTCATCATTTTGTTGCTAGGTGGGAGATTTTCCAGCTTTGCCTTGATATTGGAGAAAAATATCTTAACAGTCTGTTTGTTCACTTCTACACAAGCTCATTTAATATTTTAGCTTAAGTGAACGGAAAGATCTTCTGACTGTCGTTTGAGGCAATTATTACAAAATTTCTTCTCTTTTCGGCCAGATTTATCGAGGTAGCCTTTAACTAAATACCTAATATCCAATTTAGTCAAGGGAAATCCCTAATGTGCAGCCCTCAAGATACCTCGCTTCAACATTTCTTCTTCTTCTTTATTTAGCACTGGCTGTCCTCTCATTTTTTTCGGATGTGCTTCCTGCACTTTATTTTGTAGAGTTGATTTAGGTATACCTTACAAATCACATGCTTTTCTGTACAATAATTTACCACTCTGAATATTACAAACAGCTTTATCTAAAAGTTCCGGGTCATAACTACACTGTACTGTAGCACCTCTCCTGCTCTTATACATTCTTAGCATTGTCTGAAATCACCCCAAACAATACACAGTTTAACAAAAACCGTCATTATTTTACAACCTTGCACTGGAAACTCGACAAACTTGTACCAGAGATTGTCTCAATGCTGTTAGCTACTGAGTGCGTCGACAATTATGGTTACAATAACTTCCCGCTTGATGCAACAATAGAAAGTTTGCACTTTACAATAATGCATGGATTTTTTACACTGAGACTGTTCGTCAATTATTCACCTAGGGAAACAATTGACACAAAATAAAAGTTGTGGAAAGCGATAAATGCAATCTTGCGCTTAAAATAAGAGGCGCACGGACGTTAAAAATAAGTAACTCTTTGTTTCTATGCAGTGGCAAAGAGCAAATAAGCCATACTGTCCGAATTCGCCCCGGCTTCCGAAATCACCCCGTTTGACGGTAAAGTAGAAGTGTTAGTGCTCTGTGCAATCAGTATATAGAGATACAGAAGTGTGTCATGGTACAGCCTTTTCTAACACTAAGGAATTACAATTTTAAACCTAGTTGCCAAGAGTCATGCATGTGGAATGTATTATTAAGATTTGTATGTATATCACCCTTCAGGCTGGAATCTCAAGCAAATTGATGGAATACAGTGAAATAATAGTTTTTCTGAGTGATCATTTTGTCAGATCGGTAATGAGAGTTAAGTTTGCCTCAGCATAAGAATCTGTTGCTGTGGAGTGATTTTCAGTAGAGTCAGTTTTGCATTAGATAAGCAGAGCACAGGTGTTTATTGGTTAATGAAATAATAAATCAATGGATAATGTTAGTGTGGTGTCACCGCCAGACACCACACTTGCTAGGTGGTAGCTTTTAAATCGGCCGCGGTCCGGTAGTATACGTCGGACCCGCGTGTCGCCACTGTCAGTGATCGCAGACCGAGCGCCACCACACGGCAGGTCTAGAGAGACGTACTAGCACTCGCCCCAGTTGGACAGCTGACTTTGCTAGCGATGCTACACTGACGAAGACTCTCTCATTTGCCGAGAAGATAGTTAGCATAGCCTTCAGCTAAGTCAATTGCTACGACCTAGCAAGGCGCCATATTCAATTGATATTTATTATATGAAGCATGTATCATCAAGAGCGATGTTCTACAATTATGGATTAAAGTTAAGTATTCCAGAAGCTACGTAGTTTTCTTTATAGCATTCATTACGTATCCTGTTTCAGACGTCACGCCAGCCTGCGTGAGTTTAAGCGCGTGCCTTTCGGCTTCCTCTCATTGTGTCTAGGCTGTCTTGTCTAGACACAACATTTTTGGCGACGAGTCTCAAAAGAGGATTTAGCGTTCGTATTGCACTAATTTACTTGTGTCATGGCTTCGCCACAATCTCCAGATGTACTGTCCGAATTTTATCGCTTGCAGAATCAGCAGACGCAGGCGTTATTGGATGCCCTTGGACAGCTCGTCCAGGGTCAACGTGCAATGCAAAATGATGCGACCGCCGCCGCTCCACCGCTACCGCAGCCACAACACGCAGTTGCACCACCTTTTCGTCAATTTGATGCGGCACTGGAAAGCTGGACGGAGTGGTCATGCCAATTTGGATTCCATCTCGCCGCCTACAGAATTCAAGGTAATGAGCAGCAGCCTCACTTACTGTCATGTGTCGGCGTCCAGACGTACCGTGTGATAGTGAAATTGTTTCCCCTCCACGACGTAGCAACTCTGTCCTACGAAGAAATTTTGTCTGCATTAGATGCATATTTCAAGGAATCAGTCAATGTAGTTGCAAAAAGGTATACGTTCTTTCGTACAAAACGTACGGCCGGTCAAACTAATCGGGAGTGGGTTGCAACTTTGCAAGGCCTTACTAGGGATTGTGCTTTTGAGTGTGAATGTGGACTCCCTTATTCAGATACTATGGTGCGTGATGCAATTGCACAGAACGTTGCTGATGTTCGTATACGGGAGCAAATTTTGAAACTAGTCAATCCCTCCCTTCAACAAGTGATAGACATATTAGATAGGCAAGACACACTTGACTTTGCTCAGGAATCATTTGCAACTTCACTAGCCGTGTGTCACATTAACCGGCCCGCCGGGCGAGCTGCACGGAACTGTAAACAGCCCTCGCGCTCGTCCGCGCAGCTGCCGCCAAGCTCTCAACCACGTGTCCCGCGGCAGCAAGCAAATGCAGTACTAAAGTCATGCCCGCGGTGTGCTACTAGACATTCGCGTGAGAATTGCCCGTCACGCCAAGCTATTTGCTTTTTCTGTAATAAACGAGGACATGTTCAAAGTGTTTGCCTGAAAAAGCTCAGAACGGACACTCACACCCATTCCAGGCCCTTTGCTTCGCGCCGGAATCGGAATCGAACCAAGAATACTCAGGCTCGTGAACCTTCGCCCATGGAAATTCATGTAGTTCATTCCACTCCGCCCAGTGCCGCTCTCTCTAACAGTGACTGTGTTCGTCCCACAAATAGTGTGCGTCGACGTCGACGGAAATCCCGTCAAGTCGCAAGTGCTTCTGTACCAGTGTCTATTCACGTTGCACGAGACAGTCGCTCTTGTCGTCAGCAGGACAATAAACTTTTTGTAGACTTGGACATTCATGGCAAGGTCATACCATTCCAGCTCGATACCAGAGCTGCAGTTTCATTGATCAATAAAGACACGTACAAACTACTGGGCACACCTCCGTTGCGTGCCGCAAATGTTACGTTAAATAGTTTTTCAGGTCAGAATATCCCTGTGTTAGGACAGTGCAGCCTTCTTGCAACATACGAGGGACAAACAAAACTTGTGTCTTTTTACGTCCTTCGTTCTTCTTCTGCAGTGAACTTGTTTGGTTTAGATTTAGTTCAGTTGTTTAACTTGTCTATAGTCAATCAGGTCCTATCAGTGAATCAGACTGTGCCTTCGGCCAGTGTTTCTAGTCTATGTGAAGAAGTTGCAGACATTTTTGCACCAGGCCTAGGTTGCGCTAAGAACTATAAAGCCCATTTGGAACTGAAAGTAAACGCG
Source organism: Schistocerca piceifrons (assembly GCF_021461385.2). NCBI lineage: Eukaryota > Metazoa > Arthropoda > Insecta > Orthoptera > Acrididae > Schistocerca > Schistocerca piceifrons. Next base: position 664,225,343 of record NC_060142.1, read on the forward strand.
CAACCGAAATTTTTCAGAGTGCGCAATGTTCCCCCTGCATTGCGTGATGAGGTGTGATTGAACGTATGCAGGCTTCTCTCTGGGCATCACCCTTAGTAATTTTGCTAAAACCTTCCGGAAAATTGAGACTTTGTGTGGACTTCAAGGCAACAGTGAATCCACAACTAGTGACTGCAACTTATCCTTTACCCCGCCCGGAAGATCTTTTTGACAAACTGTGCCCGGGTAAATATTTTTCGAAATTGGACATAGCAGATGCGTACTTGCAACTACCAGTGGACGACCAATCCCAGCGCGTCTTGGTGGTTAACACGCATCTTGGTTTGTACCGATTCAAAAGACTGCCATTCGGGTGTGCATCCGCTCCTGCATTGTTTCAGCAATATCTGCAAACTGTTTGTGCCTCGGTCCCTACTGCAGCAAACTATCTGGACGATATTGTGATCTCCAGAAAGACTGAAGAAGAACATTTAGCCAACCTCCGAACATTATTTCAGGTCTTGCGACAAAATGGTCTTCGCTTGCGGAAGGACAAATGTGTGTTTTTTGCTCATGACTTACCATATTTGGGAAATGGAATCAATGCACAAGGCATACAGCCGAGTCCAGAGCACCTCCGTGCCATACAGGACTTGCCTTCGCCGAAGAATTTGAAGCAGCTACAGAGTGTTTTGGGAAAAATTAACAATTATCATCGCTTTCTGCGCAATGCCTCTTCCATTTCAGCTCCGCTTCATCGCTTACGCCGTAAAGGTGTTCCGTTCGTCTGGACGACGGAATGCGAACGCGCCTTTCGCCAGTTGAAATCGGCGTTGCTTTCTAATACTTGCCTTACGCCATTCGATCCCCAGAAACCCCTTTTGTTAATGGTAGATGCATCGGATTTCGGGATTGGTGCTGTGCTTGCGCACAAAGATGGATCGCATGATCGCCCTATTGCCTTTGCGTCCAAATTGCTCTCGTCTGCGCAAAGAAATTATTCACAGATAGAGAAAGAAGCTTTGGCTCTCGTCTTTGGTGTTACTAAGTTTCATGATTTCTTGTATGGTCGTCACTTTACCATCATCACAGACCACAAACCTTTGACATCGCTTTTTCATCCGAACAAGCCTGTACCTCCATTCGATTCTTCCGAACTTGCTTGCATGTTCATTGATGCGGAAACCAATGACGTGGTCGAATCGTTTCCGATTGATTTTCGTCGTGTAGCTACTTCCACAGCTGCTGACCCTGTCCTTGCTACCGTTTTGCGTTTTGTTGCTACGTAATGGCCCTTGTCGAAATCACGGATCGAGGATCCGTTGGTTCGCCGATTTTTTGCTCACAAGGAGAGACTTTTTGTATGACGTGGTGTTTTGCTGTTGCATTCTGATAATGATCAGTCCAGGGTCGTGGTCCCACGTTCGTTACAGTGCTCTGTCTTACGGCTTCTCCACCAAAGACATTGGGGTATAGTGCGAACGAAACAGCTTGCTCGTCAGCACTGTACTTGGTTCGGAATCGATGCTGCGATTACAAATATGTGCTCTTCTTGCATGGCGTGTGCCGAACAACAATCCGCACCACCGCGGAAATTCTTTGCATGGCCGAAAGCCACTTCCCCTTGGCAACGCTTGCACATAGATTTTGCTGGTCCATTCTGGAATGCTCGATGGTTGGTTGTGGTCGATTCCTTCAGTAATTTTCCTTTTGTTGTCCGGATGTCTTCCACGACGTCATCTGCCACCATCCAAGCGTTATCCGCTATCTTTTGCATTGAAGGTCTTCCACAGACTATTGTTTCCGACAATGGCCCACAATTCATGTCCGCAGAATTTCAGTCATTCTGCAAGGTCCATGGTATTCAACATCTGACATCCGCGCCGTTTTCACCTCAGTCAAACGGTGCCGCTGAACGATTGGTCCGGACTTTCAAGACACAGATGTTGAAGCTGAAAGAGTCGCATTCTCGGGAGGACGCGTTATTGCTCTTCTTGTCCTCGTATCGCTCTCAGCCCCGAGATGGTCGCTCGCCGGCTGAGTTGCTCCACGGTCGTCCTCATCGAACCTTGATGTCTTTGCTGCACCCGCCGCATCAGGTTCCTGTGCAGCGGCAGACGCCTGCTTTTGCTCCAGGCGACGTTGTATACTATCGCAACTATCGAGGTTCACGGCGTAGGCTCGCAGGGCGCATTCTTCGCTGCCTCGGCCACGCTATGTATTTGGTTTTGGGGGCCTCTGGTGAGGTGCGTCAGCATCTCAATCAGCTGCACCTCTGTCGTCACACGGGTTCTGCCGCTCCCCGTCTGCTTTCAGCGACGGTGCCGTCCGGTCAGCGCCCTGGGGACCCATCTACTGGCTCGCCTCATCCCCAGGTGTTACCGACACTGCCTTCCATTTTGCCACATGGCGACGCGCCGCCGCGTGTTCTCCCGCCGGTGACGCCCGCGGTGGACGCTTCGCTGCAACCGCCAGGCGCCTCCCTGGCTCACGCGCCGCCGATCGCTTCCCGTGACCGGCTATCCTCCGACATGGACCTCTTGCCCGCTCTGGACAAGATGTCGTCTTCGCCCGTCGGGTACCCCGACGCGATGGAGGTCGAATCTTCGGCCCCTCCTGTCTCTTTAAGGGCGCATACACCGCCTGTTGGCGTGCACCCTGGACTAGGTTATCAGGCGTTTCCTAGCTCCCCTCGGACCGAATGGCCGGGTGCGGGTGGCACAGCCTCGCCTGTTGTTAGGCTCCCCACCTCGTCGCATACGTCAACATGGGGTCCTCCCCACGGCGGGCGGAAGCCTTATAACACAACGTCCGCCGATTTGCGGGGGAGGAATGTGGTGTCACCGCCAGACACCACACTTGCTAGGTGGTAGCTTTTAAATCGGCCGCGGTCTGGTAGTATACGTCGGACCCGCGTGTCGCCACTGTCAGTGATAGCAGACCGAGCGCCACCACACGGCAGGTCTAGAGAGACGTACTAGCACTCGCCCCAGTTGGACAGCCGACTTTGCTAGCGATGCTACACTGACGAAGACTCTCATTTGCCGAGAAGATAGTTAGCATAGCCTTCAGCTAAGTCAATTGCTACGACCTAGCAAGGCGCCGTATTCAATTGATATTTATTATATGAAGAATGTATCATCAAGAGCGATGTTCTACAATTATGGATTAAAGTTAAGTATTCCAGAAGCTACGTAATTTTCTTTATAGCATTCATTACGTATCCTGTTTCAGACGTCACGCCAGCCTGCGTGAGTTTAAGCGCGTGCCTTTCGGCTTCCTCTCATTGTGTCTAGGCTGTCTTGTCTAGACACAACATTTTTGGCGACGAGTCTCAAAAGAGGATTTAGCGTTCGTATTGCACTAATTTACTTGTGTCATGGCTTCGCCACAATCTCCAGATGTACTGTCCGAATTTTATCGCTTGCAGAATCAGCAGACGCAGGCGTTATTGGATGCCCTTGGACAGCTCGTCCAGGGTCAACGTGCAATGCAAAATGATGCGACCGCCGCCGCTCCACCGCTACCGCAGCCACAACACGCAGTTGCACCACCTTTTCGTCAATTTGATGCGGCACTGGAAAGCTGGACGGAGTGGTCATGCCAATTTGGATTCCATCTCGCCGCCTACAGAATTCAAGGTAATGAGCAGCAGCCTCACTTACTGTCATGTGTCGGCGTCCAGACGTACCGTGTGATAGTGAAATTGTTTCCCCTCCACGACGTAGCAACTCTGTCCTACGAAGAAATTTTGTCTGCATTAGATGCATATTTCAAGGAATCAGTCAATGTAGTTGCAAAAAGGTATACGTTCTTTCGTACAAAACGTACGGCCGGTCAAACTAATCGGGAGTGGGTTGCAACTTTGCAAGGCCTTACTAGGGATTGTGCTTTTGAGTGTGAATGTGGACTCCCTTATTCAGATACTATGGTGCGTGATGCAATTGCACAGAACGTTGCTGATGTTCGTATACGGGAGCAAATTTTGAAACTAGTCAATCCCTCCCTTCAACAAGTGATAGACATATTAGATAGGCAAGACACACTTGACTTTGCTCAGGAATCATTTGCAACTTCACTAGCCGTGTGTCACATTAACCGGCCCGCCGGGCGAGCTGCACGGAACTGTAAACAGCCCTCGCGCTCGTCCGCGCAGCTGCCGCCAAGCTCTCAACCACGTGTCCCGCGGCAGCAAGCAAATGCAGTACTAAAGTCATGCCCGCGGTGTGCTACTAGACATTCGCGTGAGAACTGCCCGTCACGCCAAGCTATTTGCTTTTTCTGTAATAAACGAGGACATGTTCAAAGTGTTTGCCTGAAAAAGCTCAGAACGGACACTCACACCCATTCCAGGCCCTTTGCTTCGCGCCGGAATCGGAATCGAACCAAGAATACTCAGGCTCGTGAACCTTCGCCCATGGAAATTCATGTAGTTCATTCCACTCCGCCCAGTGCCGCTCTCTCTAACAGTGACTGTGTTCGTCCCACAAATAGTGTGCGTCGACGTCGACGGAAATCCCGTCAAGTCGCAAGTGCTTCTGTACCAGTGTCTATTCACGTTGCACGAGACAGTCGCTCTTGTCGTCAGCAGGACAATAAACTTTTTGTAGACTTGGACATTCATGGCAAGGTCATACCATTCCAGCTCGATACCAGAGCTGCAGTTTCATTGATCAATAAAGACACGTACAAACTACTGGGCACACCTCCGTTGCGTGCCGCAAATGTTACGTTAAATAGTTTTTCAGGTCAGAATATCCCTGTGTTAGGACAGTGCAGCCTTCTTGCAACATACGAGGGACAAACAAAACTTGTGTCTTTTTACGTCCTTCGTTCTTCTTCTGCAGTGAACTTGTTTGGTTTAGATTTAGTTCAGTTGTTTAACTTGTCTATAGTCAATCAGGTCCTATCAGTGAATCAGACTGTGCCTTCGGCCAGTGTTTCTAGTCTATGTGAAGAAGTTGCAGACATTTTTGCACCAGGCCTAGGTTGCGCTAAGAACTATAAAGCCCATTTGGAACTGAAAGTAAACGCGCAACCGAAATTTTTCAGAGTGCGCAATGTTCCCCCTGCATTGCGTGATGAGGTGTGATTGAACGTATGCAGGCTTCTCTCTGGGCATCACCCTTAGTAATTTTGCTAAAACCTTCCGGAAAATTGAGACTTTGTGTGGACTTCAAGGCAACAGTGAATCCACAACTAGTGACTGCAACTTATCCTTTACCCCGCCCGGAAGATCTTTTTGACAAACTGTGCCCGGGTAAATATTTTTCGAAATTGGACATAGCAGATGCGTACTTGCAACTACCAGTGGACGACCAATCCCAGCGCGTCTTGGTGGTTAACACGCATCTTGGTTTGTACCGATTCAAAAGACTGCCATTCGGGTGTGCATCCGCTCCTGCATTGTTTCAGCAATATCTGCAAACTGTTTGTGCCTCGGTCCCTACTGCAGCAAACTATCTGGACGATATTGTGATCTCCAGAAAGACTGAAGAAGAACATTTAGCCAACCTCCGAACATTATTTCAGGTCTTGCGACAAAATGGTCTTCGCTTGCGGAAGGACAAATGTGTGTTTTTTGCTCATGACTTACCATATTTGGGAAATGGAATCAATGCACAAGGCATACAGCCGAGTCCAGAGCACCTCCGTGCCATACAGGACTTGCCTTCGCCGAAGAATTTGAAGCAGCTACAGAGTGTTTTGGGAAAAATTAACAATTATCATCGCTTTCTGCGCAATGCCTCTTCCATTTCAGCTCCGCTTCATCGCTTACGCCGTAAAGGTGTTCCGTTCGTCTGGACGACGGAATGCGAACGCGCCTTTCGCCAGTTGAAATCGGCGTTGCTTTCTAATACTTGCCTTACGCCATTCGATCCCCAGAAACCCCTTTTGTTAATGGTAGATGCATCGGATTTCGGGATTGGTGCTGTGCTTGCGCACAAAGATGGATCGCATGATCGCCCTATTGCCTTTGCGTCCAAATTGCTCTCGTCTACGCAAAGAAATTATTCACAGATAGAGAAAGAAGCTTTGGCTCTCGTCTTTGGTGTTACTAAGTTTCATGATTTCTTGTATGGTCGTCACTTTACCATCATCACAGACCACAAACCTTTGACATCGCTTTTTCATCCGAACAAGCCTGTACCTCCATTCGATTCTTCCGAACTTGCTTGCATGTTCATTGATGCGGAAACCAATGACGTGGTCGAATCGTTTCCGATTGATTTTCGTCGTGTAGCTACTTCCACAGCTGCTGACCCTGTCCTTGCTACCGTTTTGCGTTTTGTTGCTACGTAATGGCCCTTGTCGAAATCACGGATCGAGGATCCGTTGGTTCGCCGATTTTTTGCTCACAAGGAGAGACTTTTTGTATGACGTGGTGTTTTGCTGTTGCATTCTGATAATGATCAGTCCAGGGTCGTGGTCCCACGTTCGTTACAGTGCTCTGTCTTACGGCTTCTCCACCAAAGACATTGGGGTATAGTGCGAACGAAACAGCTTGCTCGTCAGCACTGTACTTGGTTCGGAATCGATGCTGCGATTACAAATATGTGCTCTTCTTGCATGGCGTGTGCCGAACAACAATCCGCACCACCGCGGAAATTCTTTGCATGGCCGAAAGCCACTTCCCCTTGGCAACGCTTGCACATAGATTTTGCTGGTCCATTCTGGAATGCTCGATGGTTGGTTGTGGTCGATTCCTTCAGTAATTTTCCTTTTGTTGTCTGGATGTCTTCCACGACGTCATCTGCCACCATCCAAGCGTTATCCGCTATCTTTTGCATTGAAGGTCTTCCACAGACTATTGTTTCCGACAATGGCCCACAATTCATGTCCGCAGAATTTCAGTCATTCTGCAAGGTCCATGGTATTCAACATCTGACATCCGCGCCGTTTTCACCTCAGTCAAACGGTGCCGCTGAACGATTGGTCCGGACTTTCAAGACACAGATGTTGAAGCTGAAAGAGTCGCATTCTCGGGAGGACGCGTTATTGCTCTTCTTGTCCTCGTATCGCTCTCAGCCCCGAGATGGTCGCTCGCCGGCTGAGTTGCTCCACGGTCGTCCTCATCGAACCTTGATGTCTTTGCTGCACCCGCCGCATCAGGTTCCTGTGCAGCGGCAGACGCCTGCTTTTGCTCCAGGCGACGTTGTATACTATCGCAACTATCGAGGTTCACGGCGTAGGCTCGCAGGGCGCATTCTTCGCTGCCTCGGCCACGCTATGTATTTGGTTTTGGGGGCCTCTGGTGAGGTGCGTCAGCATCTCAATCAGCTGCACCTCTGTCGTCACACGGGTTCTGCCGCTCCCCGTCTGCTTTCAGCGACGGTGCCGTCCGGTCAGCGCCCTGGGGACCCATCTACTGGCTCGCCTCATCCCCAGGTGTTACCGACACTGCCTTCCATTTTGCCACATGGCGACGCGCCGCCGCGTGTTCTCCCGCCGCTGACGCCCGCGGTGGACGCTTCGCTGCAACCGCCAGGCGCCTCCCTGGCTCACGCGCCGCCGATCGCTTCCCGTGACCGGCTATCCTCCGACATGGACCTCTTGCCCGCTCTGGACAAGATGTCGTCTTCGCCCGTCGGGTACCCCGACGCGATGGAGGTCGAATCTTCGGCCCCTCCTGTCTCTTTAAGGGCGCATACACCGCCTGTTGGCGTGCACCCTGGACTAGGTTATCAGGCGTTTCCTAGCTCCCCTCGGACCGAATGGCCGGGTGCGGGTGGCACAGCCTCGCCTGTTGTTAGGCTCCCCACCTCGTCGCATACGTCAACATGGGGTCCTCCCCACGGCGGGCGGAAGCCTTATAACACAACGTCCGCCGATTTGCGGGGGAGGAATGTGGTGTCACCGCCAGACACCACACTTGCTAGGTGGTAGCTTTTAAATCGGCCGCGGTCTGGTAGTATACGTCGGACCCGCGTGTCGCCACTGTCAGTGATAGCAGACCGAGCGCCACCACACGGCAGGTCTAGAGAGACGTACTAGCACTCGCCCCAGTTGGACAGCCGACTTTGCTAGCGATGCTACACTGACGAAGACTCTCATTTGCCGAGAAGATAGTTAGCATAGCCTTCAGCTAAGTCAATTGCTACGACCTAGCAAGGCGCCGTATTCAATTGATATTTATTATATGAAGAATGTATCATCAAGAGCGATGTTCTACAATTATGGATTAAAGTTAAGTATTCCAGAAGCTACGTAATTTTCTTTATAGCATTCATTACGTATTCTGTTTCAGACCTCACGCCAGCCTGCGTGAGTTTAAGCGCGTGCCTTTCGGCTTCCTCTCATTGTGTCTAGGCTGTCTTGCCTAGATACAACAGTTAGGGTCTTAATGGTTAGGGAGCCTGTCTCTGCTGTACGGATATGTTTTGGGAACGCAATCCACTAGCTAGCAAGGTAAGAAATGTAAGTAAAATAATGGAGCTGACACACAAAACTGAGTAATGAAAAAGATAACTGTAAAAAACATATGTAGTGTAACTGTATTGATGATCTAATTGTGAACTAGGCAACATTGGGCACCGTTTATATTGTGCAATTCATGACACTACAGCTGGGAATGTGAGCTTAACAGAAAGAGCAATATTTTAGTGAGGTACATGTCATATAATGCTGCATTATTGGAACTATGGTTATCTGAAATCTTCTATTTGTGTTCTGAGGAATTATGAGCTTAAAGTGGTAATACTGGGAGGAAGGAAAGTAATTTTGCCGATAAACTGATAACTGTGGTGCTAGAGTGATGTGAATATTCTCACAGGTAAACTAATTGATAACATTTTGTGAGGATTTAATTTTCTGGTTGAATGAGAGTAGTGCTCAGAGTTGATTTGGTACAACTTCCATCCCCGTAATCATGATTCAAATAGTAATTAAGTTTTTTTTTTTTTTTTAATTGTGACTCTATTCTTTTTCCATAACGCAATGATTAGTAAATCTATGCCACTGCACATCTTGAGTTTTTACTAGAGGTAGTGTACATATTTTAGACACTAAGGTGCTATATTAAAAGTGGCAAAGAAACCCAAATCTTTCAAGTTTAAACTGTTTTGGGCAGTTATGACTTAGAGTAATGTTTCATAGTGTGATGTACAGTAGATTTTAAAAAATTTTCTAGTCCACACGTTTCGTGCTATAGTCAATTTTAGTGATAATTATTGTACTGTTATGAGAAATATGTAATGTATTTATTTATGATGTAATGACTAACATTTACATTTTTTAAACTTAGTTAGAAATAAAAGTAAGTGTACTACAGTAGGATATTTTGCCTAATTTTTTCATGTACTGTGGCAGAGGAGAACCACATCCAAGGGAACTGACGCAGTGTGTTACCTTACTAACTGCCACTTAGACCTGTTGAAGGCGTGGACAACTTGGTGAGAAAGTGTGTCAAAGCTCATTGAAAAAGTGAAAGTGCTTGTGATAAACACTGTGAAATTTTTTGTCTAAACATGAACTGCAACGCGCAGTCTAGTTTAACTTCTTTGCTACCCATGAGGTTTAATTTTTTGTTAGGCAAGACAGAACTTGCATAAAGTGATACGGATCTTACAATGTAATAAAGTGATACGGATCTTACAATGTAATAAAGTGATACGGATCTTACAATGTAATCTTTGTTTACCCTAAAAGGACATCAATTATGAAGAAGATGCCTAATTTTTTGTTAAAAGAACAACTTGTAGATATTTTGTGATGTTGTTGTTATGGTCTTCAGTGCAGAGTCTGGTTTGATGCAGCTCTCCATGCTACTCTATCCTGTGCAAGCTTCTTCATCTCCCAGTACCTATTGCAACCTACAGGCTTCTAAATCTGCTTAGTGTATACCTCTCTTGGTCCCCCTCTATGATTTTTACCCTCCATGCTTCCCTCCAATACTAAATTGGTGATCCCTTGATGTCTCACGATATGCCCTACCAACCGATCCCTTCTTCTGGTCAAGTTGTGCCAGAAACTCCTCTTCTCTCCAATTCTATTCAATACCTCCTGATTAGTTATGTGATCTACCCATCTAATCTTCAGCATTCTTCTGTAACGCCAAATTTCGAAAGCTTCTATTCTCTTCTTGCCTAAACTATTTACCGTCCACGCTTAACTTCCATACAAGGCTACACTCCATACAAATACTTTCAGAAACAACTTCCTGACACTCAAATCTATACTCGATGTTAACAAATTTCTCTTCTTCAGAAACGCTTTTCTTGCCATTGCCAGTCTACTTTTTATATCCTCTCTACTTCTACCATCATCAGTTATTTTGCTCCCCAAATAGCAGAACTCATCTACTAATTTAAGCATCTCATTCCGTTCAGCTGCTCTTATAGGTCCTTTGCTGTCTCTGACAGAATTACAATGTCATCTGCGAACCTCAAAGTTTTTATTTCTTCTCCATGGATTTTAATTCCTACTCCGAATTTTTCTTTTGTTTCCTTCAATGCTTGCTCAATATACAGATTGAATAACCCTGTCTCACTCCCTTCCCAACCACTGCTCCCCTTTCATGCCCTGTGACTCTTATAACTGCCATCTAGTTTCTGTACAAACTGTAAATAGCCTTTCGTTCCCTGTATTTTACCCCTGCCACCTTCAGAATTTGAAAGAGAGTATTCCAGTCAACATTGTCAAAAGCTTTCTCTAAGTCTACAAATGCTAGAAACGTAGGTTTGCCTTTCCTTAATCTATTTTCTAAGATAAGTCATAGGGTCAGTATTGCCTCACGTGTTCCAACATTTCTACAGAATCCAAACTGATCTTCCCCAGAGTCAGCTTCTACCAGTTTTTCCATTCGTTTGTCAAGAATTCATGTTAGTACTTTGCAGCCGTGGCTTATTAAACTGATAGTTTGGTAATTTTCACATCTGTCAACACCAGCTTTCTTTGGGATTGGAATTATTATATTCTTCTTGAAGTCTAAGGGTATTTCGCCTGTCTCATACATCTTGCTCATTAGATGGTGTTTTGTGAGGCCAGGCTCTCCCAAGGCTGTCAGTAGTTCTAATGGAATGTTGTATATTCCCAGGGTCTTGTTTGGACTTAGGTCTTTCAGTGCTCTGTCAAACTCTTCACACAGTATCATATCTCCTATTTCATCTTCATCTACATTCTCTTCCATTTCTATAATATTGTCCTCAAGAACATCGCCCTTGTATAGACCATCTACATACTCCTTCCACCTTCCTGCTTTCCCTTCTTTGTTTAGAAGTGGGTTTCCATCTGAGCTCTTGATATTCATGCAAGTGCTTCTCTTTTCTCCAAAGGTCTCTTTAATTTTCCTGTAGGCAGTATCTATCTTATCCCTAGTGATGTGCGCCTCTATATCCTTACATTTGTCCTCTAGCCATCCCTGCTTAGCCATTTTGAACTCCCTGTCGATCTCATTTTTGAGATGTTTGCATTCCTTTTTGCCCACTTCATTTACTGCATTTTTATATTTTCTCCTTTCATCAATTAAATTCAGTATCCCTTCTGTTACCCAAGGATTTCTATTAGCCCTCGTCTTTCTACCTACTTGATCCTCTGCTACCTCCACAATTTCACCTCTCAAAGCTACCCATTCTTCTTCTACTGTATTTCTTTCCCCCATTCTTGTCAGTTGTTCCCTAATACTTTCCCTGAAGCTCTATACAACCTCTGGTTCTTTCTGTTTATCCAGGTCCCATCTCCTCAAATTCCCACCCTTTTGCAGTTTCTTCAGTTTTAATCTCCAGTTCATAACCAATAGATTGTGATCAGAGTACACATTTGCCCCCGGAAATGTCTTACAATTTAAAACCTGGATCCTGAATCTATGTCTTACCATTATATAATCTATCTGAGACCTTCCAGTATCTCCAGGCTTCTTCCATGTATACAACCTTCTTGTGTGATTCTTGAACCAAATGTTAGCTATGATTAAGTTATGCTCTGTGCAAAATTCTATCAGGCGGCTTCCTGTTTCATTCCTTAATCCCATTCCATATTCACGTACTACGTTTCCTTCTCTTCCTTTTCCTACTATACAAGTTCCAGTCACCCATGACAATTAAATTTTCGTCTCCCTTCACTATCTGAATAATTTCTTTTATCTCATCATACATTTCATCAATCTCCTAGTCATCTGCAGAGCTTTTTGGCATATAAACTTGTACTACTGTAGTAGGCGTTGGCTTCGTATCTATCTTGGCCACAATAATGCGTTCACTATGCTGTTTGTAGTAGCTCACCCACATTCCTATTTTCCTATTCATTATTAAACCTACTACTGCATTACCCCTATTTGATTTTGTATTTATAACTCTGTATTCACCTGACCAAAAGTCTTGTTCCTCCTGCCACCGAACTTCACTAATTCCAACTATATCTAATTCCCTGAGTTGAAACAAGGCCCCGGGAGTAGATAAAATTCCATTAGAACTATTGACGGCCTTGGGAGAGCCAGTCCTGACAAAACTTTACCATCTGGTGAGGGTCATTCCATATCAAATCACCCAATAAAAAATAAATTTTACACCCACCTCCTTAGATTTTCATGAAATTTGGCTCTAATGGTTCTAATACCATCCTGACAACACATGCAATTTCTTTTTTTTTTTTTTTTTTTTTTTTTTTTTTTTTTTTTTTTTTTTTTTTTTTTTTTTTTTGCTGTATCTCTTACAGTTTTTTTTAAATAAATTTTTAAAGTTTTTATGTTTTGCGTTTTCTGAACCTTCGGAAATGGTCAGTTTAATTTGTATTCAAAACTTTACATTTGCTTATCTTAAAAACTCTTTTAGATAACATCATGAATTTTTGCAGCAAGTTTATTTATTATACATATTTGAAGATAAAAATGATGCTATTAAAATATATTATTATTTTCTATGAAAAAAAAATATATATATATATATATGTATTTTTTTTCTTTTTTTTTTTAACGGATGTTTTGTTTTATAAGAATTGCAATATCTCGAGTCTCAGACCTGATAGAATGCTCAAATTTGTTTTAATTTACTCTTAAACATATAGGCTACTTGATAAAACAAAAATAATGATGGCTTTTTAACATGTTTATTAATTACAGTAGATTACATTAGAATTATGTACAAAGATAGTTTACTTACGGCACTTATGTATAACCCAACTGATTGCTTGAAACATTGAATTTTTTGAGTAATTTTGTCTTTTTAATAAACATTAATGCTGATTCAAACTGTTTTTCCACTTCATCCAAGAGCTTTCAGTTCTTTTGATACAGTATTTTTTGAAGTAATACATTCTCCCAGTGCCGCTTGATTGAGGTGCGTCTACTACACAGACTATGTGCTCCAAAGGCACTATGCAGGAATCTTCTCTTTCAGGCCAATAAAATGATGCAGCGGGTCCTGAAGGATGTAGAAATAGAATTCCTGCATCTTCTTCATCATTGAATATTGTTTTTACCAGTCCAAAGTACCAGTTACCATCATAATTTGCAGCCACATAGCAATTTATGGATGGTTCAACACGAACCCAATCAGAAGAAGAATGGAAAGAAAAGACTAAGGAGGGTTTTACACTATCTGTAGTCCTAATTTCAAGGTTGTTTGTTGGAAGTGGTTTGAAGTTATGAAAACTTCTTGTTCCAGGAATGGTTCGGGTTGCTGAAAAACGTTTTTCTAGTTTTAACCGTAGCAAATCAGCTTCTTTTTTGTCAATAAAGTGAAAATGAATGTTTTCAGTATTTTTTTCACAAAACTTATACACATCGATTGCTGTCATTATTTGTTCTTTGTCTGAAAGCTGTAGACTGGCTTTCCTTAAAATTCTTTTAATAGTTCCTCCTAGGCCATCACAAATTGACTTCCCATGACTTGTTGCAAAAAAAGAGTGTTGGGCCTTCAAATTAAAGTTTCTCAAGTGTTCAGTCAAATTTTTAAAACTGTTTCTATTTTTGTACTGCCCAGCACAACCATCTGTAAAGTAGTGAACTGAGTCAATGTCAGTATGATGTAATGACAGCCACTTTGTAATTTCTTTTTGTACAAAGTTAACAAAACCAGTGTCATGTTCTTGGTCATCACTAATAAAACAGTGGTTGGAAACAAAAACATTGTTTTCCTCATTTCTTAGAAAAACTCCAACTGGGTGTAGAGTACAACCACCTCTATTCCAGTGGTAATTTTGGATCTCATTTTGTATAACAAAGGAATAATTTTCAGTGAAATCCATCACAATAATTGCTGTTTTGGGTGGTGGGTCTTCTTTCAATCTTTTAAAGGCTGCTGATTTGTGGGGTGAGCTTTTCCAATGACCTAACCAATAAAGAAATGTAGTCTTCAACACTGTAGACTGTTTGATCATTTCTGCCCTGTCTGTGTTAACCCACTGACTGATTACAATTTCTTCTTCTAAATCATAATCTTCACTTAGTTTTTCAGTTAAGCACTCTGTTAGTGCAGTATTTGCAGGACAGCTGTTGCAATGATGTAGCATGCAGTTTTGGTTTTCTGTGTTGCACACAAGCATCTTAATTAGGTCTTTATAAGATTCTTCAATTTTCACAGCATCCAGTAATAGTTTAACATTCTGGTGGATACTGCATACACACAGTGTGTGTGCCTGCAGCACTAGCAAGGATACACCATTTAGGTCTCAAGAAACAAAATTTTGAAAATCCTACTTCTACCTCGGGATTCTCCCATTTGAAAGAATAATAGAGTTCTCTCAAGTTACACAAAATGAGTCTTTTTTTGCATGTACACATTTTTTTGAACACTTACTTTGTCTTTTGTTCCAGGTAGCACTCTGGAACTTTCATTCTTTTCATAAAAATCTGTTACAAGTCTTACTGTATTTTCAGAAAGAGTTTTACCTTTTTTTGGACCAGGAGTTTCCAAAATACCCTTTTCAGATTTTAGCTTTCTAGCTTGTCGCACCATGAACTCACTTACATTAAATTCTTTCATCACTTTATTTCGAGTCCAAGAATCTGGAGCCAAGGTCAGAATCTGGATTTTTCTAGACCTCCCAACAGATGAAATCTTCTCTTTCATAAGAGAAATCATTACATCAAAATCCTTTGCTTTCTCAACCACACTTTTATCTTCTTCGTCATCATCAGAACTTGGTGCATCATTATTTTAATGCTTTTGAAACCGCCTTTTTTGCAGTCTTTTCAATACTACTAACCTACCTTTTAAAATAAGACCCTTTACTTTGTTCTGACAAGCCATGAAGCTTTATCGGTGTTAAACCTAAATAATCAAGAGCAATGTTTGTTTGTACGAGGGATTCATTTCTGGATTCCAATGATTCTAATTCAACCATGACTTCATCATCTGTTTCACTTTCATTGACTTCAACTCTTAATTTTTCCTCACAAAAGTTACGGCATGTTGAGCAAAGCTTTTGTCCAGGTTTTATGCTAATATTTTTTGTCAGTAATTGTTTAGAAAGATCCAAGCCTACACTTCTCAACGATTTTTTGATGGGCTTTTTGTGTTTTTTAGAGGGTCTACACATGTTGTTTGATACTTTTCAAAAACATTTAAAAAGTAGTAGCTGTGGTGTGAACATATATTCTTAAATTCACACAGATTAATTCCAGATCGTAAGTGGATCAAATCTTTTTCTTCCTCACTCAATTCTGATACCGGTTGTAACTTTTTTGAAGGTGTGTAGGTCGTTTGGAAACAGTCAGATTTTTTAAATAACCCTACACTACAGGTTTGAATATCTGACATACTGATTTCACTTTTGGTCTGATTACTGTTCTGGTTACTTTTGTAGGATATTGGAAAAGAATCTCTGTAAACTAAGCAACAGTACTTACTGAGAGTTCGAATAAACTTAATAAAATACTATCCCAGCACTATTTAACACTATAATAATTTTTTACTTCAAAACACAGGAGTAACAATACAAAATCCAAGTGTACATTGTTACTCCAAGAAGACAAAAACTTATTTTCGGTGTCTAAGTCACTTGGCATTTTTTATTTTTAAAATATAATTAATATTATTTTAAAAATTAGATAACTATTAAACAGGTTAAAAAGCCAACATAATTTTTCTTTTATCTAATAGCCTATACAATTAAGAGTATTTTAAAACAAATTTGAGCTCTCTATCAGGTCTGAGACTCTAGATATTGCAGTTTTTGTAAAACTAAACATCCGTTAGCTAAAAAAACTAAAACTAAAAATAAAAAACTTATAAATTTTTTTTCATTTGGAAGAATTTAATATATCTTTATGGTAATTTTTTTTTTACATTTAGATATAATACACAAACTTATTCCAAAATTTCATACTGATATCTTGAGTATTCTTTAATACACAAATTTTTTTAGTTGTGAGGACACGTTTAAGTTACAATTTCCGACTGCTGAAACAAAGCCAAATCTAAAAACTTAAAAAATTTATAAAAAAAACTATAAGAGATAGAGCAAAAAAATTTTACAAGTGCTTTCAGGATGATAAAAGAAGTAATTGTACCAAGTTTCATCAAAATCTGACATGGTTGGTGTCAAGGCCTGGATGTCTTGACATGGAATGACCCGTGAGCAAGATGTATGAGACAGGCGAAATACCCTCTGACTTCAAGAAGAATATAATAATTCCAATCCCAAAGAAAGCAGGCGTTGACAGATGTGAAAATTACCAAACTATCAGTTCAATAAGTCACAGCTGCAAAATATTAACGCGAATTATTTGCAGACGAATGGAAAAACTGGTAGAAGCCGACCTCGGGGAAGATCAGTTTGGATTCCGTAGAAATGTTGGAACACATGAGGCAAAACTGACCCTACGACTTATCTTAAAAGTTAGATTAAGGAAGGACAAACCTACGTTTCTAGCATTTGTAGACTTAGAGATAGCTTTTGACAATGTTGACTGGAACACTCTCTTTCAAATTCTGAAGATGTCAGGGGAAAATACAGGGAGCGAAAGGCTATTTACAATTTGTACAGAAACCAGATGGCAATTATAAAAAGTCGAGGGACATGAAAGGGAAGCAGTGGTTGGGAAGGGAGTGAGACAGAAAAAATAAAAACTTTGAGGTTCGCCGATGACATTGTAATTCTGTCAGAGACAGCAAAGGACTTGGAGGAGCAGTTGAACGGAATGGACAGTGTCATGAGAGGAAGGTATAAGATAAACATCAACAAAAGCAAAACGAGGATAATGGAATGTAGTCGAATTAAGTCAGGTGATGCTGAGGGAATTAGATTAGGAAATGAGACACTTAAAGTAGTAAAGGAGTTTTGCTATTTGGGGAGCAAAATAACTGATGATGGTAGAAGTAGAGAGGATATAAAAAGTAGACTGGCAATGGCAAGAAAAGTGTTTCTGAAGAAGAGAAATTTGTTAACATTGAGTATTGATTTAAGTGTCAGGAAGTCGTTTCTGAAAGTATTTGTATGGAGCGTAGCCATGTATGAAAGTGAAACATGGACGATAACTAGTTTGGACAAGAAGAGAATAGAAGCTCTCGAAATGTGGTGCTACTGAAGAATGCTGAAGATTAGATGGGTAGATCATATAACTAATGAGGAGGTAGTGAATAGGGTTGGGGAGAAGAGAAGTTTGTGGCACAACTTAACTAGAAGAAGGGATCGGTTGGTAGGACATGTTCCGAGGCATCAAGGGATCACCAATTTAGTATTGGAGGGCAGCATGGAGGGTAAAACTTGTAGAGGGAGACCAAGAGATGAATACACTAAACAGATTCAGAAGGATGTAGGCTGCAGTAGGTACTGGGAGATGAAGAAGCTTGCACAGGATGGAGTAGCATGGAGAACTGCATCAAACCAGTCTCAGGACTGAAGACCACAACAACAACAACAACAACAACAACAACATCTAACTTTAACCAATCCATTTTCCTTTTTAAATTTTCTAACCCACCTGCATGATTAAGGGAACTGACATTCCACACTCTGATTCGTAGGACACAAGTTTTCTTTCTCCTGATAATGACATCCCCCTGAGTAGTCCCCGTCCAGAGATCCGAATGGGGGACTATTTTACCTCCAGAATATTTTACACAAGAGGACGCCATCGTCATGTAACCATACATAAAGCTGCCTCGGGAATAATTATGGCTGTAGTTTGCCATTGCTTTCAGCCGTTCGCAGTACCAGCACAGCAAGGCCGTTTTGGTTATTGTTACAAGACCAGATCAGTCAATCATCCAGACTGTTGCCCCTGCAACTACTGAAAAGGCTGCTGCCCCTCTTCAGGAACCACACATTTGTCTGGCCTCTCAACAGATACCCCTCCGTTGTGATTGCACCTACGGTACGGCTATCCGTATCGCTGAGGCACGCAAGCCTCCCCACCAACGGCAAGGTCCATGGTTCATGGTTCATTTTGTGATATTGTACAATAATACACTGTATGTAATTATTTTGTATGAGGATTTTCGTATGGCCAGTTCACATAAGCAGAAATTCAAAAAGACATATGCACTGTAGTTTTGATAAGATTTCTTATGTTATATTTTTTGTGTTGATTTTAAACCTGATTTCTGGAGTCACTTTGGGTTACTGAATTGCCCAGTTAGCTATTTGCAATATCTATCTGGTCAATCCAATGAGGGAGTGATGTGACGAAGCCAGGTGGGATAATATTACTTCCCTCTTGTTTTGCCATCTGCCTCCTTAAACTTCATTTTTTCATTTTTAACTAATTAGCATTAACATATGTGAGTAGAACCTGCATTTTCATAAAAGAGAAACGTAGGCCCTCAGTTTTAAAGAATATAACACCAGATCTAATTTTGTGCTTAGTTTTATGTATGTAATTGATTACCTAATTTATTTCGACTATTCCTAGTTAGTATCTTTCGTTATAGGGTGAAATCAGTAACTGTCTCATAACTTAAATTCTATTGTTGATATATAAACAAATTTAAATTCTATACTAATTTTAAACATTTGGGGGAACAACTAATTGTAATCTTAAAGGATCTATTTGGCTCTATTCAAAAACATGTTAGCAAAGTCAGCCCTTAATTAATTCCAAAGTAATTAACAGTTTTGTTAGAAGTATTGTTTGTGTACTTATATTTGTTAATTTCATTACTTAAACAAATAATTCGGCTAATCCCTTGTAGTAGAGGAAACTGTTAAAAAGAACCAATTTTTCAATGTATTCAGTTAATTTAATGAGTTAAGTTTTAATTGTAATTTCTGTAAACTAAACTTCGAACAACATGTAGTTACAGTGCATATTATTGTGAGGATATATAAGGGCCTGATTTCTGGTCACGAGACAGTCAGTCCACAGTTGAGTTTCAAACGAAAAACCTGTGTTGATTAGAACAACAACAATTCTTCATCTTAACTGTGGAATAAGTGTTAAACAATTAGGCCACATGTAAAAACAATGACAGTGTCTGCTCCATATGTACCTTTCCATTCTTCCAAGAACTATGAACCTTGTGGCTAGGTTATTACTGCTCACAGATGTTCAATAGCAAACTATTGTAGCAGTATGTGGATGTTTTCTTGCTAACTCTTAATGAGGCTTATGGAAAGTTAAACGATAGTGCACTGACCATATAACTGTGTAATATTGAGGGGGAAGGGGGGGGGGGGGGTGAACAGTGAATGTAAAAGACTATGAAACACAACTGTGCATCTGCCGGCTACATCATTTCCAGTACACAGTAGTTGCACAACCACAACACATTTTTAAGCCAGAGTAGCAATGCAGTACGTAGACACCGAGGATAACAAAGAAACGAAGCAGGTGAGTGTCGTCACAAGTTCTTACATTGATATCAACTGACTCGGATCTGCCCTTCACATTCGTGTTGTGCCTCTGGTTCTAGGTACTATTTGTTATCATTCTTACTGCTCACATATTGTGGCCTTCTCTTTGCTCATTTCAATGTGGTTTTCAGACTCTCTGGTCCCCCATAGATAGACCCACACATCGAGTCTCTTCCATGGTCCAGATCCCTGGCTTTCGTAGTGGAGCCACAACCAGCTAGATTAGTAACATTTGTGTTGTGCTGATGCAAAAGTGGCGACAGAGGACTTTGATGCATAACATGCAAGTTTAGGAAGCATATGCTAGGACAATTAGAAAGTGTTTAGCTGCTTGTAGTAGGTGCCAAAGCGTAAAAGGCTGCTATCAAAAACATAAAGGATATTTACAGAGTGTTACTCCGAAAAAGGCAGATGGAACTAGTGTGAATTACATGTTTGGGCAACTAACCAAAGCAAAAGTGGGTTACAGCTATACATTTGTCATGGTTGATTTATTTTCTAAGCTTATAAAGTTTCATCCCTTAAAGAAAGCACCAAGTATGAAAATCATAGAGGTCATTCCATGACAAGTGACCTAGATGTTGCCACAATACCCTCATGGATTTTTATGAAATTTTGTATGAACAATCACACATGTTCCCAGCAAACATTGTTAAAATTTCATGATTATTAATTCAATATCTCCAGAGATATAGTCATTTGTTTGACCCCATAGCACAGCTATCAACAATACACCTTGAATTTTCAGCAAATTGTGAGACACAATATCTTCGGTAACATTTTTTTGGAAGAAACGAAACTAGAGCATCTTGTACAACTTTTTGCACCCTCTTAAGTGAAATAATAAAAAATGATTTCCTGAGCGATTTGCATGCGGATCATTTGAAGCAAGGTTAACAAAAATCATAGACACTCAAAATAAAAACAAATGTGATGTTTAGCTTCTTACACCTCCAGAATTAATTACGGGATACACCTGAAACCTTGCACGTAATAACTTACCAATATAAGGTCTTACAATATAACATTTCATCTTCCTACTGCTCTCCAACAGTTTACAAACTGAGTAAAGTTGACGATTTTTCTAAAAATGTCACAATTGCTTGCTTCTGGCTCACTTTTAGAAAAAAAGTGTTTTCTGCAAATTCTTTTAAATCATTTTAATTAGAAACACCGTGTTCTAAACCATCTGAAAAGCTATATTTGGTTTTGCAATCCAAGCATATAAGGCCATAAAAAATGACGACATTGTGGAGGCGCATTGAAAATGGGTCCACATTCTGCTCGTATTCAAATTAAATATGACATCTTTTATTATGTTCTACAATTGTTAAGTACTCTCTGAGGAAGGCAATATAAAAGTCGTGATGTCTAGGAAATGAGATACAGGTCAAATAATTTGAGAAACTTCAAAACATTGGTGTCTTCTGTCATGATTCATTGTGACATATTTCAGTCTATTTTTTTGCTATAACTACAAAATCAAACTGGTTGTAAATTTCCCAATGTAATGTGCATTACCAAAGCAGTGGAGATCATGGTAGAAAAACTGTTGCATAACAGCTGTAGTACACATCATGTAAACAACCTGCAGGTTTTACACCACTGTCACATTGTGTAAATTTTGGTGAAGCTCACAGCAGTCTTCATGATACTTTCTGAAATGGATTTGTGTTATAGAGAATGATTAGTACATCTTTTTACTGTGTAATGCTATTGACATGCTAGTTTCTGGTCTAAGTTAACGCGCAGTAACGCATAGTTTGCAGTTAATGTGGAACACTATTTTACACATGACAAATTATATAAATGTCTTGGTATGGCCCAGAGTGGCTCTGCCACTGCCAGTCCCTTTTAAAGTGAGAGAAAAAAAAAAAAAACATCCCCATCACCATAAGGACCACCCTGACAGCTGTGCAACAGCCACCACAATTGAGTTTCTTTACCACAGATTCCTTAATCTGACAAGGGTTTCTTTACACAGGATCCCAAGTCGATGATACATTTCTATAAGTGTCAGAAGCTGAACCTAGAAGCGGTCTCTTTGAGAATCCTAAGCTTAGGTTTACTTCAAGCTACTTGAATTTTGTACAGGTATCACTAATTTGCTGTAGAATGTCAAGAGGAAAACTATACTGCCGGCCAGATAATTTCATTGATGGGACTGCTTGGAAAGACAGAACCCAAAAAATTACACTTCTCAAATGTGATTACCTCAAATTATTAGATCCACAAAAAAGAGAAAATTATACTTTATGTTTGATTCCTTATTCCATTTCATTTTTTTTTATAAAAAGTACCTTTCAGAGCTGAATGCTGTAGAGATGTCTAAGAAAACAAAAAAAGACTACTGTACTTACTTGCAGTTTTTGTGACTTAAGCTCATTTCCTAGTCATCAGGAGTTTCAACATTATTTTCCACAGAGGGTACTAAACAATAGTAGAACTTAATAAGAGTTACCAGATACATCTTGAGTACCAGCGGAACGTGGGCACATTTTCAATGCACCTCCACCTTGTCTTTCCAGGGCCTTACGTGCTTGCATCGAAAAACCAAATACAGTTTTTTTTTTTTTTTTTTTTTTTTTTTTTTTTTTTTTTTTTTTTTTAAAAAAAATAGGTAATTTAGAACTTGGTCTTTCTAATGAAAATGATTTAAAAGAGTTTGCAGAAGACTGTTTTTTTGTAAAAGTGGATCAAATATAGCCATTTTTGTAAAAATCATCAACTTTGCACTCAACTTGAAAACTATTGGAAAGTTGTATTGGTGATTTATTATGTATGAAGTTTCAAGTGTACCTTACAATTACTTCTGGATAAATAATAAGCTACATTTCACATTTTTTTTCGAGCACCTGTCCTTATGACCGACTTTGCTTTGAATAACTCATGTCTGTCAATCGCTTTTATCATTTTACTTAAGAGAGTGCAAAGAGTTGTACAAGATGACCTACTTTTGTTTCTGTCAAGAAAATATTACCAGAGATATTATGTCATAAAGTTGCCAAAAACTCACACATGCACTGTTGAGAGCTGCGCTATGGGGTCAAAAAATGACTATATTGCCTGAACTACTGAATTAATAATCCTGTTCATTGGGAACATGTGCAAATGTTCACACAAAATTTCAGCAAAATTCATTATGGCCATGTTGGAACAATTTCCAAAATTAGACAATTTGGTGTGAAATGGCCCATATCAAAGATCACTCAACAGTATTTTCAAAATGTATGTGTTCTTAAGGCAATACTTTCTGATAATGGGAGTCAACACACTTAAAAACATGAAAAAATTTTGTTGACAGTAATAGACTATAAGATGCACCTTTTTTTAAAAAAAAAAAAAAAAATTGCCTCAAAAATTCAGGTGCGTCTCATATCCAAAATTAACATAAAAATGTCCAGTATTTGATTTAAAATTCATGTTAGCTCCTAAAAATTGGTATATATTCGATGATGCTAGAAACCTATCTCTATCTGACAACACTGGATTCAACTGGCAGCAGTACTGCACCGATGGGCCGAACATGAGTTGCGGGGATTCACAAGCCTGCTAACATTCGTCTCCCTCCCACCCCCTCATCTCAAACTGAGATATATTTAGCCTACGATGCGTCATTGCAGTCTACGGTATTTGAACTGAAAGTGATTTCTGTTACAAGTAACAGTACAATATGTTTGTTTGTAGTTATTCTTGTAATGGCAAAAATGAAAGGCATTCATATGATGTGGGCTGTAAATGAAAATTAACAGCATATGTAGAAGCACATGGAAACAGAGGAGCTGAGCAGCATTTCAGCCCTCTAGCAGCAGAAAAAAACATTTGTGACCGACGGGCAGCAAAAAGAAGAACTGAAAAATATGAGGAACACTAACTGTACAAATAAAGGACTGAATGCAAAATGGCCAAAACTAGGAGATTATATACTGAAACAGATTCTCAGACACAGTCAAAATGGCACTGGAATTAATATAAAAATGATTCAAATAAACGATCATAAGTTACTGCTACAGTGGAACTTGACAGACTTTAAAGGTGGAGTTGGTTTTTTGATTTTATCCATATTGGATGAGAGGTTGTGGTTGTGAATGTCAATGATAAAAAATATATCGGCTCAAACACTTGCTTATAGTGTAAAACACTAAGATTGACGCGTTTCGGAAGTCAAGCTTCCATCATCAGAACAAAAAAAAAGTAAAAGAACCTGTTAAAACTCGCTAAAATGGAACTTGCACCAGGCACAATAAAACTGATAAGAAAATTAAAACATCGTGGCTACTTCCCTTGTTGCAGCCGTGGAGATGCACCTCGGAAGACACGGTTGCAACAAGGGAAGTAGCCACGATGTTTTAATTTTATTATCAGTTTTATTGTGCCTGGTGCATGTTCATTTTAGCGAGTTTTAACAGGTTCTTTTACTTTTTATTGTTCTGATGATGGAAGCTTGTCTTCCAAAATGCGTCAATCTTAGTGTTTTACACTATAAACAAGTGGTTGAGCCGATATATTTTTTAACGTGGAGTTGGTTGGTGTTACAGGTTTATCGAGCATCATGTACTTAGCATGCGACCCAAAACCAAAATATCTCAGAAATTCCACAAGAGTATGAAGAGAATAAATTATCTTTCCATCACTTAGTTATTCAACATCAAAGGAAAAGCAGTGTGGAACTAAGCCAAATGGCAAATATGGACGAAATTACTCTCACACTTGATGTGCCGAGTAACAGAAGTGTTGCCATGAAAGGTGCTAAAACTGTAACAATAAAAAAAAAAGTGAACATGAAAAAAAGCACTACACTGTTGTCTTTTCATGTTGTGCTGACAGTACCAAACTTAATCCAATGATCATTTCCAAGTGTAAAACAATGCCACCATGTGTTACTGTTCACATATATGACAAGGGTTGGATGGATGAGGCGGGTATGAAATTACGGATTACCAGAGTGTAGGAGAGAGGAAAAGGTGCTTTATTGAAGAAGAGTTCTCTTCTTGTGCTAAATTAATTTAGTAGTCATTTGAAAAATTCTGTGAATTTACTTCACAATTGCAACCTCTTGATATCTCAGAGGGTATACGACCTGGAATAACTGGAAGATCTGGGAAAAAAACTGGAAGATCTGGGAAAAACCCGGGAATTTTTTCATCCAGGAGAAAACCGGGAAAAACATGGAATTTTTTTTTTTTTTTTTGTTTCAGTTTTCAGTTAAATTTTTATAATTTTGACTGGTAAGAAACAATATTCTAACAAAGGATATTACTGTACCCTTCCACTGCAGAATAATACTGCAGCAATACAGCATGAACAAGAGAAAAAAAATAATAAAATAAAACTTAAGTTGCAGAGGAAAAGTGCCATATACAACAACAAAACACAGTGCTCATACAAGCGTCTGCAAAATGTGTCAGAGGCTTTGGGAAGGCTATGCAATGCTTCATAACAACAAATTACCTCCGATGAGACTGACGTCACAACTGTTTACATTAGATTCGCTTGAGCAGTTGCAAGCAGGCTCATGCGTATGCGCAGTTGAGTCATCGATGTGTAGCACCTTTTTCCACTTCTGGCTACAGAACTGAGGCTGTTAGCTGTATAAGCAGTAGCAGAAAGATGCTACCTGGAAAAATTTTAATGGTGCACGCAAGCTGCCAAATTAACTGGGGGATTTTGAAACGCATCCCTGTTGATTTTTGAACATCTATAAACACATTCTAAGTTTATTTCTGAATGAATCATAAGTTGACTCTTGAATGCATGCATGTCTCTGACGGGGGAATCCCCATTGCATCTAGAAATAAACTTTCCTGCAGACAGAAGGGGATGGGCTACACGAGCTCAGCAGAATAAAGTCAAATGGGTGAATGTCAGTTGCTGTTTGTGTATGTGTTGACTGGGTTTGCAAATGATCAGCATTGTTATAATTACCAGCGAAGTCCAGAGATTCAGACTACCAGAGTGGGAATAAATGACTAACAGGAATAACAGATAAGAAAGATTTCATATTATCTTCTTGGTAAATAAAAAAAAGAAAGAAAGAAATTTTGAGAGAAAATTTTTGGCCAGACCACTACACCAGTAAGGGCCAGTTGTACAGACCTCGGTAACAGCCGCCCAAGTTACAATCTGGGAGTAGCATGGAAAACACGTTGTATGAACACCTAGTATCACCTAACCAGAGAATAAACACGGGATAACTAAACCGTTGACTATGGCAGGGTTATTGAAGTTAACCGGAGAATGAGTTTTGACACTGACAAGAATAGTTACAGAATTATTGATGACAAAATTGTTTCTTAGAATGAGACAGGAGAAGAAACAGTGACATCACACAAATTATGGAAGAATATGACGATTTCAAATTTGTATAAAAATTTCGTACTACTACTTTTTGATCTCATGCTTGAGAAGCTGGATAATATGAATGAAATGTGAAACTATTTCCTAACATAGAGCTTTTTGCTTGTAGTAGGCCTAACAGGTATTTGATATTGGTACTTTGTGAATTATATTCTATTGTGTTATAAAAATGACCATTTGTGCTAAAATAGCCATGTTTATTTGGTGTTTGTTACAATTTGCTGCAATAGGAGATTGGCCTATTTCATTTTATCTAACAGACAGTGACAAAATACACGTAATCAGATTGAGGAACAACACCTGTCTTGGGTACTGTTTTTATTAACAGCTTTTTCAGTATTAGGCAACAACATTTCGTTTTTTCATGTAGCAAAACATTTGACGAACTTTGATGAGGTAATAGATTCTTTCCCAGAAAGGAAAACATGTTATGTAAAGCTGTAACAAGATTAGAGAGGAAACAAATGCTAGGACATAAGGACTGAAGAAATTTGTACTGTCTTGCTTGTCTCCTGGTTTTATGTATTCTGGATTTAATTTTATGTCGCACAAAAAAGCAAGTTACTAGGTAATAGGCAACAAAGAGTGCAAATTTTCTGAAGATTTCTTGTTCTCCCAGTTACAAAGAATCCCATCGAATATTAATTGCAAGGTATTTAAAAAAAAAAAAAAAAAAAGAGATAGGTGTGAGAGAGGGGGGGGGGGGGGGGGCTGGATGTCAGGCTGGCCAACTGGGAGCAGGAGAGGCACTGCAGGACATTTTAATTTCCACTGTCCTGAATATAGTTTGATGGCATCCATTACAAAATATACATGTTTAATTCCACAGAGTGAAATACAGTGATGTGCGATAGAAGACTACTGTGTGAAGAAATATGGCACGGCACTTTGGCACACTTGAGACCAAATAACATCTCTTACATTTCTTTGAACACATATGTTTTATATATCACACTCGTCAGAAAGATGTGTGCAACAAAATGAAAATATTTTTGAAGAGTCGATTTTTTTAAATTTTTGGCTTCTTACCTCAAACGCTCTTAGGGGAGGGGAGGGCACCACTATCTAGTATTGCCACGGTGCGGATGTATCGTTGATCTGGGGTTGATGCACAGAGTAGTCTGAGTTGTAGTGTAGTGGGAAGGTGGATAGTCTCCACGTGCCTCGTGTTTACGTTTAGTGATTTTGCTGTTTCCTCTTCATTTATTGCTCTCACGTCAAATGAAAACAAAACGGATTTATGTGGTTGGGACCTATCAAGTGAATTAAAATACATTCACATAATTTTGGAAGGCTAAAATATGTTATTAATTTCAGATTTTATTTACACCATTCTCACAGTCCAGCATTAATCACCTTGCAGAACAATGAAGTTATTTTTGTCAGTTTGCTAAAGAAATTTGGCTTTTATTAATCTTCTCCACTGAGGCAGTCAATTTTTTGAAATGAAGTGTTTAATTCCACACTATTGGCTAACTTCCACAGTTTGCTGCATATCAAAAGTGCATGTTTTCATCTTCTAGCATGTGTGGCCTTATGCCATAATAAAGAAGCAAACATAAGATAATAAAGTACTGGTTCTCCAAGAAAACTTACATCCAAATCTAGATACACGAATGTGAGCTTTAAGCCGAATTATGAATTGTGGTATGGTTCACGAAATTCCGTGAATGGCTGTTTGAAAAGTGTTACTTTCAAAGTAAATTTCCTTTTACACAAGATGCACTTTGTGCAAGAATGTACAATGAATTTCTTAAATCACAGAGTGTTTAACTCTCATTTATAAATCAACTTTTTGAGGACGACCATTATGAAAAATTTTGAGACCAGATCAGACATTTATGTCGTTATTAAAATTTTACTGGCATATTTGTATGAGGTATCTTAAAGTGTAACACACACAAAAAGATCAACATTATGTGTGAAAGCTTAGCTCCTCTTGTAGCTTATTAATCTTCGAGACCAACATTATATGTGAAAGCTTTGCTTTTCTTGTAGCTACACTGTGTATATTAACTTAAACTATTAACTTTTCATATATTTGTGTGTACGCGCTACATAAAAGTGATATTGCTATTGGCTGACTACATCACGTGTCCTATGTTCCAAATATCCGCTGTCAGCAGCTGGTGTCTCACGTGAATGAGCTAGGACTGGGTTACAAAAGCGCACCACGATCTCGATTTCAACGCTTCGGAAAGTAACATGCGGTGTTTGATGGAATTCGAATTTATACTTTCGTAATACAAAAATATGCAGCGTTCGTGTTGCTGCTCATCAAAGATATTTCCAAGACATATCTTTTTCTTTTTACGTTTTTATGTTTTATTTTTTAATGAGTTTCGTTTTGTAAAGGGCGGGAAATTCTACAACGGTGTATAAAACCACAACCATTCAAAGGACTGATAAGTTTTACAGTTCCGAGGAAAAGTATACTGTCAGTTAACACGGAAAAAGTGTATTTTCACCCGGGAGAAAGTGTATTTTTAACCAGGAAATCCAGGAGAAATTAGGGAATTTTTTTTTTCTTGTCTGCATATACACCCTGTATCTCAAGAAATAAACTATTTGAAGTGTATGTGAGAGGAATGGAACAAATGGATGATGGGTGAAACACAACATGAATTCACAATGAAGGGAGCTTTAAAACAACCTACAATCAAACAAGTGTGACTGTGGATAAAACAGTTGTGGTCTAGAGTGAGAGAATACACTATTCTTAAATCTTTCAAGAACTGCGACAAAAATAACACTCTCGATGGCAATGAAGATCATCTTATATGTGAAGAGGACAAGAATGACAACGAAGAGGAAGAAGATAAAGAAAAAGAAAGCTCAAATGACAATTTTAAAGGTCAGTTCAGTTTTTAAACTAAGACTTTTTTAAATCTGACTTTGCAAATCTAATAATAAAAATGGAAAAATGTTAAGTTTTTTTTAAAAAATGCTTAAAAATTAAGATGTGTCTCATAGTCCGTAAAATACAGTACTAATTTTGGTTTATTCTCAGCCACAGAATCCTACTGAGAGATACATGAAAGGGACAGGCCACTTGTTTGGAACTTACTGTAGTAGGGATCATTCAAACTGAATAGAATACATTAGTTGCTTTGAAGATGTCTTAAACAGTTTACAGTATTCAAATACTGGCTAGTCTCCATATGAAATACTTTATAATAAGAAACCTGCTAACGTAATCAATGAGTTAAGAGAATAACCAGTATACAAAAGCAATACTGCAGATGAGAGGGACGAAATATTTAGGAAAACTATGGAACAGCATCACAGTAGGAGCAAGCAGGGGCATGACAATACAGTTAAAGTGACACAGTTTAAAACCAATGATCTAGTCCTAGAAAAACGTTTTGTGAAATTGATAGCAATTAATAGAAAAATTAAATGATTTTTTTGACATTTACAATGGTCATTTCAGATAGTGGAAAACCGTCATCAAAATTCTTACATTTCAGAATATCCAAAACCAAAGAATATTTACAGACTACCAAAAGTTACACAGTTAAAACCTTACCAACAAGAAACAAAAACTAAGAACTGAAACATCACACCCAGTAGAAACCAAAAGTTTGTCCAATCTTTCATGAAATGTACAACTAATATTTTTAATATCTCTCAGTAGTCTCTATTGAGCATCATGAGTGCAGCGTCTGTCACGTGACATTTTCTTCTACTTTTCATATTTTTTATGACAAATTTTCTCATTCTAATTTAGTTGTTTGCCTTATGCAACGTCTTCAACTTAATGAATCTATCTTGAATATTCAATTGTGCACAAACCATAAAGAGTACCAAGTGGGATAAGGCAATATCTGTATAAGTTTAGAGAAGATGAGAATTTAATACATCTCCTCAGTCCATGTAGTTACACAGAGAAGTTCTTAATGAATTTTTATATCAATTATGTGTAATTAAACATAACTGTCAAAAATTGGTCATTTTCGTTGTTATATATCAATTAAATGTTATTTACACTAATGTAGTAGTTACAATTAATGTACTGTTAGTTAGTTGGTTGGAGTAGTGCGCAAACAGCAAGAATTTTGAAAGTAACGCACAAAAAAATATTTACAACTTGAAACACCCACATGACACTGAAATTAGTTATGATGTATTATGACTGTTAAAACATATCAGTCCAATGCATGGTATTTCACGTTACATTATATTTCACCTTTTATCAATTTAACATTATGTGAAGGTACTCTATATAGTTTTCTTACTGTTTATTGAATGATTTTCCCACGTTATGATTACCTCTGCACTTACTAACAATTGTTGTTGTTGTTGTTGTTGTTGTTGTGGTCTTCAGTCCTGAGACTGGTTTGATGCAGCTCTCCATGCTACTCTATCCTGTGCAAGCTTCTTCATCTCTCAGTACCTGCTGCAGCCTACATCCTTCTGAATCTGCTTAGTGTTTTCATCTCTTGGTCTCTCTCTACGATTTTTATCCTCCACGCTGCCCTCCAATACTAAATTGGTGATCCCTTGATGCCTCAGAACATGTCCTACCAACCGATCCCTTCTTCTAGTCAAGTTGTGCCACAAACTTCTCTTCTCCCCAATCCTATTCAATATTTCCTCATTAGTTATGTGATCTACCCATCTAATCTTCAGCATTCTTCTGTAACACCATATTTCAAAAGCTTCTATTCTCTTCTTGTCCAAACTATTTATCGTCCATGTTTCACTTCCATACATGGCTACACTCCATACAAATACTTTCAGGAACGACTTCCTGACACATAAATCTATACTCGATGTTAACAAATTTCTCTTCTTCAGAAACGCTTTCCTTGCCATTGCCAGTCTGCATTTTATATCCTCTCTACTTCTACCATCATCAGTTATTTTGCTCCCCAAATAGCAAAATTCCTTTACTACTTTAAGTGTCTCATTTCCTAATCTAATTCCCTCAGCATCACCCGACTTAATTCGACTACATTGATCCTTGTTTTGCTTTTGTTGATGTTCATCTTATATCCTCCTTTCAAGACACTGTCCATTCCGTTCAACTGCTCTTCTAAGTCCTTTGCTGTCTCTGACAGAATTATAATGTCATCGGTGAACCTCAAAGTTTTTATTTCTCCTCCATGGATTTTAAAACCTACTCCGAATTTTTCTTTTGTTTCCTTCACTGCTTGCTCAATATACAGATTGAATAACATCGGGGAGAGACTACAACCCTGACGCACTCCCTTCCCAACCACTGCTTCCCTTTCATGTCCCTCGACTCTTGTAACTGCCATCTGGTTTCTGTACGAATTGTAAATAGCCTTTCGCTCCCTGTATTTTACCCCTGCCACCTTCAGAATTTGAAAGAGCATATTCCAGTCAACATTGTCAAAAGCTTTCTCTAAGTCTAACTAACAATTACAGATTTATATATGAATGGTTAGCAAACGTTTTCTAATAGTGAGGATAATGACACATGTACCAATTGCTGTATTCATTGTTGGTAGCAAGAGAATAGTGGGTGATTTGACTCTTTAAAGTTTCTATAAACCTTCATAATCCACATGCCATCATCAGCTTGTTCACTTATTAAAATTACACGCTAAATGAATTGCTGTATGATTTTTTTTTTTTTTTTTTACTTACTCACACCAGAATCATTGTAATCCAATTGTTTGTGTGGATGGAACACAATTCACATTGTTATCTCTTACTTAAAGCGTTAACACATGAATACATCACTCCATTACTATTCTGCACTTTATAAATGCGAAAATACCACTTTTTATAAATATTGTGAATCTATAGATTAGAAGTATGACTACTAATCTAACCTGCACCAGAGGGTTGCAGTTCATACTGCATTAGGATATTAGTATTATTCATTCACAAATATTGTGAAGCTATGGATTAGAGGTATGACTACCAATCTAACCTGCACCAGAAGGTCACAATTCGTACTGCAATGGCATATTACTATTATTCATTCCAGTCAATATAAATATCACTTACTCCTTTTTACCACATACTACTTGTTCAATGTGAATCAATGACTTAGATCATGTTGATACTAAACTGTCTACTCAAAGGTGTATGGGGATCGAAGTGGAATGTACAGTATGTAAAATGACTGGATAACTTAAACCATACCTGGTTATTACCCTTCAAGTCACTGATTCATTCAGAAAAGATTATTTTTTATTATGAACAGATTTCACATTTGATAAATTAACCTGCACAATGAAAATTGTAACATAATGTAAAGTCCGTTTATTATTCAAAACTATGTCACCCACTGGAGGAGTTGTATTACATACAGCACAGAGTGAGCAAGACTGACACATTGATTCACTGACCCTGAGACTGAAAATTATTGTACAGAATCTGACCAGAGATAAGCATTTTTAAAGTCCAACTACAATTACTTGACAGTTGACATTTGTCGCTTGTCGCTACAGTGTTGCAACATCCACTATCAGCTACCGCTTGGTTATAAGTGACACACAAATACAAAAGGTCATT
Source organism: Schistocerca piceifrons (assembly GCF_021461385.2). NCBI lineage: Eukaryota > Metazoa > Arthropoda > Insecta > Orthoptera > Acrididae > Schistocerca > Schistocerca piceifrons. The sequence goes on from NC_060142.1 coordinate 664,257,902, forward strand.
TTACAAATGCTGTTAATGTGCAGCACAGAGCAATGTTGAAAGCAGCCACCGCAGGCTATGATGGAAATCGGAGATGTTCTATCGACAGCTAATTTTAAATAACCAGTGGCTGAACTACGACAGTAGACAGGTTTTGTAGCATTAAATTTAAACTCCTGTCCTAAGCAAACCACACCCTCATGATGTGCAATGTATCCAAGAAAATGGTGACCGACAATCTGCGGCAGAGCTAAAATCAAGATCACTTTGTTAACGGTGTTTAAGGCTAACCTCTATGAGCACACTCAAAACAGAAAAGTTTCATTATATATTTGTTTGCACAGCCATCTTATACAGTAAAATTTCAGTTTTAGTGGTAAAAGCAAAGCATAATTTCTCACTGTCAATGGTTACCTGCAATTATCCTCACACTGGCTACACAGGATGCCATGTTACCAACTGATGAGCAATTGTGGTTGGCACGTGGTTGCAGATTACAGGCAATACAAGCAGATTCCAAACAAAAAAAGAATGATAGGAGGAAAAATAAGAGCAAGTAAAAAAGTCAATACAATGATGAAAATGGTGCAGTGAACTATTAGAAATAAAATAAAAATATTTTGTTGCATTTGATGAGATTCGAACCCTTGACCCTCTACATGTCAGGTTTATATCTTAACCACTATGCTATGCCATTATATGCTGTTGTGTTTATAGCTCTGGTGTACCAGTCGCAATGATTAATTGACAGCCGTAAAAAATTCAGCTTCACACAATGCCAAACAAAGCTTATCTACACAAGTAATTTCATCCTCATATAATTAAATGCATTGTTTGTTCTTCTATTTGATGTAAATTAGTAGCTCACAATTGGTTTACCTCTTACTAGAACAGACAATGAAAGGTCAATCTCCCCAGTATGGAGAATGGCTATGATGTGGGGTCCAAGTGGGACACAATTAAAAGAGCAGAGCAGGAGTGCCCCAGGGATCAGTGCTGGGGCCACTTCTGGTCCCTATTTATGTAAATGATACGCCTTCTAGTATTATCAGTGATTCTAAAATACTTCTGTTTATTGTTGGCACTAGCTTGGCAGTAAATGATGATGTGTGCAACACTGGCACTGTTTCAAATAGGTGCAGCTCAGAACATAAACTCAAGCTAAATCACAGTAAGACTCAGATTTTACAGTTTCTAAAAAACAATTCAACAAAACCTAACATTCTGATTACACAGAATGGACATATAATTAGTGAGACTGAACAGTTCAAATTTCTAGATGTTCAGATAGACAGTAAACTGTTGTAGAAATCCCATGTACAGAATCACGTTCAAAGACTTGATGCTACCATTTTTACTATTACAGCATTATCAGAAATAAGTAATAGTTCAACATAAAAAATTGCCTACTTTGCTTATTTTCATTCACTTATGACGTATGGTAATATATATCGAGGTAACTCTTCCCATTCTCAAAGGGTATATTTGGATCATGGGCTCCACGTGATAGGCACTTACGAAATCTACACACAGTTCCCCAACGCCTTCTGGAGAATGGATTTTGCTACAAACTGGAAAACTGTAGTTTACCTTTTCTCCAAAGATGAATTCTTTGGGACATATGCTTAGCAACGACGGCCCTGTCCCTATGGACAAGAACATCAAAACCATTGTCAACCTGCTGGTACCCTAGAATCTGAAGCAACTCTGGTCCTTTAGAAGAAAGACTTCATATCATGCTAAGTTCATTCCCAATGCCATACATATATGACATCCTCTTAACTGGCTTTGCTAAATAGGCGTGTAACTTATATAGTCTGGGACTGTCAATGACGATTTTAGTCACCCAAGCAGTGTTTACACTCTGCTCTCTGTTTGGCTTCTTTTATGTTGGGTAAACTGTTAGCACTGGCCACAGATGCGTCCCAGTATGGTGCAATCCTGTCACATTGGAACACAGATGGCACCGAGTTGTCCATAATTTACACATCAAAAACACTTTCAATCTCCCAACATGAGTGGAAATGAGGTGCTCGCTATCGGTTTCAGCATTAAAAAGCTCCCTTTTTTAGCTTAGTTGTCCCTCCTCATCGACCGTAAGCCACTGGTTTCAATTATTTGTTCCTCATTCCAAGCTACCAAATGGAACTTGTAACAACATGGTTATACCAAGGCAGTACCATACACCTACTTGCTCACTTGAGAAACATAAAAGCACAGCAAAATTTTTATTTGTGAGTTTCTTAATTTCAATTTATAATGTGATGTAAGATATCCAAAGTATGCCCCAGTGTTCTGAGACTGTAACCATTAATGCCATCTGTTAATAGCATAAGAAACTGTAGGTATAAATACTGTCATTTTTGTCTGAACACTTTGATATATGTGGATAAATTATTTAGCGTAATAAATTATTTTAAAAGTTAACCTCTACTGAAAGAAACTATGTGAAGCATTTATTGTAATTATACGAGAGTTGTAGAAGTTAGGCTGAGTTTTTCTTTATCATAACAACTCTGAGAGCAGAAGTCTGTGGCAATTCAGTTCGTTGTTGCAATGGCGTGTGCAACTGTGAACGTTCTGTGATGATTGATGAAATATATAGACGAATATTTATAACATGGCTTTATATGGAGATATTATAAGAAGAGTTATGTAATAATTAACATAACATGGCGGTAAAAGGAATGAGGAAGGACACTGAAATTGTAATAATTAACATAGTACGGCTGTAAAACAAATGAGGAATGATATGGAAACCATTGATCCACCACTGAACAGCAATGTCACAACAACAATCCAGCTAAGTGATAATTAGTTTTAAACTGCAGTTTTTCACTACAACTTTACTTTCACACTCTGAGACTATAAAACCAGCATAAACAATAGACTTCTTTTCTCAACTATTTTCACAACTTTTCATTACAAATTATTCATTACAAATTATTTTGGCATTTGTGTAAACAGTTTTATCACAACCATGCATTTGCAGCCATTGCAGTAAATCATTCAATTTAGTAATTGCACTGCAGTGTTACACATTTTTAGCTACTCCATATCAACCTTCTATCTGTCATGGCAGTTTTGTTCTATTCTAATTACCAACTATCAGTAAGTGACCATAAAAATAGAATACTTTTACCATGCATACTGAAATTTAGTTATAACTCTGTGTCGGGTAGTCGGATGTCTTCAAAGTCATAATTACAATAAATTAACTTTTTTTTCAGTAAATCCCAATGGCCACATCATAAACTGCCCACTGATTGCGGAGGTGGGCATGCTTTCTTAGTAACTATTGCTATGATGTTCTTTATCAATCCACTGCCCAGCATGCTAATACGGACGCACTTTCACAGCTGCCACTGAGACATGATCCAGAGTTTGAACGACAGAAGACTCTTGTTTAGGCACTCCACGTTGCACTCATCTCCAGGCCAGCTGGGCAACAGGGCTGGTCAGGCATTTTCCTGGTAGGAAGCCCCACTGCTGTCTCCGCCGTATTCTCCACCATCATCCTTTTGTCCAAGACTCCAGCTGCGGAGCCCATGGAATTGGAACCAGTGCCTACCTTTGCTCATTCACCCACTGATGAGTCCTGGCCCCTACTCACGCAGGTGGACCAGCCATTAAACCAGCTTCCACAATCTTCCATTGCTCCATTGGAGACAGCTGCATTGGCATTGTCTAGTTTGGGGTAGATCCACTGCTGGAGAATCTTGTGTTCTCTCCACTTTTGCAGTGAAGGTTGCAACTCAAACCTGATCACTTTCAGCCCTATGTGGTCTTTTCAGGGCAAAGGGATTTAGTATCAGCACCAGCAGACAGTGACATGGATGCAGTTGAGCTGAAATAGATCTCATAGCACAGTAATGCAATAACTTGCAACAGACAGCATACATGAAGCACTGTATGGGCAGAACCAATGACCCAAGTGTTTACTTGTCAGTGCCAAGGGGCCAAGCCCCTCAGTTCTTACTCTGAAAGTGACCAACTAGGACTTGGCTTTCACATTTTTGCAGTAATTTGGTTCCACATTCTAGTTGTCATTCGCATTGGTCATGTATTGTGCCTTTCTGTGCGCTCATCTTTATGCAGCGTACATATTTTATGCTCCCTGCAGACTGACCAGCATTTCAAGTCATTTTTCTTTTCTGTGGTCCATGTTTTCCTCTTCCTGGGTCCAACTCCCTAGCTTCCATAGCCAAGTTGCCTCTAGCTAGATCAGTTACATTTTTGACAACAGGATGGTTTGCAGCGTTGTCAAGCCAGTGCGGATACAAAAGATTGCAGAGAAAAGAAGTCTTTATCCCTGTGTACCTACAGTTTGAATGTGCTTGCTGAATTCATAAACTCTCCTTCACTGATACTTATATATATTTCTTGAAATCAATTTTCCTGATCTTGAGGCTATTGTTTGAATACTCAGCCACACTATTAAGAAGAGCTGTATTCTAATACTATGCACTCATCATGTCCAAGTACTCAATATGTTTGCAGAATTAACCTTCTGGTCCCATGAGCCAGTGCTTACAAATACATAACACATCTGGATTAACTTCTTCAGTGAACAATGATAAAATATCAAGTTTTTATCTGACACAAGGAACATTTACATTATGTATAGCTATGAATGCTTTTAATTTAGTATCTTCTCCCACTTTTATATACACAGGTTTTTCATTGTCTTTTATTAGTGGGAGAGCTTCTAACGCTTTGGACAACTTAAAGTGGTGAAGTATATGTGTACACTCCCACTTCTTTAACGTTACAACTTACTTGAGATTGTCAGCCGACTTTCCCTGCTAGTTAGCAGTATATTTGCTAGGAGCAGGAATTTCTCAAGACTCTTTCTACTTATAAAAATAAGCAGACGTACGCAGTTTCTTTCGCTTCACTCAATAACGTACATTTGAACATCAAACTTTTACAAATCTAAGTCTCCACATAAACAAATACTATCAAGTAAGTCTCTTCACGTCTCCAAAGTTTAGAAACAAAGTAGATTTACATATAAGGTAAGGTTGGTTTGATAACGTTGTCCTTTCTTAATAAGAATCTCAATAGACATCTTATCCTCTTCATGCCAAAAGGAACATTAATTAAAAGTCTTTCTCCAACTCCACTCTTTAGCTTATGTTCTCTTTCATTACCCATGCCTCCTTGTAGAATCATCATAGTTCATATATAGTTTTTATACACATAAGCCCTGTAGAACCGTCATAATAAAAAAACAATGTGTGCATATTTCCTGATGTACACATATCGTCCCCCTACAACACTTAGCAATTCTCACATTGCATCAGGTTTCTAATCGGTAACTTTAATGTTTGTGTATAAGCGTATCTTTGTGTGTATGCGGATGTGTGTTTGTGCAACTGATTCTCTGGGCTATAAGATGTAGGTTACTGGAAACCATGGAAAATAGGAAGGACTTCTGCGACAGAAGTATGTGAATATGAAAAGAGGGAAAAAAATAGATGGGTCCTCAAATGAGAAGTAAGAAAGGAAACAAATAGAAGTGTTTGCTAAGATCGAAGAAGAGAAAGAAGATAGCCTCAAAGACAGGAAACCCTTCCCATGCCCCTTCCCCAGGATCCCTACCCCGCAGGTACTTGAGTGAGAAGCTGGAGGAGGTTTGGTGTTAAATCGTCTCCTACAGAACGGACATTACCACCTTCACCCTTGAGGTCCCCGAAGGAAATCTTACCAACCCTATTGAAATGGCAAGTGATGAAGAATCAGTCACACTTGATCACGAGGGTTGTTTGAAATGTGTGGTGTATGTTTTGTGTTAGTCACGATTTGTGTGTTCTCGTAAACCATGGTGTTATCCACAATACCCACCCCTTTCAAACTGATACAAACCCTCCCATCTACATCACATCTCATAAAAGGTATAAAATATTTTGTACAAAGTAGAAAATTATATGCTATAGTATCATCATTATTTAATTAGTCATCCAATATTATATGTTCAGCTAACATAATATTAGCTTCCGTTCATTAAGACAATTATGCATTAGGAAATATAAATTTGAATTCTGGCCCAACTATGGCGGTACATCTGTCAAAGAATAATGTAGTTGCTCTAAGGCCACCTCAGCAAGGACGGAAACCTTGTGTAGAGCAAAAACGGCAAAAGTTGGCTTGACTATATTACACTCAGTCTGAGAATAGTATTCCCATGGCCGAGGGAGATAAGAACTGACCAGGCACATAATATACTCTGCCCAAGCCTGTGCCAAATGACTGTGATCACAGACAACATGTGTATAAATTTCCGCCTCGTGCTGCAGCCGAGCAAAGTCGGGACATCTAACTGACTGGAACAAGAAAATCTCTTACCAGGAGCAGTTCTCGCTGGCATGGTTCTTTCCCGTACTTCTAAGTGAGGGATGATAGAATAGTTTAAGAGTTTGGGGAATTCAGTGCAGGAAAATTATTACACAAGAAACACCGAAAACAACTTGGGACCCGACGGTCGTCACTCCGCCCGTTAACTAAGAATGTTAACGTGGGGGAGATACAACTCTACGTCTTTCACATTGTACTTTCCCTTTTCTGATCCAGTTGTTGGATCCACTAAAAATAATGTCTTGGTATGGATTACCGTTTGTACTCGGCATGGTCCTTCACATTTTTGGAAAAACTTCTGTGTTTCTTTCTTCATGGCAGTGCTTTGAAGATGTTGCTTTATAAGAACTAGGTCATCGACCTTGTACTGAGGTTCTAAAGCTTTCTCATTATGCTTACTCAAGCTTTATTGGGCCTTCTCAACTAAATTCTTAGAAACGATTTCCTGCTTCCATTCGTAATCTACAGTAGGATGTTCAGGCCAATTAAAACATTTAATTTAGAGGTTCTCCTACAACAGGTTTGCCTACTACTTCTAAAGGTGTTAACCCTGTTGGCAAGTGTGGTAATTCATGTATAATAAGTTCAAAGTCTTTCATTTTCGTTGCCCATAAATTGTGTTTTTCATGGCAGTAGGTTTGGCATAATTTCCCAATTTCTTTCATAACTCTTTCACACCCCCAACCCCCCCCCCCCCCCCCTCCATCCCATGAACCATGGACCTTGCCGCTGGTGGGGAGGCTTGGGTGCCTCAGCGCAATACAGATGGCCGTACCGTATGTGCAACCACAACGGAGGGGTATCTGTCTGCTGAGAGGCCAGACAAACGTATGGTTCCTGAAGAGGGGCAGCAGTCTTTTCAGTAGTTGCAGGAGCAACAGTCTGGATGATTGACTGATCTGGCCTTGTAACACTAACTAAAACGGCCTAGCTGTGCTGGTACTGCAAACGGCTGAAAGCAAGGGAAAACTACAGACATAATTTTTCCCGAGGGCATGCGGTTTTACTGTATGTAGCATGGAGGGCTGCAACAAACCAGTCTCAGGACTGAAGACCACAACAACGACAACTCTTTCACATGGATTCGAGGATGGGTTATAGTTGGACATTAATACTTGACAAATACCTTCCTAAGCTAGCGATCACAGGCCCTGCAGACCACAAGCTGCTTCCACAAACTGCCTCCATTCCTTCCTGTTTTGTGCCCGGTTCCTCCAAGTGTCTTAAATTCCAGGGCTGCTAGGTCCTTTGCCAGGTCATCCATCCAGTGCTGCCTTGGTCATCCAATGGGGTGTTTGGTGTTTGGTTTCCCCACTAGTGCCATCTTTGGCTGTCTTCTATCTGGCCTACAGGCTACATGGCCCACCCATTGTATTCTTTTGCTCTTTACCTTCTTTATCCCACGAAATTCTTCCTGCTTTTCTCTCTTCCTAATTGCATGAACTCTGTTTTGTCTCGATTCACTTTGAGCCCTACCTTTTGTGCGTAACTGTCCATTTTCTGGTACATTTCTTTCAACTCGTGCTTTGATTCACTTAGTAGTACTATGTCATCTGCATATGTGAGACAACTGAAGTTACTGCCCATCTCTACTCGAGCCCACTCCTGTTGCCTACACTCTTTTATTACTTTCTCTAAGATGACATTTAACAGAACACATGAGAGAGCATCCCCTTGTTTGAGGCCTGTCTCAATCTCGAATGTTCCTGAAGTGGCTTGATTGGATATAGTTTAACATATTTTGACCAACACTCTACAATAACCAAAATGTATGACCTTCCTTCCTTTCCTTTTGGAATTGGTCCACAAAAATCTGCTGCTGTGAGATCATGTAACGACTAGGGATAATCAGATACATTTTGTATTTCACATGAGTATTACTCCTTTCACCTTCTGAAATATCTCACAGTCTCTAATTAAAGAGGCTACTTTATGACCTAGCTTCTTAAAAAAGGAAAACCTATTCATATGAGCTATACACTTACTTATTCCAAAGTGTCCATATCCTGTATGAATATACCACACTAGTGTGTCTTCCATTACCTTCGGAATGCACAAGCGCCAACGTTGCGATGTTACACTGTTTCTCCAAAACAAATTATTACCCATAATTTTCCATTTTCCCATTTGATTAGGAGGGAAGGAATTTCGGATACACATAGAAAACATTTCTGTAAAATAGGGATCATGATGGATATTTTCCATTATTCTTTGAGCCATCTCTTGTACTCTGATGTTCGGATGTTCTAATGACATAAAATTAATTGCAAATATAGCACTGGGTCCTTTTGTAGGTTTTAATTCTTCCATGCCTATGGGTAATCTAGACAAAGCATCCGGTACAATATTCTCAGAACCTTTTACATGTTGTATCCTAATATCATATTCTTGCAGGAAAAGCATCCAGTGCGTTAACCTACTATGTAATAAATGACTACTCATTAGAAAAGATAAAGCTTGATGGTCGGTATAAATGTGGATTTCTGCCCCCCATATTAGTGTCTGAAATTTTTGGATACTCCATACAATTGTCAACAGTTCTTTTTCAGTAGCTGTGTAATTCAATTCATGCTTATTTAGACTACAGATAGCAAAAGCTATGGTTCAGTGTTCTACATTATTTAGATCCCACTCTCCTTAGAAAAGTTCTGCAGCAATACCGTAATCAGGTGCATCTGTTGAAATTTTAAATGGTTCGCCCATAACCGGATGGTGTAATATCGGCGATTCAACAAGTGCTCTTTTGACGTTTCCAAACACATCATTTGCCTCTTGATCCCAAACCCTTCCTTAATAAACGTAAAATTTTTGGGTCATTCAGTTCTTGCCCTCATATATACCATCGATAGTATCCAGCCATTCCTATAAATCCCTTCAGCTGTCTTAAGTTTCTAGAATGTGGACATCCTTTAATAGCTTTGATGTGTTCAGGGTCCGGTCTAATTCCCTGCACTCCTACAATATGCCCTAAAAACTTAAGCTCTTGATGCGCAAAATATGATTTAGATAGTTTCACGATAATACCTCTCTCTTTAAATCTTTTCAGGGTCTGGTTATCACTGTTAGCATTCAACCGCGATTCTTATATGAAATTTCATGACATAGACTTTACAACCTGATGATGAGAGCATTGTCTCTTGAAACGTGTTGTTAAAATATACGTATAAGAATCGCGGTTGAATGCTAACAGTGATAACCAGTATAACGACAACTGCTACCTCGACTCCATAATGGATTATATTAAATTTTCAGGGTCTTACGCAATGTTAGACAATGTTCTTCCCAAGAAGCTGATATTATCAGGATATCATCTACATATATTATTAAATCCTTCAATAGATCTCTCCCTAATGCTTCATCCAGTGCACGTATAAATATCGATACAGAAATATTAAGTCGAAAAGGCAATACACTGTTTTGGATGTAACCTAATTTACCAATATCCCGCAGTCAGATCCATCATGCTAAAAAACCTTGCGTTCTCAAATTTGGATAACAATTCGTCAATGTTAATGGGTCTGTCTCTTTCTGTCTCTATATGCTTATTCAATGTCCATGCTTCTAACACTAATCGTACTCCACCTGTAGCTTTTTTCACCATGACCAAAGAGTTATTCATGACACTGGAGCTACGTTCTATTATATTGTTATCAATCATTTTGTTGATTTCCTCCCTAACTGCTTCTTTCAAACTTACCAGTATTGGATACAGCTTACAGAAGAATGGAGTGTCATCTTTGATTTTACACTTACATATGTAGTCGCTGAGATTACCTGGACGATAGGAAAACACTACTTCATATTCCACTAGGATTTTATATAAATCTTGTTTTTGCTCACTAGTTCATATTATAGACTCGTTTACTTTGTCTTGTATGTCAGCTTGATGTGATACATGACCTACACTATCGATCTCTGGTGACAATTGCGCAGTAGCTATTAATTGCAGACACTGCCACTCAGTTGTTTGTTTACCAATGTAGCAGTCTTGTCACAAACAGTATCCAGTATCTACTGTCCCCTTTTCCAAAACATATAAGATTTTCCTCAAAGTTTAAGATGCCTTAAATCCTAATAACCAATCTAAATCAAATAAAACATCTCTATTTAAATTTTCTACTATCAACAGTGTTTGACGAAATAATATCTTTCCAATGCTGCAATTCACTTGTGTTTCGTGTTTCACAACCTTACTTTTTGTTCCTGTTATACTGACTATGTAAACTCCAGTTACTGGTAACAGCAGTAAGTGTTGTTTAGTCTTTAATGAGTTAAAGTATACGCTGGATATGAGTGATACTTCGCTCCCTGTGTCTATAAATATGTTAACTTCAAAAGTCTCCACGGTCCCTGCTATTATAGGTTGTGGATTGTTGATAACTAAGTTTTGTTCTTCCAGCAGTAACCATTCTTTGTCGGTATTTTGTGCATAAAATTAACATACTTATCATTAATTAGGCCTCCTAGTGTATCTCTATAACTTGGGCCCCGGCCCTGGATCCAGATCGCACCACGTTTTCCTCATTATCAGTAATCACATGTTGGTTACCGAATCAAGATACTACATTACCACTCTGTGTTCTACTACTACTCGGTACATATTCCTGCAAAGTTATGGATCTAAAGTCGAAGGTGGATGTTTCTTTTGATAATTGTCATTACCATTTTTTCTGTTGCATTGGTGTACTCTAGCTAGGTTAGCCTCATGTTTTCTAAAATAAATTACCACTACTCCTTTTGTAGTTCAGATTTTCCCCTTGATGTAGAATTTCATTACGGTCTTTATTTATTGCATCTAGAGTGTCAACAAAAGATAACAATTCTTCAACCATTTTCCAGCCACTACACAAGATGTCTTTCCTTGCACAGATGGGTAAATGTCTAATTAAAATTCTAACCAATCCCTCTTCCTCCATTGGTTTATCCAAATACTTCACCTGTGTTAAATGCCAGTCGACATATTTTCTCATAGTACCCCACATATTATTACAATATTTTGGGTCCCAAAAATCTGATATTAACTTCTCTAGTGCACTAGCCGAACAGTATTTCTCTTTAAATTTTCTCTGGAAGTCTTCCCAAGAAGAAAAGTTCTCAATATTTACAGTACCCCATTCTGAGGCTTCCCCTAAAAGGTACCCCACAGTAAATTCAATTTTCTTAGAATCTTCCCAGTTCTTTGGCAAAGCTTGATTGAATCTTTTCAAAAAATGAGTTGGATGTACATCCCCGTCCGGCTTAAATGTAGGGAATTGTCTCGATAACCCCAAATTCGCTCCCCGTTGTAAATCAGTAACTACTTCACTAGTTAACACAACATTAGGTGAAGTTGTCCGTTTTTCCACTTTGTCCTGGAGAAGTTTGAATTCTTCCCACAAGTCATCTATAACTTTTTGGGTATCTGAAAGTTCAGAAGGAACAGTAGGCGATACATCCTCGAAGGCAACTCTCGCGGCAACTTTTCGATCTATCATTTACTCCACCTGTTCCTCCAAACTACTTACATTTATAATGTCTGAATTCACTAGTTGCTCTTTGAAGTTTCTTTCTACATTATCTACTCATGTATTAGTGCCTGTAATTTGTGATTGGATTATTGGCATTAACTTATCTTGCTTGTTGACGCACTCTTCTAAAGTATGCAACCTGTGCTTAACAGTATCAAACTTAACATTACATACATTTTCAAATGATCCAAACTATTAATTATTTTCGGATTCAACCATATTACATCTTTCCTCAATATCAAATTCTAATTTCTTTGTCAAACCCTGGATTTGATCATTCTGTTTCTAACTAAAGTCAGTGACCAGTTGATTTACATGGAGGTTTAAATAGTTATTTACTTCATTCTTTAATAGTAATTTCCAATCCACTACTTTAGTATTTAAATTGTCAAATTCGGTCTTTAAAGCTCCCATGCTTTCGCATAAACTACTAAATTCTTTGCATTGCCATTCTACTTTGGCATTTAGCAAATTTAACTGAGAATTTACTGAGCCTAGTTCTTTCTTTAGAGTTTCACTCTGAGCATTAGAAGCTTCATTTAGTTCCTTTCTTAAAGCCACTGAATCTGCACTCTGTGTATCTAATTTAGCATTTTGAACTTTGATTAGGTTTTCTAACTCAGACCAGTCTGGCATTTCTCTACTGACTCTCAAAGTCAGCTGGTTCTTGAGTTTTTTTTCCCATTTGTCCTAAGTTATCCATATTCTTATTAACTTTGGACCTAATAATCTTTTTTAAAAAATTCAACTCTGAGTAGAATAACTACAGTAATATTGTTCACTTAACAGTTCTTACCAGTTTGCACCAAAACAATGAAGTTCTGTTTTACGCTCATCCCGCATAGAGTTTAGGCTGTGTCAGAGAGCAGATGTGTAGCCAGCACCGGTGAACAGCAACTGGTGCTGGTGGCGTCATTTGTTGGTTTCTACGTAGGCGTCGGTGAGCAGATGTGGAAGCAGGTCAGCACCGGAGGACAGCAACTGGTGCTGGCAGCATTGGATGCTGGTTTCTGTGTCTGCGTACCCACGATGTGTGAGAGCTGTATACTCCCCACACCAGATCTTCTTAGTCGAATTGTTCTCGATGTATCTCTTCTTAGTCTAATACGTTGAGATCTCTCTGTCCTTTTAACGTTATTACTTTCTTACATCTTCCCTTTCTTTGCATTTACTAATTTTCACCATTTGAATTTTTAGGCAGAATCCAATTCCGTGAAACGGTTCTTTTGTCTTGTTATGCTCGGTTGCTATGGCAACACGTATCTTGTTATCTGTTTTCGTCTCAAAATTCCTGTTTTCTTCCGTCCTTTGACACAGGTCGCCACATTCTAACACTTCGGGTGACAAAGTGGTGAAGTATGTGCGTCAACTCTCTAATGATATGACTTCCTTGAGACTGTCAGCCGACTTTCCTTGCTGGTTAGCTTGCTGCTCTAACCTCCTTTTCTCTTCTTCTCCGAAGTATATTTGCTAGGAGCAGGAATTTCTCAAGACTCTTTCTACTTATAAAAATAAGCAGGTGTAAGCAGTTTCTTTCACTTCACTCAACAACGTACATTTGAACATCAAACTTTTACAGATCTCAGTCTCCACATAAACAAATACTATCAAGTAAGTCCCTTCGAGTCTATAAAGTTTAGAAACAAAGTAGTTTTACATATAAGGTAAGGTTGGCTTGATAACCTTGTCCTTTCTTAATATGAATCTCAATACACGTCTTATCTTCTCCATGTCCAAAATGAACATTAATTAAAAGCCTTTTTTCAACTCCATTGTTCTTTTGTCACTACAATCACCAAAGTTACAGGACAGTACTGAATACTTAAACATTCCTTGTTCTTTCACTATGGTTCCCATGGTGCGACCGGCAAACACTTATCCGTGCCGTTCGACCGCCGCGCCTACAGTTTTCTCACGATAAACTTCAAACCTGCACACACAGACAGGTGCTGCGCAGTAAATAGGCTCTCTCACACTTATATTTAAAATACTGTGTGTTCGAGATGGTGGTAGGCCGAGTGGTTCTCAAATTAACATGGAAGTTCTCGAAACACTACAAGCTATGTTCAAGGAACAGTGGAAATCTTCTCAAATAAAGAACATAGAACCACAACAGTTTTCATCAGCCATGTTATATGGATAATTTTTTGTCCTTTTAGGTCAAAGTTAATATCAAAACTTCCTGGCAGATTAAAACTGTGTGAGTGACTGGGAATAAAATCCAGAACATACTCTTTTACAAGCCAAGAACTTTCTGACTGAACTATCCAGCCACAATTCACAACTCACCCTGACAGTTTCAGCTATATTGTAGTTGTCTGGGACACTGTAGCTGTGCAGGTGTATGTGTGTGTATACAAATGTGTGTGTGTGTGTGTGTTTCATTTTATACTAGTTAGTTCTGAAGAAGGGCATCGTCCAAAATCTTAGCAACATTTTCAGTCACATACAGCATCTGTTCCTATTGACCACGCAACAGCTAAACTGTAAGGTGAACTGTTAACTTTATTGCTTCCATTATTTCCAGTCCACCAAGGACATTCCATTACCATACAGTATCTAGTTTTTGTTAAATTTGTTTGTTTGTTAATGCTGGTAAGTTCTTTCCCTAATTACTAATGTATTTACTTCATCTTGCTTCCTTTCATGTCTTACAGCACCCATTATAATGAATGTTTACTGCCAGACTGAGGCTGAGGACCAACTGGAACACCCAGCTTAGTGTGCTGCTGCACACTACTATGTAATTGAGTGAAATGGCTCCTTTGAAACCAGTGCCACTTAAATTTTTCTTAACATCAACTTTTCTGAATTATCCACATGGAAACTCTCCCTGCAACACTCTTTGATGCACTGCTAACCGAAATCACCTTCCCCTGAACCCTTCCCTATTCTGTAACCAACTCACTGCACCTTCCTGCCTATATTAGCCTCTCACTTTTCTAATCTATTCTAGCTCACTCACTGGAATCTTTTCTTACCTCTTTATCTTTTTCTCTTTATCCTCCACATTTCCCCTGAATTCACCTATTTCTTTTGTGTTCTTTGTAGTGGCACCCTGCCTTGTCCTTCAATGCACTTAACTGTTCTACCCCAGTACTGTTCTGGCATAAAGTCAAGCGCCAGAATGCCATTCGGAAACAAAAGAGCAGAGAGGGCTGTGAAGAAGATGCCAGCCAATTGCACGCTAACCGACCCCTCTCCATGATGACAATGCAATGGCAGCAACCTCAATGCGAAGAGGACATAAGTTCTGTGCCAACTCATCGTGGCCCACTTCTACAGCAGCAACAAGATTAGGCACCTGAAGACCAGTGACTCAGGAATTGTATATACTGAAGAGATTTCTTATTTGCAAGTCGCCCTTTGCTTGCGACACTTGTGTGTTATTGTCAAAGTTAAGTATTGTCATTGTTCATTTCATAATAAAACTCATTAATACGATTTGTTTGAATGTTGTCTATCAATCTGAGATGGCAGGCTTCCTAGACCCCACATATTTGACGTCAAGGCAGGATTCAACAAGAACTGTGTTTCCTGTGAAAAAATGAGCAATTTTCCTTCCTTTCAATGTATTTGACCTCTTTTCTGTCCTCCAGCATTTGGTGAGTAGCAGTTCATCCTCACATACAATTACGAGCAGTTAAATTATAAGTAGCTGTTGTATTAGATAGAAAGTTATCTTCTCGCCGCAGCAAATGAAATTACCTAGTTCAATTTGTCCCCTGGGTGGAATGTCATCCTCCCTATGATAGTCAACAAGAGGACAAAAACAATGCCTTATACTATCACATATCATCGTAACCAGATTATGTGTGCCGGATTCGTAGAACATTCAATCTTCAACAGTTGACATTGTGTCAAGGGTGTAGTGTGGGTACTTTGAAATGGCAAGAGCTGTCATCACCAGAATCAACTGTCACAACCAACAACATGTCAATGACAGAGGTCATTATCAACTACTGCAGACTGTAACAGTGGATAGATGTGCCACAGTGCAAAAGACTGCTCATCAATTCAATGCATAAAACAACAACAACAAATAGCATGCAACAATCCCATCCTGAATCATCTACTCTCTATAGAGTACAGAAGCCAACACCACACTTGCCACTTGTGTACCTCTGTCTCTCATATGTCACTTGGCACAGACATTAATACTGGTGCAGGAACATCATCATTGGATGCTCAAAGCATTAAAATAAGCCATCTACATGATGACTCATGACGCACACTGGCATTTCCCAGTGACAGGATACAAATACTCAGAAAACTACATGAGGCAATAAATCCCAGTTGCAAACAGGGTACCGTTTTGGAAGAAAGAAAAATTAATGTTTAGCATGCCATCAATAACAAGATTATTAGAGATGAAGCACAAGCTTAAATTTAACAAGAACACAAGAAGAAACTGGTCATGTGCATTTCAAAGGAACCATCCAAGCATTCACCTGGATTGAATTATGCTGTTCAGAGGGCTGGTCCAAAAGGCACATGTCAGAAATCAGACCCCACAATGGTACCCAGGTCCAGCATCCGCAATCTGACGGCAATGCATAGCTTTATGCCAGAGTCCCATAATCAAGACAGGACGGGATTAGAGCTTCGTAATGCCACAAAAGCATAGGGCTGTCTGCACCCCTGCTAGTGTTACTGGTACAGTGATGAGTTTTGAAGAAAGACCAGCATGTTCACATCGGTTGGCGAGGACGAGGAAGCTACATCAACTGAGGCATCAAATGCCAGTCCAAAACAAACAATAAAACTACACCAAATTGAGCAATACGTCATCAAGGTAGAGTTCTGGTTGTTAATGGACAGTACAGTGTCAACAGAAGAGTGTGACACATGACTTGGGGGTTAAAAACTGAAACTATGGGTGACAGCCCAGAACTGTGCATTTTGTATGGCACCCTGTAATTGGTAGTTCAGAACATCGACAACTGAGGAGCAACAGTAAATGCAGAAATCATCAGCGTACAGGGAAGGTGACACCGTAGACCCCACAGTTGCAGCTACACCAATGGTAATCCTGTGGGAAGCACCAACTTGAGCCCGAAATGTATGGTGTGACAAGAAGTTCTGGACAAAAATCTGGAGCAGGCCCCAGAGACTCCACCCATGTAGGGATGATGCTAAGTGGTGTCATAAGCTTTTTGTAAGTCAAAGAAGATGCCAATAAGGCGTTGATGTCAGCAAAAGCTGGCCAGATAGCGGACTCCACACTGACCGAATCATCAGGAATAGAATGGCCTTGGCGAAAACTGCCCTGGGAAGGAGCTAAAAGACCCCACAACTCAAGGTACCAACACGGCTGCTGGCTCACAATGCTTACAAGCAACTTGCAGAGACAACTAGTAAGACGAATTGGGATATAGCTGAAGGGGGTGGTTATGAGTTTCAGAACCAAGATGACCAAGCTTGCTTGCCATTGAGATAGGAACTCATCTTCACTCCAGATACAGCTGAAAATGGCAAGGACGTGATGTTGGCAATCCACCAATCAGTATTTGGCCATTTGGTTGTGGATATGGTCTGGGCTTGGAGCCATGTCAGGGCAAAGGGCTAGGGGCTAGGGCACTGAGGAATTCACACTCATGGAATGAAGCATTATATGTCTTCCAGGTGACGTGCAGTGAAAAGTAAGTGAACTCACTCCACCCACAGTTTGAGGACACAAAGTGCAACAAAATCAATCTCAGGTGCAGATGCTCAAGCACAATACAGAGCAAAATGTTCAGCAACAGCATCTGGGTCAGTACAGACAACACCATTCAGGGAGACACCAGGTACACTTGTAGGGAATTGGTGTCCATAGAGATGTCGAACCTTTGCACAAACCTGCAAAGGAGGGGTATGCAGCTCAATGGTAGTAACAAACTGTTCGGTCCCTATGATCTTGTTTCTGTCATTTTGTTATGTGGCAGACATGGGAACGGAGTGGTTTAAAAGCAATGAGGTGCTTCATCAGTGATGTTGCTTAAGGTGTTGAAGAGCCCATATGCAATCTCTAACGGCCATGGCAATTCATGAAGTCCACCAAGATATTATCTTCTGACTGGGGGATCCCGAGGAAAAGGGGATCGCTAAGTCTGCTGCTGATAGAAAGGCTGCGGTTGTGCTCAAGACAGCCACATTGATACCTCCACATAGCGGGGTGCTAAGGGTGACAGCAGAGGCAAAAGCATCCCAGTCAGAATTGTTGTGGGCCCATCTGCTCGCACACAGGTGAGTGATATTGAGGGAGGGGCAGGACAATCTGAAAATGATCACTGTCACTAAGGTCATCACAGACTCTCCAATGGATGGAGGGAAGAGGACAAGAGCTGCAAATGGAAAGGTAAGTGGCCAAATAAGATCCATATGCCACAACAAAGTGTGTCGGACCAGCAGTAATCGAGAGACAAAGGTTAGTAGACTTTCGGACGTCTCTAAAAAAATCTATGCACAGAGCATACAACAACTACCACTGTCATATCTCAGCAAAAGATCTGGCCGAGAACCTGAGAAAATTCTGGTCCTATGTAAAATCGCTAACCAGGTCTAAGGCTTACATCCAGTCACTCATTGACCAGTCTGGTGTGGCAGTTGAAGACGGCAAAATGAGACCAGAAGTTTTAAACTTCACATATAAGACATCGTTCACACAGGAGAATCTTACAAATGTAATATCATTTGACCATTGAACATACTCCTGTATGGACGATGTATTAATAACCACCCCTGGTGCAGAGAAACAGCTGAAAGAGTTGAAAACAAATAAGTCACCAGGTCCATATGGACTCCCAATTCGGTTTTACAAAGAGTACTCTACAGCAGTGGTACCTTACTTAGCTTGCATTTATAACCAGTCTCTCATACAGCACTAAGACCCAAGTGGCTGGAAAAAAGCACAGGTGACTTCTGTGCACAAGAAGGGTAAAATAACATATCCACAAAATTACGAATCAATATGCCTAACATTAGTTCGCTGCAGAATCCTTGAACGTGTTCTCAGTTCGAACGTTATAAGAAAGCATTGCTTGTGCAAAACTCAGCTCATCCTTTTCTCGCATGATACACTCCAAATTATGGATGAAAGTTATTCCATATTTCTAGATTTCCAGAAAGCATTTGATACAGTGCCCCACTGCAGCCTGTTAGTGAAGCTACAAGCATATGCAATAGGTTCCCAGGTATGCAAGTGGCTTGAAGGCTTCTTAAGTAATACAGGGTGTATATGTGGACAAGGAAAAAAAATTCTCGGATTTCCCAGTTAAAAATACACTTTCTCCCGGGTGAAAACATATTTTTTCCATGTTAAGTGACAGTATATTTTCCCTCGGAACTGCAAAACTTCTTTGAATGGTTATGGTATTTTACACGGGCGTAGAATTTTCCAACACTTTAGAAAACGAAACCCAGGGAAAAGGACGCGTTTTGGATATCTTTGATGTGCAGCAACATGTACGCTGCATATTTTCATCTTACGATAGAATACATTGGAATTCCACCAAAAACTGCATGTTACTTTACGAATCATTGAAATCGATATTGTGAGGCACTTTACGTGATCTCGCCAGCTGATGACAATGGATATTCCAGAGCATAGGACACGTGATGTAGTCAGCCAACAGCAACATCACTGTTAAGTAGCACGAACACACAATAATGAAAGTTAATAGTTTAAATTAGTATACATAGTGTTGCTACAAGAAAAGCAAAGCTTTCAAATATAATACTGGTCTCCAAGGTTAATAAGCTCCAAGAGAAGCTAGGCTTTCGCATATAATGTTGATCTTTTTTGTGCATGTTACACTTTAAGATATATCACACAAATGTGCCAGTAAAATTTTTAGTAATGACGTAAATGTCTGATCTTCAGGGTTCAAAATTCTTCTAAATGGTTTTTCATCAAAGAGTTCATATTTGAATGAGAGTCAAACACTCTGTGATTTAAGAAATTCATTGTACATTCTCGCACATAGTTCAACTTACGTAAAAGGATATTTAATTTGAAAGTAATGGATTTCAAACCACCATTCGCAATATTTTCCCGCAACCTGTTAGAAATAGGTTCATTTCAGCAGTTGCCATAGAGAGCACAGGTAACGTGTGACACTGCACTTGTGCAGCTACCATGACGTAGGAAGCCCGTATGTACGTACGTGTAAGGCATTGAAAGATCATACATTATGTCATAAAAGAAACAAGACATCAAAGGATACTCCAAGAGCATCGGAATTTCGTAAACCATACTAAAATGTGCACATTTAAAGTGCATACTTAAAGTGCGCATTCGTATGTCCAGATTCCCAATGAAGTAGACCTCGACCTGATATTAAGCTTTTCAGTGTGGTTTTCAGGATGCAAATTTTCTTGAAGCAGATGAAAATGTGCACTTGAAATTCAGCAAAAAGTTGAAACTAGCCAGTACTGTGGAATTAAGCATTTCGTTTCAAATACATTGACTGCCTCTGGGAAAAGGTCCCGTATTTGCTCGAATCTAAGCCGCACTTTTTTTCCGGTTTTTGTAATCCAAAAAACCGCCTGCGGCTTAGAATCGAGTGCAAAGTAAGCGGAAGTTCTGAAAAATGTTGGTAGGTGCCGCCACAACTAACTTCTGCCATCGAATATATGTAGCACTACACAGGCATGCTTTGCAGGCACAAAGATAAATACTGGCGCCAAACCCTGTGCGGCAGTAAAAAAAAAAGAGGTGGAAGACGAGCTTTTTTCTCCGCCTCAAGTTTCGACCACTGCATTTTCATACATTATCCAACGAAGTAAATACAAATTCCGTATTGTCCATCTTCGAATGTAGCAGCATTTCAATGTACTACGAAAATCCGACTGGCAAGACTGTTTGCTTGTTTGGGATTTGTTAATATGGTGAACTCTACGTTCTGAATTTTTTCCTACTCGTGAGAAGAGATGGTTCTTTATAGGAACTTTTATGAATTGTGAATCACATGCAGTATTCTCTTCACCATAAGAATAATACGAATGTAAACATTTTGCCATGTATTCTTTCCTGTTTGCTGCTAATTCATTTAAATCCTGTCTGCCTAATAAACTACGAAACTAGAGTGAGACAACAGCAAATGCGGAAGAATATACATATCATGTCATGTTTATATTCATATTATTTTTATGCCTAATAGTGATACAGTCAGAAATGAAGCACGGCAATTGACTAGATTTTTAGATCTAAGATGACTCTAATTTCAGTGCAGAATGTAATGTACTAAAGAGGCATCTGCAAAGATTTTCAAACGGAGAAAAATTTTCGCTAAACTCGCGTTCAGAACATCTTCTATCATAAGCTGTCTATTATTTGTTTCTTGTTGATCATTATCAAAGAAAGCAGCAGTGTAAGTAACAACAAATAACAGTCTCTTGCCATTGTTTTGCTAATGAGACGATTCCTCTCTCTTTTTAAAATTGTAAGCGGCGGTAGTGTGCACAAAAGCAACCCATGCCACGAGCGGCAACAGGTCGTAAACATTCATTATCAGAATGCGACAAACAATGCATGTCACAGTACAGTAATGCATTTTCAGCTTAGAGTGACATAAACACCTATAACAAAGAGAACGACACTTATTAGATCAAAGAAAAATAAGCAATCAATTCAAACCAGACGAAGTACACCAAAAGGGATGAGTACCCGTATAAATACGGACGGAGCACCTGACGAATAGCAATGGCTACCTGGTAAAGCTTAACTGTTAAGATTACAACTCGAACCAAACTACTGTAGCTGTATCGTCATTCATTCGACCTAAATTGTGTCTCACATTACAATGGACCAACTTTGTTTCGATTTGGAGGTGCGGCCTAAAACTTTTCTCTCCCCTTGAATTTCGAGTCTCAAATTTCAGGTGCGGCTTAGATTCTGGAAATTTTTTTTCTTTCATTTCGAGTCTCATTTTTCAGGTGCGGCTTAGATTCAAGTGCAGCTTAGATTCGAGTAAATACGGTAATAAAAGTCAAATTTCTTTCGCAGACAGACAATAATAACTTCATTGTTCTGCAAGGCGATTAATGCTTGACTGTCAGAAACGTGGAACTAAAATAAAATCTGAAAGTAATAAAATATTTTATCCTTCTGTAATTATGTGAATGTATTTTAATTCACTTGATAGCTCCAGGCCACAGATATCCGTTTTGTTTTCATTTGACGCGAGAATAATCACTAAATGTACACAAGGGTCACGTGGAGACTACCCACTGTAACTCAGACTGCTCTGCGCATCAGCTTTGGATCTACAATATTTGCTAACCGGGTCAATACTAAAACAATCAAATTTTCAAAAATATGTTCATCCTGTAGCGCACATCTTTCTGAAAAGTCCGATATATAAAACATATGTGTTCGAAGAAATGTAAGAGATGTTATTTGGTCTCAAGTGTGCCAAAGTGCAGTGCCACGCCCCTTCATAAAGCAGTCTTCTATCGCATGTCACTGTATTTCGCTCTGTGGAATTAAACATGTATATTTTGTAATGGATGCCATCAAACTATATTCAGGACAGTGGAAACTGAAATGTCCTGTGTTGCCTCTCCTGCTCCCAGTCGGCCGATTTGACAGCCTGCCCCTTCTTTAAAAAAATAAATAAATAAAATAAAAAATTAAAAAAATCTCGCAGTTAATAGCAGATGGGGTTATTTGCAATCAGGAGAACAAGAACTCTTCAGAAAATCTGCACTCTTTATTGCCTATTAGGTAATAACTTGCTGTTATGTGTGTCATAAAATTAAATATAGGATACATAAAACCAATAAAGACAAGAGACAAGCAAGAAAGTACACATTTCTTCAATCTAAATTATTAATGGAAAATCTCATATAAAGACGTGAAACAAACACTAACAAAGAGATAGAGGGGCTGGCCAGTACGTATCTGCTCCAGTGACGAATCCCTCAACAATTACACCAATAACCTGACCAGTGCTTTCCTCTCCCGCAACTATCCTGCAGACCTTGTCCACAAACAGATCTCCCGAGCAATACATTCCTCCCCGTCCAACAACAATGTTCCTACCCCCAGACCACACAGAAGCATCCCCCTTGTCACCCAATATTATCCTGGCCTCGAATACATCAACAAATTACTCCGCCAGGGATATGACTTTCTCAAGTCAACCCCTGAAATGAGATCATCCCTTGACAAAATTCTCCACACACCACCCAGAGTTGCCTTTCGTCGCCCCCCTAACCTCCGTAACATCCTTGTTAAACCCTACAATATTCCCAGACTACCTTCTCTACCCAGCGGTTCCTACCCCTGTAACCGACCCCGCTGCAAAACCTGCCCCATGCAGCCCCCCACAACCACCTACTCCAGCCCCGCTACTGGTAAAACATACACAATTCAAGGCAGGGCCACGTGTGAAACTACACGTCATTTACCAGCTGACATGCCTGCACTGCACAGCCTTTTACATCGGTATGACAACAACTAAACTGGCTGAGCGCATGAACAGACACAGACGAACTGTCCGCCTAGGAGATGTCCAATACCCAGTAGCGGAGCACGCCCTCCAGCATTATTCTAGGGACCTAGGAACCTGCTACACTGTATGTGCCATTTGGCTTCTCCCACCCAACACCAGTCCCTCTGAACTGCGGAGATGGGAACTTGCACTCCAACACATCCCTTCATCCCGCCATCCCCCTGGACTGAACCTACGTTAAACAACCTCACTCCCATTTACTCTTCAGTCTTCTGCTCTTTCCTTTTCCTCTTTAGCCATTCACGCATCTTTTCATCCTACGTAGTTGTGTTTACCTTTATACTATATACCTCTTTACTTCGGTATGCATCCTCTTTGGCTTGAAGCTGGCACAGTACTTACAGTAGAATATCTTTGGCTTCCCTCTGACAACCATGCCTCCATCCTTGCTACCCTCCCTGTTTTCCTTTTCCTTTCCCTGTTGCTTCATAACCTGGGTTGTGAGTAACTAAATCCACTTTCCCTTCTTCCCTTTCTTTCCCCTCTCTCCTCCCTGATGAAGGAACATTTATTCCGAAAGCTAGGAACGTAAATTTTCGGTTCTGTTTTTTGTGTATCTATCGGTTGTACTGAGCTGAGGTAAGTACTGGCCAGCCCCTCTATCTCTTTGTTAGTGTTTGTTTCACATTTCTTCAATCGTTAGTTCCTAGCATTTTTTTCTCTCTAAGCTTGTTACAGCTTTACATGGCGTGCTTTCCTTTCTGCGAAAGAATCTATTACCTCATCAAAGTTCGTCAAACATTTTGCTACATGAAAAATCGAAATGTCGTTATCTAATGCTGAAAAAGCTATTAATACAAATAATACCCAAGACTGGTGTGGTTTCTCGATCTGATTATGTCTATTTTGTCACTGTCTGCTAAATAAAATAAAACAGGCCTTTCTAATATTGCAGAAATTTTGTAACACACGCCAAATAAACGAGACTGTTTTGGCACAAATGATCATTTTTATGACACGACAGAATATAATTCACGAAGTACCAATATCAAATGCCTATTAGGCCTACTACAAGCAAAAAGCTTTATGTTAGGAAATAGTTTCACATTTCATTCATACGCACCAGTTTCTCAAGCATGAGATTGAAAAGTAGTATGATTTTTATATAAATTTTGAATCGTCTTCTTCTTCCATAATTTGTGTGATGTCCTCATTTCTTCTCCTTCCTCTTTCTAACAAACAATCTTGTAATCATCAATACTGTAGCTATTCCTGCCATTGTCAAAATTTGTTTGCCGATTAACTTCACTACCTCTGCCAGAATCACAGGTTTAGTTATCCAGCGAGTATTCTCCGGTTAGGCGTTTTAAATGTTTGTAGACACGTTTTCCATGTTACATCCAGAACAGAACTTACCGTATTTACTCGAATCTAAGCCGCACTTTTTTTCCGGTTTTGTAATCCAAAAAACCGCTTGCGGCTTAGAATCGAGTGCAAAGTAAGCGGAAGTTCTGAAAAATGTTGGTAGGTGCCGCCACAACTAACTTCTGCCATCGAATATATGTAGCACTACACAGGCATGCTTTGTAGGCACAAAGATAAATACTGGCGCCAAAACCAATGTGTCAGTAAATAAATTAAAAAAAAAAAGATGGAAGACTAGCTTTTTTTCTCCGCCCCGAGTTTCGACCACTGCATTTTCATACATTATCCAACGAAATAATACAAATTCCGTATTGTTCATATTCGAATGTAGCAGAATTTCAATGTACTACGAAAATCCGACTGGCGAAACTGTTTGGGATGTTTGTCAATACGGCCAACTCTATGTTCTGAATTTTTTCCTACCTGTGAGAAGAGATGGTTGCTAATAGGAACCTGATGAAATGAGAATCACATGCAGTATTCTCTTCACCATAAGAGTAATACAAATAAAAACATTTTGCCATGTATTCTTTCGTGTTTCCTGCTATCTCATTTAAATCCTGTCTGCCTAATAAACTACGAAACTAGAGCGAGACAACAGCAAGCGCGGAAGAATATACGCATCGTGTCATGTTTATATTCGTATTATTCTTATGCCTAATAGTGATACAGTCAGAAATGAAGCACGGCAATTGACTAGATTTTTAAATGTAAGATGACTAATTTCTGTGCAGAATTTGACGTACTAAAGAAGCGGCCGCAAAGATTTTCAAACGGAGAAAAATTTTCGCCTAACTCTCGTTCAGAACATGTTCTATCATACGCAGTCTATTATTTGGCTCTTGTTGATCATTATCAAAGAAAGCAGCAGAGTGTAAGTAACAACAAATAGCAGTCTCTTGCCATTGTTTCGCTGATGAGACGATTTCGCTGTCTTGTTTTTTAATTGTAAGCGGCGGTAGCGCGCACAAAAGCAAGCCATGCCGCGAGCGGCGACAGGCCGTAAACACGCATATCAGAATGCGACAAACAATGTATGACACAGCACAGTAATGCATTTTCAGCTTAGAGTGACGTAAACACCAATAACAAAGAAAACGGCACTTATCAGATCAAAGCAAAATAAGCAATCGATCCAAACCAGACGAAACACGTGAAAAAGGAAGGGTACCCTTATAAATACGGACGGAGCGCCTGACGCATAGCAATGGCTACTTGGTAAAGCTTAACTGCTAAGCTTACGACTCGAACCAAACTACTGTAGCTGTATCGTCATTCATTATACCTAAATTGTGTCTCATATTAGAATGGACCAACTTTATTTCGATTTGAAGGCGCGGCCTAAAACTTTTCTCTCCCCTTGAATTTAGAGTCTCAGATTTCAGGTGCGGCTTAGATTCGGGAAATTTTGTTTTCCTTTATTTCAAGTCTCATTTCTCAGGTGCGGCTTAGATTCGAGTAAATACGGTAAGCGGCTGCTAGCCAGGGACTGTACAACTGGTCCTTACTTGTGTAGCAATATGGCCAAAAATTTTCTGTCAAAATTTCATTTTCTTGGATACACCGAGAAGATAATACGTAATCTTTCTCACCTGTTATTCCTGTTAGTCATTTATTTCCATTCTGGTAGTCTGAATATATGGATTTCGCTAGTAATTTTAACAACACTGATCATTCGCAAACCCAATCAACCACATAATAAGACAACGATTGGCATTAATCTGTTCGGCTTTATTCCACTCAGCTTGTATAGCCGCGTCCCCTTTTGTCTGTGGAAAGTTTATTTCTAGATGCAACGAGGATTCTCCCAAGAGACATCATGTACAGTATGCACGCATTCAAAAATCAACTTATGATTCATTCAGAAATCAACTTAAAATGTGTTCAAAAATGTCCAAAAACCAACAGGTATGCTTTTCAAAATCATATGAATAACCGATAGACCAATGTGCGCTGGATGCTAGGCGCTTTGTGAAACAAGTTTTTTTTCCCTCGAGAATATGAATTTTGCACCCCCTTCTCCCGGTAGCATCTAGCTGCTTGCTGTGACTGCTTGCACAGCCAACAGCCACATTCCTGTAGCCAAAAGCATGAGAAACTACTACTCAAATGTGACTCAATTGCACATGCACATGAGCCCACTCGTAACTGCTAAAATGAATCTGATATAAACAGCTGTGACTTCACGCTCATCGGAGGCAATTTGTTGTTATTGCATTTCATAGTCTTCCTAAAGTCTTTGACACATTTTGCTATTGGCAGATGCTTGCATGAACTCTGTGTGTCATTGCTGTAAATGGCACATTTCCTTTGCAATTTAAGTTATTTTCGTTTTTTTCTCTCGTTTACGTTTTATTGTTGAAGTATTATTCTGCAGTAGCAGGATACAGTAACATTCTTTGTTAGAGTATCGGTTCTTACCAGCCAAAATTAGAAAAATTTAACATAAAACTAAAACAATGAAAAATTCCCAGAATTCTAAAAAAAATCCTGTGTTTTTCCCGGTTTTCTCCTTGATGAAAAAGTTCCCAGTTTTTCGCGGATCTCCCGATTGTCCTGGGTCATATACACCCTGTAATAGAACCCAGTACATTGCCCACAATGGTGAGTGTTCATCTGAGACAAGGGTACCATCAGGAGTGCCTCAGGGAAGTGTGATAGGACTGCTATTATTTTCTAGATACATAAATGATCTGGCGGACAGGGTGGGCATCGATCTGTGGTTGTTTTCTTATGATGCTGTGGTGTACAGCAAAGTGTTGAAGTTGAATGACTGTAACTGTATATAAGATGACTTAGACAAATTGTCTAGTGAAACAGCAGCTACCTCTAAATGCAGAAACATGTAAGTTAAAGCAGATGAGAAGGAAAACCAAACCTATAATGTTTCAATACAGCATCAAAAGTGTCCAGCTTGACACAGTCATATCCTTTAAATATCTGGGCACAATGTTACCAAGTGATATGAAATGCAATGAGCACATGAAGATTGTGGTAGGCAAGGCAAATAGTCAAGTTAGGTTTACTGGGAGAATTTTGGGAAAGTGTGGTTCATCTGTAAAGGACACTGCATACAGGACACCAGGGTGACCTATTCTTGAGTATGGCTTGAATGCTTGGAATCCGTACCAGGTCAGATTAAAGGAAGACACTGAAGCAATTCAGGGGCTAAATTTATTACCAGCAGATTCAAACAACACGCAAGTGTTACGGACATACATCTGGAACTCAAATGGGAATCCCTAGTGGGAAGACAATATTCTTTCCCAGGAACACTATTCAGAAAATTTAGAGAACTGGCATTTAGAGTTGACTACAGAACAAGTCTACTGCTGCCAACAAACATATCAGGTAAGGACTATGAAGACAAGACACAAGAAATTAGGGCTCACACAGAGGCATACAGACAGTTGTTTTTCCCTTGCTACATTTGCAAGTGGAACAGGACAGAAAATGACTAGAGTGGTACAGGATACGCCCCGACAAGTGCCATATGGTGGGTTGTGGAGTATGTATGTAGATGTAGACAAATATCAAGCTCTGGGAACATAGTTTCAATAGCTTTGGAACAGCCAGTGGTCGTAGTCCCATCTCACAAAGCATTGTGGGCACTGACATCACCCAAATTGAGAAAGTGTGGGTGGAGTTGAGAAATCACTGCAGACTGGAGTTAAGAAATCACTGCAGACAACCGTGTTCTGAGACACCTCACCATCAGGAGGGAAATACCCGTAACAGACAGTAAAATTCAGACACCTTCACACAAACAGCCACAGCCTCAAATTTGTGTCAAGTGACATGCATTTACCATAGACAGAGTCCAGAATGCACATACAAATTCAATAGCTACTGATGGTAGAGGTTTGCATCACTGGGAACCAAGTTTCCTGGAGGTCAATGCAGAAAGCAGAGGAAACACAGAAGTGAACATGTCGCAGCTTAGCCTGGTGGTGGATAAAACCACTACAGTTCTACTGGGGGGATCACACTATTTGTATCCTGTGAGAATGTGAGGGGACCAAGGAGGCAGGTCATGCTCCAGGCTCGCCTGCAACCACAGTTGTGAGGATATGGCATCAACACACATCAGTTCTGAAGCAGGTTGTGCAGGGGAATCCAGTGCCACAGGAGTCACCCCGAACTCTGCCCCGGAGCCCAGTGGCATAGGAACTATCAGAACCTCCTTCATCTTGGATGTCTCCATTTTGTACCTTTTCTCCTTGGATGATTTTGACATCCATGAGGAACTGTTTGCCATGGTTTCAGGGACAGAATAGGAAAACGAAGCCCTATGACCAGCAACCTGTGGCTCCTTCAGCCACTGGCTGGTACCCAATTCCATATCAGCAGAATCTTGGGAGTGTCCTGAGGGACCCCTCCCTGATGAGGGATGCCAGAGAAGGGTGTTTCTTCTCCGGCTGGCGGTTGGGGATTGAAGTCTCCAGTGCATGGGGAGTCAACGATCCCAAAGTGGGTGTGGGGGAAACAATAGGACGCCAGCTCCCAACCTCCAGGAAACGAAGTCTATGTAAAGGTTTTTTAAATTACTGCTACCTCTCACTAACTTTGTCAACAATTGTACTACTTATTTATTTAGTGACATGTTTCAAGGGAATTCCTCATCTTCAGGCTAAATGACATTACAAAAATAATTTTACAATAAGGTCATACTGATGTTACATAGTCTTTTCATAAATGCTGTAGTTATCTTTGTTCTGTATGACCTTATTGTAAAATAGTATTTGTAACGCCATTTAGCCTGAAGATGAGGTATTCCCTCGAAACATGTTGCTAAATAAATAAGTAATACAATAGTTGACAAAGTTTGTGACTGGTAGCGGTAAATTAAAAAAAACCTTTACATATTTCTTGAGAAAGGTTGAAAAATAGTCAAAATGGCTTCAAACTGAGTCTAGTCGAGCAGCCTTGAGGGCTCAGCATAGAAGAAGCAAAGGGAAAGGGTACTCTTGCTAGAGAGGATGATGTCATCATAGCTGTAGCAAACATCATTGTCGTATGTACAGGATGCTAACAACTGTATTACTTCTTGGCTTCCTGGTACACAAGTCGCTCAAAAGTCTTGTATGCTTGTATTTTCTTTTCTCTTTGGAATATGGTGCAGTCTGCTGAAGAGGGGGAACGGTGTTCTGCATGGCTGACACAGACAGGGAGAGGGATAACAGGAGCGTTTGAGTGCAATTGACATCTACAATGTCTACAGATGGGGCTGGCATTGCAACTCAAAGACATGTGCTCAAATCTCATGCACTTGAAGCACCACATGGAAAGGGGAAAATATGATTTCACAGTGCATCCCAACATCATCACCTTGACATTTTCAGGCAACGAGTCATCTTCAAAGGTGGCGATGAAGGCCCCAGTGTCAACCCTATTGTCCTTTGACCTTCTCTGGACACAATTCCAAATTGGCATGTAACTTGTAACCGGTCTGTAAAAGGAGGTCACAGTGGGAAACGATACCCTATGCCCCACTGAGACTGTTATGGAGAGTGATAGTTATAAGAATGTCACACATCTTATCAAAGGCCTGCAACGCTGAAAACTAAGTATTGCTGGGAGTATTTCTCCCCATTTCTTGGCTCTATGTTCATCCCACAGCGCACCCAGGGAAGGAAACATTGTGGAATCATATCTCTCCACATTGTATTAATCCTTTCCTTCCAAAGAGACTGCTGGGGCCATGTGGCCATCAACAGAATAAAGTTTAAGCCAATTCATTTCAAAGTCATCAACCTTGGTACCACCGATTACCCCCACGGGCACCAACCTGCCACAGCAATGGCTATCTGGAGCATTGCCCGGATTCCCCATGCCCCAGCAATGACAGACACATACTTCTTGGCATAAATAGGGAGTTTTCAGCACAGTCACCAATAGTCCGATACTTCCGTGGTCTGGGGGGCTACCACCATGCAACCACCCCCCCACCCCCCCCAACAGGATGTCTACCGTGTTGGGTTTTCGGTGTATCATTTTTGCCAGAAAGGCAGCTGGCAAAGATAGAAAAGCACAAAGCTGGAAATGTAAATTTCATTGGGCGAACTTTCCTGCATGATCCACACTACTGCAAAATTTGGAATAGGAATGGTTGATCAAACTCAACAATGAGAACCACATGGTGAAGGATGAAAAGCTGCAGAACATGCCAGAAGCTGTATAATGTGCCAGAAGAGAGAGAGAGAGAGAGAGAGAGAGAGAGAGAGAGAGAGAGACTACTGTAATCTTGCCCACCAAATACTTATTAAATAGAGACAATTACCAAAAAACTGAGAGAGAGAGAGAGAGAGAGAGAGAGAGAGCATCCCTCGACAACAGTGACGTGTGTGTGTGTGTGTGTGTGTGTGTGTGTGAGGAGGGGGTGCTTTCTTAAGAAGTCTGAAAGCTAAGCAATTTTCCATTTCTTCTTCATACCTCTTGTATTATGTGGGGACCAGTCTATCCACGTTTACATATTATCATTCAGATAATTTCATTTCTTTATAACGTTTGTTATTTTAATAACCCATGCAGGTTATCAACAGATTAATGAAATATTTCTACTACTTATCCACTGATTATTGCAGAAAAATTAAATTTTAATACCTCATTAATGTCAAGTTCATCACATAGGGGGTATTAACTCAAATGGACAGGGATGAGGCAATTTAGCCATAGCCACATTAAAGAAACCACTCCAGTATTTTTCCCAAATGATTCAGGAAAACTACATCATCTAAATCTAGCCAGATGGTGTTTCAAACCTTGCTAATCCTGAACTCATGACTAATACCTTAACAACTACACTGTCTCGTTTCACAGTCACAGCAACTGTGAAATACTAAGAAGAGGACTTTTGCATGTGGAAAAGTTCTGTTCTGCACAATTAAGATGGAATGTATAATAGGCTAATGCAGGTAGATGAATACAGCAGTTTAAATCCAAATAAATTCCCATGGTGAATATGATCTAAGAATCTCATCATAATGTGTTAAGACATAGTTATTAAAATTACAAAATATTGCACAAAATAATGCTACTGATTTCTAATCACCCAGTTGCTTTTTAAAAGGTACTGGCCATCATTGTTACTTACACGGTTAACATTTTCAATAGCACCATAGAGACCCAGGGTGCCACCAAAATTATGCAGCATGCACCAAATAAATGGCTGACCAAAATACGAATCCAGTTCTTCGTAATGTGGACTGAGTTCAGACTGCAAGTCCAGTACAATCATACGACCCTGAAACGGAAGATACAAAGAATTATATTACACACCAATCATTCAATACAGGACTATAACATAAGATAATGCTGTTTGTCAAATTATTAGTACAGGAAGAAAGCTCCAGTGAAGATTAATGAATGTGTCAGATAAACAATAAACAAGTATTAGTGGGCGAACAGCAGTTACTAAGTATAGCTGGGAAAGTAAATCCTTTTTCAAAAGCAGCAACTTACATATTATTGTATAAAATTCTCATTTATATACAGGAAATACTTCCCGAACAAAAAGAGAATACGTTACTGTTTTGATTGCAGAAGAGTTTGGTATTCGTTCAAATATCAGAAAAAGTGTGTAGTATAAACTAGGTTTCAGGTATAAACTACAAGAAAGACATCAACAAAACAATGTTCATTGCCCCTGAACTTGCTTAATATATTCTTATGCATGACAACTACATAAATGCTGTTATATCTAAGACATAAATGAATAAGGGAAAAAAAAGTTTGCATGTGTGATAAAGAACGAAATACTGACGTATTTCTTGATTTCCATTTTGTCCTGTGCTGCTGTCTCAATCCACTTTTCTGACAGCTTTGTGACTTAATCTTAGAACTGTCTTGCCCATACAAAAACTTTCTTCTGTTTTCCAAGGTAAATGGACCTGTGTCTTTCAAAGCTACTGTTTGTATCATCTTCTGTTTGTGACTGTGTCTTCTTGAAGATTTGTCTTCTTGACATGACAGTCACTTCCTCATGTATACTTCTACAACTCTAAGCTTTCCACTAATAAAGGATCCTCTGTTTGGCAAGAAACTTCTCAATGGTTCACACTCTCAGATATTAACAATAACTCACTGATGTTTCAGGCACAACAGAAATCACAGTTTTGATGTTCAATGATGATGTAAAACTCAGCTTGCTCAGTTCATTCATAAGATCCAGAAGGCTGTAAATAGTAGGGACCAGGTTGATTCTGTGTTTATTGCCATCTGGCAAGTGTTCAGTACACATTCATACAGTCACAAGGTAAACAAAATACTTGCTTATAGAATACCGAGACAGATATGTGAATTGAAGACTTCCTCTCAAATAGAACTCATCACATCATTCTTACCGTACAGACATCATCAGAAATGAAAATACACACATCAAATAAAGTTTTCCATCACCTCAGTTCCGCAAGCTCCGGAACCTGTACAGAAAATTGGAAAAAGAGATCAACATAAACATCATTTCCGCCCGTTTTATTGCTCATGAAAACCACACATTGCATGTTGCACCACCATACAGCGAGACCTTCAGAGGTGGTGGTCCAGAATGCTGTACACACCGGTACCTCTAAGACCCAGTAGCACGTCCTCTTGCACTGATGCATGCCTGTATTCCTCACGGCATACTATCCACAAGTTCATCAATGCACTGTTGGTCCAGACTGTCCCATCCCTCAACGGCAATTCAGCGTAGATCCGTCAGAGCGGTTGATGGGTCACATCGTTCATAAACAGCCCTTTTCAATCTACCCCAGGCATGTTCAACAGAGTTCATGTCTGGAGAGCTTGCTGGCCACTTTAGTAGAGGCATGTCGTTATCCTAAAGGAAGTCATTCACAAGATACGCACAATGGGGGCACGAATTGTCATCCATGAAGACGAATGCCTTGCCAATATGCTTCCGATATGGCTGCACTATCGGTTGAAGGATGGCATTCATTCACATATTGTACAGCCATTATGGTGCCTTCCATGACCACCAGCGGTATACGTCAGCCCCACATAATACCACCCCAAAACAGCAGGTAATCTCCACTTTGGTGCACTCGCTGGACAGTGTGTCTAAGCCGTTCAGCCTGACCAGGTTGCCTGCAAACACGTCTCCGACGATTGTCTGGTTGAAGGCATATTCGACACTCATCGGTGAAGAGAACTTTGTAGTGATTCGAGAATTTCTGTGTAAATTCTGGAACCACTCAGCCTTCTACCGTCTCAAACACACGATATTCTGGATATGAGTGAGGGTGGTAGAATCCTACCTTCTGCATGTCACATTTTTGTGTGTGCAGATTTAAAATCAGTCGCGGGAAGAGAGTAGAAACAGCGGACGAATGGCACCGACAAGTACCTCTTGGGCAATCCATAAATGGTTTAGTGAATGTGTAAGAAGAACCATGGAGTTTATATGCAGCTCTGTGCTTATTGTGTCACTGACTACTGTTATTAAAACAAGGACAGTTGAAAAAGATCTCTTAAAAACTCTTGACATAACGTTGCCATAGGCAAGACTTATTTTCTGATTCGTGTTAAGAGAAGTTATGGTATCTAAGCCAACTTTCTTTTAATTGTAACCCAATTTGTTTCTGACGTTCTGCTGTACAAAAAACTTACAGGAAGTTACATATTTATGCGTAAAGTGTGAGTTTTATTGTGTATGGAGGTCAAATACATCGTTAATTGACAAAAAGTAAAGTTTGTATGTCTACTTATTTCATTAAGTAGAAAGAGCCTACAAATTCCTGTACCTAGCGTTAGTTGACGGAGAAGAAGTCAAGAGGGTTTCCAGCAGCCGGCTAGCCAGTAAAGAAGAGTGGCTGCAAGTTCCAAGTTTAAATCACCTCATAAAGAAGTGGAAGGTGGTTTTGGGGAATAATCCGATATAACGCAGATTCACATTCACACTTTAAGTCTTTAGAACGTTAGAACATGATGCCAATCCTGAGCGGTCCATTCAGCATATTGTTGGGCCCATCTGTACCACGCTGCATGGTGTCATGGTTGCAAAGATGGACTTCGTCATGGACGTCGGGAGTGAAATTGCGCCTCATGCAGCCTATTGCACACAGTTTGAGTCATAACACGACGTCCTGTGGCTGCACGAAAAGCATTATTCAATACCGTGGCATTGCTGTCAGGGTTCCTCCAAACCATAATCCGTAGGTAGCAGTCACCCACTGCAGTAGTAGCCATTGGGCATGTCATCGACAGTTCCTGTCTCTCTCTGTCTCCTCCACGTTTGAACAACATCGATTTGGTTCACTCCGAGATGCCTGGACACTTCCGTTGCTGAGAGCCCTTTCTGGCACAAAGTAACAATGTGGATGCGATCAAACTGCAGTATTGACTGTCTATGCATGGTTGAACTTCAGACAACACGAGCCGATTACCTCCTTCCTGGTGGAATGACTGGTACTGATCGGCTGTCGGATCCCCAGCGGCTAATAAGCGCTGCTCCTGCATGGTTGTTTACATCTTTGGGCAGTTTAGTGACATCTCTGAACAGTCAAAGGGACTGTGTCTGTGATACAGTATCCACAGTCAACATATATCTTCAGGAGTTCTGGGAACTGGGGTAATGCAAAACTTTTTTTGATGTATGTAGTATCTGATGCAAGTCAAGTATGATAGGACCATTACTGTTCACAATATACTGGATGTGTCTCATGTGTCATCAGGTGCATTTTGTCTAGTGTTTTGGCACATATTTTCAATTTTAATTTTGCAGTGTGTAGATGGAGTCAGTCTAAACAAATACTTCTCACCATGTGTTTCAACAGAAAATGTCAATCTGTTTCTTACTACAAACCAAATGTTTATCAAGATACGCCCATTCAATAGAATGGTTTCAAATTGGGATAGTGTGATACTTGGTTTAAGTGGTACATGTTAACAGAGCAGGCAAACTGAAAAGACAAAAATAACCACTACTCTAACAGGGGCTGTGCAACACTGTTGCACAGTGTAAGCAAACAACACAGCTCATTTCCCTGTCTCGTGTTGGACCATACCATGCAGTCTTCCTGATTGTTGACTAATTGATTCAATACACTTTGCACTATTACTCAGATCAAAGGGATACAACCAAATGTCATACCCTGTGACAGACAATCTGCTGAAATGGGCCACATCAATGTTAAGGAAAAACGATTAGGATTTAATGTCCCGTTGACTACAAGATCACTACAGGAGATAGATTAGATTACATTAGATTCAGTTTTCGTTCCATAGACCTAAAAAATAAGATGATTCTCATGGGTGTGGAACATGTCAGAAACTATAACATAAAAAACATAAAACATTTGAATATAATACTTACTACCCTGATCATTTGCCAGGAGATAGTCAAAATAGGTGAATACAATACAGTAAAATGCAACAGCTAATATTTACAGAATTAATACACTGTCAGAACGAAACATTGTCATGCACTATTAATAAATTTATCAAACACAAAATACGTAATGTTGACGGTTGTGACAAAGTGCTGTCAAAACTGAAATCAAACAGACATTTTTACTTAAGCTGGCCTAACAGTCTCTGTTACAATATTCACTTATAGAGTAGAAGGAGTTGCCTATCAAAAAGTCTTCCAAACATTGTTTAAACCATGCTTTGTCTGAAACCAAGTTGCTGGCAATTTATTGAAAATGTGTGTTCCTGAATATTGCACTTCCTTCTGCACCAAGGTAAGTGATTTTAGGTCTTTATGTAATTTGTTCTTATTCCTAGTATTGCTATTATGTTTTGAGCTATTGGTTGGAAATAAAGATATATTACTTGCAAGGAATAAATATACTGAGAAGCAATGGTTAGAATACAACGTTCCTTGAATAGGTTTCTACATGATGTTCTTGAATTTACACCACAAACAATTCTTATTACATGCTTTTGCATGCTAAAAACTTTTGCTCGGTTTGATGAGGTACCCCAGAATATGATCCTGTATGACGTAACAGAATGAAATTAAGCAAAGCATGCAAGCTTTTTTATATTTATATCTCCAACATCTGACAACATTCTCACACCAAATACAGATTTGTTTAGGCATTTAAGCAGTTCTGTGGTATGCCCTTCCCAACTAAATTTATTATCGAGTTGTAGTCCCAGAAATTTAACAATGTCAACCTCTTCAATCTGCATGTGTTCATATGTTATACACATGCTGGAAGGAAACCTCTTACAGGTTCTGAACTGCTTATAGTAGGTCTTTTCAAAGTTTAATGAGAGTGAATTAGTTTTAAACCATTTATAAATGCCAGTGAAAATTTGATTAGCAGTTATTTCTAAATTTGTACTTGGCTTGCTACTTATCGCAATGTTTGTATCATCTGCAAACAAGGCCATTAATGTACACAAGAAAAAGCAATGGACCCCAGATGGAACACCACATGTAATTAATTCCCAGTCAGATGAAGACTGACTGCTTACTGCACAGGTATTTCGCAATGACACCCTTTATTTCCTGTTAGATAAGACACAAACCATTTCGCAGCACTACTGGTGACACCATAATATTCTAATTTACTTAAGAGAATGGTGTGGTTCACACTGTCAAAGGCTTTGACAGGTCACAGAAATTGCCAGTAGCCTCTAATTTATTATCTAATAAATTAAGTACACTCTCACTGTAAGCATAAATAGTTTTCTCTATATCAGAACCCTTAAGAAACCCAAACTCTGACTTGGACAATATATTATTTGTAGTCAGATGCTTAAGGAGCCACTTGAACACAACCCTTTCAAATATTTTTGAGAAAGCCGGCAAAAGTGAAATTGGTCAATAAATTGATGGTATCTCTTTATCCCCCTTCTACAAGAGGCTTAACTTCAGCATATTTTATCCAGTCTGGAAATGTTCTGCTGATAAGAGATTGATTGCACAAATAACTTAAGATAGAACTCAACTCACATGAGCACTCTTTGATTAACTTCATTGATATGTTATCATAACCACTAGAACACTTAGATTTTAAGGATTTTATGATGGATGCTACTTCATTTCCATTTTACTGAAGTTATTTTTAAAGACTGGCTCAGATATTCCGTTGCACTGTTCACCAAACCTGATAACCCCAAGCTGTCAGTAACAGAGACAGTAATTGAGACAGGGCAGGGAGGGGGGGGGGGGGGGCGGCACAGAGGAAAGTCAGCCATGTCCTTATCAAAGGAAGCATCCCAGCATTATCCGTAACAGATTTATAGACTGCACAGAAAACCTAATGTGGATGGCTGAATGGTGTCTAGAACCACTATCCTCCCAAATGCTATTCTAGTGTCTTACTATTGTGCATAAGCAGCAGCCAGCAGCAAGTCGTACTCTGAGCTCACTTATTTGTTTCATAGTTTAATTCTTAATTTCTTTGTGTGTTTTTGGGTATTTGCATAGTTTAATTCATAAATTTTGGGTGTCTTACAGCATTTGAGAGTTGCAGCATCGTGTTTTAGTGCCTGAATAGTGTAAATTCGCGTAGTTGTCAGTCATCTGTTTTTGTTTTGAATGGCCAGTGTCGGCTGGTCACAGCCAGTGAGCTCCCTGCAGCCATTGGATAAGCAGCAGCCAGCAGCAAGTCGTACTCTGAGCTCACTTATTTGTTTCATAGATTACTTCTTAATTTCTTTGCGTGTTTTGGGTACTTGCATAGTTTAATTCATAAATTTCGGGTGTATTATAGTATTTGAGAGTTGCAGCATCATGTTTTAGTACCTGAATAGGGCAAATTTGCATATTCATCAGTCATCTGTTTATTTTGAACGGCTTGTGAGATAGAAGAGAGGAAAAAAATTGTTATTGATGGATAGAGACTGTGCCTGTTGTGTACGGATTCAGGGGGAATTGGCCATCGTCCGTAAACAGCTGGAAGCTGTGTTGGCTGTGGTCGACAGGCTCCAGGCTGTTGCCCTGGGTACAGTGACATTGGGACACACGAGGCGATCGCTTTGGCGCCTCTGGAACCTGTAGCATCGCCTGGGATCTCTGATGCCACCGCACCCTCAGATTCGGACGTCCCTGCCCATCGACACTTGCCTGACGGTGATTGGCGAACTGTGGCGGGGTCGTGAATCCCTGGGCGGAAGGCAAAAGTCAGTGCTGGCCACAAGGCTGTACCCTTACGCCTCCGTAACAGGTTTGAGGTGCTGCCCACAGCTGAAAGTACTTCTGAGCCAGCAAGGGCGGCCTCGCCTGTTGCAGCAGTGGCTGGTCTTCCTGAGAGGTCTGGACAAGTGCAGAGGGTGGGATTACTTGTCACAGGGGCAGTGGTTAGCACACTGGACTCGCATTCGGGAGGACGACGGTTCAATCCCGTCTCCAGCCACCCTGATTTAGGTTTTCCGTGATTTCCCTAAATCACTTCAGGCAAATGCCGGGATGGTTCCTTTGAAAGCGCACGGCCGATTTCCTTCCCAATCCTTCCCTAACCTGAGCATGAGCTCCGTCTATAATGACCTTGTTGTCGACGGGACGTTAAACACTAACCACCACCACCACCACCCACCACCCACCACCACCACCACCACCACTTGTCATAGGGAGCTCCAATGTTAGACAGGTGATGGAGCTCCTTAGGGATATGGCAGCTAAGGACGGGAAGAAAGCCAATGAGCATTCCGTGTGCATACCAGGGAGAGTCATCCAAGATGTGGAAAGGTTCCTCCTACCAGATGCCATGAAGGGTACAGGGTGCAGCCACCATCTGCAGCATCGTCGACAGGACCGAGTGCAGACCTTTGGTACAGAGCCGAGTGGAGAGTCTGAATCAGAGGCTCAGACAGTTCTGTGACCGTGTAGGCTGCAGATTCCTCGATTTGTGCCATATGATGGTGGGGTTTCGGGTTCCGCTAAATAGGTCAGGTGTCCAGTACTCACAGGAGGTGGCTACATGGGTAGCAGGGGCTGTGTGGTGTGTACTGGGTGGTTTTTTTAGGTTAGACAATCTTGGGAAAGATCAAAAAGGGCTCCAGTCTCAATGGGAACAGGGTACAGAAACGACAAGAATCGACCAAGCAACAGTTGGTATAGTAGTTGTAAATTGTTGTAGCTGTGTTGGAAAAGTACCAGAGCTTCAAGTGCTGATAGAAAGCACTGAAGCTGAAATTGTTATATGAACAGAAAGATGGCTAAAGCCGGAGATAAATTCTGCCGAAATTTTTACAGAGGCGCAAACCGTGTTCAGAAAGGATAGATTAAATAAAGTAGGTGGTGGTGTGTTTGTGTCTGTTGATAGTAGTTTATCTTGTAGTGAAGTTGAAATAGATAGTTCCTGCGAATTACTATGAGTAAGGTTATACTCAACAGCCGACCCAAAATAATAATTGGCTCCTCCTACCGACCCCCCGACTCAGATAATATAATAGATGAACGCTTCAAAGAAAACGTGAATCTCATTACAAATAAGTACCCCACTCATACAGTTATAATTGGTGGAGACTTAAATCTACCCTCGATTTGTTGGCGAAAATACATGTTCAAAGACGGTGGTAGACAGAAAACATCTTCCGAAATTGTACTAAATGCTTTCTCTGAGAATTACTTTGAAGCCCACACTAATTGTAAATTGTTACCTCTTAGCCAGAAATAATCCCGATCTAATAGAGAACATCATGACAGATACAGGGATTAGTGAACACAAGGACATTGTAGCAAGGCTCAAAACCACTACAAATAAACACAAAATATATCTATTTAAACCAGCAGATAAAAATTCGCTTGATGCCATCCTAAGAGAGAGTCTCCATTCCTTCCAAGCTAATTATGTAAGTGTAGACCAGTGTTCTGACAAGTTTTGTATCCCATGGTGGATCAGTCCTGTCTCTTATTAACTTATGCGATATGAATTGACCTCAACAACAACAGACCAGATATGGCTCAAATTCAAAGATGCAGTATCGACAGCAATAGACAAATTAATACCGCAGAAGTTAGTAAGAGACAGGACTGATCCACCATGGTATACAAAACATGTCAGAACACTGTTGCAGAAGCAACAAAAAAAGCATGTCAAATTCGGAAGAACGCAAAATCCCCAAGACTGGCTAAGTTTCATGGAAGCTCGAAATTTAGTGCGGACGTCAATGCGAGATGCTTTTAATAGTTTCTACAATGAAATATTGTCTCAAAATATGGTAGAAAACCCAAAGACATTCTGCCCGTATGTAAAGTACACCAGTGGCAAAAAACAGTCAATACCGTCACTGCGCGGTAGTGATGGAAATGTTACCGATGATGGTACCACTAAAGCGGAGTTACTAAATACAGTTTTCCGTAATTCTTTCATGAAAGAAGACAAAGTAAATATTTCAGAACTCGAAACCAGAACAGCTGTTAGCAAGAGTGACATTGTTCTTGTTGTTGTTGTTGTGGTCTTCAGTCCTGAGACTGGTTTGATGCAGCTCTCCATGCTACTCTATCCTGTGCAAGCTTTTTCATCTCCCAGTACCTACTGCAACCTACATCCTTCTGAATCTGCTTAGTGTATTCATCTCTTGGTCTCCCCCTACGATTTTTACCCTCCACGCTGCCCTCCAATACTAAATTGGTGATCCCTTGATGCCTCAGAACATGTCCTACCAACCGATCCCTTCTTCTGGTCAAGTTGTGCCACAAACTTCTCTTCTCCCCAATCCTATTCAATACTTCCTCATTAGTTATGTGATCTACCCATCTAATCTTCAGCATTCTTCTGTAGCACCACATTTCGAAAGCTTCTATTCTCTTCTTGTCCAAACTAGTTATCGTCCATGTTTCACTTCCATACATGGCTACACTCCATACGAATACTTTCAGAAATGACTTCCTGACACTTAAATCAATACTGGATGTTAACAAATTTCTCTTCTTCAGAAACGCTTTCCTTGCCATTGCCAGCTTACATTTTATATCCTCTCTACTTCTACCATCATCAGTTATTTTGCTCCCCAAATAGCAAAACTCCTTTACTACTTTAAGTGCCTCATTTCCTAATCTAATTCCCTCAGCATCACCCGACTTAATTAGACTACATTCCATTATCCTTGTTTTGCTTTTGTTGATGTTCGTCTTATATCCTCCTTTCAAGACACTGTCCATTCCATTCAACTGCTCTTCCAAGTCCTTTGCTGTCTCTGACAGAATTACAATGTCATTGGCAAACCTCAAAGTTTTTACTTCTTCTCCATGAATTTTAATACCTACTCCGAATTTTTCTTTTGTTTCCTTTACTGCTTGCTCAATATACAGATTGAACAACATCGGGGACAGGCTACAACCCTGTCTTACTCCCTTCCCAACCGCTGCTTCCCTTTCATGCCCCTCAACTCTTATAACTGCCATCTGGTTTCTGTACAAATTGTAAATAGCCTTTCGCTCCCTGTATTTTACCCCTGCCACCTTTAGAATTTGAAAGAGAGTATTCCAGTCAACATTGTCAAAAGCTTTCTCTAAGTCTACAAATGCTAGAAACGTAGGTTTGCCTTTCCTTAATCTTTCTTCTAAGATAAGTCGTAAGG
Source organism: Schistocerca piceifrons (assembly GCF_021461385.2). Taxonomy (NCBI): domain Eukaryota; kingdom Metazoa; phylum Arthropoda; class Insecta; order Orthoptera; family Acrididae; genus Schistocerca; species Schistocerca piceifrons. The sequence continues at coordinate 664,300,089 of NC_060142.1, forward strand.
TCAGTATTGCCTCACGTGTTCCAGTGTTTCTACGGAATCCAAACTGATCTTCCCCGAGGTTGGCTTCTACTAGTTTTTCCATTCGTCTGTAAAGAATTCGTGTTAGTATTTTGCAGCTGTGACTTATTAAGCTGATAGTTCGGTAATTTTCACATCTGTCAACACCTGCTTTCTTTGGGACTGGAATTATTATATTCTTCTTGAAGTCTGAGGGTATTTCGCCTGTTTCATACATCTTGCTCACCAGATGGTAGAGTTTTGTCAGGACTGGCTCTCCTACGGCCGTCAGTAGTTCCAATGGAATATTGTCTACTCCGGGGGCCTTGTTTCGACTCAGGTCTTTCAGTGCTCTGTCAAACTCTTCACGCAGTATCGTATCTCCCATTTCATCTTCATCTACATCCTCTTCCATTTCCATAATATTGTCCTCAAGTACATCGCCCTTGTATAGACCCTCTATATACTCCTTCCACCTTTCTGCCTTCCCTTCTTTGCTTAGAACTGGGTTTCCATCTGAGCTCTTGATATTCATACAAGTCGTTCTCTTATCTCCAAAGGTCTCTTTAATTTTCCTGTAGGCGGTATCTATCTTACCCCTAGTGAGATAGGCCTCTACATCCTTACATTTGTCCTCTAGCCATCCCTGCTTAGCCATTTTGCACTTCCTGTCGATCTCATTTTTGAGACGTTTGTATTCCTTTTTGCCTGTTTCACTTACTGCATTTTTATATTTTCTCCTTTCATCAATTAAATTCAATATTTCTTCTGTTACCCAAGGATTTCTACTAGCCCTCGTCTTTTTACCTACTTGATCCTCTGCTGCCTTCACTACTTCATCCCACAATGCTACCCATTCTTCTTCTACTGTATTTATTTCCCCCATTCCTGTCAATTGCTCCCTTATGCTCTCCCTGAATCTCTGTACAACCTCTGGTTCTTTTAGTTTATCCAGGTCCCATCTCCTTAAATTTCCACCTTTTTGCAGTTTCTTCAGTTTTAATCTACAGGTCATAACCAATAGATTGTGGTCAGAGTCCACATCTGCCCCTGGAAATGTCTTACAATTTAAAACCTGGTTCCTAAATCTCTGTCTTACCATTATATAATCTATCTGAAACCTTTTAGTATCTCCAGGGTTCTTCCATGTATACAATCTTCTTTCATGATTCTTAAACCAAGTGTTAGTTATGATTATGTTGTGCTCTGTGCAAAATTCTACCAGGCGGCTTCCTCTTTCATTTCTGTCCCCCAATCCATATTCACCTACTATGTTTCCTTCTCTCCCTTTTCCTACACTCGAATTCCAGTCACCCATAACTATTAAATTTTCGTCTCCCTTCACAATCTGAATAATTTCTTTTATTTCATCATACATTTCTTCAATTTCTTCGTCATCTGCAGAGCTAGTTGGCATATAAACTTGAACTACTGTAGTAGGTGTGGGCTTCGTATCTATCTTGGCCACAATAATGCGTTCACTATGCTGTTTGTAGTAGCTTACCCGCATTCCTATTTTCCTATTCATTATTAAACCTACTCCTGCATTACCCCTATTTGATTTTGTGTTTATAACCCTGTATTCACCTGACCAAAAGTCTTGTTCCTCCTGCCACCGAACTTCACTAATTCCCACTATATCTAACTTCAACCTATCCATTTCCCTTTTTAAATTTTCTAACCTACCTGCCCGATTAAGGGATCTGACATTCCACGCTCCGATCCGTAGAACGCCAGTTTTCTTTCTCCTGATAATGACATCCTCTTGAGTAGTCCCCGCCCGGAGATCCGAATGGGGGACTATTTTACCTCCGGAATATTTTACCCAAGAGGACGCCATCATCATGTAATCATACAGTAAAGCTTCATGCCCTCGGGAAAAATTACGGCTGTAGTTTCCCCTTGCTTTCAGCCGTTCGCAGTACCAGCACAGCAAGGCCGTTTTGGTTATTGTTACAAGGCCAGATCAGTCAATCATCCAGACTGCTGCCCTTGCAACTACTGAAAAGGCTGCTGCCCCTCTTCAGGAACCACACGTTTGTCTGGCCTCTCAACAGATACCCCTCCGTTGTGGTTGCACCTATGGTACGGCTATCTGTATCGCTGAGGCACCATAACCAACACAAATTCAGAAAATATCGTTTTTGTGCAACACAGCTAGCTCTTTATTCCCATGAAGTAATGAGTGCTATCGAGAAGGGGTCTCAGAGCGATTTCATATTCCTGGATTTCCAGAAGGCTCTTGATACTGTTCCTCACAAGCGACTATTAATCAAATTGCGTGCATATGGAGTATCGTCTCAGTTGTGTGACTGGATTCGTGATTTCCTCTCAGAGAGGTCACAGTTCATAGTGACAGACGGTAAATCATCGAGTAGAACAGAAGCGATATCCGGCATTCCACAAGGTAGTGTCATAGGCCCTCTGCTGTTTCTGATTTATATAAATGATCTAGGTGAGAATCGGAGTAGCCCCCTTAGATTGTTTGCAGATGATGTTGTAATTTACTGTCTAGTAAAATCATCAGACAATCAATTCCAATTACAAAATGATCTAGTGAGAATTTCTGTATGGTGTGAAAAGTGGTCATTAGCACTACAAAAAGAAAAGTGTAAGGTCATCCACATGGGTACTAAAAGAAGTCAGATAAATTTTGGGTATACGATAAACCGCACAAATCTAAGGGCTGTCAATTCAACTAAATACCTAGGAATTACAATTACGAGCAACTTAAATTGGAAAGACCACATAAATCATATTGTGGGGAAGGCGACACAAAGATTGTGCTTTGTTGGCAGAACACTTAGAAGATGCGACAAACCTACTAAAGAGACAGCCTACATTACACTTGTCCATCCCCTTCTGGAATATTGCTGCGTGGTATGGGATCCTTACCAGGTAGGATTGACAGAGGACATCGAAAAAGTGCAAAGAAGGGCAGCTCGTTTCGTGTTATCGCGCAATAGGGGTGAGAGTGTCACTGATATGATACGTGAGTTGGGGTGGCAGTCACTGAGCTCGAACGGGAAGATTTAGGTGTTTCTTCTTCCCACGCGCCATTCAGGAGTGGAATGGTAGAAAAGTATTATGAAAATGGTTCGACGAACCCTCTGCCAGGCACTTAAGTGTGAATTGCAGAGTAACCATGTAGATGTAGATTGTGCCACCTTTCTTGGGGTTTTCAACGTGATGTCACTGAAAATCTCAGTGAGCAATTTTATGTATGTATAAATAATTTGATGATTATATTTTGGAGTAAAATATTTAAAAAGAGAGGTGCTATAAAAATTATTTTCTGTCTTCACCTACCTCCAGAACTTTAAACTGCAGACACTTTCTTAGGCCTACAAAATCAGTCTTTAAAATATTGTCTAAGTTACTTTCCAACAACTGGAAGTCACATTCAAGCTGACAAGAGCACATTTAAAACTCTTTTACAAAGTACCTATATCCACAATTCACAGGCCTAGTCATTTTGAATATTCTGTGTAACTCAACAGTTAATAAGGTAGTAATGTTTACTTCAATGGGATCTAATGTTGCAGATCACAATTAGCTCACTCTGCAATCGTTATATTTGTAACAATGGAAAGTTCTATCAAGAAAACTAACAAATATGAGAGTGAATTGCCTGCTAGTACTTACATTCAGGAGGCTAAATGTTTATACTGCCAGTACAGAGACATAAAGGTAAGACTAATGACATTACACTAGCTTTTGGCACCAATGTTTCTTCATCAAGAAGCAGAGAGAGATAGAGGGGTTAAGGTTGAAAAGGAGAGGCAGGATACAAAAATGTTTTACAAACCACCATTAGTTTAACTACAAATGTTGGAGGAATATTACAGAGTATAACTGTTTTGCTTACTTCCAGAACTTAGTATCTAGAATTCTCTAGAATTAAGACAAAACTAGAAAGAACACAGACTACAAGTTTACCTCCTATATTAAATCAACCACACAGCACAATTAATACCCTTCTCCCTTTCCCCCAAATTATACATCCCTCATTCACATCTTTATCTTTCAATTAAATACATTGAAAAGGTATTCAAAATTAATTTACATGAGTATGATACATAATACAATGAGACGACGACACTATCTCAACTTACTTTTGGAACTGAAGAAATATAAGCACGTACTCTTTCAACAGTCCAAAATGATTGCTCATGTACAAAAGCCCAATTTTGCAACATCCTAAACAACAAAGAAAGCAAAAGAAACATGAAAACAATGTGCACCAGTTACACAAATGCATGAGCATAGATGACAAACTGAATTCTGTGTGAAGATTCATGTGTCTTTGTAATTATGTTTGTAGTCATACACATGCATGCTGTTTGAGCTCCGCAGTTGTCCAGCATAGAGGTGCTGAATACAACTGATAGTTTGTCTTTCAAAATTACAAAACACAAGCTAAAATACTGTGTCGGTGTTTGCTTGATAAAAGCAAACTCTGTGTTATTTTTAATTGATCACGACAATCTTCAGTATGCTTTTACTCATGAGCACATACCAAATCACAAAAGAGTTACAAACTGTATACACATAACATAGAGACATACCATATTAAGTGGACATGAGAACTGACAGTCACAGACATTATGAAAAAATACTGAACTATCATGCAGTTTACTGTAGAAAATACATTGCAGCACTTGACAATGGCCTTCATTCTACCACAGTACCGTGCGTGTGTGTGTGTGTGTGTGTGTGTGTGTGTGTGTGTGTGTGTGTGATATAAGGGCACTAAACTACAAAGTTATCAGCACCCTCACAGAATCATCTGAAAACTCAATCCCCAGGTGCAGTGCTCTAAAGTTTTAGATATGCGGGCTGCTCAATCATATGTCACTCCCACTGCCACACTACATTTCCCTTTGCTTTTCGCTCATTATCTTTATTCATTTCCTCTCCCTCCCTATTGTGTTGTATTTTAACAAAGCGTGAACATGACATTCACTGACATGAAAAACCCTACTTCATTTCATTTAGAGGTTGAAAGGAAAAAAAACAAGAGTGACCTTCAAGATACCATCCTAGCTTTCACAATGGTTTTTGAGTTTTCTCTCAAGACTGATGATGATTTGAGACTCTTTCCTCCCTCTCTTTTACATATCCAATATTTCATTAGTGAACAGTATCACATGCTCTTGTTAATTTTTCTTTTCCAAAATACATTCGTCATACCATGCACTAGTGCATGTGAATGTCGAGCGCGCCGAGTGTGGTGTCACCGCATGTCCATGTTTGTTCGCCTGTCAACTGTATTAGCGTGACCCGGCCACTGGAGGCCGCCTGTGGCAGATGTTCTCAAGGCGAGGTCTCCACTGCAACGTCTGCCAGCAAGTCACTCATATATACATGCACAATGCAGTGCTAACTGAGCCCTCTTTTATGTCCTTCCAATGAGTCATCCATATCTGTGTACTTTGAGTTGTTACATGGGAATCTACAGGAGTCTGTTTTCTATTACTGTTAAGTGTTCCATGAATACAGTCATATTTGTGTTACTTGAACCGGTCTCATGTACTATGTAGTTACATGATTGGCAATGAGTTTGGAATGCTTCCTACATGTGCAATCTTGAAGTGCGGTTTCACGATATTTATTAATTATGGATGCCATGCTTACTTTGGCTGTGACCACTTTCTTGACTTCCATTAATGGACAGGGTACCGTTCCACCGGTCCATCCACCCACATTTCCTCAATGTGATGATTCACCCGAGGATTGGGATGCTTACAAAAAAAAAGGACTCTGACAGTATCTTTTGGCTTTTGGTGTGAAGATTTGAATTTGTCCAGAGTCTTCTTCCTTTCGTGGATTCTGCCTAAGGTGTGTCATTTACTGCGTCAGCTTACCCCTTCCCAAGAACCGGCAGCTCCTACTTTTGATCACATGTGCAATTTATCGTCCAATTACAAACAAATGCATGTCATATTGGTGCGAGTTGAGTTCTATCAATGCCGCAAGGAACCAAACCAATCATACAGGGCCTGGCCAGTCGAACTTCATGGCCTTAGCTGTAAGTGTCAATTTGTTACTGATGCCCATAACTACTCTTCTACAGACACTGCAGAGTGCGACAAAATTATTTGTTTAGCTCTGAAAACAGAAGTGCATCCATCAGAAGGCTTTACTCCGTGAAAACCCTGCATATAGCACCATCATCTTAAGTTTATGGGGCTTCCATTAACAGACAGGATACTGTTTCACTGGGTGACCAAACTGAAGTGTGATGTGATGTGATGTGGCAATAGTGTTACGCGACGTGCCCAGCAGGACAACAGATAACTTACACAAGGAAGTGGAAGTGGCGGCGGTAAACATGTGGGCCCAGTGCCAAGCTGACCAAGGCTGGGCCAAGCAGCTGCAACCGTCACAGCACCAGCATCAGCATTCTCTGTTTTCATCTTGTCCTTTCTGTCTTACCCAGCAGAAATGATGAGCATGCCCTAAGCACTGGGCTATGTGTAATTCTCACCGGAAGAAAAGCCATATCACTTCTGTGTGTCATTCACTGATGACTACTCAGGATATGGACGTGGACATAAATTGTGTGATTTCAATACTTCTGACTACCCCCAAGTTGTTTCTCAAGTTCACTGTTTTTCACATGTGATATGGTTAAGTCAACACAGGTGCTGCAGTGACATAACTGAATTCTCAAACCTATGTGAGTTTAGGCTCACCGCCGTTGACAACTGCCACGTGGAAGCTCATCATTTAAATACTGCACTGGTGGGACAATTTACAGCACCTGCCTCTTACATGTGGGTCAATCCATACCAAGTGGTCCAGCACTGGTTGCTTGACCATCTCAGAAAAATGTTATATTTGCTGGGTGAATTCCCCAATGTTTAGTAGCCACAAAAATGTTTTTAAAAAATTTATTGTTTATTATTTTGAAATGGCGGCCATGTTTGTTCCAGGCCGCATGCGTTTTTTTCGTATTTGCAAGCATCTACATTTTTTACAATTATTCAGTAGTGGATTGTCCTAAGCCTTTCAGATCAAATGCATTTAGTTCAACACACTCTGGCCTACAAATTAACATCATTATCAGTTAGCTGAATGTATTATTTAATATATTTTAATAGTTCAAAGTTGTCAGCCACAAACAAAAAAACTCAATTTTTGAACAGTAGTTTTCCAAAGAAAGATAAATTTCTCAGCTTTAATATTTTTTCTGCTATTACACTGTATAGTATAGTTACTTTTTATAGAGTATCACTGATGAGCAGCTTACACTTTAAAAAATAAATGTAAAAAATGGATTTTTTTAATTTTTCCATTTTGTGGTCTGCGATATCTTTGTTGGGGGGCCACGTAAAAATCTGAAAATTTCATAGTTAATAGACCTTTATGATATCAAACTTCAGTATAAATTTCAACTTTGAGATTCATTTGGAAGTTATGGAAAAAAATATTACAGACACGAGTCAAAAATAATAAAGTATACCAACTGCATAATGTAACACACCACATTACACTAGCTAATGATTATTTGTCAAAACAATGCTGCAGTAATTGTTTCAGCAGGCTAACAATTGCACCTGCAAGCCTATACAAGATAAAACACCAAGTGCCTTGATTGCAAAAATTGAGTGTCAGAATGTCTTGTTAAGTTAACAAGGCAATTAGTAAAAGAACAGGGAATTTTACCAGCATTACAAAAGAAAAGTGCATCTAATTTGGTAGATGAAAACACAGTCAATAAAGTTATTAAGTATTATGACGATGACAATAACAGCCGTTTGATGTCTGGCAAAAAAGACTGCGTTTCTGTGAAAAAAATGGTTCTAAGATTCAAAGACAAAAAAGGTTAATATTGTGTAATGTAAATGAACTATTCACTGAATTTAAAAAAGAAAATCCTGACATTAAAATTGGAAGATCAAAGTTTTGTGAGTTGAGACCAAGATGGTGTATTGTTGTAGGGGCATCTGGCACCCATAATGTTTTTGTTTGTTTGTATCATCAGAATGTAAAGTTGATGATAGATGGGGCAAATCTTAGAGTTGACTATATTGACCTTCTGGAAGTTATGGTATGCAATATTGACAGTTACAATTGCATGATCAAGGGAGAATGTGAAGATTGTCCAGGCAAACAAGCCTTACTTGACACGTTTGAAAAATCCGAAGAAGACGATTTGATGCCTGACAATATAAAATACAAACAATGAGTGACCCAAGACAGAACTGAAATGGTGACAGTCATAAAATCATGAGCTTCTGTTTGTCTGAGAGGTTTTGGCTGCATTTAAATTTGCAGTGAAGTTCTCTTTGCTTTCGCAGTAGTTTCCTAACTTTGTTGTTGAACCACAGTGGGTTTTTCCCGCCCCTCACAGTCTTACTCGGCACATACCTGTCTAAAACGCATTTTACGATTGCCTTGAACTTTTTCCATAAACACTCACTATTGTCAGTGTAGGAACAGAAATTTTCGTTTTGATCTCTTAGGTAGTCTGAAATCTGCCTTCTATTACTCTTGCTAAACAGATAAACCTTCCTACATTTTATTATATTCCTATTTACTTCCATATTCAGGGATGCTGCAATGGCCTTACGATCACTGGTTCCCTGTTCTGCCCTTACAGAGTCGAAAAGTTCGAGATCTGTTTGTTATCAGTAGGTCCAAGATGTTATCTCCATGAGTTGGTTGTGTGTTTAATTGCTCAAGGTAATTTTTGGATAGTGCACCCAGTATAATGTCACTCGATGCTCTGTTCCTACCACCCGTCCTAAACATTTGAGTGTCCCTGTCTATATCTGGTAAATTGAAATCTCCACCTAAGACTATAACATGCTGAGGAAATTTATGTGAAATGTATTCCATAGGAAGGTCTGAATTACCACATATGACTGTTTGGCGTGTGTTGAGAAACCGTTTGCGTTTGAAACTGTACAGATTGATGATCATTGTACAAACAATAAAAGACACTGATAAAATTGCTCGCAAGAACTTCTGTGCGGATATGTTAAATTGATTACATAAGGACGAACATTTCTTGGACAAAGTCATCTTTTCTGACAAGTCGACCTTCCACTTAAGTGGCAGGGTTAACACACGTAACTGTAGGATTTGGGGCAGTGAAAATCTACATCAAACATTGCAACATGTTCGTGATAGCCCTAAACTGAACGTTTTTTCTGCATTGAGCAAGAACAAACTGTACGGCCTCTTTCTTTTCTGTGAGAGAACCGTCAACAGATCGATGAGGGTGACCAAGAATGAAACATTTACTTCATGCAAGATGGTGCAACATCCCACTACCTGTCTGACATCCGAGATTTTGCTCGTGACTGCTTTCCAGGTCAATGAATTGGTCACGATGCACCAATTCCTTGGCCTCCACGTTCCCCAGACCAGACACTACTCGATTTTTTTTTTTTTTTTTTTTTTTTTTTTTTTATGGGGATTAATCAAGGATATCATGTTTGTACCTCCTGTGCCGGCTTAATTTCAAAACTTCAAGCTAAAATGTCTTGTTGCTGGGATGATGTTTCACCTAAGCTTCTAAATGAATATAGAGTAATTAGTGAAGCCTCCGACACATTTAATAAATATCTCCCTCTGCCATAGAGAATTCCCTATCTTTTGAAAATCACTGAAATCCTACCGGTGTATAAGAAGGGAATAAAAACTGACATGAAAAGCTATAGGCCAATAACTTCAGAGCTTTAGAAATTATTACAGAAAGTAATATCAAATCGATTTGAGGCATATTTCTTCAAACATAATCTATTTAACAATCTAAAGCATGGTTTTAGGAAAGGAATATCTACTGTAACAGCAGCAGCAAATTTTATACATGAAATATTAAAGAAGCTAGATCAAGAAGACACGGTAACAGGCACCTTCCTGGATATGACTAAAGCTTTTGATACTGTGAATCATACAATCCTATTGCATAAATTAGAAGCATATGGGATGAGAGGGGTAGCCTTAAAACTACTTACCTCCTATTTGAAAGACAGGAAACAGTATGTCACGATAACTTATAAAAGAAATGAACAATTGGTAAAACCAACCAACAAGATACTTCAATGTGGTGTGCCCCAAAGAAGTGTATTGGAGCCATCCTGTTTCTTGTGCACATAAATGATTTAATTGAAACCCAAAACTGCAAGGTTGTAAGCTATGCTGACGACACATCTTTTATCAGCTGGGGCCATGATATACAAACTACAACAAACACTAGTGAAATCAATTATAATTTTCTGTCAAGTTATCTTACTGCAAATAAGCTACTCGTAAATAAAGAGAAGACAGTGACAATGCAATTTATGCTTAGCTATAGTCAGAACATAGATAGATCTCTACCTACACCTCCATTGGCCCTTAGCTATGGAAACCAACACAAATTTTTAGGCATAACTATTGACGAACACCTGTCATGGAAAGAACATATAGACCATATTTGTAAGAAAATCAGTAAAAATGTGTATATACTGAAGAGGGTCTCAGCCTTCCCAGACCATGATAGCTTGAGACAAATAAACTTCGGAGTGATACGTCCACATCTTCAGTACGGTACTGAGATATGGTGTGAGGCACCAGCTGTCTATACAGACAGTCTCTCCAGACCAAAAAAAAAACACACACACACACACACACCACTAAGAGAGATACCCAAGATAAACAGGAGAAAGCCTTGTAGAGATATCTCCAGGAAATATAAAATACTAACCATCTACTCCATGCACATCCTGCAGGCAATAATGTTTGTGAAACAGAATCCAGAATATAATATAGCAAACAGTAATGTACATAGGTAGAATACACAAGGAAGGGAAAATTTTCACAGAATTGCAAGTAAAAAAAAAAAGGCTGCAGACCATAGTCTGCATACAATACGAACCATATTTTGTAAGACTTCCGTCTGACCTCAAGAGAGCTAATTTACACAGTTTAAAGATCAAATTTACGCATTTATTAATAGACAAAAGCTGTTACTGTAGAAGATTCCAAGCTGTAATTTCCCTTTATAAAACAGTGTACGTAGCATAAGTTTGTTTTTGCAACACAAAAATGATCATTTCTCATCTTACACACTATATCTCTCTGTAAAACAGCATATATAACATAAGGTTGTTTTTGCAACAAAAAAATGATGGCATTTATGTTAACAAAACATTTGTATAAGTGAACTAAAATCTATGACAATGTTCGAAAACTGTGTCCGAAAACTGACTGATACATGGACAGCAAACAAATAAATAAATAAGCACAGCCAGCTAGGGTGGCAAACTACAAGTCTGTCCATACTGTGTTTCAGCCTCGTTGCCTCTTATTTCTAATCTTCAATGAAACAGTTTCACCATCACAATGAATCATGTTTCTTCTTAAGGGGGCAATAACAATAACAATAATAATAATAATAATAATAACAATAATAATCACAGAGGTATAGTCATAAATAGTTATAATAAATGTTGGTGAAATGAACTTTTATTTATCAATACATTGAGGCACTTATCCCAAAGAAGTCAGACCATGCTACATCTACTTCACTTAATGTACACTATATTTGTATTCCTTTTGGTCCATCAATAACAAGCAGCTGCATTCACTATTCTTGGATTGGAGCAAGGTTGCCTGCTTTCCTATTTGCTGTGTTGCAAACCACTTCAATTTGGCATCAGAAGTGAACAATTTGTTAGTTAACACATCATAAAAGGCCAGAATGCACATCACACACACACACACACACACACACACACACACACACACACACACACCTACCTACGCTCGACGGGGTCAGCACTCTCACATGGTATTCAACAGGCTTGTAAAACTCCAAACCTCAATTTTTTTAAAACAGAAACATGAAACATGAGAAGTACATCATAGTGGAGCAGCATTTGATACATCTTTAGAATTATACAGTGGTGTGAAAAATGAGCAAAATTGGTGACCCAAAGGGCGTATGCTTCCCTTGGAGAGAGTTCGAGAACCATTGTTCTAGGGCAAGATACTTCTTTCACAAGAGCTGAACAGGGGAAAGGAAACAGACTACAAAAAATGTTTAAGCACACAGGATCCATGACTAACATAGGGAAACAAAGAAATCAAGGAACAGCAACATCTCCAAGTTGCTATTTGTCGCATTACAGCATTCTGTATCTTCTCGATTTGTCAATCAGAGCTAGTAAGTATATTTCTTCCTAATGCCATCTTCGTCCTTTACTCTGTCTTTTATTACATTTGTTGTATTTTCTAATTTGTCATCCTTTTCTAATTGTTCAAACGATCTCCACCATCTTTTGCCATTATCATGCTTTCGCCGCCCTCTTGATTCTGTAAAATGTGTTCACTCCCATTCAATGTCTGCTAATGCTAACTATCTTTAAAAATATCAGCAATAATCATTTTATTATGGCCTAAGGCATATCAGACTGTAAGATCCAGCTTCAGATTTTTAAAATTTTATTTTAGAGGAAGAAAGATTATTGTTTAATGCCCTGTCAAAGATAAGGTCATTGTCTTTAAATACGTCTGCTTGTGTCTGTATATGTGTGGATGGATATGTGTGTGTGTGTGCGCGAGTGTATACCTGTCCTTTTTTCCTTTTTCCCCCCTAAGGTAAGTCTTTCCGCTCCCGGGATTGGAATGACTCCTTACCCTCTCCCTTAAAACCCACATCCTTTCGTCTTTCCCTCTCCTTCCCTCTTTCCTGATGAGGCAACAGTTTGTTGCGAAAGCTTGAATTTTGTGTGTATGTTTGTGTTTGTTTGTGTGTCTGTCGACCTGCCAGCACTTTCATTTGGTAAGTCACATCATCTTTGTTTTTAGATATATAAGGTCATTAGAGATGAACAAGCGAAGACAGAGGAACCGTTCCAATATTTTAATTTAGGGAAATCTAAATCTGGATGGTCAGGCATGAATCTGAACAACCATCCTCCTAAATGAGAGTTCCGTGTGTTAACGGTAAGCCATCTGGCCGTGTAATTTTATTTCAGGAGCTCAGGTGTAACCTGGTGAAGCAGATGTGTGTGAGACACATTTATACAGATAAATAGAAGGGAATGAACTGTGAAATTCAACATATATTTACATCTGACAGTAAAAAACTGAAGAGAGACTTCCTGTTTTGGGTATAATAAGTTGAGCTTAAGTGTTATCATTTAGCTCTAAGATCACACAGCAGATGGCAGCATATACACATTGTCAGTAATGATCACCTGTATTTTTAAAATCTGATTCAGCAAAATCAAGGTGAGAAGATACTTGAGAATCAAGTCAGTTTGATCAGAAATCATCGTATGTGGGAGAACAAAAGTGCTCCATGTTTCCAGCATGCAACATGACTTCTTACAAGAACGAATATGCACTCAGTAAAATTAGAAAATTAGGCTCTTATCATAGTGTATGTAGAAATATTGCACAACAAAAAAGTTGAACATGATTTTAAGCAGGACTAAAATAAAATTCTCTGAGGCAATCACAGGCAGTTCCAATCTTTCTTTCTTCTTTTCTTTCTTTTATGAGTGTTGGGCTTCAACATTGTTAAATGAAATTAAGGTATCCCAAATGGAGTTTGGCATGTCAAGAACATATGTGATGTCATCTATAAAACCAGCAGTGCCTACACAAGAACTAGGTGTGCAACCATCTACTGAAAATGAAAAGAACATAGTGAAATAGATAGAATATGTGCAGTTAAAGCCAAAGCTGGAGCCTGAAATAAATTCTGTCCCACTACTCTTCTGACATAATATTTGCAAGAAATCAAATCAAGATGGTGATACCAAAACAGAATGTTCTGGCCAAAGCCTACTGAAACAGGTGGAGGAAAAAGCAGAAGACCCCAACAGTGGCTCAATCACAGTCAATTAAAACAAAGGCATGGCACATGAAATTACATCATTCTGCAAGCACTAAGGAACTGGATGACGAGTGCAACTAAACAGATATAAATTTAAAATGATTCAAAAGAATTATATAGGATAGTTTTGTAGAATTATGAAATAACTTTTGGTTTGAAATTTAACAAACAGGAAAATGTTTTCTTGCTTACAAGGGGAACTTATAAATAGTAAAAAAATGTTTTACAACAATAATTACAATAGGAAGCAACAATGATGGGACCACTAATTGCTATACAGGGTCACGATGATTACTGAGAACTGAACAATACAGTAAGAACAACACACTTTCTAAAAATGACTATTCAACAAATCACTGCAAAACACGTCAACACAGGCACATTCATTACTTACGGTTGGGACAGCAGTAAGATATGCCTGTGCTCTTTCCACTGTCCAAAATGCATCACGAAAAAGCCATCCTTGAAGCATCCTGAGCAAAAACAGACACAAAAGAAGTAAATATTCATGAAAACAATTGTATCTCATGATATTTATGTATCAATGTTTAGAACTTGTAACCATGGTGTATAAGAACCATTAGGAAAACGGCAGATTGTATCATTATAACAGACACATATAAGCATTATAGAGGACGAAAAAATTTCATTTAAAGTATATGCTTATCTGACAAAAAATCTGTCTAATGAAAAATGAAACTAATAGCACTTTCAAGTGCCTACATATGACAGATACAACCACTGTGACATTGTAGTCCAGTGTTCCAAGTACAGCAGTGCCAAGAAACCCGTTTACAAACAAATGAATTTAACATGGCAGTCAAGAGATGATTGTAACAGACCAAGACCACTGGCATGTGCCTTTGCTCATACCTAAAAACTGGTTCCTTAAGGCAATAATTGCTGCAGGAAGCGAACACTGGTCCTTTCCTACATATTTCCAAATGAACACTTGGAAGAAAATTGCATCAAATATATAGTTGGAGCAATGTTGCTTTCATATACCTTCCTCACATCAACCCGCAAAGTTCCCTGGTTACGAAGGATGAATGGACACCCTGCCATCCTCTAAATGATGTGCATTTTCATATTCATCTTAAATCCCAGGAAGTCTTTTAGGAGGACTGTGATGCAGAGGATGGAAGCTGGAGTATGTGCTGTGATGTCGTGACGATGGTTTAAGTAGTCAGGGCTGTGCCCTCTGAAGTGAAAGTTTCCTTGAATTGGAGTAGCTACATGGAACTGATCATGTTTTCAGTGTACCCGTCATTCTAATGAGAACCCCACCTTGAACAGCCTTAGCTTTTAATCCTGACGAAAATCTGTGTATTCACAGAGATGGCATCCACACAATATGGCTGATATGCAAGATGTTGTCACGTAGAAGAAGGTGTAAGTAGATGAATGACGAACACTAACTTCACTTAACAAAGGTTTATTCAGCACTTGCACATACAAGAGCGTGGAGCAAACTGCCTCTGGCCAGAACACATACGGTATATATACAGCTACAGAACATTCAAGTACAATGATTCTTGCCATTTGTGGAGACTACTAGAATGTACTCGAACTGAATATAGAAATTAAAATTTTACAGTTCAGGTGAGTTTTGAACTCATGACCCTCCATGCAACAGTCTAGTATCATAACCACTACACTAACGCGACTGTGCTACTCAGCTTCTTCTGGGAAATTGCTCCCTCCTTAAGAGGACAGCATCTCGGTGTTACGTCCTCCTAGTTCGGGAATGAGTCATCGGTCCTGCATACTCCAATTCCTGATGGCTAATGTTCGCCCTGGTGGTGATCTTCTTAGAACTTCCCATGCCGCTACGTTCTTCGTCACCTTTTCACTTGTTGCCTGTCGCTGGAGCTTCAAATTTACCCTGGGCTGCGGGATCCTTATAGGGCTTGATTCGAAGGATGTGGACCTTATCTCTGATCTTTCATTGTCTTGTGTCGGGGTCGAAATCTTCAACTTCATAA
Source organism: Schistocerca piceifrons (assembly GCF_021461385.2). NCBI lineage: Eukaryota > Metazoa > Arthropoda > Insecta > Orthoptera > Acrididae > Schistocerca > Schistocerca piceifrons. The sequence goes on from NC_060142.1 coordinate 664,315,914, forward strand.
GTAACATCAGACAACTGTCTTACAACTTTATAAGGTCCAAAGTAGTGCCTGAGGAGCTTCTCAGAGCGACCAACCTTCTGAACAGGAGTGAAGATCCAGACAAGGTTACCAGGGCGGTAAACAACGGGACAGTGGCTCGCATCATACCTTCAGCAATCGTTTTCATGAGCCTGCAGCGTGCGGAGTCAAGTTAACTGCCAAGCTTCCACAGCTCTGGTTAACATCTGTCCAATGTAGCCTGTAGTCATCGTCCGCGTCATCAAGATGTAACGGAAACACAGTGTCCATCATCGTCGTCGCCCCACGCCCATGCACCAGGAAAAATGGCATAAATCCTGCTTTGTCTTGTTTGGTGGTGTTGTAGGCACGCCACGAAAGGTAGCACCTCATCCCAGTTGCTCTGCTTGACATTGACGAACATTGATAGCATGTCGGCCAAGGTCTTATCAAGGCGTTCAGTGAGCCCATTAGTTTGCGGATGGTAGGCAGTTGTCATGCGATGAGTAATATTGCACCGACAGTTTATCTCTGTCACAAGATTCAATTGAAAAACTTTCCCTCAATCTGTAATTAACGACCTTGGGGCACCGTGTTTTAATACAATGTCTTCTATGATAAATTTGACTACCTCGAATGCTTTTGCTGTTTTTGTGACTTCTGTAAAGGCATAGCGTGTCAGATAATCAGTCCAAATAATAATCCATCTATTGCCACTAGCAGACGTTGGAAATCGTCTGAGGAGGTCAATCCCAACACACTGGAAAGGCGTTTCAGCTGGTGGAATTGGTATGAGTTGACCAGGTGGTTTCTGAGGAACTGCCTCTCTCCTCTGCCACTCTCGACAGTGCGACACTCAGTGACGGACACTCCTAAACAAACCTGGTCAGAAAAATCTCAGATAAATTTAGCATTGGCTTTCAACAACTCTTGGAGTGGCCTGGCTTTGATACAAAAGTCTTTGATAAAATGACAGTAATAAGAACATAATCTGAGGAAGCTTCTCACATCTCTAATACTTTTAGGAATAGGAAATTCCGTTACAGATCTCACCTTTTCTGGGTCTGGCCGTACACCTTCATTTGACACAAGGACTCCAAGATTTTGATCTCTTTTGCTCCAAAGAGACACTTTCTTGGATTAAGTTTTAGTCCAGCTTGTTGGAGACACTTAAGAACGGCCCTCAGTCTTTTAACATGTTCATCAAATGCCTCAGAGAACACTACAATGTCATCTAAATAACAAAAACTCATTGTCCACTTCAGGTGACTTAGAAGTTTATCCATCATCCATTCAAAAGTTGCTGGTGCATTACACAAACCAAACGGCATTACCCTAAACTCATACAGGCCCACAGGGGTGATGAATGGAGTTTTCTCATGATCAGCCTCATCTACTTCGATTTGCCAGCATCCTGAGTACATGTCCATGGTTGAGAAAAACTTAGCCCCTTTCAGACAATCTAGTATAATGACAACATATGGAAGAGGGTAAACGTCCTTTTCAGTTATCTTATTAAGCTTCCTGCAATCAACACGGAAGTGCCAACTGCCATCCTTCTTCCTGACGAGAACCACTGGTGACAACCATGGGCTCTGCGAAAGCTGAATGATGTCATTCTTCATCATTTTCTCTACCTCGTCGCGAATTATTCGACATTCTGTTGCTGACTCACAGTATGCTCTTGGCTTATTGGTTGATGGTCTCAGTACTAATCCGGTGCTTCACTGTTGATTTGTCTAATTTGCTCTTCACCTGTGGATTGAAGCATTCAGAGAACTCTTGAAGAATGGCAAGTAGCTTCTTCTGTTGTTCCTTAGTGAGATCTGGCAATAGTTGAGCTATAAGATCTTGTCTCGTAGTGGTAGCGCTAATTTCGCCCACAGACTCGGCATGGGAGATTTCTATGAAGCTCAGCTGTTCTGCAATTAACAGCTAACCGTTTGCTATGCACATGCGTCTTAGAAGGATCTGCAGTTCTCAGCAACAGTTAACTATCCACAATTCACTGAATCCGTTCTTAAACAAACCAACAGAGGCTGCGATGCCCAAGTTATTCTTCAGTGGTATGCTTCTCTTACATTCCACTACATGATCCATGGGTTGATGAATGGCATGACACATGACAGTTACCTTTCTAGTGCTGACTGCAGGAATGATCACTTCATTCAGCACACACAGTCTCCACACACTTGGATGCGCATCTTCCTGCCCACAGTATCTCATCTTGTCTAGCATAATCTTCGAGTGACCACAATCTATAATTGCTGAGAAACTTCAAAAAGTACCATCCGAGAATGACGTCACGACTACACTCTTGGAAGACGATGAATACTAAGGGCTGTGTATGGCCACTTATACCCACACGAATGACACATCTTCCTGTAAGTTTTACATATTTCCCATAAGCCACCTTCAGCAGAGATGTTTTGTTGTCGATGAATACGGTTTTCTGCAACTGGTGACAGTTGCAGAGTGGACATTCTCCAAAATGACTGAATATGATGCTCCAGAGTCCACAAGAGCATGGGCTGATCAGCAATCCGTGAGGATATCAACGTAGTTTCCAATCATTTTTGTAGTGATCGACGGCGGAGGATTTTTCTCTTCGGTGGCCTCACCTCCAAGGAAGGTTGCACCCTTTACTTTTCCAAGTTGCGGTGGCTAGGTGATCGGCTGGAGCTTCTAAACGGCGATGGAGACCCTGATTGGCATGTTGGGGAGCGTCCTCTCCAGCAGCTAGCTTGCAGCAATGGTGACCTAGGTCGTTCTGCACCCACATCTTCTTGTTCATCTTCGTTGTCCCAGAGTTGGCGTCAGCTAAGATCGGTCTGCTGTCTTCTGGTGCAGGCAACATCAAATATCCGCCACCTTCCTCGACAATAGCACACCTCATGTCCCGGTTGTCCGCAGTGAAAACATACTGGTTGGTTATCCTGGGACCTCCAGACGTCAGTCTTCCTTGGTGCCAAAACAGGTTCCTAATGCGGCATTGGAGGAACGTAACTTCACCTGGGTCTCAACTTTTTAAGCGTTTTAAAGGGAAATGAAGGATGAGAGATTGGGTTCAATGTCTGTTCCACTTCCTCCATTATGACCTCTTGAAGCGTCTCGGTTTTTTTGACCGAGCGAGGTGGCGCAGTGGTTAGCACACTGGACTCGTATTCGGGAGGACGACAGTTCAATCCCGTCTCCGGCCATCCTGATTTAGCTTTTCCGTGATTTCCCTAAATCGCTTCAGGCAAATGCCAGGATGGTTCCTTTGAAAGGGCACGGCCGATTTCCTTCCCCATCCTTCCCTCACCCGAGCTTGCGCTCCGTCTCTAATGACCTCGTTGTCGACGGGACGTTTAACACTAATCTCCTCCTCCTCCTCCTCCTCCTCCTCCGTGTTTTTGCTCACCATGCAATCCAAATGCCTTCTGAATTCCCTCTCTCACTATCTGACGAAGAAACTCAGGAAATCAGTTTCTTCCTCCATCACAGGCATTGATACGACATTTGGAAGCCGTTCAAAATTCTTGCATGAAATTATTTTTTGATGCATTGACTCGATATACCGGCACGATTTTATGAAGTCGTCTGCTGTCGAAAGCTCCTTCAGGAGTAGGGCTTGATACATGTCCTCAGCAACACACTTCACGAGATGTGCAACCTTATCGTCCTCCTTCATTCTAGGATCCACTATTTTACACAGCTCCAAGACATCTTGAATGTATGATGCTCTCGTTTCTCCTGGACGCTGCGCCCTGCACTTTAATTTATCTTCATCCTTACACTTCTGTCATTTTGTGTCGCCGAAATATTTGCGCAGTTCCGCCTGTAATACTTCCCAGCTTGTGAACTTCTCCTTGTTGCTCTCATACCTTTGCTCGGCAGTGCCCTCCAAGTAGAAAAATACATTAGCCAAACACACGGTGTCATCCCATTTGTTAAATTTGGCTATACGCTCATATACCTTCGGCCACTTGTTTCGATCTTGGGCATTGTCACCAGAGAACCCGGAAGAATGTCTCATGTGGTGGCACACAGTTGCTGTATTCGTAATGTACTCTTCTTCTTCTGTCTACAATAGATTGCGATTTGTTGAATGTGGCTCGAACTCGGGTTGCTCACCACATAAACAGCAGCCCTGTCGTAGCCTGATGGGACCCACTGTGTCCTCGATAATATGCAGTATCACATCACAAGTTCCAATACCCAGCATCTCCACCAGAATAGTGTCACATACAAGAAGGTGTAAGTAGATGAATGACGAATACTAACTTCACTTAACGAAGGTTTATTCGGCTCTTGCACATACAAGAGCGCGGAGTGAACTGCATCTGGCCAGAACACATATGGCATATATACAGCTACAGAACATTCCAGTACAATGGTTCTTGCCATTTGTGGATACTTCTAGAATATACTCGAACCAAATATAGAAATTAAAATTTTACATTTCAGGTGAGTTTTGAACTCATGACCGTCCACACAACAGTTTAGTATCATAACCACTACACTACAGTGACTGTGCTACTCAGCTTCTTCTGCGACAGTATGATGTGCCAGGAATGGTTGTTAATGAAGTCTCCTCAAAAACTTATCCCGTCCATGTCACAGCAAGTTGATGTTCATAATACAGATCACTGAGGTAATGCACACTATTTGGATGAATGTGACTAACTGTTTATCTATTGAGGTATATATGAACAAGTGTACGTGTGTGGGACTGTTGAGGATGGCATTCACATAAACATCATGATCCAAGAATCTGTCTTCTCACAGGTATACAAAAACTGCCAACAAGTGACAAGCAGGAGCTTTGCTGAAATGCTGCACAATCTCAGTGACACTAAGTGATGTAATGCAAAGACTCAGCAACATTTATTACGAAAGCAAAGCATTAAACACCTGTTCTGTCACTGTCCACGAGCTCCTGTTACATCAAAGTGGGTCATTATTACACACAGTCTAAGTATTCAAAACATGCATTCCAGTGCAGCAGATCCTCATAATTTCTCAAATCAGAAATTATTAAGCCCCTTTCTTCAAAGTAGTTATTATATTCTGCAGCCGTACCATGAGAGCTATCCAGAAATCAATCATTCAACTTCAATGGAGATTAGTGGGGTAATTTTTAGATCATTCTGAGAGATTATTTGCTAGTGGAAGCATTCATGATGAAGATTAAGCAGCTACCACAGTAAGACCTGACTCACTGCAGAGGGACTTCACACTCAAGCAGAGTAGGAAGTAACGATAAGGCAATAGATAGTGCGCAAATTTTTCTAGCTTGAAACGTCAAATGTGACTTTTCAACTACACACATCCATGTTGTCCCAGGATATTTTCAAATCCTGTTGATCCATCTTCCATTAAGTAATTGTCTCGGTCTTTTCTTATCTCTTTATATTCATCTGATAATTTTCTCACTCCATCAACCAAAGCTATTCACAAGACTGCTATGTTTTACTCACTTCCATATAATTGTCATTATCTTTCACTACAATTAGAATGTTATAAATACTGTGGGCAACACTGCTATCTTTTCCACCTGAACAGTGATTAGTAAATATTTGTGTTTTAATATTCCAGTGTACCACTGATAATTATATTTAAATATAGTTATAAAAATGTGCTTTCATTCTTGATCTCATGTGGAGTTAAAGGCAACTGGGGCAGTGTTGAAATAAGCAGTTCTCATAATATGCAAAGATCAGCACATTCTTCAAACTGGGGAAACTATCAAGAATGCGGTTCCACAAGGGTCGGTCTTGGGTCCTTTGTTGTTCTTAATATATATTAATGACTTGCCATTCTATATTCATGAAGAGGCAAAGTTAGTTTACTGATGATACAAGTATAGTAATCACACCTGACAAATAAGAACTAACTGATGAAATTGTCAATAATGTCTTTCAGAAAATTACTAAGTGGTTCCTTGTAAACGGACTCTCACTGAATTTTGATAAGACACAGTACATACAGTTCCATACAGTAAATGTTATGATGGCATTAATAAATATAGACCTTAATCAGAAGCATATAGCTAAGGTAGAATATTCAAAATTTTTAGGTGTGTCCATTGATGAGAGATTAAATTGGAAGAAACGCATTGATGATCTGCTGAAACGTTTGAGTTCAGCTACTTATGCAATAAGGGTCATTGCAAATTTTGGTGATAAACATCTTAGTAAATTAGCTTACTACGCCTATTTTCACTCATTGCTTGCATATGGCATCATATTTTGCTTCAGTGTTTCTGTGAGTGCTGTAATCTGTCTAATCTTGTCTTTGCTATTTCTTCAGGTATGATATAAAGAAAGTTGTCTTGCATTCCTAGATTTATCACTTACAACTGGTTCTTGAGTGCATGGGTTTTCAGAGGGTAGTTTGCATATATCTTCAAACACTTGCCAGTTCAGTTTTTTCAGCATATCTGCGATGCGCTCCCAATAGTCAAACAAACCTGTGATGATTTGTATACATTCCATGTCCTCTTTTAGTACTACTTAGCGCATTTCAGCAATATTCAAGGATGGAATGCACAAGTGTTCTGTGAGCAGTCTCCTACACAGACTCACTGATTCTACAACAAATGGACATTACTGGATGGTAGTTCTGTGAATCCCTTCCACTATCCTTCCTGCAGACAGGTAAGCTTTTCTTTCAAGCACTGGGCACAGTTCTCTGTTCAAGGATTTTATAGTATATTATGTTTAAAATAGGGCCTAATTATCATACAACTATGTTGTTGTTGTTGTTGTTGTTGTTGTGGTTTTCGGTTCAGAGACTGGTTTGATGGAGCTCTCCATGCTACTCTGTCCTGCGCAAGACTCTTCAACTCCGAGTACCTACTGCAATCTGCTAACTGTATTCATCTCCTGGTCTCCCTCTACCATTTTTACCCACCTATGCTTCCCTCCAGTACTAAACCGGTGATCCCTTGATGTCTCAGAATGTGTCCTATCAACCAATCCCTTCTTCTACTCAGGTTGTGCCACAAATTCCTTTTCTCCCCATTTCCATTCATTACCTCCTTATTAGTTACGTGATCTGCCCATCTAATTGTCAGCACACTTCTGTAGCACAACATTTCGAAAACTTATAATCTCTTCTTGTCTAAACTGTTTATTGTCCATATTTCACTACCATACATAGCTACACTCCAGACAAATACCCTCAGGAAAGACATCCTGATACTTAAATCTATACTTGATATTAACAAAGTTCTCTTCTTCAGAAACGCTTTGCTTACCATTGCCAGTCTACATTTTATATGCTCACTACTTCAACCATCATCAGTAATTTTGCTGACAAAATAGTTAAACTCATCTTCTACTTCAGTGTCTCATTTCCTAATCTAATTCCCTCAGCATCACCTGATTTGACTACATTCCATTATCCTTGTTTTGCTTTCGTTGATGTTCATCTTATATCCTTTTAAAACACTGTCCATTCGTTCAACTGCTCTTCCAAGTCCTTTAATGTCTCTGACAGAACTACTATGTCATCGGCAAACCTCAAAGTTTTCATTTCTTCTCCCTGGATTTTAATTCCTATTCAAATTTTTCTTTTGTTTCCTTTACTGCTTGCTCAATAGACAGATTGAATAATGTCAGGGATACGCTAAAAATCTCTCACTCCCTTCCCAATCACAGCTTCCCTTTCACGCCTCTTGACTCTTTAGAACTGCCATCTGGTTTCTGTACAATCTTCCTTTAAGTCTACAAATGCTATAAACAAAGGTTTACCTTTCCTTAAACTATCAAAAATGAGAAGTCAAAGGGTCAGTGGTGCTTCATGTGTTCCTAAATTTCTCTGGTATCCAAATTGATCTTCCCCGAGGTAAGCTTCTACCAGTCTTTCCATTATTCTGTACAAAATTCGTGTTAGTATTTTACAACCGTGACTTATTGAACTGATAGTTTGGTAATTTTCATACCTGCCAACACCTGCTTGTATAGACCTTGTATATTCTCCTTCCATCTTTCTGCTTTCCCTTCTTTGCTTAGGACTGGTTTTCCATCTGAGCTCTTGATATTCAGACACGTGGTTCTTTTTTCTCCAAAGGTCTCTTTAATTTTCCTGTAGGCGGCATCTATCTTTCCCCTAGCAATATATGCTTCTAAATCCTTACATTTTTTCTTGTAGACATTCCTGCTTAGCCATTTTGCCCTTCCTGTCAATCTCATTTTTTAGACGTTTGTATTCCTTTTCACTTGCTTCATTTACTGCATTTTTATATTTTCTCCTTTCATCAATTAAATTCAATATATCTTGGGTCATCCAAGGATTTCTGTTATATGAGTACCACAAATTCCTTATTTTCCCAATTTGGTGATCTAAAACTTTTGGTCAGCAGTGCTGAGGATAGTTATGGTGTTGTGGAATCAATTTCCTCTAGGGCTGTTTAAATAATAATATGGAACCTCCCTGCCTGCTGTGTCTTTCAATTTCTATTCCCCTATACAATGATGAAGTCTCCTTCAACATATGAACACAGTTTGTTACAAATGAAGTCAAAAACTTTCCCAAAATGTATGACGCCTAAACAAAGTGGTAGTTCTTACTTCTGACTTGTTCTATAATTTCATTTACAATATGCAAATGATCCACTGTGCTATACCCAATTCTAAGGCCAACTTCTTACTTCACCTTATTAAAATCCAATATATATTTATGTTGTTGGTGACAATATTTTGCACATTACAAAGAGGAGGCAGAAAGTCTGTATTTTTTATGTCTTGTCTGTCCCATTACTTGTGAAGTTTTGAGCTATTGTCTTTCCCCACATACAGTCTGAAAAGCAAGAGACAGAGAATGGTAAAACTGAAGTTGTGAGAGCAGGTTGCAGAGGCAGCTCTTGGTTTATAGTAGACCAGGCAGTGAATCTGTTCCCAATGTGGTCGCATCCTCAAGTGCCGGAGAGCCCTACCGATTTTTTTTTTGTTCACTTCAATTATGTCTCAGAATACATATTCTCGGCAGTTCTATGTGGCACCCACACGAAAATCATCAAAATACAACACAAATCCCAAAAGGAAATTTGCAATGAATCGGCTGAAGATTGGGACTCCTACAAGACGGTTACACCACCATTTCCAGGTTTTTCGCACGGACAATGCAAGCTTGTGTAGGGCTTTCTTTCTTTCCTGGCTTTCGCCATGCATTTATTAGTTGTTGTGCCAACTTGCACCTTTACAAGAACCAGCCAGCTTATTTGATGAAATGTGCAAGCTTTTCTCAACCTATTACACGCATGTCACAGCAACACATGTAGAATTTTATCACTGTCAGAAACACATAAACCAGCTTTACAAAGCTTGGGCTGCAGAATTACATGGATTGACTAGTGTTGTAAATTTGCCACTAGTACCCATCACGAATCCTATGCTGATCAAATGGTGCTTGATATTATTTGTCTGGCCCTGGATAGGGAAGTCTGCGAAAAAATGCTTCAATGTGAGAATCCGATGGTTACAGATGTGCTCGATAAAGCATAGTCCTTTGAAGTGTCACAGACCACAGGCAATCAGATTGTTGCATGGGGAGAGGTATCAGAAGCTGCTCAGTCAATCACTGTTAGGCATGCTGCAAGTGTTCAGGACGACATTTCAGCAGTACAATCTTCGACTCAGCATTGCGCGGGGGCAGCATCAGTTACGGTCACAGCAGCAACAGGCTGCATCACAACAGTGGCATCCAGCAATTCTCAAAAGAAAAAAAAGTTTTCCAGATAATTTGGTATTTTTCCAGGGTCATACTGCGCTTATCCCCAAACCAATTTTGATCAGTTTTATGGAAAATCTACAAATGTTGTCAAAGTGTAAGAACACAATGTGGGCTGTTCATTCCCATCCACAATAACCATTATTCAGACCTGATTGATGCAATCACAATGCCCATTGAAGTCCCTAAGGATTTCCTTTACTAACAAAATCTTTAAAATATTTTGGAACTCACGGGCAATGGCATTAGCCTCAAGGCTACCATAGCAGTTTAAGGTAGTGAGATACAGGGGGTGGATAAAAATATGGAAATACCAAGAAAACAACATACCACCACACATGTTTCTCATGTTGTTTCCATATTTTTGTTTAACCACTGTATATCAATACTATGCCTAACCATCTCTTCATAAGGTCAGTAACGATTCTCTCTTCTGGGTCTTAACAATATGCCTTTTGTAAAGAGATATGCCAAGGATGATTTATCCAGAATTTTGTTTACCATGCTCTTCAAAAATGTAAGGCGTTCATTCTGCCAAGCTATCTTTCTCTGACACGTTACATTGACCACGAGCTTTGTCGGTTCTGTAAATGGTGTCCAATTTCCGAATACACAACAACTTCTGGTTTGACATACTTTCTCATTAATTTTCTGACCACAGACTAGAGCGAAGTATTGACCACGAGCTTTGTCGGTTCTGTAAATGGTGTCCAATTTCCGAATACACAACAACTTCTGGTTTGACATACTTTCTCATTAATTTTCTGACCACAGACTAGAGCGAAGTATAGAGAAAATAAGATGAGGGGCATCTGACCAATTAGTAAAATGCTTCAACTTGAGCAGTCTCAGACTCAAAAAATGGGAGATGAGCTCTCAGCATCTTGTCCAAAGACTCACGTACTACTCGTCAGTTACGAGCTTATGACTCTTAGGAATTCCAATAACGAGCTTGGCTTTCAGTTTTACCTCCTAGTGTTCCTTCATTATGCTTTCTACTTCCCTCTCATACTTTTCAACGACTGTCAATATTTGCTGATCCCTGACTGTCACCATTTTATTTTCCACCTACTGAATGGTGCAAAACTTCTGCAGGAAAACACAGTTGCCTGTAATATAGGTGATTACAACTCGGCGAGAGGGAACAAATTTAAACAGATTATATAAATTTCTCAGAAATAAACAAAGTTCCAATCAGCACTAGTACAAACTGTCTTAAAGACACAACACACTGTATGTAAGACACATGTGCCAAAGTCTAAAAGCACAAGATCTTCTGGATTACCCTTTTTTCAGTTAGCTTACAAATGCCTTATTAACATTAGGGCCATCCATGGACACATGAACAACTTGCCTTTCAAATTTACCTTAAATTGTGAGATGCTCTTGCCCCAAATCATTCAACTAAATCTTTCGGAGCACTTTTTCTCAAAAGAGATTGAAGTAAGATACCAGTTAAAAACATGGCCCAACCCACTACTCTCTTTCAAATTCTAAAGGTGGTAGGGGTTAAATACAGGGAGCGAAAGGCTATTTACAATTTGTACAGAAACCAGATGGCAGTTATAAGAGTCGAGGGACATGAAAGGGAAGCAGTTGTTGGGAAGGGAGTAAGACAGGGTTGTAGCCTCTCCCCGATGTTATTCAATCTGTATATTGAACAAGCAGTAAAGGAAACAAAAGAAAAATTCGGAGTAGGTATTAAAATCCATGGAGAAGAAATAAAAACTTTGAGGTTCGCCGAGAGCAGCTGAATGGAACGGAGAGTGTCTTGAAAGGAGGACATAAGATGAACATCAAGAAAAGCAAAACGAGGATAATGGAATGTAGTCGAATTAAGTCAGGAGATCCTGAGGGTATTAGATTAGGAAATGAGACACTTAAAGTAGTAAAGGAGTTTTGCTATTTGGGGAGCAAAATAACTGATGATGGTCGAAGTAGAGAGGATATAAAATGTAGACTGGCAATGGCAAGGAAAGCGTTTCTGAAGAAGAGAAATTTGTTAACATCCAGTATTGATTTAAGTGTCAGGAAGTCATTTCTGAAAGTATTTGTATGGAGTGTAGCCATGTATGGAAGTGAAACATGGACGATAAATAGTTTGGACGAGAAGAGAATAGAAGCTTTCGAAATGTGGTGCTACAGAAGAATGCTGAAGATTAGATGGGTAGATCTTATAACCAATGAGGAGGTAGTGAATAGGGTTGGGGAGAAGAGAAGTTTGTGGCACAGCTTGACCAGAAGAACAGATCAGTTGGTAGAACATGTTCTAAGGCATCAAGGGATCACCAATTTAGTATTGGAGGGCAGTGTGGAGGGTAAAAATCATAGAGGGAGACCAAGAGATGAATACACTAAGCAGATTCAGAAGGATGTAGGTTGCAGTAGGTACTGGGAGATGAAGAAGCTTGCACAGGATAGAGTAGCATGGAGAGCTGCATCAAACCAGTCTCAGGACTGAAGACCACAACAACAACAACTCACTATACCAGAAATGTACAAACAGATCAATCTGCTGGTTTTGGCTAACCTTACTCAAACCCTAATCAAAGCCAATATCAGCCTGTCACAGCATCAGTATCCTGTATTTGCTGAGCGAAAAACCAGGTCCCAGTCCAAAAACTAAGAGCAATTGAACAAGGTTCCAACCAGCACTAGTACAATCTGTCCTCAAGGCCCATGCACTTTAGAAGCTGCACCTTGCCCCCAGGTCACTGTCTGGGAACATATCCAGTATGAGATTCATAAGGCTGTCAGTGGAGACGATTGGTGCCTCACAACAGCCAACAGCTATCTCTACAGTCATCACGGCACCACTCTGCATCTAATCTAGCCTCATCAGTCATTGTTCAGATGTTCTCGCAGTAGGTGCTTGATGCTGTCTCAGAGTAGGACCTGGTTGCTGGGACACATCACAACTGCATGACGCACTCCCTGCCTGTGTCACAGCAGACAAAAAATGCACAGAGACTACATTAAAAATACTATTCTTCCTCCCCAAAAATGTTAATTTTGTTTTCCAGTGCACTCATCAGTCAGGGCCTCTGTCAGGATTGTCCTTTCCATCTGCACAGTTGACAATCAGCTAAGGATGTCCAGCAGAAGCATGTGGCTGATGCAGTAACATTGGAACCATGGCTCTTTGTGGTGATTAGCACAGATATAGGCATTGTGGAATTCCTAGGAGCCTCGAGTCCAGCATGCTTCTTTCCCCTTGCGGAACTGTACAAGGCCTACTTGCCCACATTGCTGAGGGAGAAGTTTGCTTTGCAGAGCAGTCATTGAACACTGAATTTTTCAACTTAGCGAGCTTTCAGAGTGGTTAGCAAAGTGAAGTTGCACCTCCTTCCTGCCCCAGGTTGTTGAGTGAGTTTTGACTTAGCATATGCAATAGACATTATCACATCTAAACAAATAACGAGATGCGTCCATGAGTTCACAAGATGATATGTCATTGAAAAATCACATGACCCGCACTTCTTTCTTTCATATGAGCAATCTCCACCCTACTCCTTGCCTATGTCCCTCCTTGGCTGTGTGCAAAGGAAGGCAACAAAATCTTCATTGCATGTGTGTAGTCAAAAGTAGTTTACATCGACGAAGACCCACAGTCCACAGAAACATTAGCCAGCAAGAATAGGAATTACACAAAGAGTTCCCTTACTGTCCCAGATCCTTGTCCTACAGTCCCCTCACACTCCGGCAACCTGTGTTGCTCTGTTCTCATTGTAGGAGTTATCTCAATGTTACCACAACCAACCATTGCACGCCAATTCCCTATGTTTGCTTGTTAGTTTTTTGACGACACTATTTTATGCCTATCGCTCTATATTATAATCAATCTCATTCATACAACAGCAATTAGATCAATAACTGTTGGCATGCTGCAGTAGTATGTTTTTGGTATACATCCAAAATAAAATGTACTGTATGCAAATCTATCACGTCCTAATGTCCCTGATTCAAAATACATGGTTTTGAATAGGCTACAAACTCTCCTAAAAGGAAACGTTTTTGTCATCACATTGTGCTACTAAGCAAAGCAGTACATGCACTTGAACTGATGTACACTGAAGCACCAAAGAAATTGGTATAGGCATGTGTATTCTAATACAGAGATATGTAAACTGGCAGAATACGGCACTGCGGTCAGCAATGCTTTTATAAGACAACAAGTGTCTGGGGCAGTTGTTAGACGGTTACTGCTGCTACAATGGCAGGTTATCAAGATTTAAGCAAACCTGAATGTGGTGTTGTAGTCAGCACATGAGCGATGGGCCACAGCATCACCAAGATAGCGATGAAGTGGGGATTTTCCCATATGGCCATTTCATGAGTGTACCATGAATATCAGAAATCTGGTAAAACATCAAATATCCGACACCGCTGCAGCTGGAAAAAGATTCGGCAGAAACGGGACCAATGACAACTGAAGAAATACCGAGTCAGAGACAGGCACAACAGAAAGACTGTCACAAAAAGGCTTTCGGCCAACAAGGCCTTCGTCAAAAATACAGACATATACACACACTCACACAAATGCAATTCACACACATATAACTGCAGTCTCTGGCAGCTGAAGCCACACTGCGAGCAACAGCAGCAGCACTTCACTGCCCCCACTCCTGTCCCACTATTCCTCCCTCTCCCTGCTCTGGCCTCCTCCTTACTCCCACCCAGTTGCCACTCCCATCATGCGCTGCTGTTGCTGCATGCAGTGTGGTTTCAGCTTCCAGAGACTGCAGTCGTGTGTGTGTGTGTGTGTGTGTGTGTGTGTGTGTGTGTGTGTGTGTGTGTTTTTGACAATGGTCTTGTTGGCTGAAAGCTTATTTGTCTACATCTACATCAACAATGATTACTCTGCTATGCACTATTAAATGCCTGGCAGAGGGTTCAATGAACGACCTTCCAGCTGTCTCTCTACCGTTCCACACTCAAACGGCGCACGCGAAAAATGAGCACTTAAATTTTTCTGCCCTGATTTCCTCTTATTTTATCGTGATGATCATTTCTCCCTATGTAGGTGGGTGCCAACAGAATGTATTCGCAATCGGAGGAGAAAGCTGGTGATTAAAATTTCATGAGATGATCTCGTCACAACGAAAAACACCTCTGTTTTAATGATTGCAACTCCAATTCACTTATCATGTATGTGGCACTATCTCCCCTGTTTCGCAGTAATACAAAACGAGCCGCACTTCTTTGAACTTTTTCGATGTCATCTGTCAGTCCGACTTGATGCGGATCCCAACCACACAGCAATACTTCAGAATGGGGCGGACAAGTGTAGTGTAAGTAATCTCTTTGGTAGATCTGTTGCACCTTCTAAATGTTCTACCAATGAACCGAAGTCCTTCATTTGCTCTACCCACAATATTATCTATGTGATCATCCCAAATTAAATTATTTGTAATTGTAATCCCTAAGTATTTAGTAGAATTTACAGCCTTCAGATTTGTGTGACTTATAGCGTAATCGAAATTTGGCAGATTTCTTTTAGTACTCATGTGAAAAACTTCACACTTTTCTTTATTCAAGGTCAATTGCCACTTTTCGCACCACACAGACATAGTATCTAAATAATTTTGCAATTCGTTTTGGTCGTCTGATGACTTTACAAGACGGTAAATGACAACATCATCTGCAAATAATCTAAGAGGGCTACTCAGATTGTCTCCTACGTTGTTAATATATATCAGGAACAATAGAAGGCCTATAACACTTCCTTGGGGGAACGCCAGATATTACTTCTGTTTTACTCAATGATTTTCTGCCTATTACTACAAATTGTGACCTTTCTGACAGGAAATCACAAATACAGTTGTACAACTGAGGCCATATTCCATAGGCACACAGTTTGGTTAGAAGATGCTTGTGAGGAACAGTGTCGAAAGCCTTCTGGAAATCTAAAAATATGGAATCAATTTGACATCCCCTGTTGATAGCACTAATTTCTTCAAGAGTATAAAGAGCTAGTTGTGTTCTGCAAGAACGATATTTCCTGAGTCCTGACTACGTGTCAATAAATCGTTTTCTTCGAGGTACTTCATAATGTTCGAATACAGTATATTTTCCAAAACCCTACTGCAAAACGACATTATTGATATGGGCCTGTAATTCAGCGGATTACTCCTATTTTCCTTGTAGGGTATTGGTGTGACCTGAGCAATTTTCCAGTCTTTAGGTACGGAACTTTCTGTGAGCGAGCAGTTGTATATAATTGCTAAATATGGAGCTATAGCATCAGCATACTCTGAAAGGAACCTGACTGGTATACAATCTGGACCGGAAGCCTTGCATTTATTAAGTGATTTAAGCTGCTTTGCTACACCAAGAATATCTACTTCTACATTTCTCATCTTTGCAGTTGTTCTTGATTGGAATTTAGGAATATTTACTTTGTCTTCTTTGGTGAAGGAGTTTCGGAAAACCGTGTTTAATAACTCTGATTTAGTGGCACTGTCATCAGTGACTTCACCATTGTTATCACACAGTGAAGATATTGATCGCGTATTGCCACTGGTGTGCTTTATATATGATCAGAATCTCTTTGGGTTTTCTGCCAGATTCCGAGACAGAGTTTCAATGTGGAAATTATTAAAAGCATCTCGCATTGAAGTATGTGTTATATTTCGAACTTCTGCAAAACTTTGCCAGTGTTGGGGATTTTGCATTCTTTTAAATTCGGCGTGCTTTTTTTTTTTTTTTTTTCATTGCTTCTGCAACAGCGATCTGACACGTTTTGTTTACCATGGGGGATCAGTACCACCACTTATTAATTTATGTGGTATATATCTCTCAATTGCTGTCGATATTATCTCTTTGAAGTCATTCCACATCTTTTCTACGCTTACATGATCAGATTAGAAGGAATGGAGACTGTCTCGTAAAAAGGTGTTACGAGATTTTTATCAGCTTTTTTTCAAATAGATGTAATTTGCATCTGGTTGTGAGTGTAACGGTATTCAGCCTAGCAGCAACTGCCTTGTGATCGCTAATCCCTGTATTTGTCATGATATGATTTGTGACAGTCTTTTTGTTGTGCCTATCTGCGACTCAGCATCTCCTCTATATGATGAGTAGCAACTTTCCTTTTCATAATATTATTATATTACATCCTTGATTTTCCATTGTTTGACAACTGAAGAGAATCGTTCAATGTGATGGAAGTGAAACCCTCCAACAAATTGCAGCATATTTCAATACTGGGCCATCAACAAGTGTCAGCATGCGAATCATTCAATGAAACATCATCGATATGGGCTTTTGGTGCCAAAGGCCCACTCATGTATCCTTAATTACTGCATGACACAAAGCTTTACACATCACCTGGGCCCGTCAACACTGTCATTGGACTGTTGATAGCTGGAAACAAGTTGTCTGGTCAAACGAGTCTCGTTTCACATTGTATCGAGTGGATGGGCATGTACAGGTGTAGAGAATCATGAATCCGTGGACCCTGCATGTCAGCATGGTATTGTTCATGCTCGTGGAGGCTATGTAATGATGTGGGACATGTGCAGTTGGAGTGATATGGGACTCCTGATACGTCTAGATAGGACTGACAGGTGACACGTACATAAGCATCCAGTCTGATCACTTGCATCCACTCACGTCCATTGTGCATTCTGACAGACTTGGGAAATTCCTGCCGGATTATGCGACACCCCACGTGTCCAGAATTGCTACAGAGTGGCTCCAGGAACACTCTTCTGAATTTAAACATTTCCGCTGGCCACCAAGCTTTCCAGACATGAACATTATTGAGCAAATCTGGGATACTTTGCAACATGCTGTCCAGAAGAGATCTCCACCCTCTTGCACTCTTATGGACTTATGGGCAGCCCTGCTGGATTCATGGTGTCAGTTCCCTCCAGCACTACTTCAGACATTAGTCGAGTCCATACCACATCCTCTTGTGGCACTTCTGCAAGCTCACAGAGCCCTAGTCGATATTAGGCAGGTATACAAGTTTCTTTGGCTCTTCGGTGTAAATGTAAACCACACCAAACACTCTTCAGAGCTCCCCACTGCTCAAATTATGTCACAAACGCACAAAATCACAGTACAACAGCAAAGCACGGAAACAAAGCCAGACTGAAGCAACAGGCATGCAAGCCATTTCTGTATCGACAAAAAACCTCCGTACAGCTCAGCTCAGCAGAGCTTGGCTCAGCTGGCCATGGCCAGGCCAGTCGTTGCATTGGACTGAGTAAGGGGACAGGGTAGGGGATGCCAAAACAGCAGCAGTGGGCAGTTGCAAGGCACTGAACTGAGGTTGCTGAGTGAGTGTGGCACTGCATAAAGTCAAGTAGAAGGCAAGCAAATGCCTCTGCCCAAAAGCAAATCAGATGTCATGCCTCTCCCAGCATTTTTATGCAAGTTGCAAAAATTCATCATGTTTCCAGTTTTCCAGGATGCTGTGTTGGCGACTGAAATTAAGAAACATTTTGTGCCTTTATTTCATTCAACCATTCTTGAAACTGTGACACTTATATATCGCATTCTTGTGCACTGTACCAAGTCATTTACAAACTTGGAATGTATTTACTACAGGGGATAGAATTCACACTGCCAGAAACAAAAGAGTTTCTTAAACACTATCAACGTATCAAACATCAATTAACAATGTATCAAAGCATAATAGAAAGGTACAGAGATGGGGATACAACAGATAAGGCTCTTCCACTCAGTTAATTTACCTTTGTTGTAAGCATCAGAATGTTAAATTCATATGGGGATCAGAGAATGGGGGTGTAATTTATGATCACTGAAAACGTAAGTTTCATTGGTTTTGTTGACTTATTAACAGCATAATTTTTAAGGAAATACTGATGTGTATGTAGGTTCCAGAACCTGAAAATATTACATATGTCACTCATTGTGGAAAGTCACAACTACTGTTCACCTCAATTTTAGAATTAAACAACTGTAGACTCTGGTATAAGAATTCACTAATACCTAAATCCCTGTACAAAGTATTTCGTAAATGCTTTCTGATAAAAGAGTAATAGATTATTGAGAAATGCATCTTTTGGGGTGACTACACCTCAGAGCCTCTTAGGTGGGCTACGCCTGTTGGGCTGTGAGTTGTGTCTGGAACACTCAGTCACAGTAAGCATTGCCCATGAAAGGCATGTTATGTCAGTATTTTCATTATTAACTACATCTGTTACTTACATATTTCTTTTGCTAAACAACATTAAAAGTACTCTTTGAATGCAGGTACAATTTTCTCTCCATTGTTAGGCATTGTGGCAACTATCACATTAGCTGATGAAATGAGATGTCTACCCAATTTAAGTTCCTGTGCTGTCTTGTGTGTGTATGTGCTTGTGTGTGTGTGTGTGTGTGTGTGTGTGTGTGTGTGTGTGTGCGCGTGTGTCAACACTCCTGTTATTCAGTGAGTGGTCTTATTTACTCCTAAATCATTTACACGAACACAATTTTCATATAAAAAGGGTCAAAACACCAGTAACTAAAATAGTTACTAAATTCACAGTCAGGATCCCAACTTTAGCATCACAAAAGATTGACTAATTCATAGAGAACATTTACTATTATTTATTAAGCAATTAATTCTATCCATAATCACCAAACAATGGCTACTTAGATCTTACTCTAAGCAAAAACTAATAACAATTAGCAATTAACTATGATGCTACAGGGAGATATGAAACAGACCTACTATACATATTTGAAAGAAAAAGATGGAAACATACCCCTTAATCACACTTACTGTGCACAAAATTATTACTTAAACCATGTAAAAATTATACCATTCCATTGTGGCAGGGTGGTACAACAACCAGTTCAAATGTATTTCGTAACAAAGACTGTTTTGCTCTGAAATACTTAAACAATGCGGAGTACAGGTTGGTAAAGAACAACAAAGCAAATAAATGCCCAAGATAAAATGGTGGTTTCCATTTTTCTGACAGCATCCAATATTCAGAATACTATACACAATGTTTCTGACAAGCAAATACAAAGATTTGGCAGTAATGAATGTCAGTTCCCTAGTGTCACTATGGTCCTGGATGTAAATGTAAGTGTCTGAATAGTATGAACATCACAATGAGTATTATAAAATGACAGATGCAAAGCAATGGAAACCCCATTGTCACAGGATTTTGCAAAGTTCTTCGTGAGGCTTTCTGAAGAACAAGCTTTCAAGTGCCCCCCCCCCCCCCCCTCCACTTCATCTACTAAAGTTCCAATGATACATTAGTCATACATTCTTGATACGGTTTCACAGTGAAACAGTACTGGAGCAGTTTGTGGATCAAATGAATAGTATTCACCCCACTGCTATATTTACTGCCATTATAGAGAGGGACAGCAAGATGTCTTCTGTGCATATGCTAAGTAAGCAGAACGTAGATGTAATGTGGGGATGACAGCCAGAAAAGTGGGGTATGTGTTGCATATCAAGACCAGTGTCACAGGATGTCTCCAAGATCCGGGATTTATTACACTTCACTAGAGAGACTGTAAGTTTTTGAGTGGCTGATGTGTGTGGTGTCCACTGTGAATGTAGCAGCATTTACATTAAGACAAATAAGTTACATAATTGAGAGCTGTCCTGAACACATGATCTAGATAAAACAAAAGGCAGCCGGGAAATTTGAACTGGGTTGAACATTATCTAGAAGGCTACTGCCCTGTCCATCATCATACTTATATTCAATTATAAGAGAGGTACCCATAATTAGAGTGAACTGAATTTTTTTCTGAAATCCAAGGTATACACTTAGCAGGACATGATGACACGGAGCTGGACACCAAATAAAACAAAAACAGATGCTTGATGTTTAAAGGGAGGTGGGATTATCAATTTCAAACGTAGAGCCTGCCCTTCACACCATGTGACAACATCAGATCTGGTGGAGGACTGGAGCTACCAGAAGCTGTTTAATTTGCATTGCGTGACACACTTCAATTTGCAAAGAAACAAATGAAGCTGTGTATCAAAGACTATTAAGACTTTCAAGGTCCCAAACAAGACTATTATACGGGCTAAAAATGTCTATGACAGTGCACATATCAAGTAGCATAAATGGCTTTGCAATCAAGAATCATCAGTGAAAAACCAGGAGTGAGAAGAAGACTCTTTACTATTACCTACATTGTTTCTGATGATAATTACATTTTATAACAGAAATATTTTCATTAGCCAATGATTCTGTCTTGAAAATATTGGTTATGTTGATTATCTCCACCTGCTCATCCACAGTTTGTGAGAAACACCAGAGAAACCAGAATGCATAGAACAACAAGTTATACCTGAAAGCTTCATGTTTCATACACAACAAAACAACAACAGAGAACTAGTAGGCATGGGCACCATCACACTGTTGAGACTTGTCTTGAAATTTACAACATTTCTGCTTTACTCCCATTTTAATTTTCAATAACAGTTTGATACAATGGGTTTTACAGGTACACTAATCTCTGAGGCATCAGTATGTTATCAATGCACTTGTTCAGTACACATTACTTTCAAATACACTGCTGCTGCAGGGCGTACCAATTATGGTGGGTGATGTACAGTTGTTCACCATGTATAAAAAATGCATTACACACTTAAATTGGTCCAATGAAGGACCAGCAATAGGCCATTACTCACATCTCTGCCAGCAGATAAAGCTCATACTTTATGGAATGAGCTATTATTCTTCACCTTTATCCCCCTGCTGATGAAGGAGGTATACTATCCTGGATTTTATAATTCATTGGTTTTCTATGTCAAATGTAATAATCAGTTCTCAGAATTGACTGAACACTAAGAAACCAAGAAATAGCTGAATGGTCAAATTTTCTATTGAGTTGAATGGAGTGTGACATTCTAATAATACAATTAATTGTTCAGTAATTTAACTTCCATAAGAAAGAGAACTGTTCATTACCTTTTGTGGTAATCAATTCTATAACACAGTGGGGCCAAAGTACAAAGGGAAGACAAACATGAGTGTTCCATTTTATCAATTGGACAAATAACAATATACAAGTCTGAGTTGTGTGTGCTAGTTTTTGTGTTGCAGTGTTCTTACCAGACAGCTTTTGGATCAACAGAGGTTAGTGCTTCAAAAGTAGCAGCACTGACAGCAGAAAGATAGTCCAAGTCTCCGGAATTAGGCTCCATTTCATTGAAAGTATCACAATTGTAAATGTGATCAGTTCCATATTGGGCAATTAGCTGAAAATTTTACAAAACAGTACACTGGCTTTATTACATTAGACAAACACAGGAAAATTGATTAATTTTAATATTTCTAAAACTCACCTCTGAGATAAACATTCTTCCAACTGTTTGGTATAAAGTGTCAGTAGGGTCCAACAGGTATGGACTACAAAGCAAGAGAAACAAATATGAATTTAGTAAATGTACATCATGATGTACAGTTGTTTACCGGAACTAAGAACAACAAATAAAGGATATACATTTTACCACAGCTGCTCTACATTTGCTTCAGTTTGGTGTTCAATTCTAGCACTACATACAAATCACTGTATTTAATATAAACTGCAAGATAATGACAATCAAAAGCCAGTCTATCGCAATACATTACATTTAATCAAAACTGATCAAATCTGAGGAAATTAACAATTAGTTTATTAAGTACATGTTGTTCTTGCATTCCACTGTAATGCCAATCTTTGCTGTGCAGCCTCACAGTAAACAGTATGTAGAAATGTTTTGTGCCAAGGAAGAAATGAATGAATGTGTGGGCTCAACTGGTCCCCAATTTTGAAGCTGATGGCCACCAGCTGAACATGTACGGTAGGTACACAAATATGAAGCACTAGTCTCATTTAATTTGTGTCAGACCACATGTACAACACTTACTCATGGAGCATGAAACACAAATCTAGTACCGGTAAACTGTTTTTGTACTGTAAGCAGTCTCACTTCTTATACAGGGTGTTACAAAAAGGTACGGCCAAACTTCCAGGAAACATTCCTCACACACAAATAAAGAAAAGATGTTATGTGGACATGTGTCTGGAAACACTTAATTTCCATGTTAGAGCTCATTTTAGTTTCGTCAGTATGTACTGTACTTCCTCAATTCATGCCAGTTGGCCAGTGCCAGTGCAGGTAGTGTTGACTTCAGTGCTTGTGTTGACATGCGACTCATTGCTCTACAGTACTAGCATTAAGCACATCAGTACGTAGCATCAACATGTTTATTGTTCATCATGAACGTGGTTTTGCAGTCAGTGCAGTGTTTACAAATGCGGAGTTGGCAGATGCCCATTTGAAATATGGATTAGCACGGGGCAATAGCCGTGGCGCGGTACTTTTGTATCGAGACAGATTTCCAGAACGAAGGTGTCCCGACAGGAAGACGTTCGAAGCAATTGATCGGCGTCTTAAGGAGCACGTAACATTCCAGCCTATGACTCGCGACTGGGGAAGACCTAGAACGACGAGGACACCTGCAATGGACGAGGCAATTCTTCGTGCAGTTGACGATAACCGTAATGTCAGCATCAGAGAAGTTGCTGCTGTACAAGGTAACATTGACCACGTCACTGTATGGAGAGTGCTACGGGAGAACTAGTTGTTTCCGTACCATGTACAGCGTGTGCAGGCACTATCAGCAGCAGATTGGCCTCCACGGGTACACTTCTGCGAATGGTTCATCCAACAATGTGTAAATCCTCATTTCAGTGCAAATGTTCTCTTTACGGATGAGGCTTCATTCCAACGTGATTAAATTGTAAATTTTCACAATCAACATGTGTGGGCTGACGAGAATCTGTACGCAATTGTGCAATCGCATCATCAACACAGATTTTCTGTGAACATTTGGGCAGGCATTGTTGGTGATGTCTTGATTGGGCCCCATGTTCTTCCACCTACGCTCAATAGAGCACGTTATCATAATTTCATACGGGATACTCTACCTGTGCTGCTAGAACGTGTGCCTTTACAAGTATGACACAACATGTGGTTCATGCACGATGGAGCTCCTGCACATTTCAGTCGAAGTGTTCGTACGCTTCTCACCAACAGATTCGGTGACCAATGGATTGGTAGAGGCGGACCAATTCCATGGCCTCTACGCTCACCTGTCCTCAACCCTCTTGACTTTCATTTATGGGGGCATTTGAAAACTCTTGTCTATGCAACCCCAGTACCAAATGTAGAGACTCTTCGTGCTCGTATTGTGGACGGCTGTGATACAATACGCCATTCTCCAGGGCTGCATCAGCGCATCAGGGATTCCATGCGACAGACGGTGGATGCATGTATCCTCGCTAACAGAGGACATTTTGAACATTTCCTATAGCAAAGTGTTTGAAGTCACGCTGGTACGTTCTGTTGCTGTGTGTTTCCATTCCATGATTAATGTGATTTGAAGAGAAGTAAAAAAAATGAGCTCTAACATGGAAAGTAAGCGTTTCCAGACACATGTCCACATAACATATTTTCTTTCTTTGTGTGTGAGGAATGTTTCCTGAAAGTTTGGCCATACCTTTTTGTAACACCCTGTATATTGGGGTAACACTCATTTATTTAATGTTGTAAAGAACACAATTAAAACCTTCCAGAACACACTAGAAAATGGGATTCCATTCCATTCTCCTTATACCACAATGACATAAACCATGACTTACAAACAATACAGCCCAACAAAACAGATTTTCATGGACCTTCAGCATGCCTAAGGTGAAACAGGATCACAATTTTTTTCTTTATTGAAAGAAATGGTTGGAATTCCATCATATGTTGCATTAAGAAGTATACTTAATTAATTAGGTGATGACTAGTTTTGGTCATTGTGTCTATTCTCAAACCACCCTATAAAAACTAAGTTACAGCAGACATTATAATAACTATACCGATGAAACATGAATACTGGTGGTAGTTCCAGTTGTAATAGTTTACATGAAAGGTTACATACCTTATTCATAAGTACAATCCAGCTGGGAATGCAGATAGTTTAACATGCAATAGGCAAGTTTACAGTGAACAGCATGAAGACAACTGACACTACCAGGCATGGCATTATATTTTACACATTTCATTATTAGTTTAATGGATTTTGGGTCAATCACAGCTAATCGGTGGTTAAAGTTTATTTTATTTTGTCATTGTCTAACTCATAATGTTAACATTACAGTATCATAACTTTTGGATTAGACAATAAATATTTCCTCCTATGCCCACAATGCTACCAGTGGCCTCTGACACTATCACCTGGTAAGAGCTGGTGTCTTCCAGCATCAGTTCATTTGGTGCCGTTCACTGCAAACTTGCCTGCTGTATGTTATACTACCTGCATTGCCGTTTGGACTATCTGTTATGGCTGTTCCAAACATACATACCTGACCTTATTTCAGTTAGTTACGAAGACTGTAAACCTCTAATGTAACCTACTGTAACTGGAACTACTGCCAATATTCATGCCTTATTGTTATACCGTGTTTACTGGATAAGACAAGTTTTCCCCCCCAATTCATTATTCGAAAAATACAGTCATCTTATATTTGCAGATTAAACTATTGATGCTGAGGTCAACCTTTTTACTTGTTTAATAGATTAATATTACAGATGAAGCTTTGGCTGGTGAGTGTTTGTACAAATTTATTTTTAAGAATTCCAAAGGGTAGGGCTCAGCAAACAGTACTTTTGTTTGAATAGGCTCAAGATTTTCTGATGTGCTGAAGTGCTTGATAAGGTATCAACCTTACTTGAAGATTCACTTGACTTGACACACAACCTAGGGCAACGGATATGCAGTAAACTAAAAAATGGCCACTACACCAGTCTACTGTCCTGCTAAAAAACTGAAAATTTTGTCAAACACAGGATGAAATAGCATTAAATTCTATCAACTTACAAACTTCTGTTGCATCTGAATGGGTCTCCAATAAAAGTTCTCATTCATGTATGGATATTGTACACTTATACATCTATGCTGCTTTTGAAGTAAAGGTAACAGTCAAAGATGGAAATGTTGTCCTCCAGAAACCATTATCTGATTCTGAACCCAATTCTCGATTTAAAATTTGGTTATGAAAAACTAATGACCTATGCAGTAAAATGATATATTCAGTCGCTATTCCCGTATTAGAATACCAAGGGAAAACATTACCAGCTTTAGAACACGATAGTGACATGCAGATGAAACAAGAAAGAAAATTAATCCAGAATTAAATGTCTAACAAACGAAACAAATCCCATTAAACTGACAGCAACTGTTATCACAGGAATAAATTACAGCAAAAAGAACTGTTGTGGAGACAGTACCAACAGAAGTCACTCGATAGTGGGACGAGTAAAAGCTTGGGAATTGGACTGACTCATGATTGCAATCTTTTATTTATGTATTAGTTACTGTTACATGTGACCTGCATCCTAGAAGATATTGGCATCTGTGTTTCACTGTTGCTCAAGCACAGCACTACACAAACGGAATGGAGGGTGAACAGTGACACTAGCTTGGCTGAGAACTATAATGAGTGTGCAGAGGGGAGTGATAAGGGGGCAGCAAATTCCATCATGCTGCCACCCATAGGAATCTATACTATGTACTTTGGCTTTTTATGAGCATCTATCGTGTTTAAACTGCAGTTTGCGTGAAACCATTTGCACTCAGAATCCAACCGAGTATAAAATTGGGCAAATATTGAACTAAAGTGACTCAAATGTTTGAATATCTATGCTGTTGAATTGATCTACTGAATAGCAAGCAATTAAGGTCTAAGTAAACATTATTAGTTTGCTTCTTCAGGACTTGTGGAAAAGAGGGGTGAGGGGAGAGGGGGGGGAGGGGGCAGGGTGGAGGGGAGGGGAGGGGAGAGGGGGAGGAGGGGGGAGGGAGGGGGAGGGAGGGAGTTATCTGAACTCACATGGTACCTGGTTTGCCAATTTCTCAATCCCGAGCAATATTTATAATGTAACATGCCACAGTCTTGCATTTGAATTGATGCTCACACACATCACACACATACTGCATAATTAATAATGCTACCATCCATGTTTACTTCATATAACAGATTGTGTCCAACAGGCATACAAGGTTCCAGGTACATTTCTCATTTTTTAGTTCAGAACTGAAATTCCTAACCATATGCATTCATATGTGAATGTTACCAAGTGAAATGGACATTTTAACTCAATTTAGCTAGCTTATTTTCATGTCATATGTAATTTCCCCAAATATGTGAGAAAACCTAATATGGGAGAGGAATGAAAAACACTCCTGATAGCGCTGCAATGTGTAAATGTAAACACTTGTATACACAGTTCAGCAAATCGAACAGCTCTACTGCATACATTCATTAAGAATGTAATATGCAGATACTTTACCAGCAATATTCTTCAGGGAAGTTGTTCCATTTCTTCATCATAGTCATATTCACATCTGGAAATAATCTGAAATGAAAATAAAATAGCAGTAATAAGAATGAGTCATCACTACATCTACATTTACACTCTGTAAGCGACCTGACAGTGTGGCGGAGGGCAATTCTGATACCGATATCTTCCCCCCATCCCCCACCTGTTTCTTGGGAATGAGGCGTGAGAAGAACGATTGTCAGTAAACCAAATGTCAACTCCATATACAATAGTTATTTGCTACTAGAATACAAGGCTTGTCAACACCTCGACGGGAGAAACATACTTTCATATTCCATTAACAATGACATGGAGAACAAGCTCGGAGCAAGAGTTTAATCTACTACCCTTTCTAAATGCTATTTCCTACAAACGATCTTTACCCATCCTTCATGACATTTCTCTACATTTTCTTGGACAGGCATATTTCTCATAAATGCCACTCAGTGCATTAATATTTACAAGAAATGTTTAAATATCTATATTGCTGAATTGATCCATTCAGTGGCAAGTGATTATTTTAAGTCTATGTAAACATTATCAGTTTGCTTCTTCAGACATCATGGAAAAAGAGAAAGAGAAAGAAAGAGAGAGGGAGAGAGAGAAGATCCTAAAAATATCCATACAGCAGCTAAGGAAATGACTACACCTAACAAACTGTTTCAATAACCCTCCTAATAACAGTCATCCTGAAATTCTGAGGTGGGAACTGGCATTACAAACACTGTTATGTCTCATCCTATTGCTCTATTAAAACTAATTCTGTCTTACTTCATAGCTGCTCTCATTCCTCTTCCACTATTTTCTTTTCCTCTGATTACTATATTCTCTCTTCTTCACTGCTGTCTTCTCTTTCTATCTCAATGCCTGCATTGTCACGAGGTGTGTGTGTGTGTGTGTGTGTGTGTGTGTGTGTGTGTGTGTGTGTGTATATGTGCATGCACATGTGCGCTCAATGGGGGAAGTGGGATGGGCAGCAGAAATATGTTTAAGTAAACTTTTAATCTATATCTCCATGTGATTAATACCTCAACCATATCTACTGACTAACAACAAAGGAATGCCATATCATTATGCAATATCACCCTTCATGTTCCATCTTATCATGCTTTGACATGAGGAATATCCCAATCAATATCCTTCCAGCAGCATTCAACCACCCGGCCAACCTTCACAATATCCTGGTCCATCCATTTGCCACTTTCTACTTCCAATTCATGACAACATGGGTCACATTTGGCATATGGAATTCTGATAGGGTGAAACTCACCTGGACTTAAGACTGTATTTAAATGCCAAAAAAAGGCCATAAGATGCACTGCAGAATGCACACCAATCGAATGATGCAGACATTACATCAAAAACTTTTAACATTAAGACAGTCCCTAGTTTATATTTGCTAGTACACACAAAAGAAAACCTGAATAAATTTGACCTTATAATGTCAATACACTAGTATGACACGAGAAACAGAAATGCAACTAACAAGCCATATGTCACACCAGCAAAGGTCCACAACAGCTACATATATCTTGGTCTCACATATTTTAAAAAACTATCTAAAAATGATCACTTAGTGCTCCAGAATAAATTTAAAAGTGCTATAACAAAATGGGTAAAAAGTAAACGTTTTTATACAATGAAGAAATCTGGAGAATGTATAACAGATGACTCGTTAAGGCAAAATGAAAAGACACACTTTAGTTTTCAGCCACAGCCTACATCAGAAAATGAAATACACATTAATTCACATAAACGTGTAAACCTCAGACACATGACTGCCATCTCCAGCAGCTCGGACTGGAACGCAGCTGTCACATAGAATGGAAGCAGCAAACTGGAGGGGACAGGAAAGGGGCAGGTATAGCAGCGTAGAACAGGAGGGAGAAAAGAGCGCTGTCTAGCAGGGCATGCAGGGACTAAACTGTCAACAGGCGTAACACCAGGAGGCTGTGAGGCAGGGAGATGCGTAGGGGGGAGGGAGGGAGATGGGGTGCGCAAAAAAAGAGGAGGGGTGGGGAAGGGGAAAGACGGGCGAGTGTGATAACAGAGAGCGGGGGGGGGGGGAGATGGGGTGCGCAAAAAAAGAGGAGGGGTGGGGAAGGGGAAAGACGGGCGAGTGTGATAACAGAGAGCGAAACAGAAAGAGGGTGAGGAAATGAGAATAGGGAGGATATAATGGGACAGAGGGTGTGAGGGGAAATGGAATGGGAGATCTGTTTGCAACTAAAACCCAATCCACGAATGACGGCTGTTAGCACAGGCTGAAAAACACATCAAAACTGCAAGTTCTAAGTGACAGTTGCAATATGTGTAAACATGTGTTTTGCGCTTGATGAAAGCATGTACCCTGCATATTATGTCTCTTGTTTACTTGTGTAAAATTTGTTGCTTGCTACCACCATCATCCACAACAACTCAAAAGAAATGGAATTAAAATTCATGAAGTAACCCACAACAATAACATTTAATGCTCACATTGGGTACTACATTTACAGCAGAGCGCTCAAAACACTACTGAACATACATGGGGTGCCGTAAAAATGCATGACATAGTTACACAGAACAATCCTAAAGTCAACCACCATCGTTTGTGACTCCAGCTGCAGGTCTGGGGGATAGTGCCTTCCTGTGAAGACCTTGATGAAGACCCTCAGCACACTGGACAAAGGAGTTCTTGTCACTTCAGACACGCCACCACTGAGTGGCCAGGTTCTATGGGAGGGATTTTTTGGTGTGGGAGAGATGACAGCTGTCGAAATGCAGGTACTGTTGGCGGTTGCTGGATTTAATGCGTACAGAAGTGTGGCTGGACCCATACCACCTTACTAATTTTATCCTAACCCCCCATAACTACTACTTCTTTGAATGGAAAGTATACAAACACATTTGCGACACAACTGTGGGCACCTGCATGGCACCCTCCTATGCCGACCTGTTTATGGGCTATCTACAGGAAACCTTCCTAGCCTCTCAAAACACCAAACCTCTAGTCTGGTTCAGGTTCAATGATGATATCTTCATGATCTGGACTCAGGGCCAAGACACCCTTCCCAACTTCAACACTTTCTCTCCAATCTGCTTCACCTGGTCCTCCGTAACCCAGCATGCCATCTTCCTGGACGTTGGCCTCCTCCTCTCCGATGTCTCCATCCACACCTCTGTCCACATTAAGCCCCCCAACATTACCTGTATTTCGACAGCTGTCATCCCTCCCATACAAGTGTTTTGCAGAATGGAGGACAGTGTATTTGCAGCAACAAGAACTTGCCCAATATGCTGAGGATCTCACCAAGCACTATCCTACAGACCTAGCCCACTAACAGCTCTCTCATGCCATTTCCCCTCACATCCATAATTCTCCCAGCAATCTCAACCTAGGTGCACAACCTGCACAATCCAGCCACACAGAACTTCCTATTCCAGTTCGGTCACAGGCTCATTCCTACTCAACACAGGCTGGGCCATCTGTAAAAGCACCATGTCATTTACGAGCTCTGTTGCAATCATTTCAGTTTTTTATATTGGTATGACTACCAACAAGCTGCCCACCAGGACAAACGGCCACTGCCAAACTGTGGCCAATGGCAAAATAGACTACCCTGAGGCAAAACATGCAGCTGAACATAACATGCTTTATTTCAATGGCTGTTTCACTACCCAAACCACCTGGATCCTCCCTCTATCAGCCGCTTTTCTGAACTGCGCAGATGGAAGTTATCTTTATAACACATTCTCCGCTCCTGAAATTATCCCAGCCTCAAACTACAGTAAACTAATGCCTGCACGCCCTTCACCCAACAGTTCTCACCCCCTCCGCCCTATCACCTCCTTCCTATTCTAGTTCCTTCACACTCTTTCTGTGCCACCCTCTGCCAACATACCCACCTGTCTTTCCCCTTCCCAACTCCACTTCTTTTTCACGCCCCGTTTCCCCCCCTCCCTGCCTGACAGAATCCCAACGCTGCACCTGTTGGCAGTCTAGTCCCTCCACAGTCTGCCATACATGCTCATCTCTCCCCTCACCAATACCTTGCTATCCCTTCCCCTTCCCCACTCCCTCCAGACAGCTGCTTTCATTCTACATGACAGCTACATTCTGGTCTGAGTTGCCTGAGATCACAGTTATGTGTCCCTGAGGCCTTCTTGTACTGCTGAATGTGTGCGTGTTTACTTTTCTAATGAAGGCTTTTGCTGAAAGCTTATGAGTAAGTCAGAAATGAAAGGCACACTCTTTCTGTGCCACCCTCTGCCAACATACCCACCTGTCTTTCCCCTTCCCAACTCCACTCCTTTTTCACGCCCCGTTTTCCCCCCTCCCTGCCTCACAGCATCCCAACGCTGCACCTGTTGGCAGTCTAGTCCCTCCACAGTCTGCCACACATGCTCATCTCTCCCCTCACCAATACCCTGCTATCCCTTCCCCTTCCCCACTCGCTCCAGACAGCTGCTTTCATTCTACATGACAGCTACATTCCGGTCCGAGTTGCCGGAGATCACGGTTATGTGTCCCTGAGGGCCTTCTTGTACTACTGAATGTGTGCGTGTTTACTTTTCTAATGAAGGCTTTTGCTGAAAGCTTATGAGTAAGTCAGAAATGAAAGGCACTAATCTGCTTTTGTTCTACAATTTTACTTTTTCGTGTTAACAGATTTTCAGCTTACAAGGCCATCTTCAGATACTTATGTGTAATGTCTTTTCATTGTGTCTCACTCCAATTTAACGCATCACCTTTATGGAAAATAGCAATTTATCTTTCCCTTATATTGTTGATTTTCCAGCTTGGAGTTTCCATTGTTTGATTTTTAATAGATGACTTGGAGTTTTGATGTGGGTGTATACAAAATAACAAACTGTAATACTTTATGAAGTTACCAGTGTGATATGTTGATTCATTGTGGCACAATGTATTAGATTTGCAAACAATGGTCAGTCTCCAAAACAATGTGCTTTCCTTAAGTTGTAACTTACATTATAGCCTTCTTCTAACATCTGGCAAGGATCAAGTATACCGTAATGTAGTAACTGTACACATACACAAAAATTACATGACAACACACATCCCATGTACATACGTTTTAAGGTGAATAAATATTTTATTCTATTACATTCTATACACATATGTGAGACACACCCAGGTAAACAACCCACTGCTGACAAAAATAGGACTATTTTTTTTCTTTAATTACAAAAAAACCAAGACATTACAGCTGCTAGCACACATGCAACTGGCACCACAACAATAGTTAAACTGCACAATAAACTTAAACTGCACTACAAACTACTACCTAACCAACTCTACTGTAGTGCTGCCACAATTTTTTGAATATTCTATGGAAACACAGCAGTGCAACATTGCAGAAGCCATAGGCAACTGATGAGCAGAGGATGGCAGCATATTGCTTACTGCAACAGAGCTGTTTACGCATTGCACCATGAACTTGTCAGCATAACAGAAAGCAAGGATCTTACAGAAAGGACCAAGCAGTTTCACCAGAGCAGGCCATGGAAATGTTGTCAGGAATACAACAAAAAGTGGCACTTAGGCACAACAAATGAGCCACTATCTCATATAAATAGCTGTGACATTCTAGCACAGATACTGATAGCCTGGCAGACTGACTGCCACAAGCGGGACATGCCCAGCATGGCTGTGCCAGGGGTCAACAAGCAACACCATGAGCCTGACCAGCTGCTACCATGGCACATCTACTGGCATAGAGCCCTCCCACTACTTGATGTTGCTCCACTAGTGGGCCACTTCAGGTTCAACCCAGCAGCAGTTAAACTCCTGCTCACCCTTCTACACTGGTGTGGCAATCTTGTGTCACCGTTTGTAGAGGCAGGACTTCCTATCAGGAAGGAACTGCAAGTGTTCCAGTCATCACCTGCACTGCTGACAACACTTGTGCAGGCTTCGGCATGCCTAATTGGGATGCATGTCGCTACCAGGCTGCATACTTCAGCATTCCAAGGTGCACTTGTCAGGACCTGCTGACTGGTTGAGAGTCAAAACAGCGTCACAGATGTCTACTTTGTCACATGCCACGAGGGACATGGCCACCATACCATGGCATATGAGTGTAGTTGCACGAGTTGCAATGAAGTAATTGACCCGATGTGTTTTAACTAGCTGCCGCAGGCCTGTGTCCTCACCTCAACCACCTACTGCCAACCATCCTGCGCAGAAGTGACCTGTCAACCCTGAGTCAACTTCATTACTTTACACATTAAGCCCATGTCCTATACAAGCTTGAAGAAATTGATTTATGGTAGGAAATCCACATATAATTAAAAATTATGGCAAAGGTTTAAGTCAGAAAAACAATGTTCACTGGGTGTACTGAACTAGATGAGACATTCAACAAATAAATTCTGTTTTTGTACAAAAAATCATTTAATAAAAGTTTCTGATTTTTCAATCAACTATCATTCATATTTCAGTATCTCTTCTGAATGCAGAGATGATGTTTGATCACTATGTATAGTGTTTCAAAACAGTGAACTGATATTAAAATGTTCTTTAAAAGGTAGAAACACCTATCCACATTACTTACAAGAGTAATATTCAAAAACTTAACCACACATAATATCAAGTAATTTCACCCATTGCAGTTTACAAATAGTAATATACAGAATGAGATTTTCACTCTGCAGCAGAGTGTGGGCTGATATGAAACTTCCTGGCAGATTAAAACTGTGTGCCGGACCGAGACTTGAGGCAAAGGTCCCGAGTTCGAGTCTCGGTCCGACACACAGTTTTAATCTGCCACGAAGTTTCAGTAATACAAATTTTATAAAAAAACAATCAGCACCAATTAGGAAAATTAATCATTGTTTAATAGGCAGAATTTACAGCTTGCACATTTTACAGATTTTCCTGTTGTTGTGCACTCATATTTCTCGTATTTTAGATATTCTTGAAAACCTCAGTGATATGTTTGATCACGGAAAATGAATCCTTGATGCAATGCATCATTTCGTAAGTGATTTGTAAGAGTAGTTTCCTTTTTGTCAACTTCTTTGCATTCTAACTGGGATCTACTGAAGGCCACAAAACATAGTCATCAGTCGCTGATTTGTCTTCTGTTCACAAGTATAAATATTTGTTAGCTGATAGCATGTCCAAAATATTCCTGTAGTTCTATTGTAATCTAAAATCACTTCTAGATTACTGTCATCTCTATTGCTAATTTGGTCACTGTGCACAAAAGTATGACCTTTTTTTTTCAGGGTGTAACTCAATACAACAGTGTTACTTGTGAAGTCAAATAAACGATAAATTTCACAGTTGGTTATTTGCTGCAGAAGTCTGGTTTAGCTTACTGTGTGTTTCTTGATAGTCTCATTTTCCTTTTTAGTACCTGCTGTCCTAAAGTGTAAGACATAAAAAAGTTGTCGCAATCTGCACTCTGATCTCTTACTTCGCTGATGAAATCAAGAACAACTCTCATACCTCTTTTTTTCTGGTTATGTTCCAGTTGCTTTGCTTGCATAAATTTGTGTTTTCAGTACATATGAAACATCACTGTAGCAATATGTTCATTTTTATCCCATGTTTTACTGATTTACTTGAAATTCATTGTCTAACTAGGCACTGACTTCATTTGTGCAATAACAGTCAAGTTTGGTCCAGGAATATATAATTTGGAAATTACTTCTACGCACTTTTCTCAAATAATAAAACTTGGGTGATTTTGTCAGTACATCACCTTTGTAACTGAATGAACTGTAGCAGTGTTTGAAGCCAAGGGCGGAGCATCAGGAACCAAGCCACCACCACCACCACCACCACCACCACCACCATCTGCTGGGGACAGTGACCTGCCAAAGTTGCAACCCTTTGCCGTGCACCTGCTTCCGCATCAACTTCCTTACATGGGACAGTGCCCAGTGACCAGCCTCTGGGAGGCCACTTCGGTTTGACCAACTTCTGCACAATGACAGCCCCTTTGGTCATTGCCTCTGTTCCAGAACATTATGGTGTGACACACAAGCACAGGTACTTCTGCAAAGTCAGCCAGGTCAGTTGCATTCAAACCCTTCCCAGGCCAGCCATCATTGTCAAACAGGTTGGCAGCAATGTGATAAGCAGTCTGTGCTGGTTAACACTGTACTGATAATACTCCCATCACTACCATCGCTAGGCCTCAAATCTCTGTCCTCAGCCCGACCACCAAGGCATTTGGGCACCTCAGCTCTTTGCCACCTCACGGAACTACAACAGTGGGGATCCAGCCATCCCAGCATCTCCCGAGTTTCAAATGGGGAACCCTTTCAGCCTGTGTCACTGGGACGAGACGCAGTCTGCTATATTCACAGCCACAGCAACCAACACCAGGCCACCAACTACAAGCCCGGCAACATGAGACTTCCCTCGACACAGCAGATGCCATGGTGGCACTTCGTGGCGTTTACAGACAGACAATACCTCCCCAGTATTTCCTGTCCAGCTCTCTTATGTAAATAGACAAATAACATCACTGAGCTCATGTTTATACAGCAAAGATAATTTCACTTTATTATGTGAGAACATATTTGCAGTTGTTAAGAGAGGTATTGCATAAAATAGCTCAACAGTGGGTGATGTCAACCAGCTACCACACTGAAGAGCCTGCCCCAAGTGTAACATGGGGTCAATATGGATTTGACCACGTCAATTTCATTGTCCCCACCATCAACGGCTGGAATACTTTTCACGGCATGAGGGGTATCAAATGCATCATCCCAACTTCAGTTCTACCAAAATATGAAGACCCAGAGGTTTAAACTGTCTCCCTTTGCAATAGAAGTAGGTCACATAGGTGTTATGGAACTTCAGACAAGCAATGCATACAGTGGATTTGAACACGAGGCAGCCCCTTCCTTCACACATATTCACACCCGCCTTGCAAAATACAATGTGGATGTGTGGTAAGTGGCTCCACTCAGTGCAGCCCTCTCTACAAGTGCCAGCAATTCTTGAATGGAAGAGATTTATGCAGTCCACCATTAATACATTTAATGATGAGAAAAGAGCAGCAACTTTCTCTGGTCATTCACTACTTCACCACCAAGTCCTACAACTCAGCTACACAGCTTTACAGTAAGCTGTCAATGACAGACACCACAAGATGTGATATTTTCCAATCCAATCCCTTTCCCAACAATGCTGCACGTCACTGGCAACATGGCAAATACAAATTAAGCATTTCTCTGCCATTGTTTATAGGGATCTAAATGATTAATGGAAAATCTCATATAAAGATGTGAAACAAATACTAACAAAGAGATAGAGGGGCTGGCCAGTACTTACCTCAGCTCAGTACAGCAGATAGATACACAAAAAACAGAACCGAAAATTTACGTTCTTAGCTTTCGGAACAAATGTTCCTTCATCAGGGAGGAGAGAGGGGAAAGAAAGGGAAGAAGGGAAAGTAGATTCAGTTACTCACAACCCAGGTTATGAAGCAACAGGGAAAGGAAAACAGGGAGGGTAGCAAGGATGGAGCTATCGGCTGTGCTGAGCTGAGGTTAAGTACTGGCCAGCCCCTCTATCTCTTTGTTAGTAATTGCTTATAGGGACATATTTTACATAAAAGCTTACTTTCCATTGCAAATAAGTACTCAATAAACTGATAATACCTCCACTATACAAAGATGAGCAC
Organism: Schistocerca piceifrons; assembly: GCF_021461385.2. Taxonomy (NCBI): domain Eukaryota; kingdom Metazoa; phylum Arthropoda; class Insecta; order Orthoptera; family Acrididae; genus Schistocerca; species Schistocerca piceifrons. The sequence continues at coordinate 664,352,631 of NC_060142.1, forward strand.
AGTGGTGTTATTGTGTCTACTCACATAAGAGAAATGTATAGTCTGTGTGTAAACTGAAAAGCAAGCTGTGCTCATGGTGTGGGAGGACTTCTTTCCCAGACAAACGATACTACTGCTGTACAGGATGACTATAAATCAATTTCCCCTCCATCAATGTAGAACATTTTGCAGAGATTTATAAACAACCAGTCCATACGATTTTTTTGCGTTGGTATTATTAGTAAGTCATATACCTATTCCATTTAGTGTTAGTGCAGTTCGTGGAAAATAAATGGTCCCACACATATCTGCACTGTGTGCCATCAGTGATTCTGAAGGCAAGCCATAGAAGGGTTGGTATGACTTTGTGAAACACCCTGCAATTGATTCTTGTAGCATAGTGCGGTAGAGAGATTGGGAACCCACCTGCTCACTCTTCAGTTTGCAGGCCTATGAAAAAAGGAAATGCGTGACCTCACTATGATGACCTTCCTTCCCTCACGCATCTTCCCTCCAGCCCCAAACCCTTTCCTCTCCAGCCTGTCACATTGCCTGAGCACTATTTATCACTTAATACAGCTCTACTTTACTTAGATTGGTACATACATTTAATTTTTGTACTTAACCTGCTCATTTAACAACAAACATTAATTTTGTCATTAAGACACTATTTTTCCATCACCTGCAATACGGAAACTGTAACTCCCAGAGAAAAAACTGGAGAGGGTCCCTTTTTTGTAGAAAATTTAATGAAGTTAATTTGATATTAAAAAAACATTTTTGCTGGAATCTGTTGTT